>NC_140188.1:3359976-3959976 GCF_965226575.1 Pagrus pagrus | reverse complement strand
CCGTTTTTCAGGGCTGGGGTGAGAGTAGTGACATGTCAAGGTAACACACACTGAGTAGTATCTATGTGTACAGAGATTTTTACCTTTCTGGTTTAATCAAGTCCTCAAACTTATTTTAGATTATAAGGGTTTCAGTGCCAAGTGTTTTGTCAAAGCTGCATTGCAGAGGATGTTGGTTATTTACGATGTTACATCAATAAAATGATATTCCCACAAAAATGTCTGAATCAGTTTCCTGATGTCTTGACCTTTCAAAACAGCTTAATTGGTTATAAAAGTTGTGAATTTATTCATCTCTTAGATCAATAAGCACCTTTTGTTGACCAACACATTCAACTGTACTTCAATCTAGCGTATTTATATACATACTGGACGTTATTATATCATTTAAAAACCCACCAATGTGTTTTTCCAGTGTCCCTATGCGAATGAGAATTCCTTCAGCTAAAGCGTACTGGACAGTAACACATCTGATTTAATCTGTACGTCAGCCACTTACCCTCATATCAAAACACCAAGGATAACACTCTTACAACAACTTCCATAATAAATTAATATGCTTTGCTCTGAAACTCTCAAAACCCACAGAGTAGTGTGTGACATGGTGTGATATTATGAATCTTTTTAAATGAATGAATCTGTTTTCCTATGACAACACGATAAATTAACCGGTTAACACAAGAAAACAAGCTCTAATATCTCGACATAACTAATCAGGTAGGGCAGTTCTACAAATAATTTAGGGTTTTAACTTACAACTACCTCATAATTAGCACTTGCAATCTTTTAAATTTGATTTACTAACTCAAAATTGACTCGGAAGGTAAAAATGATGAGATAGCAAGAAGAAATGTTAACATATGTAATGTAGATATAAGCCAATATTGAGGCCAATGCCCAACTTCCATAAGTACACTAACAATTTGTGATGTTGGTGCCCCCTAGTGGTGATGTTAAAAAAGGCAGAGAGATAGAAAATGTTGTTATTCCCATGTTCAGTGCAGCTTTAACATCCCACTTTATAAAATCCAGGTGTGGTCTGTGTTCTAGTTGACAGAGGCTCATGGATGTGCACGAGGACTGATGATCCTCACCTGTACAACACTGCAGGAACATCCTCCGTTACATCACCTTCTTCACCTGATTAAGAAGCAGCACTGAAGGTATTAACTGTAGAGGCACAGCACCGCAGAAGTATTTTCAGGAACGCATTATTCTCACCTTTGAATTAGATCTGAATCAGTCACCAAGAAAAATGAAAGAGAGGAAAACTGTTTTCTGCTGTGGATTAGAGACACACACACAAAAAAAAGCACATGGATGAGTCTTACTGAAAGAGTCCCGGAGAGGAGGGACTTTGGAGGAGAAGGTGATAAACTATGAACACCAGTGCATGACGTCTTCCCATTGTGTGTGTGTGTGTGTGTGTGTGTGTGTGTGTTCTCAATCTACTTATCTGCTGCTGTGATGATGCTGTGCGACGTAGGCTACAAGGGTGAGTGTGTGTGAGGGAAGATTACTGCTGTATGAGGAGTGAACAGTGCCACAGAGCGGAGGGAGGTGAGACTGCAGCGTCACCAGATTCACTTTTACTGTTGTCAGATGATTGAATCACACAGTATCATGTGATGTGACATTGTATAATGCTTAATAACTCAGACTGTAGAAAAAACACCAGGAGGGTGTTGTCTCAACACATCACTATCACACCGGCAGCGGCAGCGACAGCCTCGCTGCTACCCGTATCTTCTGTGAGCAGCACTTTGCAGCATGGATATCTATGATGTATTATATAGCAGCAGATAAGTCTACGGTATACATTTTGTCTGCAGTGATCTGTTGTAACAGGAAGGTTTGGACCGGATCCAGACTCTCTAGCGTCACAATCAACAGCAGCACTTACAAACTTTAGTACTGTCATACAGGACATGAGTGTTGTTATCTCAATGACTGAAGTACATTTCCTGATCTCATGTTGTCCTGTTATTTGGCTGATAAAAAGGTCAAAGGTCACTTTCCCCTTTAGAAATGAAAACACAAGCCAGCCTTGATCGTCGAGAAAAGAGAAAGTGTCAGTTTGTCATTAATCGAGTGAAGACTGTGAAAATAGGTAATTATAAAGACTAGGCAGCCAACAGTCGCATTAGTGACGCTGTCTCGTTGAGCGGTCACCTAAACCCACAACTTAAACGCTGTTGAGCTGCTCCCCTATGATGACAGATGTGTTGTGATTATCTTCTGTTTTAGTTCCTCTTCTGCTCCAAGTTGGCGGCCATGTTGGCATTGGTGAGGTACGTTGAGCAAGACGATGTAGTTCACTGAGCGGTCACATGAAACTAGATGATATTTCACCATCTTAATGACAAACAGCCACATTATTGACTTGGATCATTAGCTTTTTAATTGACGAACATCATATGTGTGATTGACGGCACAATTCAAACAGGATCAGAAACGTATTTGTCTCTCTCTGTTCACTACCATATGAAGTTTCCCTGAAATAAGGTCCTGTGAGGAAATCGGACCGGGCGTGACTTCAGCTCTCTATTAATCCATGAGACATCCCTGAGACTGTCTGCTGTCTGCATCACTGACACTGACACCTGCTGGCTGTTTGCTGGTACTAATGACAGACAAAGACTTTGCCAATTAATTAAGCTGTTTCTTTAAAATGTTACCAATAAATCAACTCTCTCTTTCCATAAACACATTAAGAAAACTCTTTAAACGTACATTACATTCATGAAACCACTTTGTGTTCTGTACACGTGACATCCATTGCACGTCTGTCCGTCCTGGGGGAGGGATCCCTCCTCTGAGGCTCTTCCTGAGGTTTCCTCCATCCTTTTTCTTTCTACTTCTTCTCGTTTTTTTCCCTCGATATAGCAAGTTTTTCCTCACTCGAATCGAGGGTCAAACAGAAGATGTCGTTGCTGCACAGACTGTAAAGCCCACTGAGGCAATGTGCTTGTGATTTTGGGCTATATAAATCAAATTGATTTGATATGAGGCCTCTGGGAGCATGTAGTGTCATGTAAAGCATGTAAAGTCAGATGGATCAAAAACCTTTTTATATGTGCAGCAGATGTAATATTAAGTTTTGTTGGTTTTTTTTTTAATCTCTCTCCCAATGTGGCATGAAAAACCCCGCATACACTTCCGCTGTCCTCGCCTCCTCCTGCCGCCGTGTGGCACGGATCGCTCCTCCTACGTGTGAGTGGGCTGCAAGTCAAATTAGCTCTCCGTCATCCTGCTCGCTGAGCGCACCCGAGGCTACTGCGGTAAGATGCGGCGACGCACGATGCCGAGCCGCGGTGGATGAGATGATGCGCAATGGCCGAGCGAGTGGAGAGACACCGAGGACAGATTGCGTGTGATGCTCGGCTCTGATTCACACGATGGGACAGACCTGGACGCGTGTTTGACGGATCTGTAGCGCTGAAGCTCCGGTGGTGCAGGCCGAGTGGAGGGATGTGGTGGCGCTGATCCCAGAGAAGGATGCTCCAGAGCCCGAGGAGGGTTGAATAGGCTTCTCCTGTAAACAAGCAGGAAGCAGAGAGACGCTCAGTGAAGGACACTTCATCCACAGCCTGGACTGGAGACACCGAGGCAGCGAGTGAGGTGAGAAACCATCAAACCTTTCCTCTCCCATCCAGGACATGGAGGCTGGGGATACTGGTTTTGCTGGTACAGTGTGTGGTTTGGTGGTTCATCTCCATCACACACAGCCTGCTGATATGAGCAGGCTGGCTGTGATATGCCTGCCCAAAGCCTATTTTCACCGCTTATGTGGCGCTTTATTGAGTCACTTTGGGTAAATCCTGTTGACACGAGGAGTGAATTTATGGATTTGTGTCCACCTGTCTCTCATTATCTTTCTTTTCTTTCTCATTTGGTGGTTGTGTACGGCTGATGCAACAACAAATCTAATTGGCAGCAGGGTGGACATGGTGTGAATGCTGGATTTTATATAAAAATAAGGCCCGTCTGTGTAGGAGTGGTATGAAAAGGAGCCACTTGGATTCAAATGTATGACCTTTGACAGACTCACACCCCCTCAAACAGGAGAGCTGTAATCCAGCGAGCCCGACCGAAGACACAAAATCACTTTCATCTGTGTGAAATGAAACATTTCTCTTTTCATCTGCCTTTAATCTGCTTTCTTAATAATCAGAAAATAAAATCATGGCTTGTAATTCTTCCTGGCATATCATATGAAACAATTTACTGATACGTCTGCTTTGGTATTGACGAGTCTTTAATTTCCTCGTTGCAGGTTGTTTTGTGACAGCTGAGTCAGTCCTCAGTGCCAACAGGGAGGGCGGTGAAGCTCTGAAGACGAGCAGAAGAAAACAAACTTCTCAATATCTTCTCTATCACCGGCTCTGACGGCTGCACGTCTGACCTGGACGTCTGTTTTCTTCTTCAGGATACTCTCAAAAGTTACGGAGGGATAAAGAAGCAACAGAAGCACAACTCCAGCTCACCGTCAGGAACACAACGGATTCTGCTTCTTGTTTTTTTTTTTTTTGTTCAAAAACCTCAGACGTCGTCAGGATGAACTGTTAAAACGAGATTAGCAGGAGAGTCAGCTCTCTCTTGCAGGGTCAAGTGAATATTTTCTCATTTGTCGGACAGAATTAGTACGATTGCATCTATTTCAGAATGCGTAGTGTATTTTTTCCTAACTATGATATTTTTACCTTTGAGCTGTCACGCTCTGAATCAAGAGTAGACTCTTGATAGCGCCGCCGCTCCCTCTCACCTGACAGGCTGCATTTTGATAAAGCGTAATCGAGGACAAACAGATCAAACATAAATGAGGCCAACAACAAGCACCATGCTCCAGCAGAACAACAACAACAACTACCCCTGTCTGAACGTGTCAGGCTCCACCCGGGAGATGCTCCAGAAGTGCTCCAGGGCCTCGCTGCCCTTCCCCAGCCGACTGGAACTGGGTCTGGGTGACCTGCCGCTGATCCGGGGCCTCCGAGCCTGGGCCCTGTGCTCCAAGAACCGCCGGAAGGCCGGTGGTCTTCTAGGAGGTGGACAAGCTCCAACAGCTCCTCCTGCAGGCCGTGGAGGGTTGACTTCCTGCCCGAGGCCTGCAGATGTGTACCTGAGCGGGGAGTGGGGTCGGATGGGGTACGGGCTTCCTTTGGGGCTGGACGCTGGGCAGGCTGGGATCGGAGCTTTAGTAACGGTCGCCACTCTGAAGACCTCAGAGGGCAGCGGAAAGACGCAAACTCAATGCCTCTTCCTCCGGACTGAGAAAGGGAGCTGTTTGTACTCGACAGCCAAGCCAGGTTCTGGTGCAGCCTCCAGTGTGGTCGGAGGATGGCTGAGAGGGAAGACAGGAGGAGGGGGAGGAGGAAGCAGAGACACCCCAGCAGGGAGGAGGGATCATGGGCCAGCTCCTCCAGCACAGACCGGAGCAAACCGGGTTAGAGTGCGATCTGGCCGGAGATGGAGGAAGTCCTGCAACGCAGCAGGCCGGGAGAAAACAGGCTTGAGCAGAGAGAGGCAGCAGAGCAGCAGGGAGGATCCTGCTGGAGAAATCACTCTGGAAGAAAGGCAGGAAGAGCGAGACAAAGGAGGCCTGGACAGTAAACAGTTCCCCAGCCCACAGCAGGACATCAGGAGAGCCAGGCAGGAGAAAGAGGGGGCACTCAGAAGTCCCAGATGCTCCCACAATGCTTCTCCCAAAACCTGTACTCAGTGTGGCAGGAGAGCATTGAGGAGGGGAAGCCAGGATGAACACGAGGCAGGTGAAAGTCCAAGAGTCCAAAACAGGCCGAACTGTGAGGTGAGGGGGATGAGGAAGGAGAGGCAAAAGAACGAGGAGGAGGAGGAGGTGGAGGAGGAGGAGAAGGGAGGCCTCTGCAGTTTAGAGTTGGAGTCCTCTAACTCTGTTTTGCCTCTACCAAACCCTGACCCAGAATCAAACCACTTTCACGCAGAATCCCACAGCGGCCGTGATGTCGAAGTCGAGAGCACTGAGCTGAGGACGCAAACCTCCCACAGCAAGGACGACTGTTCAGAGAAAGAGGAGGATACAAACTGCAGCCTTTCTGAGCTGGATACATCAAGACATAGCAGAGATTTTGGTGACAGAAACCCAAGAGGAAATCCATTTGAAGAAATAGAAGCGACTGTAAATGGATTTTCTGATCATGTGGGGGAGCATCAAGACACCGACAAAGGATTGGAGCGGGTGGATGTTGAAGAGGAGGAGGGGAGCGTCAGTCAGACTCCTGATGAGTTCTCAGTTGTATCCAACTGTTACGAGGACGTCTCCGCCTCTACCTGCCCGACCTCCGTCAGCACCGCAATCTCTCCTGAGCCCTCCACTCCTGCAGAGGGCAGCACCTGCACTGCTGACCACGAGAGTTGTGGTGTTTTGAGAGAGCAAGAGGACAGCAAAGAAGATCACCTTGAGGGGTGTCAACAAGGGGCATCAGACTGCAAGATCATGGGCAAAGAGGAACTGGATGTTAACGGATTTAAGCAACAAGAGCCGACCTGCGTGGCTGACGAGGACGACACTGTGAACGAAGACAGAAAACCTCTGTTTGTCTTTGAAAATGTGAAAAACGGTGGCCAGCTAGAGGCGAGAGATGCTTCACCTCTTAGACATGGCGATCCCTCCATCTTTGAGAAAGATGAGGGAATTATAACAGGAAACTGTTGCAACCATAGTACGACTGAGCTTAACGGAGCAGAGCGAGGAGCCTGGCTGGTGTGGGAAAGTAGAGAAGAGGAGTCACAGGAGGAGAATACAGAGCAGAGAGTTAATCCCGAGGAAGGGGGTGAAGCTTCTTGGAGGAGGGAGAGCACCTACGACGAACTGGACGATGGCGATGGTAGAGGTGATGACGACAAAAAACAAAACACCGTGGAGGACATAAATGAAAATACCACACAGGAGGATGATGATGAAGAAGTAAACTGTGCACTTAAAGACAGTTGGGGGTTTCAGGAGTCTGCAGATGGATTGGAGGTTGGAGACACCTGTGGACAAACCAGCATCACCCAAGCAAACGGAGAGACCGGCGCTAACTTCACTAATGTCGCCTGTGCTGATCCCTCCACCTCTCTTGTGCTCTCCCTGGCTAATCCTGCCCCCTCTCTGCCCCCCCTGGGATCCATGGCAACCGGCCTGCCCTGTCTGGAGGCAGAGGAGGAGGAGGAAGAGGAGGAGGAGGAGGTCGAAGGGCTCAGAGTGACGGTGGGAGCTGGAGAAGGAGGCCAGGAAGGGAAGAGGAGGCACGGGAGAGAGCTGGAGCAGCAGGGCGAGGAGGAGAGGGGCTCCACCGTGGCCACTGAGGAAGGGAGGAAAGAGGAGGAGGAGGAGGAGGAAGATGAGTTTGGAGTATTCATGCAGGCGGAGGGAGAGCCGGCCTGGAGCGAGGGATCCACCATGTCTGCCTCAGTGCCTTGTGGGAGCAGAGAGAGTGTTGGTGAGTCTCATGGCTGTTTTTCTTTCTTGCTTTCTTTCTTACTTTCTTTCTCTTTCTCTTTCTCTTTCTCTTTCTCTCCCCCCTGTGGGAGCTTTAGTCAATCTGTCTTTCCGTTTGCAAAATAGGACAGAGGATCTTTTGGTTGAAGTCAACAAAGCACGAGACGTTAAAAGGCTTCAGAAGTAGAGCAGAGTGTTTTAAAGATGTCAGAAACATCCAGATTTAGCGACATAAAAATATCAGCACTTTGTGTGTTGTTTCTGGGGAGTTGCAGCGTCTTAGTGCATTTGTAACCTTTTGTACCGTTTCAGGAATGCATATACCTCCACACACTCTGTTTTAAAGGGCCATACCAGCAGTTTTCCATGTTTCAGCCCATTTGCTACAAGTCACATAGACTCTTCAGAAAGTTAGGACTGCAATTAACAGTCTTGTTCTGTCCTCAACCCAAAGATATTCAGTGAGATATTAGGTAGTCAAGTGTCGCCTTTTTGACTCAATCTTAAGCTTTACGCAATTGTGATGTAACACTGACAAACAATACTGCAGACTTTATATAATGGATTAAGCATCCTGAGGAAGTTTACAACTGTATAGGGTTACATGTGGGACGAGCTATTTCGGACGCTGCTGGATCCGGAAGTAAAAGTCTTGTTCACTTTCCCCATTGACAGCACGATGTGACTCACAGTTGGAGCACCTCTTGGATCCACATGAAACTCTCCCGGTTAAATCAGGAGTACATAAGACGAGCAACTGCGAAAAATACTTTTCTTTAGGAAAAAGTTGAAGGTACAAACTTTTGGCTTAACGCCGTCCCAAAGCGACAGTATTTGATGATCTGGGGTTGAAACTCACAATCAGCTTTCTTTACATTTTGAATCCTGAAATCTTAGGACTGTATAAACTCCTCGAAAGCAAAAATACTAAATAGAAGTGGACTCATTCAGAATACACTATATAACACAATCATGAGGCAGACACACATGCACCTTTGAGTCTTTGTTCCTTTTTGTTTTCCTCTAACAGTCAGTGTTAATCAGTCTTCACGTTCCCTCATTATGCTCCTTTTAGCTAATCACCTAAGCCCAGTTCACACCGAGGGGCCAAACGAGGCTAAGCCGGGGTTTACCCACGATTCATTTCTTCTCTATTTATCCACCTGAACACATTTCTGCAATCATTTGAACATATCGGAGTGTTAATTAGTAAAAGGGGCGGTCTCCATTGAAAGAACATGCTTTGCGTGATTTGAAATGTGTTAAAGGACCATTCCAGTGTTTTTGGAATAGTATAACTTACACTAGTAAAGTGTATTTTTGGCACTTTTAGTGGCCATGCAGATCATTGCGGTTGAATTTACTGAGGTTTGGAAATATTCCCCTCACTCTGGGTAATCCACAGATCTCATAGGGACTGTTTCTGAGGTCATTTTTCAGTGTACACATCTGCACACCTTAAGGAGACAGTTCTCCCCTAAATAAAAGAAAAAACACATTTTTCCTCAGACCTGTGGTGCTGTTTATCCATCTAGATTGTTGTGATGTGAGTTGCTGAGGTTTGGAGATATCGGCTGTAGAGATGTCTGCCTTCTCTCCAACATAATGTCATTACATGGCACTCAGCTTACGGTTTTCAACTCACCAAAAAGTACCTTTGAAAAACTCGTCGGCAATGTCTCTCTCCAGAGATCATGACTCATTACTCAAGAAAATCCATAGACCTTGTTGTGAGCAGTTTCATGTAGGAGCTGTTTTCTTTCTACTGAACTACGTCCTCAAACCGTATCATTGTGCAACAGGAAATGTGCCTCTGGTCAAAGCTCAGGATGTAAACATTAATGGTGTCCTCCTTGGCTGAGCTGTGGTGTTAGTCAGCTAAAATATAGTTCCTACATAAAAAGTTCCTACATGAAACTAAAAACAAGGCCCGTGGATTGAGTAATTGGGGTCATGATTTCTGGGTTTTTTATTTATTTTTGGCACTTTGAGCACCACAAGCAGAGCGCCAGCTAGGTTTTATTATATAGGAGAGAAGGCAGACATGTCTACTGCAGATATCAGGCATGTAGTTTAAACACAGGTTGACGCACTAACACAAATGTAACGTCATGCAGACTTGATATTTTCTGCGATCAAAAATGCGGTCAAGCAATAATAGAAAAATGTAGAGAAGCCAATAGTCGCCTGAAAACTGGAAAGATTCACTAAAAAATGTTGAGCTATGACGTGAAATATATGTGATCTGCAGTAAACTGCCTGAAACATGTTAAACTACAGGTATGATTCATGAATAGTTTTGTCTCTGAGTAAGGTGCTGGACGCTCTCCAGTCAGGAGCTCTCTCCGGTTGACTGATAACACTTTTAATCTTGCGATAAACATGGAGAGTTGTTTCTCGCCCTGATAAAAACCACTTGGCCCTTCAGTGAAATGAGACTCCAGTCTGTCCTGACCTGAATTCCTAACCGATCTTTCGCTACAAAGTATTAATCATTCAGAGCTGGGTTAAGGGAGGGTGGAGGAGGCAAACAGGGCCTGGGACTCTAAGCCCCTTTTAGCCTCAGGTTATGGGGCAAACGGATGAAAGTCACACAAACACACACACACACAATGAAGACTGAAGTATCTGATAGACACATCATGCAACGTCTGAGTAATAGAAGGTAATGTATGAAGGCGTTCAGGCAGCAGGCATCAAAGAGAGACAAATATTCACTGACATGTTTCCTCGCAGCGAGACGTCGCAGTGAGACTAAGTCAAACACACAAACACGGAGACTCCTGGTACAGCAGGTAACTCTTCAGCAACAGCAGGCAGCACACAACACAATCAGACACAAATATTCACCAAATGTCAGGGTTTGGGTGGATACATATCCAGTACTAGGGCCGGGTGGTATATCGACTTTTTCTGGTATATTGGTATATTTTCAAAACCAGCTAATTCCTTCAGTGCAGTGTTGGTTGAGTCGGTCGTCCATGAGGTCATCTGATTGAGGTCAGAGCTGCTGGAAACGTGACAGCTACTCACAACACACACCACAACACTAACAGGGACATCTACAGCAGACACTGTACTATTAACTGTGTGTGTGTGTCTGCAAACAGCACTTGGAAACCACGCCATCACCGGGGAGTCGACCCACTGGACACCAGGCTGGACGGACAGCTCGTTCCACCAATCAGACGACAGCTGGACAGCCTTTCCTCAGGATTTGTCGGATGAACGTCGGGACGTCGTGGGACAGTGGTGGCCGACCAGCGCTGTGGAGGAGAGCAGAGGCCGACTGCTGACCAATCAGAACATGGTACAGTTGTTCTTCTGTGCTCAGCCTTCAGATCTTCTTTCTGTCTGACAGATTATCTGACCGGATCATCATTACTGTGTCAGTGTGTTGGAAATTACTGGCTGTGAATGCCTGAGTGCAGCTGTTGTATCATCAACATGTGGTGTAGAGTGTATTCAAAGAGTCATTTGTGTGATTAGTCCCCTATGGATCATATAGTAGATTGAGTGTACAGATGAAGCGAGTTCTCCACCAGTTCAGCGTTGCACTACAAAACCTTGTTGGTGTCACAAAAAAGATCAAATTGGTGCAGCAGAAGATATTAATAGTTTTTATACTGCAATACAGCTGCAGCGAATGTCTGTTACCACACCAGTTTTACTCTTTTAGCCGTTCAGTAGTTTCATTCGCTGTGTGAGCAGCTGGGCGATGCATTTTGGTAGCGCTGCGTTGCGTTTCGAGAGACGGTGCGTCCCATTGCCCACCCCTATTTGCATAAAGTCGAGAACTAGGATACTTTATGCAAATTAATGGCGTCCAGCATGACTTTTCACATCTGGAAACTCCTGAAAACTATAAAAACTAACCGTTGTTTAGTTCAAATGAAGACACATTCTGCAGCTGTTTGGCACGAACACATTTCAGAGAACTTTTATTGCAATACACAAAACCGTTTTCAAACAGGCCACCATGTTGGTCCGGTTTGGTATCCTAGAACAGAAAGCCCACGAGTGCGCAACAGTCCCGTCTGATAAAAAGATAAACTGATGTTGTTCCATTTATTCTGATTCCTTCTCAAAACCTGGCGCCTACATTAGCTCACTTCACTCAGACAGATTGTTTTCAGAAACAGTCTTCAGACTTTGTTTTGTAAAATCAGCTCAGAAAAAAGATAAACTGTGCCATCAGTCTACTAATCCACAGATTTCCATGTCACTTACTTTTGTCTACTATGTGAGAGTCTTAAAACTCATTAAGTGTTTTAGCTCAACTTTTAGCTCCCAAAATTACTTTTAATTCCTCCAGAACAGGTGTGTTAGATTTCCAAAGACAGATACGAGCCGACAGCATGATGATAGCTCATGAACGCGCTAGTTTGTTGATCTGGCTGCGTTGCTTCGTGGTCTGTTGGCACCACCATCACTGTGAGAATGTGCATCTCTGTGGTGGATTCCTGTAGAAATGTTGGAGAAGCCCTTGTTCTTTTAAATCTGACGTTTACTATCGTTGTTTTAAAAACTGCTGTAGCTATCGTGAAGTTGGGTCCAAAATTGTGAAGTCGAAGAAGAACTCTCAAACTACAAAATCGCTCCAGACGTCACCAATGACTGTTTAAAAGTAACTTTTCTGTCTAAATTCTCTCACTTGTTCAATTTTGGGAAGATACTCTTTGGTTCAGACATTATTTTAAAATTGGTAGCAAGCACATCATACTTTTGGGCTTTAGCTGGCCTTCTGTTCAGCCCTCGGGCTCAGTATGAGTCTGGACTGTATTTTTTAAAGTATGAGTCTGACCAAATTGTTTGCAATTACTGATGCTGAGAATCTGACAGGAAATCGACGATCCCAAAGTGCCGGTGGTAGCGGCAGATCCCCCGGGCCGCTAATGTTGGAGGCAGATTGAAAGTGAAACGTGCTCCAAAGTGAAATATTGCTTCAATAAAACAGGTGCATCTCAGTCACAGCGGTGGTGCCGTTCCAGTGTTTCTAATACGGTCTCATCCGAGCAGAAAAACGACTTTAAAAGTGAAATGATGACCTACAAATGTAGGATGTTTTCTTTCACAGCAGGTCAGCACGAACCTCAAATGACTGTAAGAATATTTGAATAAAGACATCCACTGAGAGGTATTTGAGCTAGATTTCATGATTTCATAATTTGAGCTGTGAAAACACTTTCCTGTCCTCACTTAACATCCAGCTGAGGCCTGAATGTGTTGACAGACTGGCTGAAGGTCCCCTGAGGCTCTAAAGTAAATCAATAACAACGATAAACCTACAGTACATGAGATGTTTATGAATCCAGACCACTATATTTTATCCTAGATGTGTCCAATATAAACTGGTTATGCATTATTTCAGTCAGTTGGTGCATCATTTCATGCGTGCGTCCAGTTGAAGCCCCTTCTTTTGATCAGAATGAAACAAAGCCACAGAAAGCAAAAGCCCTCCTGCCGGTGAAAATCAATTCTGCTAAAACATGAATTGTCCTGAGCTCGTGTGGCTGTTTGTGCAAATATATTGACTGTCACTCTCAGTAAGACTTTAGATGGATGTGTGCAGGCCCCTTCTGATGGGAGGTGGGGTGACATTAATATCACCTTTATTGCTCAGGGATTATAATCTATATGGAGCTCATATGTCTGTGAAACTGCAGTGTATCTCACTTTTTATATATGAAGCTGAGTTTCATCAGCTTCATCAGCACACTAAGTGAAGAGTTGGGCTGCAATTTAAGATTATTTTCATTGTCAAATAATCTGTAAATTATGTTCTCGATTAATCGATCAGTTGGTCTATAAAACATCAGAAAATGGTGAAAAATGTTGATCAGTGTTTCCCAAAGCCCAAGATGACATTCTCAAATGTCTTGTTTTGTCCACAACCCAAAGATATTCAGTTTACTGGCATAGAGGAGAAAAACTGTAATGTAATTTAATTTCACATCATTCTGGACCATTATTATCACCACATCTGTGTAGGGGAAAATGAAAAAGGTAGAGCAGACAATAAATTACAGCATCCTAAGAGCTTCATGATAAAATTGGCTAACAAAGTCCACTAGAGGACCAACTACAACCATCAGATCTGAGAAAAACTCTTTTAGTTAGTTTTGATGCTCTTACATTGATTTTACATTCATCTGGCTAAAGTGGAGCTGAAAACAGCTTGAAGTGCTGCGCCTCAGGCTTGTAATGGTATGGAAATAAGGATTACAGATAAATAATGACCATAAAATAATGTTAAATTAATACAGAGCCTCGCAGTGATGACACTCACATATCACTGTCTGTTACAGAAGCAGCTCCTGTAATCAGCCAGTGGCTAAAATGCTCCTGACTTTTATTATGAAAGAGGAGGGACAATATTTTATCACACACCTCATACTGTTATATTGATCCTGTCTGAATGGGGCTTAAGTTCTTCAGATGCTGAAGAACTTAAGCCCCAATAATGATTATTTTCATTATCAAGAAATCTCCTGAATATTTTTACGATTAGTTGATTAGTTGATTTATCATTTAGTCTATAAAATCTCTGGAAAACTGTGACATGCTCATTACAGTCTCCCAGAGTCAAGATGATCAATCAGATCTTCTGACAGATGTTTGCATGAAAAATGACTGAAACAATTACCAGGTTTTCAAAATAGTGGGTGATTAATTTTCTTTCAATCAGCTAATCAATCAATCGACTTATCGTCGCAGCTCTTAAACTCTTAGACGCATGAATCAACACCTTGATCCAAATGGGTTTTTTTTTTTAAAAACATGATCTTCCATGACCTTTTTCTTCCAGTTTCCTGTTACCATGGAAACGCAGCCCATCCCGACATAACCCCGGGGGTTGGGTGACTAAGTTTTTAGACTTAAAATTAGTCAGTATTTTGTAACTCGCATTAGACCGGTCGACGCTCTCAGAGCTTTTTTTTTCTTTTAAAAAGCAGCCGGCAGTGAGAGCAGAGTCTCCCGGTGGACGTTCACCGCAGTGGAAAGATGCAGATGAAAAATGAGCTCTGCCCAGAGCTGCAGTGGAGGAGAGTGTCGGGAGAAAACTGGTTTTCAAATGAGTTGTTTCATATGCTAATGGTGCCACGCAGAGACGTTTTTTTTTAAAAATCAAGTATTAACTTCAGATGTGATGAGCTGAAGAGGTTTGGGATGAATCTATCTGGATCACGGATGCATCATGTCTGTGGGTGGCATGTTTCAGGCTCCAAGGGACAGTTCACTCAGTCGTTATCTCCTCCCCCTGCGCCGGTGGAAAGTGATGTTTCATAGTCCACAGCAAAACAGTGTTGCAGCATTCTGCTAAACAGCTGAAGCAGCTGGAGACTTGTTTAAAAAAACATAAACAACAAATCAAACATAAAATGGCTCCATACAGCTCATTAATCCAAGCGTCCTGAAGCCTAGAGAGCCCAAATTGATTTGAAAAGACGTGTGGACACCCTGAAATCTTGGATTACGTCTGATGAGCTGTATGGGACCATGTCATGTTTTTTCTGTTGCATTTCTTTTTACTTTCCATCAGAAACTATACTGACAGACGAGGTGTCTTTGTGTCTCCTGTAGGCGGCTGTCTTTGCCGAAGCCTTCCCCTCGCTGCCTGCTTCGTCCTCCAGTGACCTCGATGCTGTTCCCACACTGACCCAGCTCCTCAGGGGCAAAGCCAGCCAGGACCAGGGGTGAGCTGAGCCCACTGTGTGTGCATTAACACACCCAAATCTTTGTGATTTACTGTATATGAATTGATCTGCTGCAGCATTTACTGGCCTTGTTGACACATTCCTCTGATTTGTAACAGGATATATGAGATCCTGCAGGATAATCTCACGTGACAGGCTTGTAATCAGCTGTAGGAGGATGACACGGAGGATTCTCTTCTGTCTCAAGCTCATTTCTACTGCAAATCTTATCTTGACTACGACTTAAAAGCAGCAACAGTAGAGCAAGTTAACCTGAAGTCTAATGATAAACAAGAGAAGAAACATTTGTCTTCTATTGTGGGATATTTTATCTTTATTAAGGGAAAATTCCCTCATAAATCCACTCAGACTTCTGGTTATATTCAAGTGGGAAGACACATTTTTCATCACGAGAATTAACATTTTCTACAACAGGAATAAACTCAAATTGAAACTAAAATGTATTTTGGTCAGAAAATAATGATACAGTGAGAATTTGGGATGATGGAAAATGTTATTTTACAGACAGAAAAGGTGTCGGCTGATGCTTATTGTCCCTACTCTTTTTCAATCAATCCTGATCCTTTCTTTCTTGTAAAGGTAATAATTTGTTTTTGAACATAACAGATGCTGATTCAAATCTTCCAGGTATCTGACTTTTAGATAAACTACCAAATTGATTTGTTTGTGGTGTAATTGGATGAAATAATCAAGTTTGAATGGAGCCAGCTGAATCATCAATATGCAACATGTGCCACTAAACAGAGGTTTACACACAG
Source organism: Pagrus pagrus (assembly GCF_965226575.1). Taxonomy (NCBI): domain Eukaryota; kingdom Metazoa; phylum Chordata; class Actinopteri; order Spariformes; family Sparidae; genus Pagrus; species Pagrus pagrus. Next base: position 3,944,041 of record NC_140188.1, on the reverse strand, counting down.
TATGTATGTATAGTTTATTACTTTACCCACTGTATCCACTTTTGTGAGTTTTCAGTGTCTTGGAGAACATTTCCGCATGTTTACGTACAGTGTTACGGCTTTCTGTGCTTTCATCCAAGCCAGAGTTGTGACGTGGAGTTTATGGGAAGAACAAATACATGCGTTGATGTTTCATTATAAATCCCATCTTGGATGTAAGCTGGTTGTGTGGTGCTGTGTGGGGAGATACACCAGGTTTTTGAAAATGTGGCCACCGAGTGGTTAATGTGGTGAACTGCAAGCTGGAGGAAGACCGTTCTGAAAACTGTTTAGTATTCATCATCACAGGCCTGTGGTGGCCCTGATATCAAATCACAATGGCAAATAACAAGAAACAAGAAAGTGCGAATCAAATTAACAAAAGAGAAAACATGACAACAAATAGGGACGACAGAGCAGAAACCACAACAGCAGCAACGTCTACCAGGAGCGATCGATATGATATGATTCATGATGTTTTCAGTAAGTTAACCACGTACGTTATGTGTCTCGATCTATCCAAGTAGTTGTTTTTACAGATGTGTTTGTGCCTATGGCGCCTTTACTTCCTGTTAAAACGATGGACAGTGAGTCCGTCCAATCAGCGACGACACTTGTAGATAGCAGGTACCAACATTTTCCGGTAGAGGTTACTGTCTTTGTGAGTTCTGATTTTATTTTTGGCACGTTTTCCCTTTTTTTAAATTGATTTCGATTTGTTTTTGTGCTTCGTTATTTGCCGTTTACCAATTTACACTTCAGGGCAGCTGTACATGTCAAGCCGTAGCGTGTTTGATGAGACATTTGTGTACTGGAGCAGCCAGTTTCCATTATTCATTATTCATAAACAAAATAATTAATAAACAGTTCTCAGACAGAATTTACACCATCAAGTCATGCATAAATCATCTAAGGACATCCCTCAGAACATGGAGGATGTGTTGTGGGGGTTTATCTGATTCTTAAGCTCCACTGAAGAGTTGGTACAGAAAATAAAGTTAAAATATAAAGTGAAATGTTTATTTTTGTCCTGCACAGTTGAGCTTCAGCTCTCCAACTTTAAAACACGTTGACCTCTTTACGCAAAAGTTGAGGAAGTTAACTTAAAGTTGATATAGATTCAAAAGAGAAAGTGTTGTTTTACACACATTTCACATTTAATACTGAATTTAATCATTTAAAACAAACTAATCTGACACCGTGACGCTGTTGAATCATTGCTTCTCGTGTGTGTTGTCCGTGTTTGACCCGGCAGCCTGTTGGACAGTTTCCACGACTTGAACAAAATGATTTGCCAGAGATACAAGAGAGCTAACGGCGTGTCTCGTGACCTCCTGCTGAAGACTTTACACCTGGAGCAGCCGCACACTGTGAGTACAGACTGTCAACATTCACACTGACAAACATTCACAGTGCAGCAGTTTTTAGAAAAAACAAAGTCCGTCTCGATCACTTGGTCCACATCAGGTTGAGGTGTCAGTCGAATGTTACAGTAAACGCTCTCTCTCTACACTCTCATGCTTTCTACACATAACTTCGTGCAGGGGAATAAGCACAGAGCGCTCAGTGTTCACTTTCAATTTGTGAGGCTTCAGCGTCGTTAAATGAAATGCGTCAGCGGAGCCTTAACAGCGTGTAAAATGAACTGATAGTTCTGTTTGACTGACGGCCCCGAGAGCTGCAGCTTCAGTCAAATTAAGTGACGCCGTTACATGCAAAACACTCCTCACACTTCACAGTCGTAGATAAATGAACGGAGCGGGCGGGCCGGTCGCACAGTTGAACCAAAGCATTCTGGGAAAATACACAGCACCTGCACGGTATGTAAATGTGTGGTCTACTGCTGAAGGGAAGCAGAGCAGGTAATACCACGCTGTGAGAAAGGCTCCTTTACTCATTGTGTTATCTGTTAATCTTGTCTTCTCTCAACTTAATTACTTTATTTCATGTTTTATGTGTTAAACATAGAATATTGTAAGAATAGAGGCCACTAGAGCTCGACAGTTTCCATATAAAAGGTTTCATTTGTGAGATAATATCAACATCTTAATCTTCATGTACGTGTGATAAACCGCTGATAACATCTCCTTTGTAGCAGTGTTAGTAAATACAGTAAATTTAGTTCGAAGTAAGTGCTTTAAAACACACACACACACACACTCACACACACAAAACAGACGAGGAGGAAAATAATGAGAAACAAAGAGGGTAAAGAGAGAGGAGAGAGACACACACAGCTTGAGGCAGACGGACATAATTAATCTGTGGATTATAATTTTATTAATTGATTACATTATGTAATCAGTTGTCAGAATTAATTAAGAATGGCCTCAGCCCTGAGGGGGCATCTCTAAATAGTTTTTGTTTAAAGCACAAAAATCTTCCAGGTGCGTTTTCTGTCCACCAATAAATTGATGAATAAACTTCTCACTTCAGCACTTGTGGAGGAAACCGCCGGCTCTGATGTCACATCTGCATCACTGTGTTCTTATCTCTGCAGGAAAGCAGACCAGCTCCCCGGACAGTCAATCGCCGCCTCTCCCCCGGCCTCCCCTCGGCCAATCAGCACGCTCAGAACGCTGCCGCTAAGCGACGGCTGTCGTATGACTACAACAGAAACATCATGGAGTAAGTGTGCGGCCTCAGCTCTGGTTGGACTGTGATTCGCCAGGTTTTAGAGACTCTGGATTCACAACATGTCGACTATCTGCTCGTCAAACACTGACTGACCCTCTGACTCTTTGCACACTCCCTGCTTATTTAAGCCTGAGCCAGTGAGAAGACGTGACCTGGATGAAAACGGAGCGACTCACTTCAGTTCACTTCACTGCTGTCGATGTAAACTGGTGGAGTGTTTCCATTACACATATGCCACCGTGTTCCCACCAACATCCTCCCATCTTCATTCTCCTTCTCGAACCCTGATTACAGCAGGTTGTCAAAGAGTGTTTGGAGCGCGATGACCTGCAGTTACAAGTTATTCATCATCATGTTGTTCCTGTTATTTTATTGGCTGAGAGGATTTACATTGTACCTAAATAGAAATCATTCTGTGTCACAGCTGCTGTTTTGGCAGAAACTGTCTTACTGGGTTGAGACGAACAAAAACACTGACTTGCAAGGAACTAACTCAGACACATAAAAACATGTATATCACATGATTTCTGCTTTCATTCATGATTTTGGAAGGTCAGCATGCTTGCTAGCTTATCTGTATTGAAATAGGCACCAATGGCCACGTGAACATGCAGTCAGCTCGGCTGCTGTAACTAGCAGACCTCACTTTTTACCCACTCCCCTCTTCCTATCTTTTGCTTCTTGCGAATATTCTTATCCAAAATATTTTCTTTGCTCCACAACTTCAATATTTGTCCTCTAAGTTAACCAATAAGATGGTTTTCTCCTTCTACAGCAGCTCTGACAGTAGAGCTGATGTGAGAGCGAAGGACTCCAACAGTTCAAGATGACAATTGACATTAAATTTGCGCTTTAGAATAACAGTTATTTAGCACTGAGCTGCATAGTCATTTATATTTCCCACAGAATAAGTCACTGTGAACGAGCCATGCATGCGGCAATTTTGTATTACTTAAAGAACAGTTCTCTCAAAAATGAATATTCAGTCGTTATCTCCTCCCCCCGCCATGCTGATGGAAAGTCAGGTGAAGTTTCATAGTCCACAAAACATTTGTGGAGCTTCGCAGCAAAACAGCATTGCAGCACTTAGCTGGTGACTTGTTTTAAAAAGTAGAAAACAATGTAAAAAACAACAACATAAAATGGCTCCATACAGCTCGTCCAGTGTAATCCAAGTCCCTCCTTCATGCCAAAGTGTTTTCTGTAGATGCTAAGCTAAAAACGTTAGCAGGCACCCCCATCTAACGTGGGTGCATGAGTTTGGGTGTAAATAACATCTTTTCAAATCAGTTTAGGATTTTCTGGCTTCCAGAGACTTGGATTATTCTGGACAAGCCGTATGGAGCCATTTTATGTTTGTTGTCAGTTGTTTAGCAGAGTGCTGCAGCTCTGATTTGCATGTCGGAGTGTGGATGAACGGCCTGAGGGCCTTCAGGAACGGGTTCATGGGAAACATTTTTGGAGAAGGCTTTGTCCTCGGTGGGGTCTTTGTCACTGGACAAAGAGAGCAGGGAATACTTCTGGAGCACAGGGAGATTGAGGAGATAAAGTCAACACCAAAGACGCCATCAGAGCTGCCAGGAGAAATTCACAAGAACTTAATTCTTGATGCTTTTGTTGGATAAGAATCTCATATCTGTTTAAAAAAAACAACATTTTCTTGACAATCCAACATCTTTCAGAACAGAGAAAGTCTAGGATCATATAACAGATATGAAACTGATCATATAAATGTTACAGTGAGTATCACGGGACAGATTTAATGTTTGTGGTGTTAGAAAACAACCAGAACATTTTGTGGACTACACAACTTCACCTGACTTCACATGAGCGGGAGTAGATTATCGGTGAACTGTTTCTTTATTGCCAAATCTGACAATTAAAGCTTTCAGAAAATCTATTTAAAGTTACATCCACCTGATATGAATGTCACTGTAAATCTTTAGCCAGCCGCTCAGAAATGCTGTTTTTGTTTTGCTAGGAAAAAAAAACAGGCAATGACATTATGATCCTTTTTGGTGGCTCGAACTTGTAACTGCTGGGAATCTTTATTCAAACATGACGTGTCATCTGTCAGTTTTCTCCCCTACAGCAGAAACCTGCGGTGTAAAACGCTGCGTGGACGCCGACAAATCTCTACAGATCCCAACGTCAGCTGGATTCTTGCAAAAGTCAAAGCTCAGTCTTGTTTTTGAATGATAGAAGTAAGAGAAAATCATGTGATCACACTGGAGGTCAAGTGTTATTTTTACCTGCAGAATGAGTCTTACATTTTTAATTTACATTTTGCAAAATGATGCATGTGCTTTCATTGTGTATTTGCGACAGAAAAAAAGCCAATGACGGACAGGAATGAGTCTTCAAATTGTTTTGGTTCCTCAGAGAAACAAGTTTGTCTTCCAGTTAGTGCCAACAGGAACACCAATGAAAGTGCCAATGTTTACGAGGTTACAGAAGCAGAGCAGACACATTCAGGAGGAAACGTCGCCTCCTGTTTCTCAGACACACTCTGAAGTGGACTCACAAACATCTGGCACACGATGTTCTTCTCTTTTCTGTCTTTGCCTTTCTGTCTGGCTCCCCGGCTGCCTCTCTCCTCTTTCAGTACACTCACAGTTGAGTCCACTTCACGGGCAAAACTTGAATCTAGCTGCCAATCAAAACAATGTTTTTACGAGAATATTGTTCACATTCTGACCATGTCAACGATGCACTGTACATCTTTGATTTACACATAATATTACATAGCGTCACCCCGGAAAGTTTATTTCCCTGTATAGTCCACTCGTCAACTCGATCATTTGTGATGATGTTCAGAAAGAATCGTGTGTGTGTGTGTGTGTGTGTGTGTGTGTGTGTGTGTGTGTGTGTATGTGTGTATGTGTGTATGTGTGTGTGTGTGTGTGTGTGTGTGTGTGTGTGTGTGTGTGTGTCCCATATGTGCAAAATTCCTGAAAAAGAAACATATTTTCTGATCTGTTCAAATGAGGGAGAACGAGTTGTCGCCTTGTTAACTGATGTAATAAAACGATACTGTGTGATGGCCGACAGCTTCCTCGTGACGTTCAGAAGTATGTGACATGTTCGTTTTATAAAACGCTCGTACTGTTGCCACATTACAACCTGGGAAGCACTAAAGAGGGTGAAAATCAGCACATATGCACATAACTTGTTGATTTAAATCTGATTATGTTTCTATAAAGTGGCAAGAAGGGAATATGATTTTTTTTTTGAGTGATGACCAATATTTGGAACCACATTTTTGAATAAGCAGTGATGGTATGTAGCCAAGTTCAATGCACGTCTGTACTTTGAGGTACTTTGAGGTATGAATATTTCCATTTTCTGTTACTTCCACTCCACCGCCTTGTGGAGGCATATTATCCTTTTTACTCCACATTTATTTGATAACTAGTTGCTTGTTACTTTCTTAAAAAAAACACTTTTTCCATTGCTGAATACGATCAGCCACAGCTGCCTGAATATAATCTTGCTGATTATTAGATAATAAGTAAATCCTGGGCAGGATTATAGGGTCAGACTCATGACTACGTTTGATCGTGAACGAGTGTTCGGTACAGATAATGTACTTTTCATCAGCATCATCAGTAAAATGTGTTAATATCTGTACTCATGGTGAAGGAAAATCCACATGGGGTAGCTGATGAAGTTTATTCACCCAACTTATATAAACTCTTACTCTTATGATGACAAAAGCTCAATTCTGAGGCTGCTGTGTAAATAGTTCTCTGATAAGTAATAAATATAAAGACTTCTGATCAACGCAGCTCAATTTAAAGCGTTAAACCAACCTTTGGTTAGTCCCACCGAGTCTTAGTTTAATCGCCACCCACACACCCCACTCAAGACCAAAGTGTTGTGGGCATCTGACATTCATCATAAAGCTGTTGTGTTTCTCTAAAAGAAACATTTTGCAGGATTATTCTGACTTCATGCTGCTTCAGCAAAATGCATCGAGGAGCCGTCAGCTGTAGAAAATGCAGGGAAACTGTCATAGCAAAGTACTATGAGACATCACTAAAATCATCCACATATATGCTGTGTACCAAACTGGAGGGATTTTGGAAGAGGAGGGGTTCAAAAAACTATTTTGCAGAAAGTTTAAAGTCGCTGCTGAGCTCTGAGAAACCTCCTGGTCACAAGCTTATAATTGTTTTTTAGCTCGAAGGTAGACGAGCACCATCACCCAACAACTATCAATACACAGACAAACAAACAGATAAAACAGGACACATTATGACATCTTCAACTGGGACTCAGAACAACATGTTATGTAACGGGTTAAGATGTGTTCATTCACTCTTGTTTGTGCAGACAATCACAAGGTATGTGTTGAACTTGGCTCCAGTTTAGATCAACTGATATGAGTGAGACTGATATGTTTGTGATATCTTTACATATCACTGCATAAAGCTGGCTATATAGTCTAAATTCTCAAAGCTCAGAATTTCTTTGAATAAATAAAATGTATATTCGGTTGCTGCTTAGACTGTTTGTCTGCAGCATTGCTCAGGAAACTCCACGACATCAGAGTGTGAAGACATCGACTGGTTAATAAAAGCCAACGTCTCTCCTTGGTGAGATCAGAGAAGCAGCTCTGTGGTCCACAGGGAGTTAAGCACTTTATTTGCTGAGTCAGAGCAGCTGCCTTCCTGCTGCACCGTGATAGCAGAGCTTTGTACTGCGTGGTAGGAAACAGGCCTATGGGCAGTGGACCGCCCTGACCTCACCATTTACACCGCATGAATCAGCCGGCCTTTTTACATAAACACCACAAACAAGACGCAGATTACCTCCAGGAGAGACTAACAGAGCATGCTGGGGGTGTTTCATTGTGCCTGGCAACCTGGCTGTTAAAACAAATGGCAGGTCACAGCTCGACGACTCAGGGCCTCAGATAGGAGCAGCTGGAATTTAACTTTCATTAAGCCTGACTTCAAGGATAATTATAGGAGAAAGGTTATTCAGTAAGATTTCATGACGCCACTGCTCAGTCAGGAAAATCACCACAACATGTTGTTCTTACACTCTGCTTGTTCTAAAGAATGAACACATGAGATTTAATGTTTTCATGAGTGAGATTTTGTTACCTTTGGACAGAGCTAGGCTAGCTATTACCCCCTGTTTCCAGTCTCTATGCTAAGCTAACCAGATGCTGGATGTAGCTTCATACTGACCGTACAGATATGATGGTTTAACTTTTCTCTTCAAACTATTAGCTGGAAAACTAACAAGCAGTGTTGTAAAAAGTCAAGATATTGTGAAAGTCAACCACATGAATATTACTTGAGTAAAAAGTCTGAAATGTATCTTCAGTAAATTATTCATATATTTAGATTTATGTATATACTGTATAGTAGGAGTTGACCAATTATAAAATCCAATATTCAGCATTTTTCTAAATATTGGATTGTGTGATTTATTTTTGGCTCTGATGCAGCAGGTAATCTGCAAACTAACTAGTAACTAAAGTCAACAAATACAATGTAGTGGAGTAAAAAGTACATACTTGTCTCCAACATGTAGTGGAGTGAAGGCATAATGGTACAAATACCTCAACTTATTTTTACTTGAGTACATGTACTTAGTTACAATCTCACAGTTGGAGGAAACCAATGTAAACAAAACCTCCAGGATGTGAAGAGACTGACTGGCACACACAAACATATTAATACTGGAGCTGCCCACAGTTAATCATTTCTACTTAACATCCATACATTTTGCCATTTTCATAGCAAGCGTTGGAACAACTCTGTGTTTGTGCTATCTAATCTTGTGTTTGTCAGTGTGAAAAACAATTAGGCCGTCGTGGACATCACGGGATCTTTGAACCGACCCTGACCACCAGGGTTGTTCAAGGTCAGTCTGAGGCTCAGTCAGAGAAGAATCTCTGACAGACACTGAGACTAAACTCAGACAAAAATATTGAACACTCGCATGAAGAAATAAAATTATTTAGCAGGTTTCAAGAACTGTTTTCACTTAGTCGTGTTAAGCATGTACAGATGTGGATTTACAGGTAACACCCGTTCCTCTGTCCCAAAATACTGAGCAGGATGATGTCGATGACTCAAACTGAGAGCCAGAGCCAGATGAGAGCACAGAAAAGGGTGTGGGCAACATCTGGATCAGAAAACATGAGGGAGAAAAACAGCTAAAAGCAGAAATCAAGAGACATTATATGAGAAAAACAGGAGGCTGTTACACCTTAGAGAGATACGCATGTACTGTCCACACACACCTGCACCTGTGTTGGGTTGAACCAAGCAAAGATGGCAGCCGGACGTGACACAGCTTCCACGTTTTGGACGAGGCCAAGAAAATAAGATCAATACACAAATAAATTAACCTGATAATAAACTTAATAATAAACGCATGGTGTGTATCTGTCTCTGTGGGTGTGTTGTCATCCTGCCCTTCTGTACCTGAAGTAATCACTCACACAGAAGGAAGTGATAGTATTGAATATACATTCAGTACCTTGAGTGATTTACTCAGTACCTTACATGTGTCTTAAAACAATACAAAGGGTCACAAGTTACAGGTCACAGTTCACATGTAACAGTCTCTATCAAGAGGGCTGCGTAACATCACTTCACATTCCTCTACATGTAGTACAAGTACAAGTTCTGACTGAAACATAAAGATGTCTTTAAAACACTGGTAAAAGTTTTTCCAAACAACAACTTTATTAAACTTTTACTTGGATTCATAATTTAGTAAAACAGATACAGCGATTACTAGTAAACTGAAAATTTAAGAAATTATGTGTTCTTGAGTGACCGAAAACTTGTGATAACCATCTGTGGAAAAAGTGTTATATATACCTTTACTTCAGTAAAAGTACTGTGGAAAAAAAACCCAATACAAGAAAAAGTCCTGCATTCAAAACCTTACTTGAGTAAAAGTATGTAAGTAAAATCAGCAAAAGTGCAGAAAAGTGGAGAGAAAGTGGATGAAATGTGACCAAAGTAACTAAAGCTGTCAGACAGATGTAGTGGAGTACAAGTATAACTGAATATTTGCGGTTGGAGGCTTTTTCCAGGATCCAGGATGCACTTCAGGACTCCGAGCTGAACACACCCTCCTGTTCCGACTGTGGGAGGAGGATGCGTTGACAAGGAGGGGTTCAAGTTCAATTAGGACAGCCCCCAAAAAAGTCCCCACACAGGGAGGGAGGAAAAGAAAAGAAAGCAGGCAGAGAGAGAAACTCCGGCCGGTCAGCAGCTCCACTGATGTTCATCCACGACTAAAAAACAAGACATGCATTCTGTAGGCAGGTCGTGGCTGCTGCTGACAGGCTTCATCCTCTTTTATATCATCTACCTGCTGTTCGGAGCGCTGGTTTTCTCCAGCATCGAGCGGCCGGTGGAGGACAAGCTGCGACAGGACATGGAGGACCTGAAGCAGGAGTTTCTGAACCAGAGCTGCGTCAACGCCGCGTCCCTCGAACGCTTTCTGGTCAAAGTGCTGACGGCCAACAAGTACGGCGTGTCCGTCCTCAAGAACTCCACTATTCCTTCAAACTGGGACCTGGCATCCTCCATGTTCTTCGCCAACACTCTGGTCACCACAGTCGGTGAGTTGAAACCAAAGCACAAAAGAAGTTTTAGCGAGAGAAAGTCACCTGGTGGCGTCTTTACGCACGGCGCAACACTCGCCTCAGCTCACCTCATGAACAATAAGTTCAACACCACAGCTGATTCTCAGTAATATCACACATCGTGGTGATTGAACTATGAAGGAAACGAAAAGTTTGACTTTTTATTGGAGATAAAACACCACAAAGTTCAAACACTGTCAGTCATTTTATTGGTTATTTTTGCCACGTGTCACAGAAGTGTCACAGGTTGCAGCTGTGTGACTTTCAGTTGAAGTCAGTTCAGATCAAGACGCAAACAGCCTGAGGGGGAAAACAGCAGAGTAATGTCATTTCCTGTTCAATCATCTGAGAATTTCCCCAAATCTCTTCTCACAGTCAAACATGGAGGATTTCTTGGCACTTATTTCTCTTTAACAGGAGGTTCATGGGACTTTTATTTTGAAGTTATAAGACGAATGTAAAAGAGAGCAGAGAAGTTTACTGACAGTCACCAACATACTGCAGCATCTGCATCAGTTATCCTGTGTGTGTGAGCTGGTCTGAACAGTACAGCATGCAGACACCCGACCTGGATGTGACAGGAAGTGAAGGGTGCAGCTGGGTAAGAGCACGGCTCTCATACATAACAAGAGGTTTTTGTGGTTAGTTACTGTAAGGCGGCTCGGCAGACTTTTCGAAGAAGAAGAATCTTTATTTATATCAGGTATCATACAATGTACAACCTGGTGAAACTGTTCATTTAAGACATCCTGAGGGAGCAGGCACACAGCACTGAGCGGAGAGTTAACCTAATGTACACGTAGTGATGGAGGAGAGCCATGCAGGCACAGAGAGAGACCCGAGAGCCAACCACAGCTCCAGCACACTGTAGTCACCTCCATATCTACATACCTGGCTTCACCCCCATCATCCTAATCTGTGGACGAAGGTGCAGAAAAAACTGACATTCTGTAGAAGATCAACCTTGAAGCAGCAGCCAGTTTTAGAGAGTTTAATCATGGTATTTAAACGGGTCTGTCAGGACAATGAAAGTCTCCGCTCATTCATCTTGTGCAGACTGCTGTGAGGGTTATAAAAAGCACCGTTCTCTCCACTTTATGTACGAGAGGTCTTATGAGCACCTTGTGGGCGAAAGTGTGGAGATCCAGGATGAAGACCGAATCGATATTTTAAGACTTATTTGTTCCGTCTTCCTTCAGGACTTTAAATGGCAGCAGTTAAATGCTGCAGTGGTGGAACTACATGGTGACGGAGACATTTACAGCAGGTCTGTTGTCTGCTTTACTCCTGAGTGCTCAATATTATGATGCGGGATGCAACATACGTTTTCTTTTAATCTCCTTATCAATTAATCAACTAATCATTGCAGCTGTGAGGAATATGTAATTCCTTTTGTGCAAAATTGCAATTTTACTGGTTACATATCAGTATTCTCTGATTCACTGATGCTGAGCCCAAGAAAAGTTTTCCCAAGGGAACAATAACGGATATTTCATCTCTTCTTATCTTATCTCATCCTTCAGCATGTCATAGTTAATAATCCCACAGAGGACTGACGGCCTCATCAGTTGCAAAGTGTCTTCTGCTCCTCTGGCAGGAGCTTCCTAAAGTCTGAGAAAATAACCCTGCAGATGTCACCACGCTTATTTCAGATTGGGCTCGGAGACTTCAGTTTCATAATTATTTTTTAAACAGGGGAGTTGAGTTTGAAAGATGTGGGTTGCACTTTGGGAAATGTAGGATCCAGCGTCTCTCGTCTCTAGAGTTTAATCCAAAAGTTAGTTGCTGTGCAGTTGATCTCATTATTTCAGTGAATCACAGGCCAGAGACGATGGCTGTGTGTTCAGTGTACAGCGTTGACGAAATCATTCAAGTCCAGTTGAGTAGTTTGCTGTGGTGATGTGTTTATTCAAAGTCTACCAGTAGACAGTAGCATTTTATACAGTAAGAACAACGAAGATTCAATCAGGTTCAAACAACAGGTATGCAAAAGACATGCAAAGGGAGGGGGGTCTGCTCTTTGGAGATTGTCATCAGCAGGGGGTGGGGGAAGTATGGGGGCACACATTTAACATAGTGATCAAATCGTCTGTCCATTGATCAACTGTCCATTGATTAACTGGTGAGGTCAGAGGGCACTTCTCAGACGTCACTCTAAATGTGTATTTTCTTCCTCAACAGGCATTAGACTGAAGTGCTGAGGGTCAGTGGTGTGGTCATGAGATAAAGAGTTTATTTTTTACTTTCATTGTCTCTTGCATAACAGTGTAAGACCATTTTCCCAGATATTGTCCATACCTAATTAGCAACAAAACTCTCATATTTCCTGATCATGAGACAGTGAACACGCCGCCTGAAACGGCCCCCTGCTTCACATTTAATCACACAAATGAATGTGTGGGAACCGTCCAGTACAACAAATTCTCCATGCAGAATTTTCCGGCTGGTTAACTTTGCTCAGATGATGTTATGACAAAAAATGCATCTGATATCCTGTGTCTTTCAGTTAATGTAGGCTACTTCCTGTTTCTTGCAAAACATCATGTCTGGGAATAAAGGGGGACACAAACTCACTGAACTTCTGACCAACGGCAGAAACGTTCAAGTTTTCAAGTGGAATATGTTCACGTAAACACACACAGCTCCCACTATATTCAGAGAATATGCACAGAAAAACACAATTGCACTATTTTATCACACAAATTCATCAAGCTAGATAGAGTTTGGAGTAAAAATCATGCTTTTGTTCTGATATTAGAACAATTAAAAAGCCTCTTGTTTTGGATGACTGCTTTGTCTGGTAGAATGGAAACAAACATTTTGTGAGAGAAAGACAAATACCTGAAATTTTAAGGATTTTGGCTTCAAAATATAAAAAATTATGGTCGCAGAAATGACGTCCATGCATCTACTACTAGAAAACAATAATAAGGAAAGTTCAAACCATGAACCAAATTACATTTAGAGGGAACTTACAAGAACATGATGGAGGATGGAGAAAAAGACCATGTGGGCCTGAAGTTGTTTAATTGATAGACTCGTTAGTCTTAAGAATGAACTCCCATTGGACCTGGTGTTTGTCTTATATGCTTTGTCAGTTTATTGGTCAGCAATCAGAAACCATGAAGACGTAACCCGACCTTGACTTTTGACAGCACGGCTGGTGTCAAAGTACCAAAATCCTATAGCATCATCGTCACTTTAACGTCACACAGCCAGACGCTCACATGGGCGCTGAGGAAATGCAAATTCATGCATGAAGCAGAACAGAAGTGACCCTTGTGTTCAGGAGAAGTTTGCGATGCATGAATTTCCTTCACAATGCTGCGTGTGTTTCCTTACGTGACACTTCCTCAAACGCTTTAATATGTTGGTCAGTCCAGATCGATGATGGAGAAAGAAAGGGCACAAACTGTCAGATGATCAAAGGTTTATTATCTAAAATTTGCATCTGGCGGTAAAAAACAGAAGTGAACACGCATGAAATGTCAATTATATGTCATGTTCTAATTCCTCAATGTGCACAATAACTGTGTGTGTACAACCACAGCAGATACGGAACATTAAAGTGGAACAATGAAGTTGTTCTGCAGAATTAGGTTGTGACAGTTTCAGTTGACGGACGGGAAGGAAGTGTGAAACTGTGAGTTTGTTTACAGCCTGTTTCACGTTACTGCAGACTGATGCTTTAGCAATGCTTGATATTCAGTTTGTCCCAGTTTATTTCATCAGAGATTTGTACAGTAGAGTTGTTAGAAATGATTTTCTGTCCTTCAACACTGAAACTCATGACTAGGGCTGAATGATATGTGACTATCTCGGCGGATATCATGATTGTAATATTAGTGGACTTTTTATTTCACTGAAAAAATGATGTGACATTCGTTTGGGTCTGTAACAAACAAACATGGTTTCTTACATGTTTGAATTAAAAGGGGATGTAGCACAAAACAAAACGTTCCTTGGAAATGAGCGAAACAATAAACTGGAAAATCCTCCAAAACCAAAAGTCAAAGCGAAGATGAATGAGAGAACTGAACTTGCAGCACAGAGCATCATTACGTGGGGTTCCCCTGAATTCACAGTAACTTCATTGTAAATCCAGTTGTGAGCCGAACATGTGTTTAAAGTCAAAGTGACGTCATGTATTTGGTGTTGGAGCAGAAATGAAGGCTCAGGCTTCTAAAGCACGAGCTTATTGCCTCAACACAGCACAAAACAAAGCCTGTGATGCCTTGAGTCTCCACAGCAGCAGTGTGATGGTACTATCAGGTTCATACTACAAATGACTGCACAGTCACTGTCAGCAAATCATCCTGGTTTTGTAGTCAAACACTTTAAACTTGAAGATTTGAGAGTTGCATCCAGCTAACTGTGTCAGTGTCTGCGTCTCTGCTGCTGAATGTTGGTGGTGATGAATTAAAACCTGTTGGCCGACTCTGACAAAGAAAGCTTTGTACTGATCGCATGAAGTCCTTCTCCCTTCTCTGGCTCCAATGACAACCAGGCAGCACCTTTTGAAACACATCATCCCAGTCTCACCAGTGATTACCAGAGCTTCATGAGATCGAGCATGTTGTTAGCTGTTAAAGTTTTTAAAGTTTTTTTTAATATCCAGCGTAGCTCTGTTAAGATACTGTATTTTTGTCATTCTGTTAAATTATTTAAAAATATAATTTACATACATAAGAATTAATGTTGTAAAAACGTATTGGACGTAATTGGAGAACGACTGATACTGTTGGAAACTTTAGTTTTAAGACAACAACCGGTGTGATTTTATTTCTGTACAGACTCCAGCCCTGTTACTGTGTGCAGTAAATGTTATATTTTGAAGCTGTTTTCAAGCTTTTGTGCAGTAACCGGGTTTGGGCTGTTATTCAGGAACATGCTGGGTGGAAGCAGCCAGCTCAAAGCAGTTAAACACTTCAACTCACGCACCAAATAAAACACGTCTTCAACGCCACTACCAGTGCATTGTTTGCACAGATGTTTTAACCAGCTCTCTGTGGAGCCGTGACTTCTTGTGCAGACTGGATGGATGGATCTATGTGGCACTTCAGTTGACTGTAATGTTTCTTTACTGTGTCTGTATTGTTTTCATGACATTTCTCGCTGTGTTGATACCCAAAATCACTTTGATTTTCTTTATGTGCTGAGATCTGGTGCAGTCACAGTAGTTTCAGTGCTGCCTGGTGAGAATGTCTCCCTGTTGGCAGATCTTCAGTGAGCAGTTTGTGCCGTGAGATCAGGTTGTATTTTCTGCCTCCCTGCATCAGTTCCCTGATACTGACCACAACTGCTGTTTTCCAGTGCTTTTGAACTGAAGAAGTTGGCTGCAGACCAACTTCACGAGCCAATCGTGTTGCTGTTACCACTCGTCTTACAGAAACAATACCTGGGACTACTTCCGCTAATTCTTTAGCCATTGTACTCATGATCACGTCCCAAACCATAAATTGTGAAAACCTTTTTTGAGGAAATGTTTCACCTAAAGTCCTCCTGCTGTGCGGTCACCAAGGGAAACTCATCTAACTTGTTTGAAACTGTCACTGTGCACACAGTGCGAAGCTTAAATGACAAAAACACGTTCTCACTTACCTCTAGTAGTATCCATCTCTTTTGAGACGATGACAATGGGGCTTTGCTACGGGGATATACAGTTGAATAGAAAACGACTATATTGTCCAGCTGAGAAGAAGAAACTTTTTTTTATTAATCTTCATCCTTTCTGTCCTCTTCATCAATCTCCAGGTTATGGTCACACCACTCCTCTGTCCGACACTGGAAAAGCCTTCTCCATCCTCTATGCTCTGATAGGAGTCCCCTTCACCATGCTGGTGCTCACCGCCTGCGTCCAGAGGCTCATGTACCCTCTGGTCCTCGCTCCCGTCAGCCTCCTGCACCGTTCAGGGATGGAGCCTCGTCCGGCCACCATCGTCCACTTCCTGCTGCTGCTGGTTCTGGTGTTGTTGCTTTTCTTTGTTGCGCCGGCGGCCGTGTTCAGCGCAGTGGAGATGTCCTGGTCGTTCTTGGATGGGATCTACTTCTGTTTCATCTCACTGTGCACCATCGGACTGGGGGATTTTGTTCCGGGGACGGAGCCTGGGCAGTCGTACAGGGCGCTGTACCAGGTCGCTGTCATGGGTGAGTGCAGTTGTTATGACGTTCCTCATCTTTTTGTATACTTTCAACTTATTTCCAAAAACTGCAGTAGCTTTTTCTGATCGTGCAGGAGTCACGTGTAATTTTAAGGCTGACTGTGTGCGTCAGTGTCATTACTCTGTTTGTCTTTGTCCTGTCACATTTGCCTCTTCGTTCGTGTGTTTGAATATGTCTACAGTCTCACAGTCACAGTGCTCGGCTCACACACTTCCTCCTTTTTAAGGCTTGGTCATCTGCTGTATGTTTGATAAGAAGGTGTTGTCTCATTATGGTCTTGAGTGCATGTTTACTGAGCCTGGAGTCAAACCAATTAGTTTTTTATGCAGATGAATTAGTGCAGAGTCTCACTCACACATGAAATTTAACATAGACATGTTGAAAACTACTGCCACGTGCCTGCCTTTAAAATTACTCACCTTCACTACCATCCAGTTATGAGTCAATGCAAACTGATGATTTATATCATATCTTATCCAATATACAGAGAAAAGAGATACCTGTAATGAAATCAAACTACACTATGAATCTGATACTGTTACAGTGACAGTTCAGCCCAAAGTCTCATGGACAAGAGGCTGGCTAACTAAGCTAACTCAGCTAGCTAAGGTTACAGCTAAGCCGAGGAGGACGCCATTAATGTTTACATCCTGCACTGTCACGAGCCCGAGCCTCTCGTCCATCTGCGCGTTGATGCGCAAAAAAAGTAGTTCCTACTTCTGGAAAGAGACGTTGCTGTTGAGTTTTTCAAATGTATTTTTTGGCACTTTAAGCACAACATCTAGATCCATTACATTGGAGAGAAGGCAGATATCTCTACAGCCAATATCTCCAAAACCCTGCAAATCTAACGGCTAACTAAACATTGAGCAGCTGGAGCTCAACTGAACCACCTGTAAGCTGAAATAATATACAGATAAGCAATAAGACTGTGCCGTCTGGTGCAATAAGGAACTTTTTCTGCATTAAAATAAAATCCAGCTAAATATTGCAGCTGGTTTGCATCTTTTTGAGGTGGAGAAGTTGGCAGGCTCTGCCTCGTCTTGTAGGAATCCTATTTATTCACACAGTTTATCAATTTAAATTGGATCTTATCTTCATCATTATGTACACAATGAAGATAATAACCACAAACCCACCACACACAGGAGTCACATGATTGAGTCTGGTGTGGTTTTCTCCTGTGAGCATCACACGCAGCTGCCACATGCCTGCAGCGCTGTACATGAGAGCAAGTCCACCAGAATACCCGTCTGAGCCGGCAGTGTGGTGACCTGCAGAGTCGGAGCTGAGAGACAATCTCACAGATCTCACAGGAAGAGTCTCGTCTCTCTGCTGCGGTAACTTTTTGAAGAGAAAAGAAGACGAGGCAGTTTTTGTTTCTACGCAAAGAAAGCAGGGGAGATGGCCACCAGAGGAAAAACTGTAGTTCTTTAAAATGATTTCTTGAGGGAATATGATAGAAATGAACCCTCATATATCCAGGATGATAGCTTAGTCCTCCTGCTGTGAGGGGAGAAGATGACCTATCCAGCCCTCATCCTCACCTCTGATGTGAGAAGTAACACCTCTCACTGCTTCTCTGTTCTCAGTAGCACATCGCAGTTGACAGATCAGCTCTTCATAAATGGAGCTGCTCCCTGAATGCATCTGTTAGCTGTGAGGAAATTGAAGTTCACTCTTCTGTGTTGCTCATTGTTAGTTGGTCCGACTTTGCGGAAACAGAAATGAAATTATCTTCAGAGCGTTAGTTAGAAAGAAGTCTGCTTTTTGATAAGCTTTATAAAAACCTGGAGCGAGTCAGTGGAACAGCGGCCTGAAGTTCAGTGTGTGTGAATCGGTCGATGGTTTAGATTAGAGAGCAATGACCCTCCTATTTGTTTTTTTAGCCTTGATACCAGCGTGGCTGGATGGATGGCCATGTCAGTGTGTTAGTTCAGTCAGTCCACGACCCTGGTCCAGACTGAAATATTTCAAAATATATGACTCTGACTTGGACTATTATTTTCATTAACGATTAATCTGCGGATTGTTTTATTTTCTGTTTTTATTGTTATTATTGTTTGTTTGGTCAATAAAAAGTCAGACGGTGAAGAAACACACAATGTACGGCAGCATATTAGAGCCATTGATAGTTGAAAAAAATGATGTAGCCAGGGAGGGATGCAATTCTCCAGGAAAAACTGAGATTTTCAAAGATGAAATTATTACACAAAAAAATAAAAACACTTGAAATATTCTTTGAGATCATAAAGTCATACATTTGCAAGAAAAAACTCTAAAAATAGTGTATTTCATTGTTTTTTTTATTTATTTTTTTTGTAAGAGACCAAGTTGACATCTTTAAATATCTCCTTTTCTTCAGTCCAAAACACAAAGATAATCCGTTCAGAATGATATATGACAAAGACATTAAAACATGGAACTGGAGATTATTTGGGATTTTTTCACAGTTTTTGCAGAAAAAAATGAAACTTTATTATTTTGATTATCAGAATAGTTGCCTGTGATATTTATAGTCTGTATCTCTCGTATAAGAAGCTGATTTTTGGCAACAACATCTTGTGAGTCATCTTTCATCTTTGTTTGTTTAAGAAGAAATATATTTGTGCAACTATGAAACTGGCATTTTTATGATGTCTTCTGTTTTTGTATGATCTCTAAAACTATAAAATAAGCAACAGAATAAAAATGTTGCACCTGCAGCTGTGCTGAGGTTATCAGGAGTGTGTCAGTTTGGCAGAGTGGACAGGAAAACCATTTGGATCGTTCCCAATGATGTGAGTCAACTTCTCCATAAAGCCTTGTACTGGATCCCAGTGTGTCTTTGTTCTTGTTCAGCTGGAGACGTCACTGTCACATGATGGAGGTTATTTTCATAGTCATGCTCTTGTTTTTCACTTTCTGCGCGGCTGTTTTCTCTGTAATTGAATCAGAGCTGGAATGACCTTTTTGTCTAAAAGTAGTCCTGCTGTTGTTTTGTTCCTTCGTGGTCTCAGTCAGAGCGCTGCAGTGAATATCCGACAAACACTCAGAGCAGCTTATTGAGATGAATGTGGTCCGCCGCATTCAGGAGTGAAAAATGAGTGAATGCTGTATTTTCACGTACGTACTCTTGTTCAGTTTTGTTTTTTTCCCCTGCAAGAAAAAAATCCCCCTAAAATACTTTGCAGGCTTTTTTTTATCTTTTAAAAACAGCTGCTGGTAATTAACCTTGGGTTTCTGTGGCCATCTAAATTTTGAGTATCAGTCTGCTGGTAGACAAACCACCCACCCCCTCCTTGTCTTAAATTAGGAAGATTTAATGTTTGTTTTGTTCAGAGGGACTCAGGTGGACACGCTGGAAGCTGCTGTGTTCTCCTCTGTGTCCTCGGCTAATCCCTTGACTTCAGTCTGGAAGGAGGCCCTGCAGCTCGTACGGAGCAGCCGGGTTGTTTCCTCGTCCCACCGGCTGTATTATATAATGATGATGTAGGTCGAGCCAGATTAACCCAAACAGTCCCTGCAGGTTCTGAGGAGGATTAGTGACCCACTGCAGGATGTGGCCCGTTCTCACAGACTGATGATGTGACTGATGTGAAACTGGTGCTTTAGTGCAGCGTGTTAAATATGTAAATGTGTTTTTATAAATAGACACTCTGCTGCAGCGCTAAATGAAAATGAGAGCCAGCTTCTAGACGGGGTTTTTCTTTTTGCGTCACAGTATTTTCTGTTGAGGTATTGTTTCCTGAGAAAGAAGATTTTACCGCCTAATTTTATTATTATCTGACATTGTAGATCAAAATTGTACAGAGTGTGTAAAGTGACTCTAGATTTATAGAAGAACTAGATAGTGAACCTTTCAGTCCAATGAGAATTGCTCACCTGGCAAATACACCAAAAGAGTTGCTAGAGCTCAGGTGTACTTCCTGCTTCTGCGGCCCTTTTAATGTACACAGTAGAGTTTCTCCCACTGAGCCCACTCTCGAGGTCCAGCTCTGCCCGTAGACTTTACATTGTGATGATGTCGTAGATTTTTAAATCTCTTTTCTTAACTCAAAGAAAGTTTTTTACAAAAATAAAAGCTGCATGTATCAAATCATAATAGAAAGATTAATGATTGACCTTGTTTGCAGTTTGAGGTGTCCTGTCGGCTCAGAATTTTTCACTGCAACACTGCAAGTGGCCAAATGGCAAAATTGGAAGCAAGGCTGAGTGGCGCCGCAGTGGATCCATTAAGAGAAAATCTGGATACAGTGTCAGAGGCCGAGCCCATACGTTCCTTTAGAAAGCTGCTCAATGGTGCATGAAGCCAGAAAAGTTTCAGTTAATGGACCTTTTTTTATTTGCAACTAATCTATACATTATCATCATATACAGTGTATTCTGATGTGCAATGCAAAGGACCCAAACATGTCAAAACTCCCTCGACATATTGTCGACTGTGCAAAGTTCAAAACTGCTGTTTCAGGCCTTTTCCACAACAACAACGCAGCATTTCTAGAGCAAATATTTTTGGATGGTAGTTCAGACAGTCAAAGTCCATTAACTCATCACGTACTGTTTTCCACCATGTTGAGTGCTTCACAGGTGTTAATGTAATACAGGAGCTGTGTAACATTAAGAAGATTAAAAGTTCACTGATTGATTCAAGTCCAGTTATTTATTAATCAGTTAATCCATCATCTGTTGTTCTTTACATCTAATTTAGTTGGGTTGCATTAAGTAGTCGTACATTTTCTTCCTATAACCTGAAGACAGTAAAACATTTAGGACCAAAGCTAATGATATGTACCCAGCAGGTGCTGACCGGTGTGCATTAGGCACCACTTACTGTATTTTCCCACAGTAACAGTAAAGTGACGGCGCTGAGGCCTCTGTAATCCTACACTGTTTTTTTCTTCTGGTGTTGGCCTACTTGTACAGTGAGAGACTATTGTCCAGGACCTGACCTCTGTGGTTATGTGGGGCCCTTCAGTGCATACATGTGACAGAAGAAAAGCACGTGTCTTTTCTTTAAGGCAAACGCAAGAATCATCATGTTTGAAATGGATTCACTAAAATGATTTCTCTGTCCACGGGCCAGTGTATGTCAGACTGCACTTCACTGTTAATTCCTCGGCTCTAGCAAGAGGCTGTGAACTAGTTTGCCTATGATCGTCTTTGTGTTTCTTAATGCTGTTTAAGTCAAATCAAAAGTAACCATCACTGGGCTGAGAAGTGTTGATTTACCCTGATCGGGTTGTAACCTTCACATCACAGCTGGGTGTCGTCAGGGGGGCTCTGTGGGTGCACACCTGTCTAACACAGCGCTGCTTTGAGCCAGATGTGCGCGGTTTCCACTACATTTCTACATGGTACACAAAATGGCACATGCCATTTAAATGACATCAATTGAAATGATGGCTCCGTGCAGCGGGGGAAAATAAATTACCACATGAACCGACGGCATCGTAACCACATCCTGTTCATCACCTGGCTTTTTGTGGCTGAATTCAAGTGGGAAAGGTCTCTGCTACGCTTCAAGCTGTTAAAAAATAAAGTTGGGCGATATGGAAAAAAATCCAGGGTCACGAAACGATATCCAAAAAGATGAGGTGTGTATATAGTCATATATCACGATAACTATTGCAGAGTCCTATTATCTGGTCTACATCTATAAACAGTGAGAAGTCGGCTCCAGCTAATGACTTTCTTTTGTAAAAGTATAATGACCTCCTGTGACCCCTGTCTCTGCCCTTCCCCACAGTCTACCTGTTCGTGGGGCTGATGATGATGTACCTCCTGCTGCGCACCTTCCACAAAATGGCCGACCTGCACGGCCTGACCACCTTCCTGCAGCTGCCGCGCTGCGAGGAGTCCGACCTGGACGAAGACAGGGAGCCCATCGTGGAGGACCAGCGTGAAGATCAGACGCCTTCTTACCGAACGCAAAAAGGGGCCAGCAAGCCCCTGGAGCCGGGATCTCAGCCCTCGTACAACAGCATCAACAAAGGCTGAGCTGTGGGGAGGCCGAGAGAAGAAAACAAAGCTCTACCTCTGGTGGCCCCCTTGTGGTAAAACCCCCAGACTGGTGGGCTGAATCTGAATTCTTGTCTTGATTTTTGTCATTTTGTCCTCTTGTCTCCTTATTTAAATCATCCAGAGACTAATACTGACGAGGAATCCAGATGAGTGTTGAGATTCAGCCTTTATTAGAGGACCGCAAAACTGTTTGTGAATGGTTTCTGCACATACAGACGAAGGACTAATTTTACCTGACTACGGCAACCCGCCTGGGCTGAAAGACACAGATGTTCCTTTTCCTCCTCCACACTGGTGTAGCTGTGGTGTGTTCACCGTACATGCTCGGCTACTGTACACATTTACAGCCTCAGGATGACACATGAAGGGCTCAGACTTGTGATACACGGTTAGTTGTTTTCAGATCACTTTTGTATGTTTTTTCATGTATTGTTATCACATTGTGCGACAGGTTTGGGTTGCTAATTCAGGGCTAACACTTTCTGTATAGACTATAATTGTGCTGAAACTTAATCCAGGTGCTAAACACAACCTGTGGATGAACTCCCCATGTCAACTTCACAACGATCTTTTTACACCTTTAACCACATTTGTTTTTATTTGGGTGTCAGCTGTTATTTATATTCACATCGTGGCCAAAAACACCTCCAGACTATTGACCAGAACGTCCAGTCATATTTGTAGCCTTGACTTACTTGTACCCCGCTTCTCATGAATGATCACAACTGCAGTGAAAGTACGAATGAATCTGTTAGAACAAGCACATTATTTCCTCTAATAAGGTCAAATGTGGTCGAGCATTTAACACACTGGGGAAGTTAACTGGAACGGGTTCAGTCAGATTTCCTGTGTGAAGCTGTATCTTTCCTGTGTCAGACGAGCTGTGTGTTTGCCTCAGGTACACGGGCTGTCCTCCTTTATGGTGCCTCCCCCTGGTGTCCACATGTATGTAGCACATGTTACTACACCTCCAGAACGGCAATAAATAGGGTCAAAGGGTTGGAATAGAGGGAATGAGGAGAGGAAAACATTTAAAGTGTTTCATGGTAGTGATTGAGAAGTGATTTATTTCGATGGAAAACCAAATGTTACAAACTTGTTCTGTTTAATCCATCATGATGAACATTTAAAATGCACTTTAATGTTCACATCATTTCTTTTACCATCAGTTGTAGTTGAATGAACAGTTTCATTATATCCTGATACTGTACGATAAGTTGTGTGTATGTTGTTGAGTAATGTCTGTTTAATGTATTCACTTTGGATAACTGTAAATTAAAGGATTATTCTGTATTATTTAGTCATTTGTTAACCATGTCATCTTCCTCTTTAGGGAGATGGTTTGAACCGTCAACTCCAAAATCCAAAACTTGATTCTGCACGTCTTGTGTAGTTTTAATGGCCTATCAATCCTGAAATGTTCAAGATAGACAGGCGGGTGGAGCTGCACGTTACGGTTTCGTCCTTTAAAAAAAAAAAAAAAAAAATCATAGTGAGACTTTCATTTATCTGTCAGTTATTTTGTTAATAATCAATTAGTTGTTTGGTCTATGAAATGTAAGAAAAAGGTGAAAATTGTTCCCCAAAGCTGAAGATGATCTCAAATGTCTTATGTCCACAACCCAGAAAGAGGGGAGGAAAGAAACCAGAAAATGTTCATTTAAGAAGCTGGAATTACTTTTTTTTTTTTTTTTTAAATGAAACTACTCAAACCAATTAATCAGTTATAAAAAAATGGTTGATTAATTTGACGAATAACTTAATTAGCACCTTATCAATCAATACTTTTCAGCTCTAGTGTGGCACTTTTTGACTGTAACATAAATCATGTTTAATAATGACAACACAATGATTTATTTTCATATTTTATTAAAAACATCAGTATAAGTAAACAGATATTTGCATTTTGAAAAAAAAATCTAAATTCATAGTATCTGGACATTCTGCCCTCAAATTCAAAACAAACATTAAAATCTTTGTAGAGATAATAAGTCAATAAAATAACTGCCATGACGGTATATTAATATACCATTAGTGAATGGACAAATGTTATGACATAAATTACTCATTAACAAAATGTCATTTATAAATAGTTTGAGACTGCAGCCCAGCTATTCACAAAGGACCTTTGCATAGAAAGCATCTGGATCCATGAACAGGATAAAATAAACAAATGCCTAACAAACAGGCATCGTGTGCTTCCTCAAACAGTTTATCTCAGCGATTCCCCAACACACATTTACATTTATAGTTTAAACACCTCACAAGTGTTTTTCTTTTTAACAATACATTAAAAGAACATTTAACAGAACTCAACTTCAGGGGTTCAAAGGGAATCGTTTGGCCAAATCTCACCTGTAAAACCACTGCTTTCTAAACAGTGAAACACAAACCACATGTGACAGACTTTAAAATGCATATTATTAAGAAAAGTGCAAGAATTCAGATGTAAACCACACAAAACATGTGAACCCACTAAAACAAGCAGAAACTGACAAACTGATGAATTGTTCACAGGGTGGAAGTCTGCTCCATCTGGACTCCATCAGCCAATGTGGCTGAAAGCGTGATGCTGAACTCCCACCAGGACTGATCAATATTACACGCACACAACAGAAGCTGTTACTGTAGGTCGTGGTTGTGACTTTAGCTAATGTGACACCTACAGTGGTTTGGACTGTCACATGAGGATGGTTGGTATACAATCACAGTACTGTAAAGGCTCTCTGAATAAAAGCATCTTTTAAAAGACATTAAATACTCTTTCTGAGCTGGACTGTGTTTCCTGATCTATAGCTGCACTCAGACGTCTCCGAGAGGAAACATTTCAGAGAAAACTCATTTTAGTTTCACTCTTTTCACCCTTCAGATGAATCATAGTTTAAAGTCCAGCCGGCTGAGAGGCATTAAGAGTTTTTTGTTTTTTGACACTGCTGATACGAGATGCATTCATGAAATGTATCATATTACTGATGATACACTGAGGAATAGAGCAAGAATCACTCAGTTGAAGATAACCTTCAAGAAATATACACACTTGAAATTAAATTTTCTTTCATAACCAAGCAAGTCTTCTGGTCAAATCAACCTGATATAAATATGCAAAAGGTTTTAATGACTAAAAGGTACATTTTCCTGTTTGAAATCCTGATCTGATCTCTTAGCACCTGATGCCATGCCCCTGTTATAACTCGTTGATAAATATGAGGGTAAAAGATTTCTTCACAGAAGATTTGACCTATAGTATTAGTGTTTCAACCGTCCTCCTTCCAACACCAGCCAAATCACATTCGTTCAGAACTCACATTAACATTGTACACTTGATTTATCCCATATCTCACCTAACGTTGCATCAGTCAACACCGTTGCATGACTGGCTGCTGCTTTCTTCTTACTCCATATAAACCAGGATGTTCAATGTGAACGCAGGATAACTTGAAGCTGTGACACATTTGACAACCTTTAGGACAACACTGCCGAAGCCTTTTTCTCTCCACCAACAGCAAATACATGGCAACTTCTCATTTGGTGGCTAAATCCTGCTCTCTAATCAGGCGCCTCCCTTCCTTAGTTCCCAATTAGCTGAGTCACGACGGAAACTGGAGTAAAATGCTTTCAGCAGGTCATTATGCAGTGACTCACTGCTAAGCCATTAAGAAAAACTGCCCTATCTGGCTTACTTCCTACATACTTTAAACTCTGACCTGTTTTGTAAGAAAACACAACTGTTCACGTTGTACAAAAAGCTGCCACATACATCACAGCTTCTCTTCATGCTAGCCCACGTATGGAGCATTATCTGTCTTAGACAGCAACCGTTTCTACATTTCTAGAGCATTCTTACTACTTTCTAAAGCCCATAATACACTATTTTTTTGCAATATATAATAATAAAGTGAATATTCAATGTGTTTCACAACCCAGCCCTTGGCTTTGGGAGGTCAGTTTTGTCCACTAAGTGAACACTGTTCAGGTTACTTCCTGTTGAAATGGATTTCTTACAGTATGATGTCTTTAGGCTTTCAGGACTCCACTAGGATCTCCATCAGATGATCCAGCTCAAGTCCCTCTCTCATATGGTTCTGACTGGAGAAGGGTGGTGAGGAAAGAGAAGGTGAAGAAGAGGATGATGAAGACAATGGGCTGAATGAGGAGAATGAAGGCAGGCACTTCTGGTTGAGAGAGAGAGAGAAAGGGAGCAATGGGGAAGAGGAGAGAGGAGGCAGGTACCGTAAAAGGTCATCCCCAGTCGGAAACCCACCTCCACTGCCTCTGAGCCCCAACACACCCATTTCCCTCTCGAGCAGGGACGTGTCTATATCCTGGAACAGATCCTCCACAGTGACATCATTGAGGTAGCTGGACCTCATTACCTCCATGCTGTTCTCTTGCTGCTCCCAGCTTCCCCCATAACCTCTGACTCCGTGTTTCATCCATGCCACAGCTCCCTCGGTGGGCCCCGAAAGGTTCTCCAGGGACCTGAGAGGTGTCCGCTGAGCTGCCTGTGGACTCCCGTCAATGGTAGAGTCCAGTGCCGTTAGAATGGATGAGATGGCAGCTGAAAGGGAGAAATCAGGATCCATGGACATCGATTCCCAGTCCTCATCTTCATTTTTTGCAGACAGAGGGACATTTGATGCACTTGAGTGGCAACTTACTGGAGACCTACTCACAGCACAATTTGAGAAATAATTTGATGAAACCAGAGGGCAGCTGGAAGGAGCTGAGTGGCTGTTAGTAATGCTCTCCTGGAGTGCAGATGAAGAGCTATAAGGCGGCTGTGACACCTCCATGTCCATAGAGGGCGCCCCACAACCCTCCAGGCTGACCTGCCGCAGTGTGTTGGCTATGAGAACAGACCGCCGCAGACTGGGTTCAGGTAGCTCCTGACCACGCTGATACTTGTTCAGGGAAACTGAGAACACAAACTGGCGCTGGCTCTCCCAGAAAGGGCTGCTCCTGTCAGAAACCTCCACCTCCTCTGGTGGGAGTTTGCGCTTCTGCCCCTTCATGATCATCTTTAAACTGTGGAGGAGGGCATAAACCGTTAGTTTGACTTGCCTATGGCTAAGAAAAGAAGGTTGTTTTTTTTTTTTTATTCAAAGGCTCATACTACAGAAGAAGAATGGACTAATGTCAAAATGCTGATGTGATAAAACAACTAGGTCTGTAACTAACGATTATTTTCCTTATCAATTAATCTGCCGATTATCTTCACAATCAAACGCTTAATCATTTAATCTATAAAATGTCAGAAGCTGCCAAAAAATGCTTGTCACAGTTTACAGAGCCCAAAGTGACGTCTTCAAATTGCTTTTTTTGTCCAACCAGCCGTCCAAAACCCAAAGACTCTTTATTTACTGTCATAAATTACAACGATTAGCAGCAAATCCTCACATCCAAGAAGCTGGAACCAGCAAATATTAGACATTTTGCTTGGAAATGGCCTGAAACTATTATCTATTATCAAAATAGATGGCAATTAATTTTCTTTTGATCAACTAACTGATTAATCAAATAATCGTTGCAGCTCTAGAAACATATGAATTTGATTAACTTGGTATTGGAACAGGGAGTAGCTCAACAGTCAATTAATCAATAAATAAATCACTTTTTTTGTACTGTTCCCATTCGAAGACATCACTTTAGGCTCTGACAGCCTGTGGTCAACATTTGTCTTGTTCTAATATTATATCTTCTAACCAGTAATACAAATTATTGAAAGCTGTTGCCACAGTCTGAGACTGTAGACAGAGAGGGCAGCAGTAGAGATTTAACTACTGGTGTTAAAGAGTGAACATCAAATGTTTTAAGTAACGTACAATTGAGGAAAAGGCTGATCAGACAGGTCATTAGGACGTAAGTTGATTTTCAGAGTGGCTAAATGGATTTACTGCTTGTGTTGTTTATTACAATTTTCAAAGATTTAGAAAAATGTATTTATAACGCATTAATAGAGACTGAATTTGATTTGGATAACTGATTAAGTACGCATATGAAACGTTCAAATTAGAACAGCCGTGTTAGCTTAAAGTGCCAATAAAGTTACACTTTCTTAAAGTTTTTTAATCATCCCGTCAGCTAGCTGAGTTAGCCTGAATGTGCGTTGGGGGTTGTATGATTCATCGTGTAGGAGGGAAAAAAGAAAACTTCTCGAGGGAGGCCATTAAACTACAACGTCATTTGTTTTAAACCGACTTGAATCAGCTCCATTAAGAGGCGAAAACGAGTAACTTAACGTGGTTTTAACCACTAACATTTATGGTAAACTTTTAACACAGTTTGAAAGTAAGAAACCGACCTGTTGAATCACTTCCCGTCTCTCTTCGGTGGGTTCAGTCGATTCCGTTGCTGTTGGTCCGTTATCTTGTCGTCTCTTCGACCCTATGAAACAAATTTAACGTCGAACTTTTTACTCAACTCATTCAGAAATAAATCGGCGATTAAAAGCAATTAAAAACAACTCATTTGGTTTGAGCCGTACAGCTCAGTCTTGCTAACCGACTGAGTCGGTCTGAGCCCGCCTGTGATTTGAGTTTCACGCCAAAACGTTTACGGTTGGGGGTTGGAGGATCGAAAGGCATTATGGGTAGTGAAGTTTTTATATGTTACATACCATCACATCAATTTGACCTTACAAAACCGCATCAAACACACTTTATACTATTTATATGGCAAATATTATAATAAAATCACAATCCATAGAAGACATAGCCATGTAAATCCACTCCCGGCCTGATTATTAACGCCCGGACCGGATAGGCAAGCTTGTTATTATGTAATTTGCATAGCACTAATTCCTAAATGATTACATCACCGACAGAAGAGGGAAACCCATCCACACATTGCCTTTGAATACAAAATACGTCAATATGTTACTAAGTTGGGTTTCCGGCGGTCAGCATGTCTTATCTAATGTTTAGTTACTGTAAGAAAATACCAAACTTCTGAAATGATATTAACGTAAGCGACTGAAGCGACCAATAAATCAAAACAGTCCAATGTGCACATTTCACTGAGAATGTCCATACAATAACGACAGAGCAAAAAGAAAAGTGAAAGAAAAGAAAAGCCTGGGTTCTACACATGTACACGTCCAAGAAAGTCAAATATCACTGTAATTATAAGGTACAGTTGTCTTATTTCCGGCAGAGACTGGATTATTTACCTGAGAGTGACAGTCGTGAAGAGGAAAGCAGTCAGTGGACACAATCTCTCCTGTCGTGAGCCACCAACAGGTCAGAGTTTACGGTTTCGATTTAAATTCCATCGCTGGACTTTTCGCCACATGAAGAACCAGCGAGTCAACTTTAAAAAACAGCTTCGGCTCCTCCTCAGCCACCGTACTGCAGACACAAACGGCAAGGTACCGGGACACAGTACAACGTCCTGTGGTGTCTTTCAAAATAAAAATGTAAAAAAAATCACATCTGTTGGAAGTATGATATAATATAACTCTGTCTGATGTGTTTTTTCCCCCACGGGATTGCTCAATTGCTCCAAAAATAAAATATCTACTTTTCCCTCATAAAAAAAAAAAAAAAAAAAAAAAAATCAGAATCGATTAATTCATAATTTTCTTTTCTTTTCAAAAGTATAAACTACTGGAGAGAAGATGGTTCCTACTTGACTTTGAAGTTTATTCGTAGATTATGAGCACTAGAGATTTTTAAATTGCATGTTGGACCATGACATGTGTTGTGATATTATAAATCTGCTGGTACATACATGTGTGTTAAAAAGAAAAAGAAAACTAAAAGACCACACTTTCAGGGGAAAAAGACTGGCGATGCTTTATTTAAGTGTACTGAGGAATTACATACTGTCTGATGAAATACATACTTTATATGGTGAAGTGGTCGTAACTTAATAGGATAGTTAGACCTGATCTCTATTCTTTATTTTTCTTTAAAAACAACGTTTTATTCTGAAGTAACACATGTTAAGCTTCCGGGATCTTGCTGCCTGCCCTTTGGAAATTGACCTTTCTTTTTTAGCGGGAGTTGTGCAACAGCTACACATGCCACTCATCTGACTGACTGCTTGTCCTTCTCATAGGACAAACTCACATGACGTTAACTGGAGGAGACAGAGAGACTTGACGAATTGTCCCACACTATTAATGTATTTTAAATTTCGGCCAACTTTTAAACCAAATTTTACAAAATGTCCCATATGAAGAAAAACAAGGACAACAGTCTCACTTCTCACTTCATTTTGAGAAATGTAGTCTACTGAACAAAAGATAATCATCCATGAACATGTATTATAATGAACACGCTTCTAAACCTACACCAATAATATTCATAGCCACGCTGTGATCTTGCTGATTATCTTATCTGATTATAATATTTAATTTCAAAATGAAGGTACTCCTATCAATATGACTAAAAAAATTTTCCCCCATATGTCCTTTTCTTTAATTCTACAAATCATTCAAACCCTCATCACAGGACTTTTTTAAGTAAGTACTCAAGTGCTTCCTGTCAGGGTGCCACTTCAGCCCTTTCACAGTAATCACATTAACCTGCGTGACAATTACTTTAACATGAAGTTTAATAATATATACTATAATATTAACTAATAATATTAACAGTAGCATTACTTACATTTAAGTAGGATATCCAAGTACACTATCCACTATCTACTCCTTCCTTATTGTTTTGTAAAACATTTGTAAATGACTGCACAGAGTACCATTATCATTGTTGTTCTGTCACTCTATCAACAAGTAGCCTGCAGCAATGCTCAGTCACATGACGATTCACTCTTTCAGCACATTTTTTTTTTTTTTTTTTTTACAATTAAGTCTTTTATTTTCAACAGCTATAAAAACGGGCCGACTGTAAAACACAGCAGTGACCAACAGCATCACATGACAAAATGTTGGAAACAAAACATCCATTATGTAAATGTTGTTCATGTGAAAAGACTGAACTGATGCAAAGTGATATAAAGAGCTATAGCTAAAGCAGCAGTTCAGGTTAGGCTTAATATGATATAACACTGAAATTAGTATAAAAATATAACAGCGGCAATAAAAAGCTTGTCAGTTATGATCATGAAGGTGAACACAGGAGAGAATTTTTGTTTTTTCACAGCAAACATGGACAAATATTTTCTCTTCATTGTTTTGGTAGAAATAAAAAATAGACATTTAAACCCCTTCACTTTCTGGAGGTGGTGTGTTGTTCAGGATCATTTATAGTCTCCCCACACTCCGACAGCCTTGCCGTCCCATTCTGCGGTGGACAGACATCTGACAAAGAAGTGTCCCAGGTCGTGTTTAGAGATGGCTCTTCCTTTCAGCGTGTTCTCCGTCGCCATGTAACTCTCCGTCAGAGGAAGATCATCTGCAGGGAGCCAGACAGAAACTTGTATAAAATATGAGAAACACATCGAGGCTCTCTCTGTCTGCAGTTAATAAACTACAAGTCAGAGATGTGATAGAGAGACTGTAAAACAAACAGAGCAGGAACTAGAATGGCACTCAGTCCCCTTTAATTGAATTGGGCATTATCCAAAATCAAACTGTTTGGAATAAAGCTCTTTCTACTGACCAGCGATGTGAGGAGGCATGGCGGCCACGTAGTCCAGCCCAGATGTTTTCAGGACTGTAAACATCCTGTCATGGTCCTCTGTCACAGGAACCAAACGAGCCGGGACTTTAGAGCGATCCCACAGCAGGAAGGCTGGAAGGGATGAGGATGAAGATGAAGATAATGAGATAAAAAAAAAAGAAGAAGAAGCCAATTAAGGCTTCATAAAACCTCGAGAAGAGGAAACAAGTGGAGATGAAAGAGAGAAAAGTTGAGGAATTTACTCTGCTTAGAAGTGTGTCACATTAAATGTTCATTTACTTACTTTTCCTTCTATTTTTAAACAAGTCTTCATTACTACTCTCATCAAAAAAGTGCAATTAAATAAGTGACAGGTATTTGTATACATCTGATATTCAGTGCATTCAAACTCTGTTATATATTTTTTAACGGTGAGTTGTACCTGACATGCAGCCGACCACTTTGCGGATCCCACGAGCCTTCATGGCTTCAACAATGTTCCTGGTGCCTTCAGACATCATGGTGGTCGGGCCTGATGAGCACAGGTCAGATCAGTCATACAGTTGTGGAGAGCTAATAAATCTTACAACCCTGTATTTGAGTATGGTTTTGAGACACTGACACTAAAACAACAGCATTTTTTGTATAATGTCTGCATAAATCCTATACACCTTTTTATTTACAGTGTAATTTTATCACACTGATACAATGATGTCACTTATGGTTATATGTTGTAAAAACTCTTTGGTGACCTCTAGTGAAGGTTTCATGTTATTACACCGTTAAACTACAATCCTCCTTGTGTAAGGTTAACAGGGACAGTTATGTAAGGAAACGCGAACAGAACCATTAAGGGCAAAGAAATATCAGCTGTGTTCCAACACCTATATGATCAGACTATTAGGTATGCTAGAAACAGATTTATAGATGCCAGGATGCCCAGCTGCATTCAACTGCATGTTACAGTATGCTAGCCACCTTGCTTTTCTGTCAGTTCTGACCCACAATCCTCTGTGCAGCAGCAGATACGTCACTGAGCCATCGAGAGAGCACAGACGGATGACAGCTCATTGACAGGTGACAGAAGCCGAAATGACAGTTGACAGGAAGAGGGTCAAAGTTCAAGGCTCAATGTTATGACGGGTAGGATGTCCCAAATGTATGCATACTGCATTACATGCTTTTTTTTTTAGGCCAGCTGCCGTACTCACTATATGTAAAAAGAAAAAGTGTGTGATTTTGGAGTTCGCAAATGTCAAGTGACCAGTCTGTGTAAACGTGTGAGAAGAACCCAAAGCAACAACAGTAAGAGGACAGCAACCCCAACAAGTACAGCTACAGGAATGTGCTAATTAACCAATGAAAATTTAGAAACCTCAAACTAAATTGTAAATTTGATTAAAGCAATGCCATTAGTCAACGTCTACGTCCAGGTTGAAACTATGAAATGTGAGTTTTTCTTCTCTTGTAACGTTTGCTTGGTTGTGTGTCTTTCTCCAAACTGTGGAGCCTTACTGAGACTGTTCCTGGTGCCTAGGATGATGATCACAGCATCCTGGCCTTCCATGGTTCTCCTCACATCCTCTTTGTTCAGAACGTCTCCCACCACCACTCTGGACGCCCTGTGGTCGGCAGGTAGCGTGGCAGGGTCCCGCACAAGCACGGTCACACTGTACCCTGAGGAAGGAAAATGAAACAGAT
This sequence comes from Pagrus pagrus, assembly GCF_965226575.1. Lineage (NCBI taxonomy): Eukaryota > Metazoa > Chordata > Actinopteri > Spariformes > Sparidae > Pagrus > Pagrus pagrus. The sequence goes on along the minus strand of NC_140188.1, from coordinate 3,910,336 downwards.
CAACAGCAGAAACAGATGTTAAGGAAGATGATCCTTAACATGAAACTAGTTGTGTTGCAGCTATAATGACATTGCAGCCTAATGTCATCTCAGGCAACGTGTATCTGCAAACACTGTGGTTGCATTTCCTAAATTCACAGGATTTCTCCTTTATATCTTGTTACATTTTCCATCAAGGTCATGAAAAGTGGAAGTAGAAGTGGGAGAGTGATGCGTGTTGCTGACACGTTGACAACTGACCATTTCAGCTGGTTGGCAACCTTTGTACCGAAACTGTCACTTGGCTATAGTGTTGTCATTTTGTAAACATGGCAAGATTGATATTCACTTTCAACAGGATGACAAACTGGAGTTAAAATAAAAGAGTCTCTTCCAGAAGCTGCTGAAACAACTTCACCAACTCCATGAAGATGATCCCACCCCTCCTGTGCAGACGTGATAGTGAAGATCTTCTACTATCAGCTCTGTGTCACAGGCAGCTGTGACTCAGCAAAATGCTGACCTGTAACGTCTAACATGACTCAACAGTTTTTCCCCCATGGCGAGGAGGAAGAAAGTATATGCTGATATATCAAATTACACATATGATTAACGTGTTTGTGTGTGTGATTTATATGTGTGTATCAGTCTGTGTGTAGTTTAGGTTTTTGAAAATCTGGGAATTTCAACCAGTAAATGAAATAATTACAGCAGGGACTGATGTTTAAGTCTTATTCCACTGTGAATAAGAGCCACTGCTGAAATGTATTTCAATCAGATTACATTTGCTAAAATATTAAAAAGTGTAAATTAAAGCAGGGCTGGTGAATTTTGACAATTTTGAACAAATATCTTGAAAGCGGACTACCAATGTTTACAAAAGACATTTACACACATATATAGCCTTGTGATTACTAAGCACAAAATTAATCTAAATAACACTTTTATAAACATATTTTTCAAACTCAATCCCATCTAATATCATATCAAGTATATGATACTATATTGATTTACTGCACATTTAAACTTATAGTAGAAGTAGATCTGGACAACTTGACTCTGTGAAGCCTAAACTTTGTTTTTATTGCATTATGAATAATTTATGTTATCATCAAACATCCCAATGTGAAGCTTTTTGATTATAAGAGTTTCAAATGACACAGAGCTCATGAACTTTTGAAAGTTTATGGCCTGTTTTAACCTCCAAGAGGCAGCAGAGGCTGATCCAAGTCAGGACACAACCGAAACTACTTCCCTCCTCTGTGCTGTGTTAACACTGTAATGTTCCTGCACTCATGGGGACAATCAGGGATCAGTGTGTGTCCCTGCTACACAGTAAAAGTACTGATATTTACTCTATTCCCTTATCTTCTGTTATATTATGCTGTCAGTCCTCACCTGCAGCCACCGCCAGCGGCAGGGTCGCCTGCCCGGTCATTCCCGTGGCGCCAAATATCGCGACGTTTTTGATAGAGTCCGACATAACTCGTAATAACCCAGATGCTCGACACAGCGACAGATTGGTGATAAAATGTGACCGTTACAGAGAATACTTTCACTTAAATAGTCACTTTGACATGTGTAGAAACGCCTCTTCAGGCAGCAGGAAGACAGACTGTCAGACTCCTCCCCCCACATGGACAGTTAAAGGAGCCCTGCTGCTGCCAGGTCTCCTCTGTCACTGCAGTGAGGTGAGAATGATTATAGTTTATTTTCCATGTTTACATTCTCCTCCTCTCATTTGATCTATAACAACCTTGGTATTCCCTGAAAAATGTTTGAAAGTGTGTCTCAAACCAGGTCTAACTGAATGCTGACAATGTGTTTTAATCCAAGGCCGTAGCCCTGGAATCAGCATTTAGGGGGACCAGGACCCCCACCCCTTCAATTGTGATTAACTTTTAAATTTTTTTTGTCTTTTTTTTGTGTGTGTGCTAATGTCTAATAGTGTATTGAAGTCAAACTTTCTTGGCTTCATGCCCCACAGAGCAGCTTTTATAGAAATGAATGAGACTTCAGCTCCATGGCTGCGTCCAGGTATAATTATAAAGTCCTTGCTTCAGACACCGTATCCAGGGGATATGTCCCCTCTCAGGAAATTACTGTCCTGTTTTGATAAAAATATGAAGATTCTCACATTAAAAGTGTTTGAATTTAGGCCTATATCTAAGCTGAGCAAAGATGATGAAGACTTTAATTAGATACTTAGAGAAACCCTGCTACACAAGGTTTGAAACTGAATATTTTCTCCACTATTCATCCAGGCTTGGTCTGAATATCATTGGAGGATATGAGAATAAGAGATGATTCAGGGGCAGAACTATGGCGGATGTTCCTTGAGCAGCGAATGGAGAAAAGGTCAAACCTATTCTTTACTATGAACAAGTTCTGCTTGTAATGTGGTGAACACACAGAGGATGCTGACCTGCTTTTATACTTCTGTTTTTTTAATACATGTCCTCAGAGCTTCCAAAAAAGACTCACTTAGAGAGGCCTCAAGTGCACTCAGCTCTACTGCTCCGCTTTTTTTTTATTGAAAACATTGCCTTTGCACACTGGAACAGGGCAGTGAGGTGCCTGCTGTTTCTGGTTAAACTTTTTGCCCACTTTTTTCTGACCAAAATGGCTCACATTATTTTTTTCAAATAAAGATATCACACTAAACCCTACTGTGTTTCTAATGGAGAAGTTAGGATTAATGTGACAGCACTGTTTCAAAGCTCATACTAACCAATTCATAATGAAGCATATATTACCAACAAGAAATTGCAGAATTAATTGATTGGCAAAGAGCAAACAGAAGTAAACATTAATGTAAAAAGATAAAAATAACAGTTGAGGAAAATGTTCTTTAACCAGTGGACGCTTGTTTGACGACAATAAGAGGCCCTGAATAGTAGACAATAGAAATACAGTAGTAGAAATGTGTCTGTTTAGGCCCATTTAATCACACCTTTACATCATTAAAGATTTTTGGGATGGCTTAAGGTGACCAGTCAAATTCCCTTTGCCACCCTAATGGAGCAAGACACTTCTAATCTTCTAATCTGCAGGCTGTACCAGGGAAAAATTTAAATTGCTTTGGACACTGTCTGCCACATGAGTGCAATCTAATGAAACGCAGTGTGTTTATTCATTATTTTATAATCTCCTGCACTCTTTTAATATGATCATCAGGAGAAGACAGTTTGAGGTGAAGCAGGATTCTTAAATAAAGTACGGTTATAGACTACTTTGTTTCTGTACAATTAATAAAATTAATAAACCTTTATGTTTGGGATTCTGTCTGTGTACATGTGAATTTTATATTGTAATCTGTAAAGTGTGCAGAGACTCTAAGGGTATTTTTTCTTGGTATCTGGTGGTTTTAGCAAAATGGTGGTAAGTGGACTCTTAATATACTGGTATTTAAATTTGACAAAATTTAGGGCAAGAAAATAAACAAATAGGACTGCGTAACACCATTTAGATCTTAATGCAGGGAAAACAGTAATGTTTTCTTTGGAGGAACCATAAATTAAAGTGACTTTGTTTTATGACCTCATTTTAAAAACAGCAGTAGCAGCGATGACCACATCAGTAAGAACATATTAGCATACATAAAACACACCTGTGACCACATTATACCATTAGCTTGTTTTAGATGACTGGCTGCTGAAGCACAGGGACTGAAAGCAGAAGAGGTTTAATTATTTTTAATCTGTTTTTTCAAGTATTTGGATGGAAATTGCCTGAAATCCCTGGATTGTGATTGGCTTGACAGCCGTAGCCCCGCCCACTTCTTCTTCGTGGATCAGAAGTTGAAAAAGCTGGAGGACGGGACTTCAGCTAATTATCGTTAATTAACGTTAATTACCAAGAGGTATTTAGTGAGTAGTTAGTCATATAGGTAGTTAGTTGGTGAATTGCTACAACACTTTAAAGACAATACCTAAGGTATGCTAAACTTTTGTCATAACAACAATAACGTAGTTACTTTGGTTAGCCATAGTTGTCGTTTAACGTCTTAGCTAGCCAGAAGCTAGCTAGCAGTTAACGTTAAATATGGCTCAAAGTGATTTACAAACACAATTAAAAACGGAAAACTGTTCAAACACAGTATATTTATATATTTTTTGTGTGTTTGTGTTTTCTTTTTCTAGCACTTGGCTTTAACATTTTAGATTTTCTTTGCCTTCAAACCGCTCTGCTGCTGTAAAATGACCGTAAAACACGTCCTCTTGTGGCTTCTTACTAAAATGTACCACTGGCAGTCTCTCTCTCTCTCTCTCTCTCTATGTCTCTCTCTCTCCATCTCTCCCTCTCTCTCTGCTCGCCGCACTAATGCTGATATTTCTCTCCAGCATCACCAGCGGAGAGGAAGAGGAGGAGGAGGAGGAGGAAGGAGAGGTTGTGTCAGGTGGAAACGGGGACCTCTATGGATATCATCATCTCCCTCCACCGGCTCGCATCCTCAGCACCGACAGTGTCTCCCGGCCGGCGGTCACCGCTGCAGGCACACAGCGCCCTTTTCATGCGCCAAAGCGTTGTATTTCCACGGTAGAGACTCTCCGGGCTGCTTCTGTAATTACCCTGACAAACCGCTTCTTCCTGTAATAAGGACTAATCGAGGGAAGACCCTGCTGGAATAAAAGCGGAGCGTCAGTCTCCTCCATTGATAAACCGCTCTCCTCATCGATTCAGCCCAACGACGTCTTGGTATAAGAGGAGGACAAAACCAATCCAGCAAACTGACAGTGAAGCTGAAGGTAAGGCCGATATAAGGACGACAGGATGATTGCTTTCTCCGTGGGATGTCGTTTTATTTTGTCATTCCCTGTGTGAGAGCAAGGAGCCGAGGTGCACGGTGTTTTTTTTCCTTTTTTTGCAGAGACGCCGGCCTGCATTTGGGTGCAGGGTACCGCAGTGATCCGACTGGAGGACGCGCTGTTTCGTGTCTTTTTTCACCTACATGTGTTGCATGATGCATGCCTGGAAAAGTGTTTGTGATGTCTGCATAGCTGGTTGTCTAATTTGAAAGGAGAAATCTAGTAAAAAAGCAGAATAGCGGCCTAGTGTATGGGTTATACATGTTGTTACATGTTATACCGGATCAGTTTAGGCTTCCTGATAACCAATAACTTTAAATTGCAGATGGTTACGTTGGGCTCTGTCGCTTTTTGGCAAACTGCGCCTCAATGCAAATAGCAGCATAACTTCCCAAGCGATAAATCTCTTCAGTAATACCACACATCCCTGCAGGAAGTTATCGTGTGTCTCTGGTCGCACGGTGTGACCTCACATTACTTTTTCTGCTTTTCTGCCCCTTGTGGTATCACTTATTCCTGAATCCTGGGGGGATTTTGCTGCTCTGTATGGGGTGAATAGATTCAGATTATTCTTATGCTTTAGTGAGTCAAGGCCAACAGCAGCATCGCTTGCTGTAGCAACTCAAGAAGCCTGTCAAGTCGTAATGTGGTGTGTTTGATCACATCTGCAGTGAAAAGTGACTACATCCTCAGTTTTGCATTGACACTATCATTGCCTATTCAATATGGTCGCTATTGGTAGTAAATATGTAGAGCCACTGCAGGGAGCTAATACAGGGGTGTGCAGGCAGGTGTAGGCTAGTTGGTTAGCTTTGGTTTGTTGGTGCAAGGTGTGTGTGTGTGTGTGTGTGTGTGTGTGTGTGTGTGTGTGTGTGTGTGTGTGTGGATGATGGTGTTGGAGGGGGTGAACAGGAGAGAAATGAGGAAGACAGGCAAAATTGAATGCAGTCACAGTGAGCAAAGGCTGTAGTCATATTATTCGTTTAATTCAGTCATTTCGTCACTGATCACATCAAACTGGCTAACAACACTGCTGGCACTAAGTTTAGTGACATTGAGACGGTTTGATCCTCTCACTCTGATACTCCCCATAGTAGCAGTAGTTCATAGTAGCCTATGGTACATTATAGAGGAGTGGTTTTTTTGTGCATTTTGAAAGTTAAAGTCCTGTTTTGTCACTAATCCACTTCTGTAGTACATCTACAGGGGTTGACCTGAGTCTGTAGTGCACAGCAGCAGTTTACTATAATGAATTTATTACACACTATGACGTTACATTATGCTAATGTACGTGCTATTACTATTATTTATGTGATAAAGGTTTTTGGAAGACTTAGGTGCACGTACTTGGTTGGTTTGGGGAGGTCATCCCCGGAGAAAAGTTTTTATTTTTCAATAATATATATATGCAATTTCACATCGGTATGAACCATTATTATTACCATATCGTGTACAAAAAGTCGGGAAAGCTAGAGCAGATAACCCAAAAAACTAGAGACTAACTACTTCTATTAGATCTAGAAAAGGTCATTTAGTTAGTTTTGATGCTCTCCACATTGGTTATACATTATTCGGCTTAGGTGGGGCCCAAAACAGTTTGGGTGCTGAACCTTAGCCATATTATGGCATGGAAAACCCTGATAGAAATAAGTGCAATCAATGATATTGAGTAATACTGTTATTTTAAGACCATTTTATGCCACTGATATAATGATGATTTAATAGCATAACAATGAAAAACAGCAGTGACCTTTGACTGAAAGCAGGTAAGACTAAGTCTTTAAAGTATTCAGACATTTGGGTTGGAATTTGGAAAAAAAATATTAAAATATAAAACCATACAACCAAAACAATAATTAAAATTACTTTTGGGACCTTTTAGCAAAAAATTGCATTTACACATTTGGGACAGGGGTATAGTATTTAATTCCTTAACAGGCAAAATTCTGACAATAACGTAATTAAAGTGACATGCCAAACATTTACTCCTTGTCCTCAAAAGAAATTAAAACTGTCCACATATTAATGCTGTAAAATATGTTACTATGTCTGGTGCTAATTATATAAATAATACTAAGAGTATAGCAATTATAGTAACTTTTACATTGCTTTATATTATACTATAGTGTATACTGTACATACATACAAAATCTGTATATAGACATGTATATACATATTACCAGATTATTGAGGTCAACATTTAGAAAAAAAATGGTATATCAAATTATTTATTGGTGTATCTCACTTTACAACATATTGCCCAGCTCTGTTACAAGATGAAGTTCTTTTTGTCACCCTTCTTGTTGTCATCCTGTCCTGTCCTGGTGATAGACAGCCTCTCTGGGACACTGAAGCTCTCTGCTGCTGCTCTGCTGTTTATCGGACCACAAGGTGACTGTTTTGATTAAGACTCGTGGTCTTGCAGACTCTGCAAGAGTCAGAGCTGGGCGTCGGCTGCAGCTCCTGCTTGCAGATGTTGTTTCACTCTGCTGAGGTGAAATGAGTGGAAGTGACTCAGTGCAGTGTGTAAAGTGCGTACTGCGTGACGTCACAGTGAAGGATCCAGTGTGAATGTGAAAGAGGGGAGAGAGAGAGAGAGAGAGAGAGAGAGAGCATTCATCCCTGTAAGAACAATCTAGGTTTCAGATATTTTTGGAAAGTGAGATCATTCTGGATAAAGTTTATGATAGATTCTATTGGTTAGATTTGGGTCAGAATATCGGTTACATTTCAGGTTAGTTTAGGTTGTCATAGGGGAACTCATGCCATCAGAATAAATACAAATGTCTGAAGTTTTCCAAAAGGTTGTAAAATTCTGTGTGGTATTCAGTTGGCATGCTAATGGCAGCACTGCAGGGCATTCAATGTACATTTTATTCTTTGGGCTAATGGCTACATCTAAATTTCAACAGTTTTTTGCTGCTTTCTTGTTGACAGATCAGCCATAATTGGCACGGCTCAAATAGTGAGATGAATAGTCAGAGCAGAAGCATAGATGCACAGCAAAACTGAAGACAAAAGTGTACTCCATCATGCTAGGCGGTGTTTCACAAGAATTTATCACTACATGTAGCATAGTAACACCCTCTGCAAGCTACTAGTTTAGGAACGTTACATTTGTTGTAATGGAAAAGCCAACACTTTAGCAAACTAACTAAGCTAACCTGCCTAACAGAAAGCCGACCATCTCCGTGATGCTCTTCATCCAAACCCAGATGTTCTCTTGTTTGGGAACAAGCTTTGTTCACTTGCCGTCTCTTCTCCCTATATTTGCGTTTTTTCGGCTTCCTCTTGGTGGGTGCTGCCTGCGGTCTGGCACGTGGTCGTGACCTTGTTTCAAAGTCCCAACCTCACCTGTGCACTGTTATTGGCATCTACATTTTTAGGAAAATCCTGCATAGTACACTAGTTAACTCCTCATAAATAATATTATCTTCACGCTCTATTAATTATTAAACTATTAATCACTCGTAAGTATATACAGAAATTGATTTTAGTAACATTAGTTTATAAATTGTAAGCTGCTCATACTGATATACCATAAAAGGACAACAGGGTATTGTGCATCTTGTACTATGTCAATACTTCGACATCTTTACAAAATATGTATTTAACAAGTAGGTATATGCTCAATTTATTTCTATAAGGTATTTAAATGTATCAGAATAATGTTGTTTTGTTAACTTGCCTCAGACTCTGAGTGAATTCAGTAGATACCTGATCATTACATCCGAAGCTGAGCATGTGCCTAACACTTATCCACAGGCAGATGCACAGATAGATAGCAGAGGTCATCAGAAATGTCCCCCAGACTTTTTGATCTGCATGTGACAATATTGATGAAGACTGGTGTGTGTGTGTGTGTGCGTGTTTTGTGTGTGTCTGTTTATATAGGGGGAAAGTACACTGAGGGTCTGGTCCCCATTAAGCCTGAGAGAAACAGAGACACAGAGCTGCTGCCACTGACTGATTAACACTGGCAGCTGTCTCTCTCTTTCCTTCTCTGGCTTTCTTCATCTTTCTGGTGATATGCTCTCCTGTCTCTCTTGCTCCTTCGATTTCTTTCTTTTTCCCTAATTCTTTCCATTTCAACTCTTCACTTCCACGTCAGCCTTTCTGTTTCTCTGTAACGTCTCTCTTCTATAATGTCAACCTCTGTTTTTCTCACTTTATATAGGCTAGCTTCCTTTGCTACAGGACTCCTCTACTCTACTCTCTTGATTATGAATGCCTGCCTCTCTTGCTCACTCAGTCTCTCTCTCTCTCTAAATCTAACCTCTACATCAACAGTGATGGACAGTCAGACATCGGTTATCTGCATTAGGCTATTCTTGGATCATCACTGCAGCAATATGATCAGAGGAAAAAAAAAAAAAACAAGACAAAGACATCATAATTTAAATCATTATCACATCTGAAGAATTTATCATAGTAAGGCACACAGGATCTGATGTAGATATGTGGCTTGAATGTTTAAGGAAAAAGTGGGGAATTTGTACATTTTCAATCATGTTTAGGTGAATTTCCTGTTTGTGCTGAGTTCCAGTTCAAGGTTAAAACAACTGTAGTTGGAACATGGGCATTTGTTTCATACTTTATAATAACCAGCATTAATAAAATGTAAATTTATAGTATTAAAAAGTTTCCAGTATTACAAATATCAGTTGCAACTTTACAACAAACAATTGCTTAATAAATCATTAATACATAATAGATAAATACATTTTCAACATATACAATGGAAAACAATATGGTGCCCATGTCCTTCTAACAAACTGTTTTATTCCAGATGAAACTAGAATATGTTTCTGAAAACAGTTTAGGCGAGAATCTTGGTTTATAATTCATCAGCACTGCCTAGATGATAGTTTGATCTGAGCTTGAGGGAGAGAGAGAGGGCTGTCTCTCTCAATCCTCTTCTATACTCTTTGTGTTGATGGATGCAGGCATAAAAATTTGTGGTAGTACAATTTGTAGTTTGAAGAGCCAACAAAAGTCAGCCGCAGGACGCCAAAGATGTCACCCAATGGACTTTTGTTGCGAGCAGGGAGCTCTGGGTGCAGGCACATGGAGGGGAGTTTACTGTTGTTCATTTTCATATTCAGCTCACGTTGTAATGATACAAATCTTGGTGAAATTCGTCAACATTTCTTGCAGCTTGTTCTTGCAGCTTGAAAAGGGCCTAATGAGAGAGCAGATCTGGGCTCACTTGGCTGGGGTTGCAAGTAGTTTATGAGTCTTTTTCCTCTCAGAGCAGCACAAGATCACTGACACACATATTCAATTCTAGACCATGACATATTTTCTTAACTACTCCAAACTCAGTAATTGCTAAAACCTAAAAAAATGGGCTTATGGCTTAAAGTTTTAGCAAATATGTTTTTTCTTCCGTACACTTTTTGAAGATGCATGACATGATGGGACTTTTCCAAATTCTTTAGATATGAAAAAAGTAGATATTCCTCCAAAACAAGCCAACAAGGTACATTTGCTCCATTTTCAGCACCTTCCTGCTTCATCGTCACAGTTTACACACCGCTGCTCAGTACCAGCAGTCTTTGGCCACTGAATACACTAGTGTTGGCGACTGCACAGCTTCACTGCAGTATTTGGGGGTTAAGTGCTTGTTTCAAGGGCGCCTGATGTTTGGCATCCCATGTACTGAAAAGATTAGAGTACTGTCAGTCTTTGGTAGTATCAAGGCATCATGCCAAATGCTAATAGCGAAAACAGAAGTTGCAGAGGCCAGACCGAGAGGACCGGAGGTTAGGACAGAGGGATGAGTGGGAATAGAGGGAGAGGACAGTTGGAAAAGTGTGAAGGATAATAAAAGGAGAGAGCAGGGAGGTGGGGGGCTGACGCTTTCATTACACCATTGGTGTAACGTGATTTATTGTGGTTACCAACAGCGACAGCGTAGCTGTGGAGAGGGGGCAATAATAACACTGAGTGGTTTAGAGGAGAAAGCATAACGACTAACTGCACACACACGCGCGCACACACACGCACACACATATACAATAGTGCTGACACTACTAGGTCACTGATTGAATAGTAAATCAATAGAAAATTAATCTGTGGTAATTTTTATAATCGATTATTTATTGTTTAAATAATTTATCATGCAAAAAATGCCAAATATTCTCTGGTTCCTCCCTCTCATATGTAAGAATTTGTTGCTTTTCTCTTCTTTCATGTCATTTATAATTATTGAATGTCTTTGGGTTTCGGACTGTTGGTTCAACACTATTTTCTGATGTATATAGACGAAACAATGAATTAGTTAAATGAACACATAATTGAGAGATGAATGGATAATGAGAATTACAAGTTGCAGCCCTAAAATCATGCTGTGTAATTCAAAAGTTTATGTTTAAAATCTTACTGTAAGACTACGTCTATCATAAAACACAGTAATGTACAAGGAAGTCTGAACTGCAGTCTCACAGCTTACAACTGTGTCACTAAAACAGACAGGTAAGAGTCTGGCTCATGAAACTTCAAAGTAAAAAGAATAACTGCTGAAAGAGCTGTGACAGTGCTGAAGTAGACTCGCACAAACAGACTCTAACCCCCTGGGGAAAAAAACAAAGATGGCCACTCTGAATATAGAACATTTCTTTTTAGATGCTGTCCTATAAACCATGGTGAGGTTATGGTTCGGGTCTACCTGGATAAAAACAGAGTTGCCTCAGATGATCTAGATTCTGTCCTAAACATGAGCGATAGAAACACATTCGTGGTACAAAGTGCTCATTATTGCTGTCCTTTCTTTACTAGAGTTGGACTGTCAGTCAGACAGTGTGGGTGGGACTGGTTCCTCCTACATGTAAACTATTCTGCTCATCATATGTTTTTAGGACTGCAACAATTATTGATTAATCTGCTGATTAATCAATTATTCAGGTTCTTTTTAAAAAATCTGTTGCAGCCTTAAATGTGTGATTTTACAGCAGGTGTTCTCAAAAATTGTGACATGCCTTGTAGTGTTTTTAGCCGTTTCTGGGAATGAAATTGTTCCACCACAACATTACATGCGATGCAAAACAGTTTATTCCAGCTTTTGTCCAGAACATCAGGAAATTGCGTGTTTGAGAAGTGAGTTTGGTGACTTGTATGTTTGGCAAACACAAGCACATACTCATACATACACATACACATACACACAGCCACACACACACACATACACATACACACACACACACACACACATACACACACACATACAAAGTGATTCCTGCTCTTTCTCTCAGCTCCATGGAGAGTTCAGAGAGACTGCTGCTGTTTAAACGTTTGATCCTTCAGTGTTGGATCGGTAGACTCTGTATCCTGGACTGACTGAAACATACAAACTGTAACCCTGTGGAGTCTAACTCTACAAACTTCAGAACCAGAACTAGATCTCTTTTAGGCTTTAACTTAATCCACATCTGTTCGTGCTATTGTTCCTCCTACTTATGTGCTTCAGGTTTAGTGTTTGAAAACTATTTTTTAGTGCTAAGATTCTCTTTTAATGTCACGAGGAGTGTCCTTTGAATTTACAGATCTCAGCAGATTTAATGAACGTAGTGTGAAACAAGATACTGCACTGCACTGTCGTCATTTTGAATTAACAATATTCACCGATCAAATTCACTGAAGACATCTTATGAGTTGCATTTGAGTGCAGCTTTGTGGTTTTAGGTGTCAGTTACTGATCAACTTCCCATACTGGCTGATATGAGAGCAGCAGCATTACTCAGCACTTTATTTTTGACACTGATGTTTCTTTTCTTTTCGATGTCTTTTTTGCAACCTTTATGAAAGTAATTTCTGCCTACGACTAATGTGTGTAAAATCTATCTGATAATGAATCTGCAGTACAGCTGATGATTGAAGTTGATTCCACCTTAAATTTGCGATAGGTGTGAAAGACAAAGTGTGCAGAGCCCAAAACTAAGGTTTGTCGTTTTTTAGGTTGGACAACATGAAGCACATCATTTTGTCAGCCATTCATATTCTGAAGCACAAAGAGTACATACGCGTAGGCAGACACTTGTCAGTCATGTGTAAATAGCTTTTTAGCATCCTCAATATTATTTTTATATAGAAACATGTTTTTCTTCATAGACAAAGATTTATTAGGAGAAATATTTTAACCTTAACTTCTGCGAAAAATATAAATATATAATTTGTATTTCTAGAGAGAAGTTTGCCACTGGTTTAAATATTCTCAGTGAGTCATTCAATCAAGTATTTATCACATATTTGAGGAAATAAAGGAGTACTCCCAACTTTGCACATCAAGTTAAGTCTACTCGTCACAAGGAACGCTATTTAGCCTGTAACAGCAGTTGTTTAATGCCTTCTGTTGCTCTAGAGAGAGCTTTTTAAAGGCTGAAAAATAACAGTTTTGATGTCATTAGGGTTGTTTTGGTTTGGGCTTTAGATTTAAAACATAAAGCATACGTATGTTGTAAACTGGAGTTGGTACGAAATAGTAGGATCCAGCATTTTTGGATCTTAACCAATCCTAGAGACTAAAAGTCCAGACGTTTCAGCCCCTGCTCCTCGGATTTTTACCATTCTTTTGAGGGTTAGCAATGCTCAAATGGTGTAATACAAAAATTGCTGGAACATGCCTTTAAGGTACTTTCATATGGACCACAGCATTTGGTGACGGCTACTGCTGTTTATGTGGGACAAAGAGATCCCAACTAAAATAGCAATGAATCTACTAACATTAAAACATGCAGGTTCTGCATTCGTACTAGTCTGAATGCAGATGAAATCATCGTGAGCTCAATGTGTGGTCATATTTTCCTTTGTTTTTATCTCCACCTTCTGATATTTCCTGTAGGCTGCGTTCAGTCTCTGGAGACAAGGCATGAAACATCTCACTGCTGCTGTTACTTATAGAGCAGAAAATGGATAGCCAGAAGTGTGTGTGTGTGTGTGTGTGTGTGTGTGTGTGTGTGTGTGTGTGTGTGTGTGTGTGTGTGTGAGAGAGAGAGAGAAAGAGAGAAAGAGAGAGAGAGAGATTGTCAGGCATAGTATCGACTCTCTTGCCTGGGGCTGGCTGGTTCCTCAACAGCTGAGTCTGGTTATTAGAATAAAGGTGATGATAATACACGCACACGCACGCACACACACACACACACACACACACACACACAAATACACATGATTGATTGAAAGACACCAGGTGGTTGAGGTTAGGCGAGGATCACGGCAAGGAGAACAGAGGACACCACAAACACACGTAGTATTTTGACTGACATGACAGTCGGGGCAGTTTGACTGATGGAGACTTGCTGTTGTGGTACAGCTATTGTTTCTCCTCTGTAATCCAGTGATAGGTGTTGGTACGTTTGTTTAGTTTATTGTGTCTTAATGTCTCTTATAATGTCTGTCAGCATCCCTTGTTTTATTTTCCATGTACTGCGACCTCTGTGGCAGTAGTGTGTCTGTGTGAACGTTTGCTAGCTTCATGGTTTCGATTAGTTCGGTCTACAGTGGGACTGCATACAATCAACCTTGATCTTGGCTTTCATACTGTAGAAGCAAATGCTGGCAAACGACTGTAGCCTATTCGTAGCAACTACTTTAATAAATATTCTTTTTTAAGTGAAAGTCCAGCAGTCCAAATTTTATTATATTTAGGATGTATTAGTAAGCACAATTAAAAAAAAAAAAAAACTGAAGAAAATTGATGAGTGTATACTAGAATGTAAAATGATTAATGTTTTAACCTGTTTTAACATGTTTTATGTGGTAGCTGGTCTAGGTGAAGAAAAATGTCACTAAATATTTATACTTAATATAATTTATACAAACAGTCAATCACACAGCACCATATTTTATGGGATTATCACCAGAAAACACTGTTTTGTTTTGTTTTTTTGTTAATAACATAAATAATTTGTTTAAGAAATGAACTGAAATCACAGCTGCTCTTATCTTCTTTTGTTATGTGAAGTACCTTGAGCTTAATTTATTGAATGCTTAAAAGGTGCTTTATAAATAGAGTTTATAGAAAATTAATTTTGTTAAGCCAATTGATTCATTGCTTGAGTCATTTGAAGCAAAACAAGGGAATGGCAAACATCCACTGATCCAGCTTTGGTCTTTGAGGGTTTGTTTGACAAAAAAAGACATTTGAATATTTTGGGCTCTTGGACATTTTCTTTTTGTTTTTTTGTGACTATTTTCTGTCAGAGATTAATTGAGAAAGTAATTGGCAGATTATTCTTGAATGAAAAATATTTATATTGCAGCACTAATTACATTATTGTTTTTCCATGTTAAACTGATTTGTTTGCTTATTAGAATGGCACATTTTCATGGCTGCAAACAGCTCTTAGTTGTCAATATATTAATTCAGATTACCTTTAAATTCAACTGATATCTGTAGGTTTCACTTCTGTTGAGTTCTGAGCAGTCCTCTGTCTGCTTCATCACCAGATACAAATCACTGTAATGTTTTGCTGTTATTCTCTCCAGGGAGAACAGCCAAGTGCACAAATACCCCTCCTCTCTCTGTCTTGCAGGGCAGGCTGACATTTACTCGATATGGCTACGTAGTTTTCTAGTGGTTTAGGTATAGTGACAACTGTGAGCTTGGGCTTTTGTTGCAGGGGAGAGGGAGGGAGAGGCCAGAAAAGTGGTGGGATGAGGGGAAGACATAGAGAGTTACAGCAAAAAGGTCAAGGAACAAAATGAAAGCGAAACCCTCAATCACACTTTAACTTTTAATATTTTACATCATAAATAATAAGTCAGTCATTCACATAATAATAAAAAATCTTAAATGCAGTTGCACTTTATATGCAGCATTGTAAGCAACTTTGGAGAACCAAATGGTAGGTTTTATGTCCTTTGGGCACATCTGCTCTTTACCAGGAGAAGCCATTGCATGTATTTTCTATCCATCCATCTTGTGTGTGAACACAATGAAAGATGGGGGAGGAGCAGGTTAAAAACTAATATGACAGTGTATTCATCAGGACTCAGATAATAGATATTTTTACGACCTTGACCTATTAGGACTGACAAACATCTAATGTGTCTGTTTTCAGTGTTCGACATAAATGCAATCGAGGCCTTAAAGTTGTCCTAAAATTGTCATCCATCACTGAGAACAGATAGTGCCTGTGGTCAGCTAGAATTCACTTCTGTTTCAGTGGATTCTGATACTGAGCTTTTGCTGTGGGGTAAATGGTATCAAAATGTTCTCAGAGGTTTCTCTCAAACTGCTCCTGCAGCATAAACTGCCTTTCCAATGTCCACACTGCTTTGCACACTATGAGTATTAGTATTTGATGCTTAACAACATCTGTCACTCTAGTTTGCAAACTATAGTTACCATCTACATACAATGACCAGACAAACAGAAGTCAAAATACAGAATTCAAGGATAAAATGACTAAATAATAGTCAAATTATCTTCCCATGTAGCAAGATATTTTTAGGTTAAAAAAGATATCTTAAAACAAGTTGGTTCAGTCCAGAAATAAGCAGGCACTCTGATAGAGTTTAAATATTTGAAATAAATGACAAATGCTTTTGGATTAAATTACTTGAGATCAGACTTGTTAAAGCACAGTGATAAGTGAATTACATTGAATAATGGAAAATACATTTTTTAATTTTGACAAACTGAAAGAAGCCTGTCAAGATTTTAAATCAAGATTTTAAATCTTGACAAGTGTAAGAGAGGTAGGGATCTACAGCTGATTCGTTTAGGTTAATTACAGCATCCAAGATGGTGTGTCGGTCAGGACACAAGAAGGAGGGGAGGCCGGCGTCTCTTCAATGCAGTGGTGCTTTATTCTGACACTCACGTGTACATGCACACACAGTTTCTTCATTCACTTATACCCGGAGTGTCAACACAAAGCACATCTCCAAAAACACACGTCAGAAACACAGGTAAGTTTCAGGTCTCTCAGGTGCATAACTCTCAACAGGAAAAAAGGTAAAAAGGTCCGTCAACATGGCTGAAAACTATTGTTTTCCTGACGTCTTCACTCTGTACTGTCGTCACTGCCCGTGGCAGCAGGAAGGAGGGGCTATGCTCTCCCTTCAAAATAAAAGCCTTTTATACAGCCGCCCCCAAATGTGCATGGCACATTTGCGCCAAATAAAAGGCTCAGTCCGTCTTAGAGGGTCTAGAAGTTGGAGGAGGATCTTCCTCTCCAGGTGGGAGAGCTGGTAACATCACCAGCCGGGCTACTGGCCGTGTGAAGATGTGACCTTTAATGTTGACATCAGCTGATCTAACACAACCATCATCACTGCGATGGACCTTGACCACACGCCCAACTGGCCACTGGGACCGTGGTAGCTGTGGTTCCACCAACATGATGACTGCCTCGTCTTGCAGATCAGGAGGAGAGGACTGCCATTTCTGTCTCGTTTGAAGACCAGGTAGGTATTCCCTAATGAACCTGGACCAGAATTGGTCCGCCAGGACCTGGGAATGTCGCCAGCGCCTGCGGCTCAGAATCTCAGTCTCTGGGTACACCACCTGAGGGAGCGAACCATCCGGCCGCCCCATGAGCAAACTGTTTGGTGTCACAGGATCAATGTCAGCTATGTCAGCTGATACATAGCCTAGTGGTTTTGAGTTGAGGATGGCCTCAACTTCCAGGAGCACGGTGAGTAGCACCTCTTCAGGAACTGATTGTGATCCGACACACGTGTAAAGTGCTGACTTGACTGACCGAACTTCCCGCTCCCATACCCCACCGAAATGGGGAGCAGCAGGAGGGTTGAAGTGGAACTTGATCTTCTGACGGGCAAGCCGCTGCTGCAACGTTGGAACCATGTTCTCGAAGGCTTCCCTGAGTTCTCGTTCGGCTCCTTTGAAATTGGTCCCTTGGTCTGACCACAGTTCAGCAGGAGTCCCTCTTCTGGTGATAAACCGCCTCAATGCCATCAAATAGGCATCAGAATCCATGTTCTTAAGGAGATCCAGATGTACAGCTCTGGTCGTTAAACACTTAAAGATGATTCCCCAGCGTTTCTCTTGACGTCTGCCTACTTTTACCATCATGGGTCCAAAACAATCCACGCCAGTGGAGTAGAAGGGGGGTTTGTGTAATCTGAGGCGAGCATCGGGAAGATCAGCCATCCTGGGAATCGAAGGCCGGCCTCTCCACCGTTGACACTCAGCGCAGGCCCGCTGATGCTTACGGACTGCCTCTCGCCCTCGGATAATCCAGAATGATCTCCGCAGCTCTGAAAAAACTCGCTCGGGACCTGGGTGATGCAGATCACTGTCATACTTCTGGATGAGGAGATGTGTCACTGGATGAGCGGCATCAAGGACAACCGGATGTAGGGGGACGTCTACATCTTCCAACCGTCTGAGCCGTCCACCGACTCTTATTAGGCCAGAGGTCTGGTCGAGGACAGGTGCCAAGGTGAGTAGGCGACTTGAAGGTGACACTGATTTCCCTGCAGCAAGGAGCTTGTGTTCCTCAGGAAAGGACTGTTTCTGAGCTCGCTGTAGGACTTCGGTTTCGGCCTGCTGATATTCCTCCGCTGTGGGTGGGGAACTAGAGGGGGCCGTTTTCTGGAGCTCTTTGACAGTGTCATCCATGAGTTCTTGCCAGGAACTGTAACCTTTATCATCTGGACCACAGTCAGTAGGTGAGGTGACTGTAACTCCACAGAAGGCAGTCTTTCGAAGCTCGGCGTGATCCTCGGGGGGTTCAGCATTGGGCCTTTGTGGCCAGCTGTCTGGGCTTTGCAGCAGGAAGGGAGGGCCCTGTGACCACCTGTTAGGATCTTTGAGCTCTTCTAGTGCTTTACCTCTAGTCAGGTCATCGGCAGGATTTTGGTCTGAGTCCACATAGCGCCAGGTGCAGTTCTCCGTCAGGTCCTGTATTTCTGCTACTCTTGCCCCAACGAACACCTTGAAGCGGCAGGACTGGGAATGGAGCCATGTAAGCACCGTGGTAGAGTCAGACCACAGAGTGATGTGAGCCACATCCAACGTGAGTTCCTTGGTGAGGAGACTGGCGAGTTGCGCTGCTACAAGAGCGGCACACAGTTCCAAGCGTGGGATGGAATGCACCCGTTTGGGGGCTACTCTGGAACGAGCGAGGATGAAGGACAGATGAATATGGCCCTCTTTCGTCTTTGTCCTCAGGTAGGCCACAGCCCCGTAAGCCTGTTCTGAAGCGTCAGCAAAGATGTGCACCTCGTGAGTGACAGCCTCGAGGTCAAGGTCTGTGGGCACGTATGCTCGAGAGAAGTTAAGGAGAGGTAAGAACTTCAGCTCATCCTCCCAGTTGGACCAGGCTTGTAGCAGAGCTGCAGGTAAGTTCGGGTCATCCCAACCGCGCTGCTTATCCCACAGTTGCCGGATTATGAGCTTTGCCCTGGTGGAGAAAGGCAACAGGTAACCTAAGGGGTCATATTGCGAAGCTAGGACCTTGTAGATGTTCCTCAGGGTCGGAGCATCGTAGGACACCGGCCTGTGCTTGTAGCTTAAGGAGTCTCTCTCCCAGTTCCAACTGAGACCCAGGGTGGATTCTTGAGGGTTGGCCTTGTCTTGTGCCAACCACAGGTCTAGGCTCTGTGATCGGGCCTCTTGTGGCAGGTGATCCAGGACACTTGGCTCATTGCAGGCCCACTGTCGCAGCTCAAAGCCTGCTGAAGACAGAAGATCTCTAAGGCGATCCACCAGCAGCTTGGCTTCGGCTGGTGTACGCACACTCTGAAGACAGTTATCGACGTAAAAACAGTGGTCGACGGAGAACCTCAGGATGTCTTCAGGCTGACAATGATCGGTAACATGGCGCTGCAGTGCATACGTAGCACAACAGGGGCTACTGGTTGTACCGAAGGGCAGGACCTGCCATTCATATACTCTTGGTGGCTCCTCCACTTTCAGGTCACGCCACAGGAACCTCAGTAGAGGGCGATCTTCAGGAAGGAGGCAGACCTGATGGAACATCCCTTTGATGTCTCCACTTACTGTGATGGGATGTTCCCGGAACCTCAGTAAGACGCCCACCAAGGAAGCTCCAAGGGTGGGGCCAGGCAGTAAGTACTGGTTTAAAGTTTGCCCAAGGTATTGGTGGGAGCAGTTAAAGACGAGCCGATTCTTCCCATTGTGAGCAACCAGGTGATGGGGAATGTACCAACACTCTTCAGGGGGTTCCTCTTCGGTTACCTCTTGCACCGCTCCTGCTCCAATGAGCTTCTGCATCTCGGCTCGGTAAATCTCTGCCCGCTCAGGATCTTTTAGGAGCCGCCGCTCCGTACTCCGCAGAAGAGCCATAACTGACTCCTTAGGTGCCTGCAATGGAGGCATGGCTGTGTGCCGTAGCAGTGGTGTAGCGTACCTCCTTACTCCATCGACCTCGGTGCGGACTGTCTTGGTGTCCAACAATGCAACTGCTTGTTGGTCCTGTTTTGACCGAGTCACTTCTCTTTCTGGTCGGTGAAGTACAGTGTCTATCTGCCAGAGCCTCTCGACATGGCGATACAGCTCATCCATCTGCGGGGAGAGGGAGGTAAAGAGACACTGCACCGAGTCAGCTGGCCGCCCCATGGAACGGACAGGACCTTGGAGGGTCCATCCCAACCGGGTGTGGACTGCTGCAGGGCCACCAGGCGGTCCAAGTCTGACTGGTTCCACAGGTGTTATGAGATGTGACTGATCAGAGCCGAGAAGGAGCGATGGCTTGGCATCCTTCAAGGCAGGTATGGGAAGGCCACAGAGGTGTTTATACTTCTTCTGGAGTTGCTCTATGGGGTAAGTATGCTGGGCTAAGCTGAGGCGACCAGCCGTGAAGGCACCGTCGATCTTATAACTGACCTTAGGGTTCGCAGCTGGAGACAAATGAAAGGATATCTTATGTCCATGGAGCACCTGGATGTCCTGCCGGACCGTCCGCAGGGGAAGATCTTCCGGGGCCCCCTTTATTCCCAGTGATTGGGCCGCAGCTGGTAACAGCATGGACCGCTCTGAACCATCATCCAGCAGAGCGAAGGTGCTGAGACTACGCCCTTTGTGATGTAGAAGCACCGGAACGACCTTTAACATGACCCGATTACTGACTCCAGGTCGGTCGAGGTAGAGGGAGTCAGAGGCAGAGCTAGTGAGGCAGCTCTCTTCCTTCCCTGCAGCCTCCTTATTGCTTCTCTCGGGCCTCAGGTTTATCTCATGAAGGGCTAGGAGGTGTTTCCCCTGGCAAAGGCTGCAGGGTTTCTTCAGCGTGCACTGAGCTGCTTGGTGGTTCCGCGCACAGCGCCAGCACCGCTTGTTAACTTGAATCCACTCTTTGAGCTGCTCTTTAGAGAGTTTGGCGACCTCTCTGCACTGACTAAGGTAATGTTCAACACTCTGACAATAGGCACAATAGGCTTTCCCCATAGGTTTCCTCTGCCCAGAACTTGGTTTCGGTGCAGAAACCTCCCCAGAAGGTTCTCCAAGGCCGTGTAGGACCGTCACCATGTGTTTCCCAGGACGAGTATCAGGCCTAGGAGGCTGTCTTTCTCTGTTGGTTCTTGTACTGACTTGGCTGTCAAAGCTCAGGCACCAGGACTCGTAGCTGAGCCATTCTGACAGATCATGCAGGGTGTGTGAGGTCCCAGGCTGCTTGAACTGATGGCGACGGAAGTCAGCTCTCTGTTCCGCTGGAAGCTTGGTCAGGAGACGAGCTACATGGGAGCCGCAGTTGAGTTCAATCTCTCCCTCTGGGCCTAAGGTCTTGAGTAAACCCACTAAGGATTGAATCTGTAGAGAGAACCTCTGAAATGCTGCAGAGTCACCACGTCTGATTTCAGGGGCTTCTAGGACACTAGCTATCTTCTTTAAAGCTAGCTGATGAGGCTGGCCAAATCTGTCATACAGAGCTCTCATGGTGTCGGTGTAGGGGGTGGGAGAATTTAAATAAGCATCAGCTATTAGCTTAGCTTCCTCCAACTTCAAGTGATCCACAAGGATCTGGTACCTGAAGAGTTCTGTAGAGTCTGGGGGGAGTAGATTCTCCAAAGCAAGGCGGAGTCTAGCGAACTCACTGGGGTCTGGCTGAATGAGCTTGGGGATTGTAGGTTTGGGGCCTCGATACACGAGTTCTGACACAGGAGCCTGTACATGGTGGTTAGTGGGGAGTGAGCTGGGCGTCGTCCTAGTGGCTGCTGGGGGAGGTGCTGCTTGTAGCAACACTGGGGGTCTTGAGCCTGTGGAGACAGGAGCAGGGTAAGAGGGTGACTGAGAGGGCTGCACCAGGGAATGAGGCAGGGCCGGGTTATAGGGGGTAGAATGGGTGAACTGATGAGGTAATGAGGCGAATGTAGGGGTCTTATAGGTTGACTGGGCTTGATTTGGGGAACTGTGAGGAGGGTGGTTCGGATGTGTGTCCTTTTGCCCGAGGTTGAGACCACTCATGCCCGTCGGCAGGTTATCCTCAGGTTCAGGCCAGGGTGGAGGAGCAGGCCAGTCCTCCTCAGCTTCTTCCTCCGACTGTAGTGGAATTGGATTGGGCTGGGATGTTGCAGCACTGGCTCTTAGAGGTCTGTAGCTGCTGTGACTTGAAGCTGATCCAATCGGTCGTTCCATATCCTCCCTCAATGAGCGGGCTACATCAATTAGCTCCTTCATTTCCTTCCGTGCCTCGTTAAGTTCCTTTAAGGTAGACTGAAAAATCTGTTGGGATTGTAGCAGCTTCACGTTCTCTTCCTGGATGGCTCGGATGTCAGGATAGAGGGAGGGGTCTCTGTAAGAGCTCCACTGGGATGAGGTGGGAGCTCCAGGTAGGATCTCTGTATGGTTTCTCCTCTGGAGGTGACCTGGGGCTAGCTGAGGTGTCTCGTAGTGAGCAGCATCCCAAGGGGAGCCACCAAAGGGAGGCTGAGGTGAGTGGAGTTGACTCAGATTAACTGGACCATACTGAGGGAGGAAGGCAGCCTGCTCTGGGGGAGGGGAGGAGGGTGGCGGTCGCCACTGTGATGAGTCTCGAGGATGATCTCTCATGTAGTCCACATCATAATCCTGGAGCCTGGCAGGTCGACGTGTCCGACGCCTGGGTCTCACATCAGCGAGGAGCTCTTCATCTGACAGCATCTTGAATGCTGTATCCGGCTCGAAGGACCAATGTAAGAGAGGTAGGGATCTACAGCTGATTCGTTTAGGTTAATTACAGCATCCAAGATGGTGTGTCGGTCAGGACACAAGAAGGAGGGGAGGCCGGCGTCTCTTCAATGCAGTGGTGCTTTATTCTGACACTCAGGTGTACATGCACACACAGTTTCTTCATTCACTTATACCCGGAGTGTCAACACAAAGCACATCTCCAAAAACACACGTCAGAAACACAGGTAAGTTTCAGGTCTCTCAGGTGCATAACTCTCAACAGGAAAAAAGGTAAAAAGGTCCGTCAACATGGCTGAAAACTATTGTTTTCCTGACGTCTTCACTCTGTACTGTCGTCACTGCCCGTGGCAGCAGGAAGGAGGGGCTATGCTCTCCCTTCAAAATAAAAGCCTTTTATACAACAAGCACAGAACTATTTTCAGTATGAAGCACATTACCAGCAGCACATTAATGACTGTGAGCAGGTCGTAATGCTTACCACTTATCTCTGATTTAGATGCTACTTTTAGCGCTAAAATACTTGTGTTTGTTTCTCTTGGATCATAAAATTCCCAAATTCTTCCTTAAGTCCTAAAGGTTACACTGACATGCCCTTTATCCTTCAGAGTTTCATCTATCTCCGACAGTTAGGAGAAACTTTTAGTCTGAGGTTGTTTGGATTTCTTCAAATTACTACTACTGATATTGATAAATATCAGAAAATTTAACTGATTCTGAGTCTTTTCATTATCATTCTGATGTTTTGAGCATTTCTCTTCCTTACCTCTAACCCTGTGTTGTGTGATTTCATGGTGAAGTTTAGAAGTTATTTTTATCCTCTGGTTTCCAGCTGTCAGCGGGAGAGACAGGAGAGATGAGAGAGCCAAATAATTTCTACTCCCTGTCTCCCACCATCCTTTGAATCATCAGAGAGATTTTATTTTGAGCTTCTCTTCTGTAAAATGCTCTGATACCAAAGACAGGTGCTGCATCTTTCATGAATGGAAAGAAACTGTTATTTATGGAGTTTATGGACTTGCAAGTCTTCTAAACACTCCTAAATAAACTGGGAGCGTTGTAGTGACTTGTAGTTTCATATGTTCCCCGTGTGAATCAGAATTTGTTTCGGTAAACGTCTGTGGCTAAATAGGGGTTAAAGATGTGAGATGAGGTGTGTGAAGTTAGAGTTTAATTATGAAGTGTGATCTGCCATTCACATGTCAGGATGTGTTTGATGGTTACATCGGACAAGAACACAAAAGCAATGATTGCACCTGTCTGCATCACCTTTCTCGCTGCCCTTTGCATGAGTGTGTGTGAATGTACAGTACATGTGTGATGTCTTTACATACATGTGCATGTTGGTCTTCATGGTGTGAGTCATTAATATGTGTGTATGTTTCAGGGCGTCGGGCGCGATGGCTAATGCCTCCCCAGACCTGGACAACGCGGAAGCCCAGCGCCAGCTCAACAACAACAACCGACCAATCGGCTCGGGGTTCTGGGAGACGGAGTGTACCAGCTCCAAGCTGTTCGAGTGCTCCCGCATCAAGGCCTTGGCAGGTCAGAGGTCACAATACACGTTCTTTCTCACACCGGCACTTGCATCAGTAGATGCTGTAAAAGCAATTTGATTTACTGCAAGAGTTAACTGATGTTGTTTAGGATAATGTTTGATTTAATGTCTCGTCTCATTCGAGAGAAAGCGATGTGTTTCATCAGGAGCTAGATTGTTCTTCCAATTCCCCTTCCCTTTTATGTAAAGCTGATTTTTCTATTTTCTTCAGATGAACGTGATGCGGTGCAGAAGAAGACTTTTACCAAGTGGGTTAACTCCCATCTGTCCAGAGTGTCCTGTCGCATATCTGACCTGTACAACGACCTGAGGGATGGATACATGCTCACCAGACTGCTGGAGGTCCTCAGTGGAGAGCTGCTGGTGAGAACACACATGCAGATAATAGCAAATTATAATGGGCTTTGTATCATTTCTCCTCATTGTTCCATAGGATGTGAAGTGTTAATAGTGCTGTTTGAACACTTTTTGAACATTATTAGATTTTTGTAAAATTTGCCATGTTACCGAGCTAACTGACTACAGAGCTAGTCATTAAACGTTAGTTGCTGCTTCACTAAAAAGGTGAAGGTTTGTATGTTACAGATATTTAGTCATTTTATAGAGTTAGGATTTGAATTGATTTTCAGAGAAAATCTTTCCTCCGGAGCACATTTTTCTACAGTAGTGTACAAAGTGGAACTGGATGTTCATGTTTAAACTTGAAGTACAGTAAAATGCAAACTGATGGCTGCATATGTTTCAAAATGTTCTTTTGTTTATGATAATTATAGTAATGTATAATCATGCTACACAAAGCTGCGTGGTGTATTTTATTAATAAGGGCTTTAATGTCAAAAATAGTAGTCAATCCTTTCAATTTCCCCTCAGCCGAGGCCTACACGGGGTCGTATGCGGATCCACTGCCTGGAGAACGTTGACAAAGCCCTCCAGTTTCTTAAAGAACAGAGGGTCCACCTGGAAAATGTTGGTTCCCATGATATTGTGGATGGAAACCACCGCCTCACCTTGGGCCTTATGTGGACCATCATCCTACGCTTCCAGGTAAACACAAACAGTTATAAAACACAGATGTAGTGTTAAAATATTGTATGACATTTTATCACAGCTCTGTGTTGTAGTGGCTCGGTGTGGGAGTCACCTGTTGGAGTGTCACATCTAGTGGAGTCATCATTTTCTTTGGCAGTGAGCAAAACATGATTGTGGTTTTCTCTGATTTCTAAAGTGTTATAGATTACTTTTTTTTTATCAGTTTTCAGTATCAACACTGAGGAAATTTTTAAATATTATTAACAATAAATGATGCTTAAGATTTGAGTCCTCGTTGATTTGGCGACATCTGTGGCAAGTGAGTTTTAATACTGCGGCAGACACTCCTTGAGAAGCTAGTTTGTCAGAAATACAACAGTGGAGCAGCTGGTGTATCTGTTTACAGTGCAACCATAAAAAACTCAAGTTGTCATAGTCAGTCAAAAATAATTGCATGGTGTGAGGAGTTTTTCACACAACTGGAGGACATGGTAAAATTGGTGACCTTGCTGACGAGTCTAAGGTGTGCAGCTTGTTGCATGAAGCTCTTTATCTGACAGCTCACTGTATCTCATCATTGTTATTGCATTAATCCATGGAATATTTAAAACTGATTCTCTGTCAAAAAATCCTGAAGCTGAAAAAGTATTTTTTAGGTTGACAGATGTATTTTTTGATAAATTGCAGTCTGCTATAACCTCTGTGACAAATATTGCATTTCTTGTGTCTGTTTTACAAAAAAAAAGCCACCAGAACCTTTGATTTGCCAGTCAAACACTTTTAATCTGAAGCAGCAGCAGAAGGAAATGCATCAGCAGTAACTTATTGCTCTGATGTGGCAGCAGGAGAGTGAGAGCTGGATTACTTGACACTGTATATTGTTTCCTGTGAGTCCCTGGTGTGTGGAATGGCAGACTACACTACATATAAGATGTGATTAAAGAACATAAATACATTAAATGGCTTTTGATTAAAAAAATGTGAACCACAGATAGGATCGAAAAACAGAATTTGATTTCGTGATAAAACTTGAGGATTGTAACTCAAAGCCTGTCTGATATCAGCACTATCTTAGGGGGCTTCAAGCTAATGAAAGTACACTAGACAAAAAGCAAAATTATCAACTGGCTGTCACATATTTGATTCTTCCCGTGGGACACTGAGGCTTAAATCTGAGCTTCTTTGTTGCACTGAGATGCTGGCACGTGTTCCTGTGCTACCTACTGAAGCACAAGGATGCTGTAATCAGCAGTGGCTTCATTTAGGATGAGCTGCCAGCGGTTCTTTTTGGGAGAGGCTGTCACAGCTGCAGCATCATCAGTGTGCGACAGCGACAACAGCGTTTGGTGGAGAAAGCCTGAATGTCACTCAGGGCTCGGCAGCCTAGAGGTAGCAGTCGCCTCCCAGTCTGCTCTTGCACAAGGACGCAGACACACTCATACCCACACTGCACCCGCTCTCACTCCATCAAGTCACGCACACACCTACATACTCACATCCTCACATGCACATTTACCAGAAATACTCAAACACACACACACTTGCACAGGTTTCCAGGCCTTAGCTGCAGTGATACAGGATCAGTTCCTGCCATGTAAGTACAGCAGAAGCCCAAGGCTCCTCTTTATTACGCTTCAGTGCTACAGTGAGGCTTTGGCACACAATGCTTGTTTAGCATTATTCAGACCCTTCTGTAACATTCACGCTGCACAGTCGCCTTGTAGCTGTCTCCTGGGACTCAGTATTGTCATGCTATGCCTGGCTACCTCCACAAAGCACATTTAACAGCACAGCCAAAAGACTGAGGTGTAGTATGTTGAGTTATCCTCTGCAAGCCAGGCTAGTGAGACATAGCAGAGGAATATTCTGAGTGTGCCATATGAATCGACTCATAATTTCAATGTAAATGTTTAAATTAATGAATATTTCCTGTGATGTTCACTGTTGAAAACTAGTTCTTAAAGGAAATTTTTTTTGTCACGCTTACATTGACTTGTGTTTTTTTTTTGTCTTTGCAAACAAAATTTCCCCAAATTGAATTCAACGTCATGTTTCAGTGTTTAATCTGAATGACATGTGTTGCAGAAAAACACCGATTTTAAATGATTTGACAGCTGTAGTAAATGCTTAAGAAACAGGATGGGTAGTATGCCTAATTCAGCAATGCCTGCTTTGTGTTTTTGCTTGTGTTTTGAATAAGGCCAAGCAGCTGTAACTATAAAGTTTAGAATACAGTGGTGTTAGCTGACTACTAGCTTTGCTACCATTAACTGTGAGCTTGGCTGTCATCCCGCTCGCCTGCTCCCAAGAGCCACCAGACGATGGCCTCTTCAATTTTGCATGTGCTGAGAAAGGAGTGTGTGTATGTGTGTGTGTGTGTGCAGAAGATAGAGGGTAATTATGAAAGAAGTGGGGATGGGGGGAAAGGATTTTTGGCTGATGGGAAACAACAAGAAGAAAGAAATGGGTGGGGCCTAACTATGACCTTCAGTCAGTGTTCACTATCAGTGAAGTCAAGTTTCTGATGATTAGGTTAGATTTAAAATCAGTTTATTGGGTTTACACACAATATACCACTCTCTTTCCTCCTGTCCTTATCATTTGTCTCTGTTCATAAACTGCCTTTTATAATCCTCTAGGCTTCTGTCATTCCTTCTGGATATTATCATGTCAGCCTTTTTACACACCTACTTTATTTGCCATTATTTAAATAGCGGTTAAGTTAATAGAAAAGTCTGATTTAGAATGATAATCCGGCACAAAAGCCCTTTGAGGTGAGGAGACGAAACACACAAAAAACTCATCAGTACTAGATGTATTAATCAGATTTATTTAGTTGATGTTTCAAACTAGCAATGGTACCTATGCAAATCACAGTTAACATATTTGAATGTTAGGACTGAACAATTTACAGAAATCATAATATGGCCAAGTGCACAATTGTTTTTGATCTGGTTTGAATAAGAGAAGCGTCTGTCTCACACTGAAAAGCAGTTTATTACATTTTAATCGTTCATTTTATAGTTTTCCAGTGATCCTATCTGTGGCCATAACTTTGATATTAACAAGTCTGAAGCTTGAGTCCAAATTTGAGCACATGTACATATTAGGTCAGTAACTTTATTTAGGTAAACATTTAAATGCTAAAAATAATGTCAGCAGGATGTAACATCCTTGGTTTGCTGAGATGTATGTTTTCTGGCTGGCTTCCAGCTATCTTTCCTTCTTGCACTTTGTCTCTCCTCATCGCCGCCTCTTTTCCTCTTTCCTCTGTGGTAAAAGTGAGAGTTTGCTCTGTCCAGTCAGCAGGTAGGGCCAAACCACTGCAGTAACTGCACACGGGCAGAAAGAGAGAGCAAGTCAGAAAGAGAGAGAGAGAGAGAGAGAGAAAGGGAGAGAGAAAGGGAGGAGAGAAAGGGAGGAGAGAAGGGGGAGGATTGACAGGCAAAGGACGAGGTAACCCCTATGTATTTACAGAAACTTATACAAATAATAACATATTGTTATTATTTGCAGCGACTTCAATTACAGTATTGTATATGGTTAGCTGAGTGTCCTTGTGTGCCGTGTGTGCAGTATGTGTGCGTTTGCTTACTGTACCTGACACACTGCCAGCTCACTTGCTGTTTACAATGAATCTGGATCGAGACACATTGACTATATATTTGATAAGATATACCAATTCAAAGTTTAACGTAATGCATATGGTGTCATTTTTTTACTTTTGTGGCATGGTAAAGCTGTAGATTGTGTATCCATTATGGATGTTCACAACATTTTAACCATTTCATCTTTTGTTTGGCACATTGTCTAAAACATCACAATGTTGTCTTTTCTTACCCATTTTTAGCTTGTTGACAGCAAAGAAAAAGTAATTTAGTTAGAGCAGACACACTTTACATAATATCAGACAAACTAATCATGTTGAAATGTGAATTCTACTTGTTATAACACATTTAGGTGAACATCCAGACCCACGCATTTTTTTCTGTGTAAAGAGTTTATTTGTGTTTCCTCATATTTCACCTGCAAGGACAGTTCTCTGGTAGAACTGTAAGATTTGAGAGATTAATCCATCGTTTGATGGATTTACTGATTGATCATTTAATCCATTACTGCTTACTTCCCCTTACTCAGCCAATAAACTACTTACTTTACAATAAACAGTAGAAAGAAAGCAGCTCTTCTAATTTGTGTCAGTTTTCTTCCTAACAATTTTGTAATCAGTAATGGATTGAAGTAACTTAAATTGTTCAGACATAATGAAATTGGGTTTACAATTACAATACATTTTTAGTGCAACAATATGAATAAAACTAGCATTTTATCTCTGATATATTTTATATTAACTGGTCATCAAATAAATTTAAACAGATCTTCAAAGTCTTTTTACTGACTTTTATTATATATCAATACTCATCTGTACCTACATGTGTTAATCTTTTTTTATCCGTGGTCATACATAGGCACTGTGTTTGTATGTGTGTTTTTATATGCAAGACTGTGCTTGTGTGAGTGTGTGCGTGCAATGTTGTGCCTAACAACATGGGTAGCAGCTGATTCCAGGGTGTCATGTCCCCAATTACCTTGGATCATGTCACTGTGATGTGATTGGCTGAACGGCTGTCACTGTCACCTATCATCAGGCGTTGTAATGGCTCTGCACTTTCTCGCACTAAAATCCTCCTTAGTTCTTATTGTTCTTGTCTGTTTTTACTGTTAGTTCTCCCTCATGGTGTGTGTGTTGAGGGTTCAGGAATAATGTCAGGGCCGTATGACACTGACCTTTGTTACAGACTATTTATTTTACAAGTGATTGAAATAGTGGCATTGTGGAATTGTAAGCAGAAAGGAGTGACCTTGGCCAATATTTACTCCCCTCCAATGTGGAAATGTATAAGGGCAAGACATTTTTCAAGTAAAAATTTGAAACATTTGCTGGTTAAATGTAAGGATTTGCTGCTTGTCTTTGTCTTTTGTCAGTTTTTTGGGTTTAATGGATAAGATTATTGGATTGAATAAGCAGTTTGAAGATGTGACTCTGAAGGAAATTGTGATGAGCATCTTTCAACACTGTCTCTTCATTAAGGGACGGATAAATAAAAAATAAAGCAGTGGTTAATATTATGTCACAATTTTACAAATACTGAACTGTTGCCTTGCTGTGTTCTTTTTCAGATCCAGGTGATCAAAATAGAGACGGAGGACAACCGAGAAACTCGCTCTGCCAAGGATGCCCTGCTGCTCTGGTGCCAGATGAAGACCGCAGGGTGAGCAATGGAATAAAAATACAAGAAACTGTCAACTAAAACAGTGAATTTCATGATCATTTCTGTATCAAGTAGGTATGAGTGTTAGTGCCTTGGTGCTCCTTGGTTTACATTTAAAGTTACAAAAGGTTTCTCCATGCTCCAGGTACTCTGAGGTCAACATCCAGAATTTTACCACCTGCTGGAGAGACGGCCTCGCCTTCAATGCCCTCATACACAGACACAGGTAGGTAGTATTTTTTAACATCCATAGCATATTACCATGTTTAAAATTACGAAATTTTACACGATGTCAACCGAAATAGTGGGAACGTTTTTAATTAGTCCAGAAATCTTTTTTTTATTTTTCTGGAATCAAAGTCATAGGATTTTGATGTAATAACATGACCAAAAACAATTGCAACAACAAAAACATCATCATGTGCCCTCCAGACCTGACTTGATAGAGTTCCACAAGCTGACACGATCCAATGCAACTCACAACCTCCAGCAAGCCTTCAACATCGCTGAGCAGCACCTGGGTCTCACCAAACTCCTCGACCCTGAAGGTGAGAATGGTTTTTGGGTTAATGTCAGTCAAACCACATTACAAACAGAAATATCTTAAATAAAAGTGGCCTGTTTTTCTTCACCTAAAGTCAAGCAGATGTTAACTTCTCTGCTTTCTGTCTCCGCCACCTCTCTCTTGTACAGATGTGAACACAGAGAACCCAGACGAAAAGTCCATCATCACTTATGTGGTCTCGTACTACCACTATTTTTCTAAGATGAAGGCTCTTATTGTGGAGGGCAAGAGGGTTGGCAAGGTAACAAATACACATCTCCTACTGTGTATCCCTCGTTTCCTGTTTCTGCTTTATTCTTCCTCTCTGAATCTGCTCCGATACTTCTTCCATCTGTCCGACTCAGGTACTAGACAACTGTATTGAGGCAGAAAACATCATCAACCGCTATGAGGGTCTGGCATCTGACCTGTTGGACTGGATAGAAAAGACGATCGCGGTCATCAGTAACCAGAAGTTTGCCAACTCATTGACGGGAGTTCAGCAGCAGCTGCAGGCCTTCACAACCTACTGCACTATAGAGAAGCCCATCAAGTGCGTTTTCTGAATTTTCAAAATGGCATTTTGATTTTTTAGTGCCATTTTGGTGTGATTTATTGCATAGCATGCACACACATAAGTATGCCTACTCATGCATATGCATATGAATTTTAAATGTATGTAACATGTAATTACGTCTAGACATTGCCAGTTGTTTGTGTGCCTACTGCTAAGGTTTATACAGAAGTGCGTAACCACCTTGATCTTTGAAAGCAAGAGTCCTGATTTGTGTTCTTAGCTAGAATCAACTGTCCATTTTTATGTTTGTCAGGTAAAATTATTATTTATCAAACTAAGTCTCATTATAAGTGAAAGGTGTGCAAGTCGATAATGTCGTGCTGTTTGTATATGCAAACATGCATGAAACATGCTGGAGCACAGAGCCACAGAGCCTTGAGCCTTTTGTCCAGCATCATCAGGATCAGCATTAGCATCAGCCCAGCGCTACACTCACAGCCCCACAGGCACTGCAAGTACACTGACAGCTATTGTGAATTCTCAGGTTCCAGCCTCTCTTATGTGAAGATGTGCAGTTTTGTGTCGTAAATATATATACTGAGTATATCTTCAGGTTTTGGACTGTTGTACAGAAAGAAAGACATTTTTAGACATCCCCTTGGACGTCCATGTTATGCAGAGAAAGCAACTGAAGTTAACCAGCTAGCCCCAGCTCATCCTGCCTCCAAAAAATTACTTTGTATCGCAAGAGGTCCTGAAAACCTCCTCCTTCCGGCGGGCAAAAGTTCCTGTGCTGTAAGTGTAAATTACACCAAGACTCCCCTGGCTCTCCGAGCTACCAGCCTGGGCAGAGTCAGCAAATAGGTTGAATGTCTACATATTGGTTCAAAGTAATAAAGAAACAACCAGCTGTTCATACAGTAGATTCCCCTATTGATGAATGGCCACGACACTGGACAGCAGGGAAGCAAAGAGAGCAGAGAAATCACCCTTTACCAGGAGTCCTCAGACCTCCTGTCAGCAAACATTCATGCAGCGAGTGTCCTTCAGCAAGACACTGAAACCCTGACCAACTTCTGGCTGCAGCTTGAGTGTTTCCTTTGACCCCAATCTTTTTTAGCTTATCTTTGAACAAAGTTGGAAGTACTTTGAGTGTGTCCTACACTGGAGGGTACAGTTGAAAGAGAAGAGGCTGTTCTTGGGAAAAGGATCCCTCAGTAAAGTTTTCTGTTTCATGCACAGGTTTCAGGAGAAGGGGAATCTCGAGGTCCTTCTCTTCACCATCCAAAGCAAACTCAGAGCCAACAACCAGAAACCCTACGTGCCTCATGATGGGAAACTCATCTCAGACATCAACAAGGTCACACATCCTTCAACTGTGTTCTTTTTGTTTGATACATTTATTTCACCTTTTACTTTACGGTTAAGTGCCAACTGACACAAGAGAGTTATTGATAATTTAAATGTCACCATCACCCTTTAACAAAAACCTGTAATCAAACATTGTTTTCAGAGTTCACTCCTGGCTATTTAACCAGTTCTTTTATCCATTACTTTTTATTTTTCTATTACATAACCGATATTAAACAGTGTTTTGTCATTTTCTGTCCAGGCCTGGGAGAAGCTGGAGAAGGCAGAACATGAGAGAGGTGTGGCTCTGCGCAAGGAACTGATTCGTCAGGAGAAGCTGGAGCTGCTGGCTCAGCGTTTTGACCACAAAACCACCATGAGACAAGCGTGGCTCAATGAGAACCAGAGACTTGTATCGCAGGTAGGGATCTCTGGGGGATACACCAACATTTAAAACTATGTTTCAACTCATTTAACCTTATGCAGCTGTAATATAAATGTGCTTAGAAGTTTGGCAGGCTAGTTTGTTCCAGCTTGTCCTTTTACATTCAATTCATTCAATTAGTGCTCTTTCACTCCCTCCCTCTCTGTCTCCCCCGCACTCTTATATCTTTTTCTTTCTGTTTTCTTCTTCACCCACCCACAGGACAATTTTGGCTATGACCTACCAGCAGTCGAAGCAGCAATGAAAAAACATGAGGCCATTGAGGCAGACATAGCATCATATGAAGAGCGAATTGGTGTGGTGGTGGAGCTTTCCGCAGAGATGGAGGCAGAAGGATACTACGACATCCGGCGCATCTTGGCACGGAAGGAGAACATCCTAGGCCAATGGAGTCTGTTGAAGGAGCTGGTGGCTGGGAGGAGGACCCGGCTGGAGAAGAACCTGGCCCTGCAGAAGACTTTTCAGGACATGGTCTACATGATCGACTGGATGGAGGACACACAGGTACTGGAGAGAGAGAATTAGGGAGTAGAAGAAAAAGTAGAACTTGAACTTTGAAAAAGGAAGACACCCTGATGTATGATGACATCGCCCTGTCTACCCCCTCCTTTCATCTCCTGCTCTCTCTCAGGTCCAGCTCTTGTCAAAGGACTTTGGGAAACATCTTCTGGAGGTGGATGACCTGCTGCAGAAACACAGCCTGCAGGAAGCTGACATTACAGTGCAGGCTGAGAGGGTCGAGACACTCAACACTGCTGCACTCAAATTCACTACAATAGAAGGTATATACACACTCACATATCCTCACTCGTTTCTGTTGGTCTAGTGTGCATTATGTTTTATTTATATAGTGTCCAGAATAATATTAGTACATATTAGTAAATTATAAGAGTCATTTGGATTGTAAAGAAGATGAAACATTTTTTTCCGAACGTTTGTTTTTGTCATTATCACAGACTAAATGAACCAAGGTGTAAGGAATGGTCCAGTATTGTTTTCATTTAGTCAAGTGAAGATGTATTTGACCTTGAGACAAGTGGAAAGTTGATATTAGTAAGGTGATCTGCTCTGTATACTCTGCATGTCTTTTTTCTTTGTTTTTCTATGGTAGTACACACTACTGAAGCACTGTATCTATTGCGTGTTTTTTTTTTCACGGTCATTAATCTCATTTTGTTATCTTTCAGGTTACCAACCGTGTGACCCACAGGTGATCTGTAACCGTGTGAACCATGTCTCTTCCTGTCTGGAGGAGCTGAAACAACTGGCAGCTAAAAGACGTGCTGAGCTCGAAGAGTCGAGACAACTGTGGGCCTTCTTTCAGGTAGGATGTGGCAATATCAGGATTATGTCATCAGTATTATGTTATGTTAATTATGATCCACCAAGTGCTCATCGGATGCTTTAAACAGCTGCGGAAACCTGCTCCCTCCACACCTTTTTGATGTCGTAAATGGGGGGGGACCTGTCCTTCAATTTCTGTTATTTTCAAAAACCTCCAATCTGACATTCACAACCACTTCACACAGTCAGAAAGACATTGAGGGGTGTCAGTCCTTGCTGCATACAGCACCTTTCAAGATATACAAACCAAAGATTCTTAGATTTTTGACACCAAACACGGCATCAAACACCACTAGCCCATATTTTAAATATACATTAATGAATCATTTATACTTTAATCAACCTCTATTTCTAGCCAAGGCTTTACAACAATTTTACCGGGTTGTAAGCAGACTTTAAGGCTACCACATTTTATTACAGCTGAGTAAGAGAGCTAATTAGAGGAGAGATGTAACAGAAATGCCTGCTGAAAAGGTAATAAATCACAGAGCAAAATACTGTAATAATAGTAGCACTTTGTTCTTTGCTGCTTTCCATGAGAACAAAATGTTTAGCAGTCCTGGTTCCTCCACATCTGAGCAGATTATTTTGTGTTTTACAGCATATCTGTACAACAGTAATAATTGATAAAACAGCTGTCTCTCTCGTAGTCAGGGAGAGACTAATAAAACCAATGACCTGATAAGTTGTTCATATACAAAAAGAAATGCAGAGTCAAATCAAAGTCAAATTATCCTTTGGAAGAATGACGGGTACAATCAGAATTTGCACATCATTTTTTCATTTCTTGACCTTTGTCTGTCTCCTGACTAAAGCTGTCACTTTGATAACTGCGAGGTGATGAGCCAGTTGTTAATGTTAGTGAATAAGCTTGTAAAATGAACCATGAAAGTAATGAGTTTATAATGAGAAGAGCGGATTTCTTTGTCCAATGAGTCCTTGGTTCATATTGTGGAATCACTAATAACCTCACAATACTGATTAATTTGACTAATTCCCCTTCTGTCTTTTGGGAGGCTCTCAGAAACAGACTGCGATCAGTGTTAGATGAACTGTAGGATTACAGACAAGGGCTGTTCTACATTTTCTGAACTTTTTCCTTTACACATTTTTTTCTCATCTCTTTTTCCTCCATCGAACGTATCTTATTTTTTTTCCCAATTATCAATAGCTTCACCTCTTTAAATCTTGTTTGCCTGTTTGTTCTTCTGTTAGGAGCTGGAGGAGTCGGAGGGCTGGATCAGGGAGAAGAGCGCCATCTTGGGAGCTCAGGGTTATGGGAAGGACCTGAGCAGTGTGCTGAAGTTACTACAAAAACACAAGACTCTGGCTGGAGAACTGCTGGCTCACCGGTCACTGCTGCAGGTGTGTGTGCATATCTGTCAGTGTTTCTATCTGTGTGTGTGAGAATCAGCACCTGGGACACCTACAGTACTTCAGGTTTCTGTTCTGAACTTCGTGTACTTATGAATTTATGCATTTATAAATTATTTTTTCAGCTCAATGACAAAAAAACCTCAACTTTCTTACTTAAGTAATTTTGAGTAGTGCAAACACAGTTTTTTGTAGAAAATTGTACCATTCAGCCTGTTTAGGTATGGTTTCATTTGTAGAATGCTAACTATTTTACAACTTAGAGTAACAGTGTTATCCCTCCGTCCTGCCCTGCTCCTCCAGAACACCATGAAGAGAGGAAAGCAGATCCTCAGTGAGAAGAGCTTTGGCACGGCGGGTATCCAGGAGCACATCATGGAGGTGAAGGGGGAGTGGAAGAGGCTGGAGGACCAGGCTGCGCAGCGTCTCGGCCACCTGCAGGAGGCGCTAAACTTTTTTCAGTTCTCCACTGAGACAGATGACTTGGTGGCATGGCTGCAGGACGCCTACCGCCTGGTGTCCAGCGAAGACTTTGGACACGATGAGTACTCCACCCAGTCCTTGCTGAAAAAACACAGAGGGGTCAGCGAGGCCATCGACAAACATCGTCTGCATGTAGTGGCACTGCGCAAACACATGGTGGCTCTGCCTTTGCAGTACCGTGAACAGGAGGTGGGTAGAGGAAGCAGAGAAGGGATGAATAACTTTTTTGGTAAAGTATTTTGTTTGATCTTCTTTATTTTCCTGTCTCCTTGCTTTTCATCTATGCTCTCCTCCTGTCTGTCTGTGTCCTCTCCTGTCTTCTGCCCTCCCCTCTCTGCAGGAGGTACAGATGCGCATGGGAGAGGTGGAGCAGCTGTATACCGAGGTGGTCGAGGTGGCCGTGCTCAGACAGCAGTGGCTTCACGATGCTCTTGCCGTCTACCGCATGTTCAGTGAGGTCAATGCCTGTGAGCTGTGGATTGATGAGAAGGAGCAGTGGCTGGACAAGATGGAGATCCCTGAGAGACTGGAGGACGTGGAGGTGGTGGCACACAGGTGAGGAAAAGGGAGAGGAGAGGAAGGTTTAATGGCAAATTCAAAAAATCTCATAATAAACCGACTGTCTCATTACATCCCACAATGCCCTTTGTCGTAGGTTTGAGAGCCTTGACCAGGAAATGAACAGCCTGATGGGAAGGATTTTGGACGTTAACCAGATAGTTCAGCAGCTCCTGGATGGAGGTCATCCTTCTTCTACAGAAGTCAGAGGCTGTCAGGACCACCTCAACTCCAGGTATTGAAGCAAAGCTGACCTCCAATTGCTAAAACCAGCTACGACCACTGTTCCTTATACCAGAATGTGAATACCACCACTGCTATTGATACTCCTACAAGGATCCTACTAATGGTTACATCACATGGTCACAGTTGTTGCATGTTTCACCCCTCTCTCTCCTTCTCTCCCAGTTTTCCTGCCTTGACACATGTTTTAGTGCAATGACTGTGCAGTAATCAGTTTCCCAATCATAATTAAACATCTAATCTTTCGATCATTGTTTCAATTACTCGGCCACCATTTCAGGGAGTGCCATCGTAATTTCATTGTGCTGTTGTCTTGCGCAGCAGTACAGTGAAATAAAGTTTATTGAATCTTGAATCCCATTATTAACTTACAGCTACACCTATTGATAATAACAATATCAATAAAGCACTAGATTGTAATACTAACCTGCATCTACTTACCCCATACAGACAGCAATATGATGTGCTTAAACACACTAATACTAATTCACTAAGTACTGTTCTTCATGTCAGTGACAGGCTAATAACAAGTGACTACTGATGTCAAAGTGTTGATAAGCAAGGCACTGAAACACTAAGTGCTGACAGATAAGTTTCAGTAAATACTTTTTTTTAAATAAATTATCAGAAATTCACTTAATAATGTTCCTATGCTTTAAGAGCAGCGTGTGAGCAGACATCCCCCTGTCTGTTAAATAGTGCATTGGCTTTTTGGAGCTCTGTCCTATTTACTCCCAGGAGGGGGGAGGAGCAGGTGGGAGGAGCAGGTGGGAGGAGAGGGAGGCGGACTGACATGCAGGAGAGAAGAGAGATGGCAAGGAAGAGAAAATTCGTGGGCTCATTATTCAGAGGAATTCATACTCAAACCATGTTTTGTAATTGTCTTTTGACAAGTGTCTTGTGTCCTGTCAGTCGCTGTCTTCATAACAGGCTAAACTCCTACCTGCTCTCATCTTTGTAGATAGAATGAAATAATAGCAGCACGTTTCTTTTCTAACTCTCTCTCTCTCTCTCTGTTTGGCCAACATGTTTATTTACACTATCATACAGCCAGGTCCACCCTGTGATGGGATTGTTTTTTTTATCATGTCATGTCATGTTCACTGACCACTGTTCTGTCTGGCTGCAGCGTCCATGATGGTTGGGTGTCCATGAGTCTTGTGACCTTGGCACACGGTGTCGGTCTCAGGGCTGCCATCTGTGCTGGCTGCCTCAGCTAAGAAGAGGCCAGCCGAGAGCAAAAAAATAACATATAAACACTTGTTCTGTGTCAGTTTTAAGACCATAACTGCATGATACTGTTTTTCTCAAATATTGACCATGCGTACAGTATTGGGGTTATTTATGTGCATAATTCAAACATATCTATTCATCAACTTAAAAAGACTGTGAATTATTACCCATGTTGCTCCTCAAATCAGACCTATAATCAACATTTAGTTACATTTTAGATAAAGGAAATGAGAGAACCATACAGGTTTGAACCATGACTGTATAAGGGTCAATAGTTTTACTGAGATGAAAGGCGTCTTACTAAGTATTTGTTCTTTCTTTATAATAAGTATTTTTACTTAAAATCAGGATTTATGTTAACATATATTCATGTTTAAATCTAGGTGCTGTATCGTAGGCAACTGGACTCTTTTTTGATATATGAGTACATAAACTTATTATGTTGCATTTACATTTTTGTGAAGCAGCGACCCCAGTCACACACACGTGCCCCTCAACAATCACCATGACCACATTTCACCTATCAGACTTTAGCAGCTCTGAGGTCAGTCAGTGTCACCGAGCTGTTTTCCTGCCTGCCTGCTGAGCGCTCTGTCTGCCTCTTAGCGGCTCTGCCATTACCTCATTACAGTCACAAGGATCTCTGTGTGTGTGCATGTGTGTGTGAGTGTGTGTTTCTTGGCTGAATGGGTGTGTATTGAGACCTGCTGGTCTGGAGCAGAATCAGGGGGACATATTGTATGACGATATGGTAAGCAGACGAGGCCTGGACTGAAACCACAGCAGAGCAAACAGTAACAGTTCATATCAGGTCATATTTTTACCTGGTTAAATAAAGGATATTGATATCAGGTCATATCAGGTCATCATAATAATGAGTTTAACATGTCTTGTAATAATAATGCAGCTTGGGTCTTCCCAAGATTAATATCAATGTTAATCATTCATGTTTAAGACAATTAGCTGTTACAGTTCAGTTAAATGAACAGACAGGAACAAAAATATTTCGCTAAAAAGAGCTTTAATGTTTAGCACCAGCTTTAACATTTAAAGACGTATGACCTGTGGTTTAAATTCCCTCAGCTTTGATATATTTCATTTGATACATACTTTGTCTTAGATTACATCTACTGCTTGACACCTGGAACAATGGATGACTGGGGTTCAAGCGTGGCTGTAGTATGAAGGAAGAAAAATGAATGCGGCTTATGTATATGTAACAGTTCAGGACAACAAATCAGGACTATCTTCACTATTACACATTCCTCCCTCACTGTACGAAACTCTCCTCTCAAACTACACTTTCATTATGACTCTCTCTTGTCTGTTACATGGTACCAGGTGGAACAGCATCGTGGAGCTAGTGGAGCAGAAGAAAGATCAGCTGGACTCGATGTTACGCCTGCAGAACTACCTGCTGGAGTGTGCTGAGATCAAGTCCCAGATCCAGGACAAGAGAAAAGCCATCGACGCCACTCAGTACATGGGCAGCGACCTGGGAGGAGTCCTGGCTCTGCAGAGACGCCTCTCCACAATGGAGGGAGCCCTATCCGTCCTGGAGCCCAAACTACTACATCTACAGGTAATAGGAATTCCCAATAGGAATAATGGGAAATGACATTGACTTTACAAATGTAATATGAAAAAAAATGTGTTAAGATAACTTGCATAAAAATAAAGCTTTGTTAATGTGAACTAATTGTTTTTCTTAACCATTTTTCTATTTATCTATTTATGTTTTTCTATTCATAATGAATAAGCAACTTTAGAATCCGTCAGTGACGATAATAGATAGTAGTAGTCTAGTGGGCATTTATTTCGAGAAAATATCACAAGTGTAAGGAACTACAAAGAGATACAAATATGTGGAGGTAAAGATAATTTTATACACAGGTCGTATTAGGCACCATAATGCCATCTGTGTCTATGTAGGAAGAGGCGGAGCATCTGGCCACTGTCCACCAAGGTCGGGCCATGGAGGTTCTTGTGCCGTTTGATGGCATCAGTTTGGAGTGGGAAGAGCTGAAACGCACCCTGCAGGGCTGTGAGGACTCGCTGATGGTAGCAAGCAGGCTGCAGAGCTTCATACAGGTATACAGGGATAATCCATACATCAGGAAGAAATCTATCACTCTGATTATTCACTGATAATAACTAATGAGAAATAGAAACTGAGAAGAACAACAGATAGTAGTCTGTGAGCAAACCAACACACTCTTTCACATAAGTTCATGAAAAGTGTGAAACTCAAGTATGAGATATCTGTAGTTAAAGGAACAGTTCGAGTATTTTAACATAACAACAGAAAGATTAATGTGAAATGTCTCTTCTTTGTTAAAAGTTAAGAAAGGTTCAACTCCAGAAGAGGGGCAAGGGGACGTCAATATTCAAATTTTATCCGCCAGCAAGTCACAATATGTGTGAGGCTAGGTTTCTAGTTTCCACAACAGGAGACATTGAGAAAGTCGTGGTGGAGAAATGTGTTGTTTTAAGAAGTACATTTTGCTAACTAAATGTATCTGCTACAATCCAAGCTAATTTATTTAAATTTCAAATATTTCAACTGCTGTCTGCTTAAACTTATGTAGTAACAGAATAACAGTGGAATTAATCAAATGTAAATGCGTCATACTCCTCTCCCTGTCCTGTTAGGACCTGGACTCGTTCCTCACCTGGTTGGTCCAGACTCAGACAGCGGCCGCCTCAGACCAGCTGCCCAACGACCTAGAGGAGGCTGAGAAACTCATCAACAAACATGCTGCCCTAAAGGAGGAGATCGGACGGTGGGTTACCAACAGACAACAAAAGGCTTCTCTTGTTTATACATCATGATCTTATCTTTAAAATATCTTCCTAAAAGATCTTAAAAGACACATCAGGTGTTCAGAGAATATTGAATGGGTTACTGTTGTTTTCCATGCAGGTATGAAGAGGACTATGAGCGCCTCCAGGCCATGAACGAGCTGCTGGAGTCCGAGGAGGCTCCTCTCCCTCAGGCTGCCCTGCAGCAGTGGCTCCAGAAGCTCGACGTCGGCTGGAACAAACTGCTGGAGATGTGGGAGAGCAGGAGAGAGGTTCTGGTCCAGGCTCACATTTTCCATTTGTTCCTGCGAGATGTCAAACAGGCCGAGTCTTTCCTCAACAACCAGGTGAGACAATGACAATGACGCTTGGTTTGTCAGTCCTAAAACCTTGGTTCAAAATATATCTTGACAGCTGGATGGATGGTTTTCCCTTTGCTACTGATATTCATCGTGCCTACAGGATAAATCTGTTTATGATCATCTAATGTGTCAAAGTTTTAACAGTGTGAAATATGGCCAACACCAGGTGACATGAAAATACTGTGTAGATGACGATACATTATTCTAGATGACTTTACCACCTTTAACCATCATATGACTGTCTTTCTATGGCAGTGATGTATTCCCATCAACTGCCCGATGTGCACATTAGCAAAGCATTCTTTTTTTGCTCCAACCCTGTTGCATCACACAAATCTGCTTGACTTAAACATCAGAACAGTTTTTTATGCAACATTAGAGAAGCTAAATGCCAAATGAAAGCAGCTGCTGTATGCAACATGCATGATGTGCTTTTATGTTGCAGTTTCACCTTTTAGGTGATTTTTCTTTGAGCTTGTCTGGCTGTCACTAAGGCAGAGACAAATCCTCCTTCTCTGTGCTCATTTTTCCCTTTTCATCTTATCTTTTCCTCTGATGGTGGCAGATCAGAGGGAGCAGTATACTGAACACAGAATCAGTAGAAAAAAATATGCAGCTCAAACAGTTGTCAATTAGATTTCACTTTTATATATATTTTTTTTTGGGGGGGGGGGGATACAAGTATGCATACATATGTTATCGTTAGCATAATGGGGGACAGTCTTACACTATTGTCTGTAATTACTGTACCTTCCTTCAAGTACTTGATATACATTAAGGTGCATTGTGAGGTCAATATCTGACAACTTTTTGGGGGATAAAACCTGTTCTGCTTTTGTCCTTTAGTCGAATCACATGATAATGTTGGTGACAACGGATAAGTCATATCACATCACATAAACATCCTGGTGCCTTCACGAGCATCTGAACAGGCCAAATGCTGCTTTCTGACTGCAGCAGAGCATCAACTGGACTGGGTGTGGTCTGCTTAGCCCTGCCAAAGTCAGCTCTGAGATACGGAGAGAGAGAGGGAATGAGAGAAAAGAAGAGAGGGTGTGTGTGTGTGTGTGTGTGTGTGTGTGTGTGTGTGTGTGTGTGTGTGTGTGTGTGTGTGTGTGTGTGTGTGTGTGTGTGTGTCAGCAGGAGACTTTTTGCAGAGTGTCCCTGTGTTATGTGATATTAGAGCAGGAGCTGTCCATGCAGCACCATCCAGTAACTTTAGATCTACATTGTGGAGGAGGAATTGTTGGCAGCCTCCTGATACTCAAGTCTGTGTATGTGTGTGTGTGTGTGTGTGTGTGTGTGTGTGTGTGTGTGTGTGTGTGTGTGTGTGTTAACAATATACATAATGATGGTATTTATAGGCTTGTGTAAATTATACTAGCCTCTTATTGAATAAATTCTGTCCATGATTGATGTGCAAGTATTTGTTCTGCAAAGATCAAACCTCAGATCTTATCTTGATTTAAAGAACGCAGTAGTGTCATGAATTAACATTTAAGTGCCATGAATAATTAGCTGATTAATTCCAGCTTTTAAAGAAATATCCCATCTCATATATCTTTAGTACCTTTTGAAAGTAAACTTAGATCTAGTCCGTAGTTTTACCGAGAGTGATGATTATTAGAGGTGTGAATCTTCACTGGTCTCACGATTCAATTTGATTATGATTCACCTGTCAACGATTCGAATGCACAACAATTCCTGATGCATCTTGCGTCTTTGATATTGCCATATAAATATGATTGCAGCACATTTCCAGCTCTACAGGTTACCCTGTGTCAGACCCTGATCTTGTAGTCTGCATTGCTGTATTTAATCTCAGTATCACATGTGCAGAGGTTTATTTTTCTCATCTAAAATGTCAAAGGCAGAGCTGCCCTCGACTCCTGTGTGTGCATGTGTGTTGGCCAAAAGGTCCCTTTTAGTTTGATATTAGATCTTTACCAGGGACCAGCTCTCCATAGTAGCCTGGGGCTTGATTTAGAGAGAGCAGCATTTCTTCTTCAATAAGCATCAAAGACGTTGCAGGCCATAGACCTCTGTCTGCCTCTCCCCGGTTGTTTCTCCCTTATTTTAATTCATTTTCTATCTACCCAGAGGCCATATACATTTGTAATGATATTAGTGGTTTCAGTAGTTTTGTTTTAAAATGTCATCATTTCACATTTTTCTGATCTCAAGATGTTGATAGACTAAAATTAAGTAGCTATTTTTTCTGGAATAGTGCTGCTACCTTCTCATAAAAGGGCAAATGCAAAATAATCATTTAACAGACAAATTGATTAATAATTTAGTCTATTAAATGAGAGACGATTGTGACAATTACCCTCATAATTTTCTAAAGGCCAAGGTAAATTGTTTGTTTTAGATCAAATGATTGAGAATGTTGGTTGGTTTGAACCCCAAAACTGACCCGTTAAACAGACTTTGTTATATGGTTTAGTAGATAAATGAACCAATATCGGGCTTAAATTTCAAGAGTTGGTCTTAT
This sequence comes from Pagrus pagrus, assembly GCF_965226575.1. NCBI lineage: Eukaryota > Metazoa > Chordata > Actinopteri > Spariformes > Sparidae > Pagrus > Pagrus pagrus. The sequence continues at coordinate 3,865,852 of NC_140188.1, read as the reverse complement.
CTATTTGCTATTTTTTGTCAATTGTTGCTCTTTCTTTTTTAATCTCCTCCACTTAATCAGTTCCTGAACCAAGATATCACCTCAATGTATCCCATGTTCGCTCTTTAGGAGTCAGCCCTTGCTCATGTGGAGCTGCCCACCACGGTGGAAACAGTCGAAGCCGCCATCAAGAAACACAAGGACTTCACCACCACAATGGAGCTGAACCTGCACAGGATCAAAGCTGTGATCGAGGCCGGAGAGAGTCTGATCAGCCAGAGTAACATCTACTCTGAACGCATCAAGGAACGTATCGACACCCTCGCCAACAGGTACCGCATACAAACAGAAAAACAAAAGGTTTATGAAGAGAAATAAACAAAATTACTTGGATTAAAGCACATATTATCTTGAGTTCAAAATGTTCATTTTTCACATTGACAATTGTGAAAAAGTAGTTTCCCCTCTGCTTTATGAATTTTAAATAGAGGACATTGTAAGCATATGCCATGTAGAGGTTACTACAAAAATAGTATATTCTTAGTAATAATGGAAATTTGTTATATTCTTAAGACACAATTCACCTAACTAAATACAGTCTGACCACATCAGAGATCAGCCTGTTGTATACAGTGATGGATTATCTTGCTCTGTCTGACCTTCAGTAGTCTTGCCTCCCTTTATTAAATGTTGTATATCTTCATTCAAGATTTACTTTTGTCTCTGTTCAAACAGAGTACAAACTGCAGCAGCCTGCACTGTCCTCGCTGTACGTTAAACTGATTTTAAAGCACAACAATCTAAGCAGCAGCTGCCCAAACACAATACAACAATAATAAAAAGAATAGTGAAAGCTACAGACTCCAAAGCAGAGGGAACCCCAAGTATAAATGAAACAAAACACTGAAAACAGAGCTCTGTCTGTTAAGTCCAGAAGTGACATCTGACCATGAAATCTGTGTGATAGCTGAACTGGTGGTGTGTATGTGTGTGTTGGGAGGGGGTTGGGTTGTTGTGTGTGTATGTTTCCAACAATAGCCATGTGAAGACCCATATGGGTTTTAGATTTAATTTACATGAATTAACTCATTGGACATTTACTTTTCATCCATGGGGACAAATAAATGAGCACAGTGCGACATCATTATTTTGATATATTACATTCTGGTTACATTACATGAATTAAGGTATTTTTTTTATTGCTGGCACAAATGATATCAAATGAAATGACTCCATCTTTCACTCTTTCAGGGGAAACCAGAACCGAGAGCTAGCGCAGCGGTGGCTGGAGAAACTGAACGACCAGTGGGAACTTCAGAGGTTTCTTCAGGACTGTCATGAGGTAGGAGCCCAACAGACTGGTTGTACTGGTTGGTTGAACTCTTTGAGACTTGAGATGGTCTAATGTGGGAGTGGATTGAATCGGTTCAAGAGAAAAAAAAGGATGGTAATCTCTTTGTTCCTTTTTGTTACTATAGCCAACTTCACATTTTGGTGGCCTCTAGTGGCAGCACAAGATTACTGTTTTCATTTTTATGAACTTCATTACCCAGAAAGCATCGTAGCTGCGTCACTAAAGTTTGACCTCCCTTTCATTCCTTTGACCTCTTTGTTGCTGATGGGAGAAAAAAAGTTTGTCACTAGTGTTTAAATGTTCTCAAGTTTGTTTTTAAAAACCTTGAACCACTCACAGTGAGATTTAGTCATTTTGTCATTAATTGACAGTGTCATAATGACATGTCTACCCTCCGATGTAATCACTTGAATTAATTATTACAGCCTTTTAGTAATTTGTCATAAGATGATGTGTTCATGTGTAAATATGATAGTCAGAGATGTTAAGTCGACTCATGTCACTGTTTAGATGACTTGCAGCTTGCCAGAAAATAAATGACTCAAGGCTCGATTTGGACTGGAATAGGAAGTTAAAGACTTGACTTGAGACATCATGACTCAAATTACTTTTTCTGTATTCATTTTATGTTTTCAGTTTAGTTTTTTAGGTTGTTGTTTTTTTGTCTGGCTGTCTATTTCACTGTTTAAAAGTGATGGGGAGACAAAAGTTTTGATTGAGAACAAATTAAGGTATTTGATTTTTGTTTGATTACATCTATTTCACTGAATATCAATAATAACAATACTAATTCATTCAGTGCTTTTTGAACAGGTTAGATAAATTGGCCAATCATATCATTATTAGATACTGTAGGCACGAATACCTTGACTCTTCTCTTTATAAAGACTGGATACTGCAGCTAAGACTGCCCTGAACTTAACTAAAGACTCGACACGACCTGTGATTTGATCTGACTTAATTTACGCAAGAAAAAGTGACTTCGGACTTGCCTGACATTTGGACCAAACTATGAGTGTTTTTATATACTTATATACTTATATTTATACATACTGTTTTACTCACATGCTTGCATGATCTCTGAGACTTTCTGTATTGTGAGGCTCACCAGTTTCCTTGTTGGAACTATCACTGATGTGGTCCAGCCGTGTTGCACGTGTCTCACCTTTGATCACTCCTGCAGTTATTGCTCTCTCACCCTGCGGAGACTCGAGCTTCTTTCTGGGCCAAAACCTTGTTTAGTTTCAGCAACTTTCTCTCTTTGGCTCTACTGAATAATTCAGCAGCACAGCTCCTCATCACTTATTCAAAGGAGGAAGAGTGTATCTCACTGTGTACGAGTGTCTGCGTGTGTAGGTGTGTGTGTGTGTCAGCCATATCCATCTATCTGTCTGCTCATACTGTACGTTGTGCGTGTCTGTAGAAATACAGTATGCATGAGGAGTCTTCCCCTCACTGTGTATGTGTGTGTGTGTGTGTGTGTGTGTGTGTGTGTGTGTGTGTGTGTGTGTGTGTATATGTATGTGTGTGTGTAGCCTACAGTGGGCGAGTGACACTGCGTCAGTCTGTAGGAACCTAAGCTCTCAGCTCTCAGGGTGTGTTCTTGCGTTCAGTCCAGGCTGCATCCTCGTGTTTCCTGCTACTAACTGCTGCTTTACATTCACTTGCCAACAGTTTTACACTGAGCTTTATGTGGTCAAATCATTTCGTTGTACACAAACTGATCACATCTAGAGTTCATATTCTTTTTTTTTTAAGAAGTTCTGTACTTAAAGTACAAATTCAAGTTACTTTGATTTTATGCAACTTCATACTTCTACCCCATTACACCTCAAAGGCAGATTTTGTACTTTTTACTCCACTACATTTAACTGACTACTTTAGTTACTACAATTTTTCATACCCTTCTTGTCCAATGTAAACCCTTTATCTACAGATTTGGTGATTTTTAATGTGAATGTTTGTTATATACTGAAAGTGTTTGTGTTGAGAAAATTCTCCTACTACAGAAATACTTCCTGTACTCGTAAAGCATTATTTCTGTTAAAATAGATTCGTTAGCAGATCAGTGTTATTTATTACCAAATACAAAGCCACATTTTCTAATTTTTTAAAGTTATTTGCTAATTACTCCGGCAGTACACAGATACGAGTAAACAGCCTCATGGGCTCTCGATTGACTTGGTGATTGGACACAATTTTGTAACAAACTTAAATATTAGAGCAAATTCACTTACTGGAGTCTTGAAAAAATAAAAAACACTCCACAGTATTTTTTCCCCCCTCTTATATAATCTTCATAGTCCCTGTTCAACCTGTCCCCATCTCAGTACAACTCCATCTACAGGACCAGAGGGCAATGAAGGGGTGAACTCAGCTGTAGCTTTTCACCCAGATTCACCTCCTGGTGTGTTTCAGGAAAAGAGCAGTATGTATGCCCAAAGGCTGCTTTGCTAAACACAGTGTGTCTTTATATAATAGTTGTAACACATGCAAAGTCCCTTTGTATGCATTAATCACAGTTTTGAGCGTGTTCGTGCTTTTCTTCTGTCAATTCAGACATTACAGAGGGTAAACAGTGTTAAGACCATTTTCTTTTTCTTTTCTTATTTTTGATATTGAGTCAAATGATTATTCTTCTTTTTAAACCATTTCTCTTCTTTATCTATTTTTTTCCCATGTAGCAGAATAACACTTTTCCTGGACTCAACAGGTCACGTAATTTAATCATTTGTACGTACATTCATGTTGAAGCTGGTAAAGGTGGTTTAACAGCTTTATATAGGGTAGCCAATACAGATTTATCTTAATGTACAATATTACATCAAAATGTATTTGTTGATCATATTTTGTAGTAAGTAAAATCTGAAAAATATCTAGTACCTTAACTTGTCATATAAATGTCGTGGAGTAAAAAGTCTAATATTTGCTTCTGAAGTGTACTGGAGTAGTATAAAGTATTAAGTAGCAAAAAAATGAAATACTGTACTGTACTTGAAGTACGGCACTTGAGAAAGTGTACTTAGTTACCTTCCACCACTGATTAATCATTTATTTTTGATTAACCACACGAAGATTTAGTTAATCAAATGTCAAAAAATATCCATCATAATTTCCCAGATGTCAGTGTGACATCTTCAAAAGATTTTGTCCAACGAATAGTTCAAAACCCAAACAGATTTGATTTATAGTGATACAGAAAAATAGAAAAAGACAAAGCTTGTTAATACATTTTATGTTACTTGAGTAATTGATTGGATTAATGTTTCTAGTTCCACACTTTCTCATCAACTTTACTGAATCTGGGAGCTTTTGTCGACACATGCCGGGTTTTCTAGAGGTGTGCACTGAAACCGCCGGCTCAAATACATGAGGTCTGATGACGTGATGATGAGGCTACAAATCCTCCCCTCTCCCTCTTTCAATGTCCTCTTCTTCCCTTCCCACATCAGACACACTTCTCTATCTCCTCCTCCCCCTCCCTCACTCATCTTCATTCATTCTCCACCACCCCTCAGCCCCCCAACACACACTCCCTCCCTCCTCCTTTCCCCTCATTCAATTCATTTACAGTCTCAAGGGGGGCATCAGGCTGTGACCCTTCATGACCTCTGCAGTCATCAGACCTGTGTGTAATGTATGTGTGAGAGCGAACCTGTGTTTGTGCACGTGTTTGTAAAAATCCTTATGAGTGTGAGCGTGCTCACTACTGTTTCTTGTTGGCCTCTGCTTGTAGGTGTGTGTGAATGTGTGAGGCATGTTTACACATGTTAGCCGGCATGTCCTTACCCGTCTGTGATCGTGTGTGATAGCTTCAGGAAGAGGTGACAAACGGAGGGGGCGTTAGACAGACATCCAACCCCCGTCCTTTAAAGGAAAGAGGAGCAGTAAATCTATCAAACTACAAATACATCATTCAGGATAAATCACTGCTCTGTCCAATCCTCTACTGTCTGTCTTCCCACTGTCGCCCCTCCTCTTTTCTTTCTCTTTTGCTCTGTCCAAACCTCTTCTGTTTCTCTCTCTCTCTCTCTTTTCTCTCTGCTTTACCACTGCAGCAGCGTCAGGCAAGCTGGAGACAGAGAGTACAGCTGCCTGGGACTGCTGCAGAGAGGAAGGAAGGATGGTAGAGGGGGTTGGTGTGTGTGTGGTGCAGGAGGGGAAGGATGAAACAAAAGCAGCTGTAGAGGAGTCGTGAGCTTGGCTGTTAGTGGAAACCGGCGTGCTTCAGTCCCCCCAAACAAATCTGATGTTTTTCAGCCTTTCTTTCCCTTCACACTCATTTTGACACCATTTTAAGCCCACCTCCCCCCTCCACCTCCTCCAGCTCAGCATCATTAGCCGTGACCGGTGAGCCTAGAGGCACTGCCTGAATCCCCTGCCCCCAAAATCCCAGTCTTTTGCTCCTCCCTCTCCTCTCCTCTCCTCCTCCTCCACTTCATCTCTCCTCCAACCAGCCAGGCTGCCTGCTCACACACTTGCTTGCCCACTCGCTGAAGGTGTGAGGCAGGGGAGGGGCGCCCATGCACCGGCTCGGCTGCCAGCCATTTTATTGTTTTGGGGAGGATGATTTTTTTCTTCTTCTTCTTCTCTCACTCATCCTCATTCTTGCCCTCTTGCTCTTCACTGATCCGCCCCTGCCCCTCCTCTCTTTCCTGGTTGAGCGTACAGCAAGTCCTCGGCAACACAAGGAGAGAGAGAGAGAGAGAGAGAGAGAGAGAGAGAGAGCGCAGACTCAGTTCGAAGTCTCCAGACTGTCTCCTCAGCCTTCTGTATTGTTGTTATTTACCCTCCTGCTTGGCATTTTCCTTTCAGCAAACCTTTTGTGTCGCTGTCTGCAGAAGACGCTTCTCTTTCTGTCTAGCTCTCTTGTAGCTTCCTTTCCTCATTCTCTCTCTCTCCATCCGACTCTGCGGTGAAGAGCGTCTTTGCATGTGTGTGACGGCAAGCCAGCGAGGATGCGGATACCAGCGGCTGCCTGCAGCTGCCACAATCCCGCGGGCTGTTCCAGTTAAACGCCGCCGGTAAACGGGTTACTCGCTTTACGGTTGGGTTAGGAGAGAGGGACGGAGGTGCCGGTGGAAACGTTGCATGCAGGTGTGAGGATGATGATGACGGAGAAACGAGGGTGCTGATGCTGACCTGAATTTGTTGGTGATGCTGTCAGCGCAGGCGTGAGGTGTTTCACTGTGTGTTTGCCTAACACAGACAGATTTTACTCTTTGATGGAGAGTGCAGGTGTGTGTGTGTGGGGCTCTCTACTGTGTGGGTATGTGTTAATGCTGAGGACACTGATCTGTTGTGTTGTGTGTACATGTGAATTCTTGCGGCCATGCTTGTTGGTACACGTGTGTCTACCTACATGTGCCTGCTGTGCGTCATTAAATATTCATGTCTGTGTGTTTGACCTTGTATTTCCCACTGTATGTGTCACTGGTGTGTTTATCTACACTATCTCTATCGTATTTATATTTAGCTTTTCCTCATAACAGAAGCTAATGTAAATGTTCATGTATGAATTATGATAATGTACTGTAAGTGTGTGTGTGTGTGTGTGTGTGTGTGTGTGTCTCTTATGCAATCAAACAAATGTGTCTCACTTTCAGTGTGTGAGTGTTTTGGTGTATCCATATCTTTTAAAATGAGAATTCAGTCCATGCACACCAAGAGTTATTTAGGGCCTGGCAATGTATTGTTATTATATCGTTATCACGATATGAGACTATATATCATCGTAGACTTCGGACATTATGATTTTGCAAGATATGGCATAAGCGTTGTCTTTTCCTGGTTTCCTGGTTCATCATAGTAATTGATACACCAGCGGCACTGTCAAGGCTTTAAGCAGTTAAGCAGTTAGCTAAGTATGCCAAGCAATAATATAAGTAAGTGTAAGAAGTATTAATTCTAGAAAGTCGCTAACCTAGATCCTCATGAATGAATGATGTGCCGTACCAAAGAGTGAGGATTAGCGTTCAGTTAGCATGGATTATACCAATTTTGGTGAAGTGACTGGACGTGCAGCAAGTCGTGCCCATACTGTAAGTTATTTACAGTGTGTACACTCATTCAATATTGACACCTCTCTCTCTTTCCCTCTCCTCTTCTCTCCCTGTCTCACTTGCACAGCTGGGGGACTGGGTGTGTGAAAAGATGCTGATGGCGAGGGACAGCAGCCGAGACGAGACCCAGAAGCTTCATAAGAAATGGCTGAAGCACCAGGCCTTCATGGCCGAGTTGGCCCAGAATAAGGAATGGCTGGATAAAATTGAAAAGGTGAGTGCTGTTTTTTTCCTTCCCCTGAAGACACAGATTTTGTACTTTTTTTTCCTCTTGCTTGAAAGTTTAAAGGGTCACTCTGATGTTCAGTGAGTTTTCTGCCCTTTGGCTCCTTGGAACAGGAGAAAATGCCAGCTATATAATATTTTATTATATAGTAATTGTGATTCTTATGACAGTAAGCAGAGGAGGATGACAGGGTAGAAAAGGAATGGCATGAAATATTGGTTTGAAAGTGAAAACAAAAAAGGTAATTTACTTGGACTTGGACCCAACTACCTTATATGATAATTTGTGTAATGACTTTGTAGATAGTTCATATTGAGAAAGGACCACAGAGTTAGAAAAAAAATGAACACTTCATCTGAAAGGTCAATCAACAGTATTTGTCAGACATATTTGTAGACTACTCCCCTCAACAAAATTACTTATTTTGTAGGTTTTTTTACCAATACTTCTGCAATCTGTGCACAAGTGATTTGGCATATCTGAAGCTGTGTTTATCATATCTCAAAATGCTGAATACCAGGCTTCTTTGTGGCACACCATATAAAGTGTCAGAGATCTGACAGGTAGTCTATACACTATAATTATCAAGTGTTCACATTATTATGTCAACTTTGAGCCAAGTCTGCTGTTTAAAAAGTACTTAATATCAAGCGATAGATAAAAAAGCTGTAGAATAAATAAAAAGTTACATATCTTCATATTTAAGGTATACTGTAAATGCTAGCTTGCCTACTATGCTAATCTTAAATTCATTTATCTTATTTTAAAGAGAAAAGTGACCCTATGTCCCTTCAAGCAGGATTCACTGATGTAAACAAAGCTTGGACATCAGTCATCAGAGTTGCACATCCTGTCTCTACCCAGTGTCAACTGATTTTATACAACTGTCCTTGTACTAAACAGCATTAAATTGACTTAATCAAAGCGTAACAAAGCCAGTGGCAAGGGCAAAAAGTATTACAGAGGGTTTTTAAATAGAGGGGAGCTCTGTAACCTTCACCACTGCTCTGTCCCGATAGGATCTGTTTCATATTAAGGAGATTTATACAGCACAGCAACGTCTTGTCTGAAGCTGCAGTCGACACAGACGTAATTGGGTTATCCAGTGTTTCCCCAGCCACACGTCCAGGTTTCACTGGGATGACTCTGGGCTGTTGTGTTCACACGTCTGACTAGCTGCAGTGAATCTGGGTGTGTAAGATCATTACTGGTTAGTAGATCTGTAGTTCAATGCCAAATCCCCTCAGGCCACCTGTAACTCTTCGCTGATCTGTGATCTTGTTTTAGGCAGTCTCACTACATGGCGTTGTGTGTGAGCGTGTTATGTTGAAATTCTGCTAATACACGCCCATGCTTGTCTTTCTGACAGGTTGATGTTGTTTCAGGTCATCAGATGATGTTGACAGTTGATGGCTAGCATTCAGCAGCTCTCTGTGCCTGTCAGTATACTAAATTAGATATTATATGTGATGACTCTTCAGAGTGAGTAACAGTGAGTGGCTGCCGAGAGAGTTTTGACAGGACACTTGGATGCTAATGAACCCATATGGGCTGCTGTAGAAAATGTGAGTGTGAAGTTTAGCAGGCTGTAGTTTTGTCTGAGCGGGGTATGTGATATACACACATCATGACAGTGCATGTGTTGTGAGGAAAGCCAAATAACTACTGTATTTCTACTGAATAAACACTATATTGACGCTACATTTATAATCATAAAGCATAGCACTAAATATTGCGACACTAAATGCCAGTTTTCAGTCATAATATGTTGCAGACAGTCTGTGGCATAATGGCTCGATGCTCTGCAGTCTCATCCTGGGCAGGGCTCAAACTGAACTCCCCTGATGGGAGCAGAGTGATGGAGCCAAGGCACAACACTGCGTTGTGTGTTATCTGTGCATATACTGTAAACCTTTGATACCGTTGATACTTTCAATTATCGATTAGTTGAAAATGAATCAGCCACTATTTCAATCATCAGTTTATCAAACAAAAATACTAGCCATTTGATGGCTGCAGCCTGCTTTGCAGCCTGCTTTGACTTTGTCACTAAAACCAGGTTATTCAAAGTCTGAGGCTGTGGGCCAGCTTGCACTGGTTATTGCAGTAGTTAGAGTTATATTTTAATTTAATGTGTACAGTGAAGATCATCAACATCCACCCTAAGAAAATGTGGCAGAAAAATGAAAATAATAATAATAATCATGAATCTGCCTCAGCCACTAAAAGATGACAGTTATTGTTTTCATGTCCACAAAGGTAACTTTTCAAAAACAAAACAACCTTTGCTGTGGGTTTTCTGATCGTCTCTCTGTCCTCTTCCAATCAGCTCGCTGATCACTTTAATAATGTGGCTGTTGGCTATGTGGGTAGGCAACTTCACCCACTACTGGCCTATAAGCTGCTCATTATGTCTAATTACTGTATGCCTGTTGCTGAGAACCCAGTGATTTCACTTTATTTCTTCTCCTATAGTGGGCTTTGGGAAGTTGGTGTGTATGTGTGTGTAGTGTGTGTAGTCTTGTGCATGTTAGCAAGTGCGTGCTTGTACTGTATGCCTATATCATGGGCATATGATGTGGAGGAAATGACTGACTGATGTGTAATGATATACGTACAGTGATATAATGTAGTAGGAGCAGCACAGCGAGGCCTGAGAGCACCGAGCTGTTTCCATTATAGATTCATAGGTTGGCTGACTGGAAAATGTTTATTGGAGGAGAGAAAGAGAAAGACAGAGACAGAGGAGAGCAGCAGGAGAAACACTGTGGTATCTTTTTGTTTTCGTATAATGTCTGTAAATGATAACAATAGTTAAATGTAAGGTTAATAGACAATAATTGTAGGTTCCTAATTTGCAAAACTAAAATTAGTCAGTTTAAACTGGAAACAGTTTATTGCTTTAACTTATCATAATGAAATAAATGGCAATAGAATAACAACACCATCTGTGTTTAGCTTTGTTCCCTATAAACCTCACTTCCACTATTGTATTTTGACTGCTACCGGGCATAAAATCTCCTGGGAAAATGAAGGCTGACTGGTGATCCACGCTTTGTCCTGTGTTGTTCGTAGCTGTTTTTCTGAAGAAAACGGATATGATCCAGTTGTTCAGTTGTTTAAGTAAAAATATTTTATTTTTAGCAGACGATGGAGCAGCTTTGTCCTCAGTGAGACTCCTCAATTCATCCTCAGCACTCTGCCATAAAAAGTAGTTTTCATTTTATGACTTTTCCAACCTGGTTAAGTCAGAATCCAACCCGGTGATAGGCATTAAGAATAGCTTTGATAATTATTCAGATATAGCCAGTTTTCTCTCTGATGCATGTAGGTCATATGGAGGCATCAGCTTTAAATTTAACTCTTTTGTAACCAGTTAAAATTTCTTTGTATCGTCTTTAAATAACGTAAATAAATGGCATAATTACTTTTCAAATGACTAATTACTCGACAGCTGTTCAATAGTGGCTTTGGTTGTCTGTAAAAGACAATCTGCTGTTGTTCTGATATTAAAAAGAGTCCATTGTTGTTTTTACGCCTACAAGCTGAAGAATTATCAGAATATTGTGAAGTGCATGTCTTTGTTTGCATCTTTACATGAAAGACTGTAACTGGCAGACAATAAAAAAACAATAACAACCTACTCAACACTTGTCATACCATACACTGCTCAAACAAAACTTAAAATACTCTCCTCTTTTGGTTTATTTTTTTATAAAAACAAGCCCCATTTGTTCCGCAAAAAGCCCAGCTTGCAGGCCAACAACAAAATCAAAGGTGTTAAGAGTGTGGAAACTTCCAATAGGCCCATTAAGACATTTGTGGCAAGGAAAAGTTTGTGTTTGTTTACTGTGTATGTTGGTCTTTGTGAGGACCAATTTTAGGTGTTGACAAGGAGGACATTTTTAGAAAGTATGGCTCATCATTACCTCTTCATAAAAGTGTTCAAGGATCCAGACTTAGTTTAAGGGTTAAGGATAAAATTAGGTCGCGGTTGGAGTTAGATGTTAGGTAGTAAATATATCATGCCTGTTTGATCCTCATGGGTGTGGAAGTACAAACGTGTATTGGTGCGTATCCAGCTCTCGTGGTCCCAGCTCATGCTCTTAGGTAGCAGACTGTAATCACACCAGGCCGTCGAGCTGTTGGCAGACAGACAGAGTTTAGCTTTTAAAGTCTTACGTGGCAGCCATGTTCACCCCACAAGCCTGCTCCATGGCCGTTGCTTAGGAACGTGCATTTTTTTTGGAAGGTAAAATTAATAGGATTTGGCATCTTGTTATGGTAATACTGATAAGGATTTGTACCCATCACTGGCTACTGTTAGAAACATTGCACTGTCCAGTAGCACTGAGATTTCATTTAAACAAGATTTAAGAAAAATTGCAGTTTTACAGTCGAAACACAATAAACCGATTAATGGAAATCTCATCTTTTAATCTAATTACCAAGATGGACTCATCTCATCCCTGTAATTATATTTCCCCGAAGAGTGTTGGGCAGTTCTCTTTGCAATCACAGGACTTTTATGTGTTATTTCTACCAAATGTTCAAACATAGTGGGAAAAGGGCTTTTAGTTATTCTGCAGAATGCTTTAAAACTCCATGATCTGATTTATTTGTCTGCTTTTATATCTGTTTTTAAAGACAGAGTCGTTGGAAATTGTGTGCACTTTTTTCCTTGAGATGTAATATATTGTAACACTATTTCAATGGGACCTATCCGGGTTAAATTATGATTAAAGCAAATGTATTAATAATAATTGTATTAGTTGAAAAGTAAAAATCAGTAGTTATTGTATTATTTTAGAGCTGATTGTGGTTCTGTCCTTTGTGGTACTTCCTGTCCAAACAGTCTGCATTTTGTGTCCTGGTTGTGTCTCTCTGCTTGTGTCCTCTGAGAGTTTCCAGTCTATTTATGCAATTGGGTAAGAATCCTTCTCTGCCGTGAAGGACGCTGTGAGGCTTGTTTTTAGGGTAGCGTCAGCCTTTTGTAAGGGTGCGTGTATCTGTATTTCACTCTGTACAGTATAAGTAAACAGTGTGCAGGAGCTTCTTTTTTAGTCTTTGGTAGTTACAGAAATTTGCTGATAGTCTCATAGTTTCTTCTGTTTGTCCATCTGCATCACCTCTTTATAAAAAGCACTTTAACCACCTGTCTTGACAACTGATTGATTGTTTTAGTCATTTTTCAAGCAAAAATCTCAAACATGCTGGTTCGTTTCTTAGATATGAGGATTTGTTGCTTTTCTTTGTCATTAATGATAATGAATGAAGAGTTTTGATGTTTTGGACTGATGATTGACAAGAGAAGTCAATTGAAGACGTCACTTCCAGCTCTGGGAAATACGAATATTATGACAAGAATGCTGAAGAAAGGAGAAGTCTGAAACTGTACTCTCCAATCGTGGCTCAGCAGAGTACATCAGAGAGGACGGGACACCAGGTCATAAAATGCTGAGATTTACAGTCTGATTTAGTCGGCGGCATCCTAGTTTGCTGTTTTGTTCTGCTCTTCATTCACAAACTGTTAGTTATGTGAGTTTAGTCTGAAGCCACCTATACCTACTATCCTTCAGGCTGAAAAAGTTTGAGTAGTCCAGTTTCACCATTGCCATTCAGGTGATGTAGCCTGTATGAGGAGCCATTAACAGTGTACCCTTGAGTAAGACACCATCAACCTGAATGACGACGTACGCCGGTGTATGGGGAGATCCCAGCAGATTATGATGCACCTTGTGTGCTGTGTCACTTTCTGTTGTGACGTCGAGCAGCTGTCAGAGGCTTGTGCGACTAGTCTCCTCTTCCTGTGCTTGCGGCGGTTGCCAAGCAACAGCTGTCCAATCCCCTCTCCTTCCTCCTTGTCTTCCCTCCTCTCTTCGTACAGCTCGTGTGTGAAGGTCATTCCTCCTTCCTTCCCCTTCTCTTTCTCTCTCTCAATCTTGATTAGCTTACCTTTAACTAGGGGACAGGAAACATGTCAAGATTTAACAGGAAGTGACGTTAAGTTTCAGCCTACAACAGTAGGTGTTAATGTAGTGTAGTAAAGAGGGCCAAAACCTAATGAGCTGAGGTTTGCAGTGTTCTGAATGTGTAATGTGTTGTTTAATCAATAACTCTGCTGTTCTGCAGGATGACTGGGCTTGCTTCATGGTCCAGATGAAAATCTCTGAATGCATGTGGATTATATCTCTAATATGAAGCTGTGATGATGTTTATGAGTGAATGAATGACCTGCGTGAAAACTTCTGTACAAAACTTAAAGTAGAAATTCCCAAATGCAAGAATATTGTTGAGCCACTTGCAGGTTTCTGGTTCTTTTTTAAACACGAAGACATGATGGTTGTAAAGATATGCCACACGCCTAGTCATTCTGCAATGTCTGTAATGTATCTCTGCAGTGATTTAGACCGACAGAAGCTGGTGGCTGTAATGGCTGATTTGCTTCAGTTGCAGCAGATTGTGTTTGTTTGTGTATGCGAGTGTGTGGGGGAGTGTGTGAGTGCACAGTGAAAACAGCTTCTTCCCAATGCAGTTGCTCGCCTAAATCCAGTGGGCTTTTGATTCCGTCCCCTTCTCTCCTCTTACATTTGATAATTAATTGGCCTCATGAACTCATTAAGAGTAACAATTGCAGCCACTGCTGCCCTGATCCCACTCTCACTCACTCTTTCTATGTTATAACACACACTAGTGAAGAGATGGATAATTTGAAGTTAATAGACTGTGGCTAGGCTTAATACCTTTCTTAATATTTTAATGTTCTAAATATCTACTAAGCTGTGTGTTTTCTTAAATCCTGTATCCTCTGTGCATTGGGCATTTTTAATATCTTAGCTTCAGTTTGTCAGGCTCAGCACAGCATTGTTAAACTTAACTTTTATCAGACTTCATTAGCCTCAGCTTTGCTTACTCTCTGCAGTGCTTAAAGCTGATATGCTAACGTTGGCAGTTGCATCAAAGCACAGTTAACCATGCATGTTAACCACTGGATTTAAGAATATGTATTACGCAGTATTTAAGGTCCAGTGTGTAGGATTTAGCATCTAGCGGTATGAGTGCCCCTCAGACTCACCTTCCCCTATTGTGGCCGCTAAAAATGCTAAAAACATGAAAGTCTATCTCTCAAGCCAGTGTTTGGTTTGTCTGTTCTGGGCTACTGTAGAAAATTGGCAGTGCAACATGACGGATTCCAGGGAAGAGGACCCGCTCCTCTGTAGATATTAAGGCTAATTTTAAGACAACAACAACACAAAAAGTCTTAGTTATAGGTGATTGTACACTACTAAAAACATAAATATGTATGCATAAATATCATCCCCCTAATCCTACACAGTGCACCTTTAAGCACATGGTCTTTCCAACATTTTAAACATTACATG
The DNA here is from genome assembly GCF_965226575.1 of Pagrus pagrus. Taxonomy (NCBI): domain Eukaryota; kingdom Metazoa; phylum Chordata; class Actinopteri; order Spariformes; family Sparidae; genus Pagrus; species Pagrus pagrus. The sequence continues at coordinate 3,850,849 of NC_140188.1, read as the reverse complement.
CTAAAAGTTCCCATGCATGCATGTTATCGTGGTAAGCACAGTAATATGGAAGGGACCAGCATCATCAGTATTTATCCGATATAGACCATGAATGTCTGCACCAAATTTTATGGCATGGTTTTGAGATTTCCCTTTTGACAAGTGTCAGAATTACTGCTATTGCCATCAATAGGGCTAAGTAAAAAATATTTTAAGTCACTAACTACACATAACATCTTTTGCTAAATTAATTGGCAAAACCTAAATTATAAATGCATGTAAGTGCACCTATCTCCTGCCTCACTCACAAAGCTCTGTGTGCATTAAGCTTTGACCTGTAGTTAGTGCTGGCTCTGCAGTATGTGCGATAGTGTGTGTGCGTAAATGGGGAGTGTGTGTAGGTGTGTGTGTGGGTGGGTGTGGAGGTATGTGTGGTGAGAACATCAATGGAGCAGTGATGATACCAGCACTCTCACTGAGAACAAATGTTAAACTGAGGCAGAGATCTGCTGTTATATTTTTGTTCTCTTTCAATCAATTCCAGTTTTATTTAGATACTTTGGCAGCACTGCTCATGAAGAATTCACACCAATACTGCATATAGAGTTGGACTAAGCTGAGGAAGACACAGAAAGTCATGTTGTGTTCCTCTGATTTAAAACAGATTTTAGGGCTGTGTGTTATATGATTTAATTGAATACACGCAGAGTAGCTACATTTTCACAGACAATAAAATTCAAGGTATTTGAGAGGTTGTTGCATTTGTTGAGTCCATAGAGATATAGTGGTGACTTGTCAGTCCACCCACAGAGAGCTGAAGGCCCACTCTCCCCCTTTTTAATATTTTCCATTATTGTAAGACATTATATTAGTCTATTCTGTTTATGTCCACAGTTAAATGTGTATCTGCTGCTGATTTTTTACTGCTAAGAACTGCACCATGCATAATTTGGATCAAAGACATAACAGTTATTTTCTAACATTCAACAACTCCACGTGTTGGAAGAGTGCGTCCTTAAACACAAACAAAAACATATCAACATGTCGCACAGTGATACTATGCAGGAGCGTCCTCTGCCAGCACTGCAACCCTGTTGTTAAGACTCTTATCGCCCTAAGCAAGGTCTCCTCTGACTGGCCTTCACGAATACTAGAAGGGTTTCAACTTAAATCTCTTTCCTTGATTTGCCAGCAAAATTGTCTCTAATTTGGTGTTCAGAAGACTTCAGGTTTTAACAGCGACCCACAACAGTGAACATCTACTTTCTGTTTAAATTATTAGTGTTTGAACTTTGTTGGTATGAGTTAACCAGCTCACAGTGTCTTTATGTTTTTCTTTACTTACTTTAAGTTCTTATCAGATAGGAAGGTGCAGTGAAATGAAAGAATCCCAACAGAGTGTTTTGTCCTATACCTCCCAAATCCTGGAGCACTCTGAGCTTCTGAAGCTCTCAGTACAAAAAGACACTCAGGGGGTTGATAAAACAAAAGTAACATAAAAAAAGTTCAGTCGTTCTCTTCCTCCAGTCAAATAGATGCTTTTAAAGCAGCACAGAGGAGGACAGGAGGGCACTTTTTAGGTAGATGGGACAGCGTTCATCACTGCCTCTAGCTGGGCACCTTCTGGAAAATATGTCATCCCCAGCTGTGTGCGTGTGTGTGAGTGCATATCTCTCGAACCTCTACTCTGTTAGCCAGAGCAGGCCGCTTGTATGTGTGGGTGACCGATCATGATTGTCTTTTTTGTATCTCTGTGTTGCAGCAACAGCACTTGTAATGAAACAGACAGTGATGAATTTAAAAAATGTCATTGGTACAGAGGTGAAATTGGGAAGTCCTGGACTTGGGTTGCAACTAAATATAATTATTTTCATGAATTCTGGTTTGAGTTCCAGTAAAAACCTACAGGTTAGACCTGCTTTTAATTTGTATGTAGTATGGGTGACTATGTACCTCTGTGGTCGAGAAAATATAGCTTGCAACTGAAAAATGTCACCACTTATTCTTGTAAAAACTGAGAACTATTACCTGGAACATACTGAGCAGTTGTTGGTCATACAAGCAGATTTCTCACACATGGAATGCATATTGACATAATAATAGCTACAGTGGACTGACAGACACATTGACCATCAGAGTGTCGGCAGTGATGCTCAGGAGCAGATGTCTACTGTAATATACAGACCAGACAGCAGATAGAGGAAGGCCCATCTGTTGCCTTTAGCGTCAGTGTTGTGTCCTCACTCTGTCCCACAGGACCCTTTTCTTTTGATTCTTCTTCACTTTGCCTGTTTCTTCTGCTTGATTTAGTTCTTACTCATTTTATTTGGGTTCATATATTCTCTTAGTATTTGAATCCTCTTCAAATCACAGCAGTATATCATTTTCTTGTAATCATAATTACTTGAAATAAGGTGGTATTATATTTTTTATGAGAAGCTGATTTAGACTACTTTACTTTATCCGATTTCTCAAGATTTTTGGATCCAAACTTAGCACTTCTTGTTTTAAAGTTATGTGGTACTTTACGTGCCGTAACCATTCGGTTAAATACTTTTACTTAAATAGGTACTGGAGTCATTTTGTAATACACTTCCATGGAGTTGAATGACTAACTTTAAGCCCCTGGTATGGCTAATGCTCCAAAAACACATGATGGTTTAATTCCCATAATGCAACTTGATAGTACCTCTCATTAGACCCTCCAGTTTGTACTGCAGGCTTTCTGTTAAAGATTTCTGTGCCCTTCAAACTGAAACCACGATACCGCTGAAGACAGAAGAAGATATTATACTACTGTTTTCACAGGATGACTACACTGATCTTCATGTGTGAAGTCAGCTGATTGCCACCTAAACTTTTAAAGAAAATACGGCAGTTATGTGTTGGACGTGGATTTTCCTTCACATTGTTTCGGATCAGTTTGCTGTGGGAACTCAGCAGATACTGTCGGTATAAGCAACAGAATATCATGATCCTGTTTGAAATGCAGACTGAGTATGTGTGAGTGTGGAGTAGCAGCTCTGAGCCCGTGGGTGAAGCTGCTCGAAGCCCACGCAGCTCTCCCACTTACCGCAGAGGACGGCATGCATCAGCAGCCAGGGAAACGCTTCACCACAATGAAAGCTGACGTAACGCACTAACACTGGAAATTACAGGACAGTGAGTGGAGAAGTGAAGCCTGCTGTACAGCGTTTAATTCCTCTCAATGTGTGTGTTATTAATGTACCTCCAGACATTAGCAGCTGAGAGATGCCCCATTATAAAAGCAGTCCTCTTGAGTATGTTTTAATGGAACAGCTAACTACAGTTAACTGTAGCTTGACAGAAGATTTGTGTAGTTTTACAGGAAAACAAGACGTTCTGTTGTTTTGCCTTCTTGTACGCAGCATGTTCAGGAGTTTAAGCCAAGAGTGGAGCTGGCCATATTAACTCAAACGTCTGTCCCTGACTGAGTGATCAGGGTTCAATGTTGTCTTTTGTTTGTTTTTTTTACACTTGCCCCTGAAGTCAATTTTGACTTGCCCCTCTACAAATTATTTTATTAGCGGTTATCAAATAACAACAAAGACTAAAGTTAATTGTTGGGTTTACTCTAATTCGCCTTGCTCTTAAAACAGCACCATACATATTTTGAGTTTTAACCGCATCCTTTTATGGCAACAAAACTAAACTCCTGTTTCCATTTTTTTCATGAGTGCCTGATTAATACTGTCCGTGAGCAACTCTCATCAGTGAGATGACTCACTCTCAATCAGGTCAAGTGTTTCCAAGTGTTTTTCTTAAGCTTTGTTTATGATAGCCAGAGACACTATGGCCAGGCCTTTGTAGATGGCACATGAGCTACAAGTGTGCACAGAGGCAAATGTCAGAAGCTAATTATAAATGGTTCACAGAGTTGTCATTTTAGCAAAAATATTTGCATGGGCATTCAATGTCCCCGGAGGATGAATTTTAATGACTTTGGTGATCCTCTGACTTCATCTAGCAACATCATCGACCAAATGCCCGCAAAACTAATGACATGCCCATCAGCCTCAGTTGTACTTTGTGTTTTGTGCTAACTTGCAAATATCACCTGCTTAATATCATTTATATAACAGCATTTATAGATTTGAACAAATAGGATTTAAAGGGTTGTTTTTGTTATGTGTGTGTGCCAATGTACAAGGGAGTCTTAATTTTCAGCTGCAGTTTATTGTTACAGTAGTTTAATACAGAGTGTTTAAAGTTACACAGTTATACAGTTTGACAAAGAGGTAAATAAACCAAGACTTTCTTCATATGGTTGTTTTTATCAAACATGTTTCCTTCTTTTTTCTGTAACTCTCTTTCTCTCTTTAACACACACACACATAAATACACACACAAACACACAGGCTGCAAAAGATGAATTTCAATTGAATGGGGGAAGGATTTCACTGTGGGGGAGGCTAAACTGGAAATAAGGGAGCAGGTGTACATATGGAATATGGTGGTGGTGGTGGTGGTGGTGTGTGTGTGTGTGTGTGTGTGTGTGTGTGTGTGTGTGTGTGTGTGTGTGTAAAAGGGGGGTTCAGAACAGGATGAGGTACAAAAGGGGGCAGAAATATGAAAAAGAGAGTCCAGAGAGAGGGAAGGGGGAAGGGGAGTGTGAGGTAATTTATGAGGCATTCAAATACGCCGAGGTTTAATCTCTTCACACAAGCACACACACACACACACACACACACACACACACACACAAACAGACAAATGCACACCTACTTACCCAGTTCCACAGTGTCTGCACATAATAATGGCAACATAGTGAATATTTGTGGATATGATGAAACTGAGAAAAGAGACCCATGCCTCCTTTATATTTTGACCTCCATTGGTCATGACTTTATTTAGATGAGGTCTATAAAATGTCTATAAGACATTAAAAGCAAATAAAGGAAAATAGCTATTGCAAGTTTCCAGAGGCAGAAGTGTTTCAATCATACACGAGAATAACGAGTGAATCAACTAATTATTGCAGCTCTATATTTGATTGTCTCATTTTCAGTGCATCAGGTTAACTGATTCGTTGGTTGAAATTGTAAAATCGTCTTTGCTATAATAACTTTTTTCACAAGCCAAATGTTGCAGCACTCCATAGATCCATAGATTTCATCTCTGTATTTGCAACAGATGCTGTCATTTTCCCTCTCTGTCCTTAAATCAAGCATGTTACACCTTCTAAAGTTGTTTGGTTAATTATTTTCTTGTTTGATTTTTACAATCCGCATCTCTTGAAGCATTACTGCTAATTGGAATAGAAACAGTTAGTTTTCAGTTAATTCTTGTGGACCCCAACGCTTAAGAAAAACACATCTTTATTCTTCTGGCCTAAATCTCATGAGCTCATGTTATCAGAACAGATGATCTCATTAGATTTTGGAGTATTTTTTGGCATACATTTGCATAGTAATAAGGAAAAAAGTGGTTTACATGAAACTGATAGATGCTTAAAGATTGTGAATGTATGTTAATACCTCCCAGGTGCTCTGTGGAGTCATTTATTCACTGATTAAAGTGGTAGTTATCTTATTTAATGACCTTTTTATCATAACAGATTGTGTCAAATGTAGCATTATGATCATGGCGTGACATTTGGTTGCTTAAATGTGTTTAGTTTACAGTATTTACCTGAAGTGTTCTATTTGTTGCTTAATGTCCACTAATTATCTTCATTCTGTACGTCATTATCATCCTTAATGATCCCTTCGTATTTTTTTTTGTTATTTAACAGAAATGAAGCACGAAAAAAAAAAACATTTTCACAGACAAAAACCAAACAGCACAGACTAAATACTGAAGCAGAGGGTCATAGCTGCTGTGCCCATAACATTAATAATTTATTAATCCACCAGTCTTTGAAAAAGTCCTCAATTTACCCATTCTAGAGATCAAACTCGGAAACTAACGAAAAGTCAAAATAAATAAATAAAAGGATTATGGTTAGGGTTAGGGCCCCTCCTTCCAGTGATCCCTTAATATTTAAACATGAAAAGCTTTACCTCTGTCTCACCTCTCCATCTGTGTTTCTCCTTCCTCCCGTCCATCCAGGAGGGGCAACAGCTGATCCAGGAGAAGCCGGAGCTCAGCCCAGTGGTCCGGAAGAAGTTGGAGGAGATCAGGGAGTGCTGGCAGGATCTGGAGAGCACCACCCAGGCCAAAGCCCGCCAGCTCTTTGAGGCCAACAAAGCAGACCTGCTGGTACAGAGCTACGAAAGTCTGGACCAGAGACTAGGCCAGCTGGAGGGTCAACTGGCCTACGTGGACCAGGGACAGGACCTCACCACTGTCAACAAGCAGCTGAAAAAACTGCAGGTACGTAGTATTTAGAAACATTAAGCGTTCCTCACTCAAATCTCTCAGCCATTTGACCCAGAAGGCCTCTCTAACCTCCTGCTTGTCATTTCTTCAAAGGCTGCAGAGTGTTGAAGCTTAAAGCTGCTCAGTATTTCATGAGAAAAAGGATGGGACTGAAAAGTTTGTAAAACAGAAATGTAATTTTCTGTGTCCCATAAGTTAGTCAGCTCTAGGCTGCAGATGTCATCACAGTCATTTTTCCAAAATAAACTTTTTTATTTAAATGTACAAGAAAGAAATGTAAGATGATTCAGTAATACCAAACGAAGTTCAATTATGAATAATAAATGTTCTCTGTGATTGTAGGTTAACATGCGACCAGAGAAAAAGCAGGTGTCTCTTTTCATTTATGAATTGCTGAAGCATTATTCTTATTGACTTTGTTGTCTTTCTTGTTTTAGCCATAGCCAAGCATTTTTTTTCAGATATTTGTGCAATGTCAGGCTAACAACATAGTATACATTTATTTTAATTATACATTTTCTGGGATACAGGTTGAATTCTGATGTTTTACAAGATTAGATAAGATAAGATGTTCCTTTATTGATCCCCCTTGGGAGAAATTCAAAGGTAACACAGCAGTACAGAGGGAAATAAGAAGCAGCACAAGAGTAAGTCTCAAAAAATAGAGACAATAATAAGGAGATATTGGAAAGAATAAAATAACAATTTGAATAAAAATATAATAAAAATATAATAAAAACTATTAGAGTAAAGATAAACATTCTATATACAGTAACGGTCCTTGTGTGTACATGATGTATGCAATATATAATAAATGTGCAAATGTGCAATGTGCAGGGTTCCTGAGATAATAAATAACAACAGAACAAACAAAAACTATCAGTGTTTAAGTGACAGTGAAGTGTATGGTTGAGTCCTTAATCAGTGGAGAAAGAAATTGACCTAAATTGTGAATATCATTCATGAGCTCTGCTCCTTTATTCTACATGTTAAACTGTCTCAGAATGTGTCTCTGTTTTCGTCGCCACACAGTGATGGCCTCAGCTCATCTCATTAATATTTAAACAAACACCATGTTTGGAAATGACTAACAACAGCAACATTTCTCACTGTGACTGTAATGTTTTCCTTTCAGTTTTTCATCTCATTTCCGCAAAGTCTTTTACCTTCACGCCAACATTAATTTTTTATTTGTTTTGTTTTTTTAAGGGTTTTTTTCTGAAACACTACAATCCATTTGCATTCATACCAACCCAGTAAGCTTTCAATAAGAGTTTCATCCCAATAAATACTGATGATTGGGAAATATTGATTGGTGTATTTTTGAATCCATATGCCAACATCTTGTTGGATTTAATTATTGTTTGCCAACTCTATCAACAGATTTTTATACTAATATTAAAATACCAAATACTGAGCAAGTAGCTCCTGTGTTGCTTTATTGAGACTGATTGTGGACAGTGAGGGATAATGTCTTTGTAGTGGTGCATCGACAAAACAGGAAACAAAAGTTAATCAACATCAAATCAAAACATTACCTTTCATTCCAGACTCCCAGACCTGATTTTTTTTTTAATTCAAAGTCTTTTCAGGACATTAGCAGAGCAGGTGGGGTTGGCAGCAGTGGTAATAATCCTGTTCTTCTTTCCACATGTCTGGCCATTTGAGCATATCGAACACATGGAGAATCACAAAACTCTCCCGATCATCATAGCAAACATTGAGCAACTGCATTAAAAACTGATAAATAATTTAAACAAAAGCAAGCAGTGCAGTGAGAAACATCCAGTCGCCATGATTAAAACAATGTCATCTGTGATGATCAATGAGTTTCATGTGATTCTCCTCTGAATTTGCAGTTCAGTGTTTTGTTTTTTGATTTGGATTACAATAACATACCTTTCACTAGAGGCTGAATCTATACAGCCAATGATCTTGCCACACACAAGGTCAGTAATGGTGATAGACAATACCCCTAAATTGACCAAAAATTTAATATATCATTATTAAATATCCATCTGGTTTAATTTAATTGTAGTAAACATGTCATACAAAGGTCAATTTTTTGTGTCCCTGTGATGGTGGGATGTAACTCTTGGACTCCCTTGTCTCTCCAACAGCGATGATTTGGAGGAGTCAGATTCTTTACACAGCAAACAGCAGCCTGAGTGACGCACAGATTCATCCTTTCATTACTTCATCCCTTCACCAGACATGTCTCACTCTCCTCTCCCACAGCATGCCGCTTACAGCTTCCTTTAACAGGCTGCCATTAGCACTGCTTTACCACATCATCCTAAAACTCCACTACCCAGCATCCATCCTGGCAAGGGGTACAGTAAACTTCACTACACTTCATGTCTATCCATTATTCTTTCGCTGTTCTGGGTTATTTTCAGTCTCATCTTTGCTTTCATGTCCATCTTTTATTAAATAACATGTCAGTGAACTGAATACAGGAGGTATTTCAGTGTATGTTACAACATTTTAAAAACTTTATTGATACAAAGACTGCAGTAATGACAATTATAGTTTCTGTCGTAATCAGTTTACCATTTTTTACTTCTGCTACTTTAATTTCATGTTTTAACAGCAACCATTTTTAAATACATTTGTATTGTGACAGTCTCATCGTGTCTTTCTGGGCCACAAACTGTGACACAACTTTTTGCAGTGCTTTTCCTTTATACTTAAAACTTTTTACATAACTTACTTATTTATACTTAACCTATACTGTATAATAATATGCCTATGGAAATAAGACTAAAATAACTAAGCGTTAAAACAACGACAGACTTCTCATTTTAACATTTCCGTCTCATTCTTCTCATCCTACTCATCCCATCTTTATCCTGTCTCCCATGACATCATGTTTCTTGTATCTACATCCACCCAATTATTCTCTCTTCTTCTAACCTACCTTCATCCCTCTCCTGATCAACACATCCTCTTTTCCTTCATCTGTTTTGATAACTCCCCACTCTTTTGCCCTTCCACCTATTTCTCCCCCTCAGACCATGGAGACCCAGATGGAGGAGTGGTATAAGGAGGTGGGGCAGCTCCAGGGGCAGGTGGCCACCATCCCGGTGCAGACGCAGATCAAGGAGACGGTTGCCGGTCGTCAGGCCGCCGTGGAGGCCAGGATGGTGCGTCTGATTGAGCCGCTGAAGGAGAGACGACGCATCCTGCTGGCGTCCAAAGAAGTTCACCAAGTCGGACGAGACCTAGAGGATGAGATTGTGAGTATGACGGTTGTCGGTCAACACTCACTGACACACACACCCAATCACACTTACTTTAGCTTTGTTCATGTAACAACCTGGTCCCGGGGGAAGTTAACCCCCAAATAAAAATACACATTTTTCCTCTCACCTCAGTATTTCTTGTGGGACTTGACAGGTTTTTATTTAATCTCTAAAATTTAAGATGCACACTCACATACAGAAACATAACTCCAACACAAACTCACTTTCAGTGCTTTGTGTTACGTTGTTGCTGTTGTAGTTGTGGATCCAGGAGCGCCTCCCGATGGCCATGTCTCAAGAGCACGGTTCCACTCTTCAGGCAGTCCAGCAGCTCATGAAGAAGAACCAGGTGAGACCATCAGAACAGTGATTCTAACTGAAGCTTTTACCTCATACGTAACCAAGTTTGACTCCTGCTGTTGATACACATTTACCACAAAGCAAAGTCAAAAGCACAAAATATAAAGTCCTAATTTATGCCTACACTTTATAAAAGATCTACAAGTCCACCTCCACTTCACATTTAATGCCTCTACTGCAGACACTTCAGAGGGAGCTGCAGGGCCACAGGAGCAGGATCGACGACGTCCTGGAAAGGGCGGGGATCATCGCATCCATACGCAGTCCTGAGGCCAACTGCGTCAGGGCGGGCCACGACCAGCTGGCCCAGCTGTGGGGTCTGCTCTGGGCTGAGACTGAGAGGAGGCAGCTCATCCTGGATGCCATGTACCAGGCCCAGCAGTACTACTTTGACACGGCCGAGGTGGAGGCCTGGCTGAGTGAGCAGGAGCTGCACATGATGAACGAGGAGAAGGGGAAGGTATGTGTGCAGTTGTCTGAAAGTTGCTCTGCATTTCTATAAAAAACAACTAAAGAATTGCTCTTATTTGTTTAAAATAAACTGCATTTAGTCTGTTATCATCTGTGAATAATTTCCTCTGTCCCATATATTCATCTAATTTTGCTGGATGCTAATCCTCTTTACTTACTGTAGATTTACATGTAGAGGCAGGATTGAGCATTTGTGCTGTGTGTGTATTATTTTTAAACTGAAACTCTTCCTCGTGTGTGTCGTTTCCTCCTCCCACCAGGACGAGCCGAGCACACTGCAGCTGCTGAAGAAACACTTGGTCCTGGAACAGACCATTGAGGACTACGCTGAGACCATCGGCCTGCTGTCACAGCAATGTCGACAGCTGCTGGAGATGGGACATCCGGACTGGTGAGCATGTAAACATACACTCACAGCACCTAACAGAGATTATCTGTCGCCAAAAGGAAAAATTTGGATGGTTCGAACCTACAGTATGATTTGTTTTTAGAAATAATTATCAAAGTTTTTTTTTTTTTTTTGGCCAATTTTGACATCCCTTAAAACGTATTCAGACATGGTCAAGACGTTCAGTTGTTGTTCGGACCAAACATCAGAATGGGGAGGGAATGTGGTCTATGTGACTTTGACTGTGGGATGATGTTGGTGCCAGAACGGATGGTTCGAGTATATCATAACCTGCTGATCTCCTGGTTTACACTACAGCAGTCTCAAAGTTTACAGAGAATGGGTCAAAAACAGAAAAAATCATGTTAGCAGCAATATGATGGATGAAACCGCCTTGTTAGTAAGAGAGGTCAGACGACAATCGCGAGTGTGGTTCAAGCTGACAGGAAAGCGGAAACATGGCGTGACAAGAGTGCTATACAGAAGAGCAACGTCACCTGCTTGTAGGGCCAGGGTAGAGTGTCCTACCCAGTATAAGAAAGGTGTATAAAGTGGTATCTGAGTGTACATTGGATGTTGTGATTTCAGAAGCATCATCGCTCACATCCTTTTTACTCATCATACCTATGTGCCCGTTGCTCACTGTGTCTTCTCTTTATACAGCGAGCAGATCAGCAAGCGTCAGTCGCAGATCGACCGTCTGTACGTGTCTCTGAAGGACCTGGTGGAGGAGAGGAAGAGCCGTCTGGAGCAGCAGTACTGGCTTTACCAGCTCAACAGGGAGGTGGATGAGCTGGAGCAGTGGATCGCTCAGAAGGAGGTGGTCGCCAGCTCGCCTGAACTGGGTCAAGACTTTGAGCATGTCACTGTAAGTGTGTCGACAGATGGAGTGTGCAGATGAATAATAGATTTGAGAAAATGTTTTTTTAAAAGTCACATGTTGACAACATCTTAAGTTACATCAAGTTATAATGGTTACAGCAGCTAGTAAGTCTTCCTCTATGCACTCTGTGAATGAGCAACTTGCCTGGAAGCATATGGAGAATGATGGATGTTCATTTACTTTAACAATATAAATCAAGAAACATGTAAATCATTTCAGTTGCTATATTTCCTCCATCCTGCAACGCCTTAAGGTCCTACAGGAGAAGTTTACAGAGTTTGCGTCAGAGACGGGAAGTGTTGGGCAGGAGCGAGTGACGGCTGTCAACCAAATGGTGGATGAGCTCATTGACTACGGCCACTCAGAGGCCGCCACCATTGCTGAATGGAAAGATGGAGTGAATGAGGCCTGGGCCGACCTATTGGAGCTCATGGAGACCCGGGCACAGATGCTAGCTGCTTCACACCAGCTTCACAAGTTCTTCTCAGACTGCAGAGAGGTAAGAAACCTGAGGAACATAGCTGAGGCACAACACATGGATAGTGCTTTATACTATATTGTTTAATATTAAATGGTGCACTTATACCACTTTACTATAGCTTAGGAACCAGACTGATCTGCTGAGAAGACCTGGTATAAATGTTTCTAAAATGAGGAGATTGATTTAGACTGATTCCAACCACATTTACTGCCTTCATGAATGTAAAGTTTTAGTGTCATCATTCAAAGTAAGGAAATATTCAGTGTTTCTGCCCTGCAGAAAGTATTTTTAATGTAAGCATTATTTATTTTTATCAAATGTTTAAGATGATGATACTATACAATATTAAAAGAAACTGTTGCTGAGTACAACTCGAACATTTCTTTTGCTTGTGCCTGAAGATGTAAGTGAATATAAGTAGAGAGAGAGGGACAAAAAGATTGCTCAATAAGTTGCCAGCCATGGATGTTAGACTGCGCCTAGTAGTACATCGTAGTGCTCATTTACTACAATATACTTACTTAATAAAAGCAAAGGTGGGGAACATTAAATATTTGAAAGAATGAATGAGCAGAAAAAATTTAAATATACAAAAAATTGTTGGTAAAGAAATAAGCTACAGAAAATATACTGTGTGTGTCTGTGTGTGTGTGTGTGTGTGTGTGTGTGTGTGTGTGTGTGTGTGTGTGTGTGTGAGTGAGTGTGTGGTCGTGTGCGTGTCTGACTGTCATTGCGCCTGTCACTGTGTGTTAGCTCACTTAATTTCATAGGAAAATACTTCCCAAACTCCTGCTTGTATTGAAATCATAACTCTTACCGGCAAAATTTTACATCCTGAGTGACAGGAGAAGTTGCTGAACGCATTGATGTAGAATGACAGCAAGTTAGAAAACTTTTGCTGTCTACTTTCCTCCAGACATTTAATAAATAATTCAGTTCACACCCATAAAATCTGAAAAGGACCGAAAATGTACTGAAACATAAACTGAGATTGCGCGTTTTTGTGTATATGTCGCAAAATCTGCAGGACTAGTTACGCACTGAAAAATCATGCAGAAGAATCCGTTATAATAAGTACTTTGAATAATATAAAGTGTGCGATGTACTGTTTACATCAGGTAAGAGGAGTGTATACTTGCTCAGTGGCAGTTAAACCTAAAAATCAAAAGAAATTGTTTCACACTTTGGTTACTTCTTTACCTGCACAAATCCACACAGGCAATACATAAAATACAGACATTTCATATTGTGTTCACACATGAAATACTTCTGCTCTGCTTTATGTCCCTTTTTTTAGGTTTTGGCCCAGATTGAGGACAAACATCGAAGGCTGCCGGAAGTTCGGGCTCGGCAGGGCAGCACTGCCAACACCAGCACCCTGCAGAGACTCCTGCACAGCTTTGAACAGGACATACAGCTGCTGGTCACGCAAGTACGGCAACATGCACATGAACAGACAGCATATAAAATTACCTGCTTCAGAATTCACTGACCTCAATTTTCATGCAGTACATAATCACAACAACTAACCTCAGTGATATTCACTCTGTAAAGGTCCACAGACCTTAAGCCTGGGCCTTACATTCATACAGACATGAGTCGGCAGTGATAATTATGAATCAGTAAAATAGAAGTAATGATTACTTTGTTTTCATGTCTCTCCATGTACTCCACAATCCCCAACTGACATCACTAAAAGACTGTCCACACCAAGAAAGATAACAATAAATAAACATAGTGGTTTAAAAGTCGTTTTAACTCAAGTCCAAACCACAACTATGTGACGAAAGATATCATTGAGATCACTTTCAAAGTGATTTGTTGAACGAAAGAAACGCTGAGAGAAAATCAGGATCTATCTGAATTTGCCGATATATCCATTAGCTTTATTTTAGGGATGTTTTTCTACAAAATAATGTTGCAGGAATGCGTATAATACTCGTTTCTAACTGCAATCGTCCTCTTTTATGTTAGCCAATTAATTAGGTGGCAAATTACACATAAAAAATGTCATCTTACCAGAGAAATAGTTTGTTTTGTCTTTAATGATGTCCTCATTGACGATCGCTAGGATAATTGATGTAGACTTGTGTATGACCAATATTTGTCTGTGTGCATTTGACCACACCTCTTGTAAATTTAAAGTGGATTCTCCTAATTCTTCTCACCTTTGAAGAACTTTGTAAAAACAAATCTTTCAGGGTTTGTTTGTTTCCCCAACGTACACCAATAGGTCATATATCCAATATCCATTGTCTGAAGCTGCTGACACAGCTGGAGCATGCAGCCTGACAATAGTGTTTACAGAATGATATTTCATCAGTGTGGATGCTCACACTGTTATCAGAATAGTTATTGTTGAGTTTATCATTCTTGCAGTTGACAGACCTTAAATTTGTATATTTAAATAAGTTGAATTTAATATATATTTATGGTAAAAAACACTGAAAAAATTATTTGTGAGTCTGAGTCATGGCAAAATGACCTTCTTACTCTGCATTTAATGTAGCTTTATCTAGTCTCTGTCATGCACCTAGGGAGCAGAAATAGTAGTACATTTTTTACTGAAGAAGATGCAAAATCACAGCTGCTCTGTGTCAACTCCAGTGACAGAGCCCGTACCATTTGGCCCTGACCAAACCCAGCTGTCAGAGCAGCTGTGTTTTGTGCGTCATCTGGAAAACAAACTCTTTCTCTTTCCATTTTTTAACTTCTGTTTCTTCCTTGTTCAGCTTTTGTTTTCCTAAAATCTGCTCCCCCGCTCTGCCAGGTGCGTCAGCTGCAGGAGAGCGCGGCCCAGCTGAGGACCGTGTACGCTGGTGAGAAGGCCGAAGCCATCGCGTGCCGCGAGCATGAAGTGATGCAGTGCTGGAAAGAGCTGCTGACATCCTGCGAGGAGTGTCGATTACAGATTACCACTGAGACAGACAAGCTAAGGTTCTTCAGCATGGTCCGAGATCAGATCATATGGATGGACTCTATCATCTGTCAGATAGGGACTGGAGAGAAGCCCAGGTATCTACACTCCAGGAGCAAGAAAACAAAATATCTGATTATAGGTCTCTCTGAGTAACTTACCAGTCCAAATGTTGTCACGTATGTGTACAGCAGCATTATAGTTGATATTAGGATGGACTAATTTATTTCTTCAGTAAGGATGTACCATTTAGGGTTGGTGTGGTATAATATGGTAGCCATTTGTGTTAAAAAATCTGTGGTTCCTGCAGGGACGTGTCTTCAGTTGAGGTGCTGATGAATTATCACCAGAGTCTGAAGAGCGAAGTGGAGGCTCGAAGCCGGAGCACCCTGGAGTGTATCGAGATGGGCAAAACGCTGCTGGCTGCTAGAAACCCAGCAGCTGAAGAGGTGAGATGAGAGATAATTATTACAAACAACATGAATTATTGTTTGCACTACATGTCCTTTACAAAATTCCTTACATTCAATCAAGATGGCGCGGGTGAGACCAGATGCTTTTAAGTTAATCTTTGGTGGGCCAAAAGTCCTTTTCACTGCACATTGTATTCTGCTCTGTGTTTGTGACAAATAAAGACCCTTGAACCTTGAACCTTATGTTGACTACTGACCACTCACGTGCATCACATATTTCCCATCCTTATGAAAAACCTACTAATCCGGATGACGCAAGACCTGTTGTGAATGCTTGAATTTCACAAAAAAATGTATTATAAAGTCATGGAAAAGTTTTGACTTGGCTTTGGAAAACCTTGCCTGAGGAAAATAGAATAATAAAACCAAGTACTGAACTAAGACTAAAAACTAGGTCCCAACTAAATATATAAAATTATAGTGCTTGGCAATATTCTGTACATTGTTAGTGCGAGTTATTTAGCACTAATTTTGCCTCTGACCCCTGTGATGCTGTATTTCTGATGTTGCTGATTTTGATTGTCAGATCAAGGAGAAGCTGGAAAAGGTGGTTGCTAAGCAACATGAGCTGTCTGAGAAGTGGGACAAGCACTGGGAATTCCTACAACAATGTGAGTACACACGCACACACACACACACACACAGACCAAAAATTTGACCAATTATATAGACAGATACACATAAAATATAAATGCATATGTAATATTCAAGATAAAAGTGTCAAATTTAAGAACTGATAGAATTTCCGTATTTGCTTACGAACATTTGTTCTTGCTTCTCCTCTCTTGCTCAGTGTTGGAGGTTCACCAGTTTGCCCAGGAGGCGGTGGTGGCGGAGGCCTGGCTGACTGCTCAGGAGCCTTTCATCAGCAGCAAGGAGCTGGGCGGGAGTGTGGACGAGGTGGAGCAGCTGATTCGTCGACACGAAGCCTTCCGCAAAGCCGCCGCCACTTGGGAGGAACGATTCAGCTCACTGCGACGACTTACCACGGTAACATCATCATCATCGTCATCATTATTGTGTAAATACGTACATAACCTGGCCAGAATAGGAGAGAGTTATAATGAGTTGTAAGTTCTGAAATACTAGAATCACTGGTTTAAAGCTGAGTACTTCCAGTAAGGAAAAATAAGTTTCCATAAAGTATTCAATATGTTTTAATGATGTCAAAGCCCTTGTCAAAGTGACTTATTTGTCTCAAAGTTGGATTTTAAAGTTTTGTTTTTTTATTTCTGCAGGTAGAAAAGTTGAGAGCAGAGCAAAGTAAACTACCCCCGACCCCTCTGCTGGGTCGTAAAGTCTTCCTGGACCCCCAAGATGCCTCACCCAATCAAATCGTCCTGCCCCGACTCCCAATCTCCCCCGTAACAAGACAGACCATTTACGAACAGAACGAAGCCAGCTCTCCTCCCTCGCCCTCACCTGCCACTCCTACACCCTCTCCTTCGTCTGTGGCTCGCCGGCTGGGCTCAACAGTTGCTAACTACACTCCGGTGATGAATGGCTCCAGCTACCGACACACCCTGGAGGCACGTCATGGTGGTGTAGTGGGTGTGGCTGCTGGACTAGGCGTGCCCTCACCTTCCTCGATTGCCTCAGTTGCCACAGCGGCCATGTTGGTCTCAGCCAACCAGGCACGAGAGAGCACCAGTGTAATGAAGGATCAAGCAGTAAAGACAATGAGTCATCTCCAACCAGTACAAGCAGCAAAGGCACTGGAGGCGAAATCGTCCCCGTATCTAAGGCAACCCAAAATCAAACACTTGGATGATGCAGTGACACCGCTGCTTGTGGCCAGCCGGCTAGAGAAAGCGAGGGAGAGGGGGAGGGAGAGAGAGATTATGATGGGAGAGATAGGGACAGAGAAAGCGGAGGTGGCTGTGATGGCTGAGGTGGTGCTCCAGGAGCCGAGGGAGCGCCTGCACAGCGAGCCCACCAGAGGGCCACGGGGGTCCAGGACTGACCCATTAGGCCACGCGGAGCCGCAGGTCCAGACTCACACCCACCACAGGATAGAAAGGCAGCTGTCCAGTGAGCAGTTGATCCAGGCACGCAGGGACGAGCTGCCACAGGAGGTGTGGAGGGAACACGCTGAGAGGCGGGACAGAAGGACGCTTGAGAGGCAAACGTCCAGTGAGCAGGAGGGCCATGGGAGCCACGAGGGCCGGCGGAGAGAGAGGGACCGACACCGGCTGGAGAGACAGGAGTCCAGTGAGCATGACACTGGGAAGGAGCACTCAGACAGACGCTCAGCAGGAGGGTGAGACTTTGAGTGTACTAACTTGCCTTTCAGGTTCTGTTGTCTGTCTAATCACAATCACTACATCTGCTATCTGTCTAGCAGATTGTTGTCTCGTTTTAATATCCAGACAGCAGCAAGTTATACAGCAAATAAATACATGTTTAGTTAAAGAGATATTTTTTGATTCTTTGGAGATGAAATTTAGTGTATATTTCTGCTGAGCACTATAAATCAAGATTGATATTTTTATCTAAAACATTTGATGTGAACTCTTATTTGATTCTCTAAATTGCATTTTTTGTACAGAGACAAGAGATCCACCCTTGCAGAAATTGTAGAGCAGCTGCAAGAAAGAGAAGCAGCACAGGTCTGGACATTTGTTTATTTTGCATTTCATCCAAATATAGTGTTTACTAATAGTCACAGTATTTATTTGTGTTGTATATTTAATAAAAAATAAAAAAAAAACTTCCAGTCACACCACTATACAACAATTATTTTTCTGTAAAAAACACTTAACTTCTCGGTAGGGTTGTTCGGTATACCGGTACTAATTTGGTACCAGGGTACTGAGGCATTTAAAACGGTACTATATTGCATTTGGATGGGACCGGTACTTGCAGCGCCGCTGGCAGCGCCTGCAACAGCGTGGCGACCTTTTACATGCAAATCTTAGCATGTTAGCTCAATAGCTTCCAGGTCATGTGATCAATTGACTCAAAATCATGTTGGGATCATGTCACTACACTGGCTGCATGAGTCATGGGTCACCAAATTTGGCCCGTAGCTCGTTACACATGAGTACGATACTACAACTGCCCTACAACTGATAGCTCAGTAGCGCCCCCTAACGCCCCCTTATGGCTTTTCCCATTAAGTTTTTTTCATTTCTACGCCTCGTACTTTATTCCACTAGTCCTACAGATTTAACGCCACAGACTTCACACTCACTAAATATCATCTTCAGACCTTGATGATGACACCTTGTCAAAAGCTTTTGCCTCTGATATACATATGTATCATGACCAGATGCACAAAATACCCCTCGGCACCGAAACCCTCAGTCCAACAAGAAGTCCGCCACTTTGGTTCACAGCGGCCATTTTGTCAAACTTGAAGCCCCGCCTCCTACATGCACATACACTAACGAATTTCGGCACGCACAAGTATCGTGACCAAACGCACAGAAAAGCCTCTTGGACCCACAACCTCAGTCCAACGGGAAGTTTGCCATTTTGGTTCAAAGTTGAGATGTTGCCGCCATTTCCACCCATTTCCATGGCTCGTACTTTAATTAACTTGCCCTACAGATTTAACGCCACAGACTTCAGTCACTAAGACTCATCCTCATACCTTGATGATGAAAAGTTGTAAAAAGCTTTCGCCTACGTTATTCCTGGTGGGCATGACAGTGACAATGTGTGGTGTGTGTTGGACACAAACTGTCCACTAGGTGGCTACGTTGTGTTGTGGGTCAGCCTGATATCAATCAATCAGACGTCATTTATATCGCACATTTAATACAAATACAATGTAGCACAAAGAGCTTCACACAATAAAAGCAAGCACAACAAAACAGAAGTGAAACCAAAAGACACACACACACACACACTTTCTCTCACACAACACATACATGCATTTCTGACAGAAGCTTACTGAGGCGCTATCTTTCGCTCAGCTATGTGCTGTGACGACAAACATCATCCAATTTACATGACATTCACAGGCTGTTTTCTCCAAATCATACATTACAACATGACATATAATTGATGGGTGAGCTCTAGGGCCACATAGTGGACAAACTTGCCCTCTGCGTCTGCCCTCCGACGGCGCCACGGCCCGACGTACGTGGGGGGGCGAGGGCCCGTTCATCGCTGCTTGCAGCTTTAATTATATTTATATTTTCACAGTGATTTTTTAACTTTCTGCCATACATGTAGACATGCTGATTTACAATAAATCTGAAGTGGTCCCTTCATTTTTTTCCAGAGCTGTAAAATGCATACATGCATGATCTTTATAAAGTAACAAACTTTTACATACACATTTAGCCATTTAATAGTTATAAAGACTAGTAACATACCATTTAAAGACATTGGTCCTACTTAAGACAGGCTATATCTAATGAAAATATTTTTTAGGTTATGTATCTCAATGTAATTAAGGCCTCAGCTTGTATGACAAATGTATCACCTTAATTTTATTTTTCACTGCAGAGGTCTGGTGCTTCTGGTCCAGATAGAGAGAAAATTGTGTGCATTAGAAAAGCTTGTCTTTGTGGTATTTTATTTTATTTACTGATTAATATGTTATTGTTCTAATTTTCTATTAAAATAAAGTAGTAAAGTAATGACATTTTTTGCGTTCTCTTTTTATTTGAAAAAGTATCGAAAAGTATCGAAATTCATGTTGGTACCGGTACCGATACCAAAATGTTGGTATCGTGACAACACTACTTCTTGGCGACGATTTCTCTAGTTTGCAAATTTAACATATTGAGCTTTTGACCTGTCACATGCTCTCCAACAATAGCTTTAGAAGCTAGAGTGACCAACATCTCCTCAAACCTTAAGTACAGTTACATTACAAAAGGCCAGATCACAGACTCACAGAGATTTTGAAACCATGAGCTGAAGTTTTACTGACTCCATCACCTCTCTCCACCCTCAGGCCCGTGGTGAGGTGCCCCGCCTGCCTAACGGGTTACCAGAAAAGTCTTCCCGTCCCGACCGGCCTCGAGCTCGGGACAGACCCAAACCACGGCGCCGACCACGACCCAAAGAGCCAGGAGAGGCAACGACGCGGCGATCCAGGTCTGCTCCGGCCCAGAGCAGCCCGGCAGTGCCCCAGCCGCCGACACACACCGCACACCATGAGGGCTTCCTTTTTCGCAAGCTGGACATCGAGAGCCTGAAGAAGAGCACCAATAGGTGGGTGTTCAGGGTCATAATGATGAGTGTAACATCTGGATTAGCAGATGATAGTAAGCAGAGAGAAGGAGGATGCAAACTGGTGTCATGAGTATCAGACTCGAATATGTGAGGCGTCAAATACTGTAGTACTTGAAAGTAATGCTTACAGTTTAATTTGGTACTCCAGGAAGGCTCCAACCTTCTCAGAGTAGCAGGTGGCTGGAGTTTAACGTAGTAACTCACATGTTGGCAAGTTATTTTTCACTAAAAATGATACAGACATGACTTTCACATCCCAACTGTTGTTGCTAAATGTGGCATACCTGCTAAAACGTTTTTTTCAAATACTATTTGACAGCTGTCTGATTGTCATGACATCACTGCCCCCTCTATTTACTGAATCGTGACAGGGGCATGACTCTAGCATGCTAAGCTAACAAGCTCACACACTGTGCTGACACTGCGTGTGACATGGTGCATGACTGTCACCGGTGCAAATGACACATGACGCCGCATTGGTTGCCCCAGTGTGTAGGTCAACATGTCAGAAGAAATGCTAAGCTCTAGATTTTCTCAGCAGACATAC
Organism: Pagrus pagrus; assembly: GCF_965226575.1. Classification (NCBI taxonomy): domain Eukaryota; kingdom Metazoa; phylum Chordata; class Actinopteri; order Spariformes; family Sparidae; genus Pagrus; species Pagrus pagrus. The sequence continues at coordinate 3,829,570 of NC_140188.1, read as the reverse complement.
TGCATGTCTTTATAACCATGCATACATTAAGGTTTACACATGTTTAGATTCAAGGGATGCAATTAAATTAAAATTTTTACCTGTTTTGTTTACTAGATAAAGATTAAAGATGTTCACTGTCAATGCAACAGAATTTGGTTTGGCAGCAGCATATTTACAAATTCATTCAAAACTGAAAGAAAGGAAATATATACTTTAAGTATACTATAGATAAGGGGTATTTTGTCAGTGTCTATGTGCTTCCCAAGTATTTGAACATTGATGAATTTGTTTCCTGTGATGGACAGAAATATTTAAGTCACATTATTAACATTGAACACACTGAAAAAGTTTAGCATTGAAGAAGTAATATATCACTAATTGTTGTGTTGTTTGTTGTGTGCTCTCAGCATTGTCTTCAGTCTCTAATATAATCCAATATGATCATTTTTTTTACCTCTGCCAAGTAAGTTATGTTTTCACCGTGTCCCTTTGTCTCTTTGTTGGTGGGTTGGCTGGTTTGTTAGCAGGAGTACATAAAAACTACTGAATGCATTTCCATAAACATTGGATGGAGGATGGGTCTCAGCCAGAAAAGACCCCATTTACTTTTGGTGTGGATCCGGATAAAGGGATGGATCCAGGATTTTTTTTCTCACTTTCTTTAATATTGTGACATTTATTTAGGATGGATCTTGATGAAACAAATCAGGTGTTTTTAGGTGGCTGGCATGTTTGAGTGAGTACAATTTCATGTGGATCCTAATAAAAAAATGTTTTTTTCTTCCGCAACACAACGGAGAATATGATCTGCACTGTTGTGTTGTCCTAGTGGTCGGTTGTTACAGATCTTGGTGAGCTTAAATTCTGGTTAAGCTGCTGAGGGCTACAGAGTTTGATATTGGATTAGTCTTGATTGAATTAGGGAGGACTGTTGGGCTTTGGCAGAGGTATGCATTCTACTAAGTGCCATTCTAGTTTTAAATGCAGTGGTACTGCTAATTTATTAAGTGGCACTGCTCGCTTTTAAGCTTGTGGTTGTGTAGTTTCCTCCACAATAAAGTAATCACTATAAAATAAAAGTACAGAAGCAGAACTCGAAACATTAGCTCATCCCATTGATAGTGGCACCAGGACACACTTCATTACTCTCATATCAGGCTGATGCTTCTGAATATTTGATGTATGTCATCTCTGAGCATCAGGATCAGAATGTGAAGTCATATGAATTAAAGCAGCAACCCATAGAAATCTTCCCGCATGTGGAAACATCACGCATGGCGCTTACGAAGCCTCCTGATCTAACACAAGCCCACAGAACAAAGCACGACAGCAGACTGACTGGCTGGCTGATGAATGCCTTGAGAGTGAAGGTTAGATGGAGCTGTTGATGGCCTTGACACACACACACACACACACACACACACACACAAAGACACACTACCCAGCTTCCACAGATGACCTCCCTGCTTCCTCCAGAGAGACACCAAAGGCAAAGTCTCTCTCTGCACTGCCCTCTAGTGGCTGGGTTGACCACGCACAGCTAAAAGCTCATCCCCCCTCCAGCTATGGATGAGTCCCACTCACGTGCGCACTCAAGGCAATGGATGAATGTCCCGTATGTACATGCCCTGTTATGTACATGGCAAGGTAAAGCATAATCCTGAATGGCTTAAATCTGCACAAGTGTGAATCTCCAAACAGCTCCTTGTTTGGCTCCTCAGTATGCTCTCTTTAAGCTTTATGTTAAACTCTGATTGGTGGAGAAGATCTGTGGGGCGGGCCTTTTTCTCCAACACTGAGAAAGAGAGGATACAGTTGGTCTATGAGGAAGGATTGAGATTCAACCTGTCTCTGTTACAAAGCTACATTAAAAGGCACTGAGATTGTTTATGTGCACATTAATATTCTGGTATTATTCAGGATAACCAAGTGCTCTTTATAGTAGGATAGGGTGCATGTGAACGGTGTTTACTCTTTATATGACCTGACGAACTAAATTATATTGTGGAATTAAAATTTGCCGGTCAATCGCTTTACAGTAAAGTTCTTGTGGTCGAGAGCTGTCATCGCTCAGTTGCTTATTAAAGATTTCTTTTATCGGCCTTTTGAAAAGCTGAAACATGTTAAACTAAAAAATATCTACTACTGTAAAGAAAGGTATGCTCTGAACACTTTATTTTGATAAAGATAAAAGATTGATTATTTAGTTTGAATTCAACAAATGCAGCTCCTATTAGGCTTATGGTGCAATAAAGTGATTTTTCTTTTGACAACCAAAGATTTCACCACATTTCTCTTACGTTTTCACGGCGTAAACAGGCCTTTAGACAGCACCTCTGATTGTTAAATGCCTGGAAAATAAAGCATACTTACTCTGGGTCAATTGACCAGACCATTCCACCATTTACACCAAGTGTGTAGTTTCCTGTTAGTCTGCCCCTAGCAGAGCAGCAAAACGTGAGGGCACGCATTCGCAAAATCAACAGTGGGGAATATTCACCTCCTGTTCACTTTTATTCTATGTGAGCAAAGTGGCAAATAAAATTTGCATTTGCATCTGGTGGCAAAGCAAATTTGCGTCTTGGCTTGCGTGGATTTCAATTTTGGTAAACCTTGACCAGCGAAGTCGTTGCCACAAACAATAGCAAAGACGTATGTGTGGTCAACCCATCAGATGGACTACGAACCAGCAAACTTTTAGCTCTGTGTGCCTCAAATCCTGCAGTCTATCAGAATGTGACCAGAGGAAGCTGCCAGAGCAAATAAAACATGAGCTCAGCAGATCTGTCTAGTTCCTGGGCTGCCATAAGATAAAGGTAGAAAGTTCAGTCTTTTTTAGTCAAACTAGTGTTACTAAAGCCAAGAATATTTGGTTTCATCATTAGAATTAGCCTATGTGGTTCAATGAGTATGATATGAACATATCTGACATTTCCATCTGCAAGTGTGAGTCTTTAAAAAAAAAAAAAACAACACTGTCCCGGAAAACTGAATCTTGTTAATATTGTTTTTTTGATTAACATCCTCTTCGTCAAATCACCTGATTTTCCATTAAGATCACTTCATCCTTCCTAAATTTTAACCATAATAACTGGTAGCGCTAATATTAGCAGTGTAGACACCTTATCACATGCACCATTTTTAGTTCAGAGAGGTTTTAGAAATCGGGATATGAAGCTGCACAGACAGCTTGCTCTGAATAATACCTACACCTCGGTGTAAGCTATTAGTTTGAATGCTGTGTGCATGTAAACACGCTCACACAAGGAAAAGAAGCATGACCATGACTTTAATGTGTGCTGCTGCCAAAATGCCATTTAACCAAACTCTCCCTCTTTTCTTCTCTCTTCCTTGATGCTCCTGGCTGCTCCCCTCGTCTCCTCCAAGGTAAGTCATATATAAACCCCACACACACAGACACCCAAACTGTACGTAGCCTCCCTCCGCATTCCTCCATCCCCCACCTCCTCCGTACGTCCGTCTGTCTGTACGTCCGTCCGTCTGTGTTTGTTCAGCAGTGTGTTTCCTCCTCCCTTCTTGGCGCCGGTCCATCCCGCCTACCTACCTGTCTGCTCTGGTCAGGTGAGTGAGGTGTTAGCTTAGCAACAGCGACTCTGCAGCTCTTCCTGACTCCTCCCGTCTCCCCCCAACCACCACCTTCCCTATACGCCTCCCCTCCACCTTCCCCACCTCCTCCACTCTTCCTCCCCCCTCACACCTCCCCGCCTTCCCACACCACAGCAGGTCTTGGGTCAACCTGTACTGCGTGCTGAACAAAGGGGAGATGGGTTTCTACAAGGACGCCAAGAACACCACCACGCCCTATAACAATGAGCCGCTGCTCAACCTGTCCCACTGCCACTGCGACGTCACCAACGGCTACAAGAAGAAGAAGAACGTCTTCACGCTCAAGTGAGGATCTTTTGTCGTATTTGTTTGGCACATTTGTGATTTATTAGATCAAAAACCTTCCACTTAGCATTAGTTTTCACTTTTTATGACCTGTTCTGACCTACTCCTCTTACTTATCACACGTCTAGTCCAACTTTGATCACCAGTGACTCAGGAGTTTTCACTCTCTCTCAACAGTAGCTGATCTTAAAGGACCTGTGTGTAGGTTTTAGTGGCATCTAGTGGTGAGGTTGCAGATTGGAGCCAGTGAAAAACCCTTTGTCTCACCCTCCTCTATGGTGGTGGCTAGAAACACGAAAAATGCCCTCTATAGGGTCGGTGTTGTCGTAGTCCAAGGACCAAGACTCTCCTGTTCAGGAAGTCTTGGTCTGCACCAGGGTGCGATTGACTGCTTTCACACCAGCCCACATACTTCAGCTTTGACCCATCCTTTTCCTAGTCTGTTTCTTGTGATTCCTCCAACTTTATCGAAGTACCATTGTAAATTGCTGAAGTATCTCTTGAATTGTAAACACTATGTGAGCCAGCACGTCGTTTCTAAAGTTATTCACCAAACATGTTTTGTATTGCCCTGTTTGTAAGCTCGATTCTTCTCCTCTTATTGCAGAACGAAGGATGGCAGCGAGTTTTTGTTTCATGCAAAAGATGAGGTGAGACATTCCCGTGTTTTTATTTACATCTCCAAAAAGCTGTGACTTTATTTTATAGATAACTTGTGTGACATACAGAAACATCAGCTGACATCTGTGATCCCCCTTTTCTTGCAGGACGACCTCAAAGCATGGGTGAACAACATCACCGCCAGTATTACGGAGCACGAGGAGATTGCCAAATGGGGTCAGCCCCAACCAACTACCTCATCCACCGACGAGGGCACGCGCCGCGACGGCAGCAAGGCGGACAACAGGTCAGAGCGAGGCGGCTCGGACCGGATCGAACGAGCAGACAAAGAAAAGGAGAAAGAGAGAGAGAAGGAGAAGGAGAGGGAGAGAGGTGAACGCTCAGAGAGGTCAGATCGAGGCGGGAAGTCAGACGCGAAGCGCTCGGAAAAGTCCGGTAAGAAAAAGTGAACCGGGTGACGGATTGGTCAGGAATGAAACGTATAAACTCCGGATAGGAGGCGGGGCCATAGACTGGTAGTGAACGCCCCCCTCCTTCTCTCCGCCTCCAACACTGTCAACAAAGCGGTTGTGTTCGGATGGAAAGTGACACACAGGACAGAAGGATTGACCCAGGCTCGCTCATAGGACTGACAGGACGGATTTGGAGCAGGAGACATCTTTCTCTTTCTCTCTCTCTCTTCTTCTGTGTCTCTGTGAGAACACACAGAGTCACTGACGCTCCGCCGGCGTCCCTGGTGGCTGTTTCAGAGAACTGCAGAGAGAGTTTTGTGCTGCTGAACCCCGGGCGGCGGTAACGTGAGAGAGAGACAGGACATGTTAACTCAAAGGCTGTTACTGATTGCTGGTAGTGCGATAAAACGTAGCTCATTCTGTTCCATGTTTGTTTTTTTCTATGAGATGAGCTGTATCTGTATGTATTTCTCGTCTGTCTGTCCTATCTACTGTATCTATCTGTCTGTCTGTAAGTCAAAGACATCCTACGCTATGTCTTATTACTCCGCGGAAATCGAAAGAGAATGAAGTTATGCCAAAATGTTTTACAGACATACAAACTTAGAAAAAACCTTTTTGTTAAATGTTTTTCTCCAGTTTTGTCCGATCTGTCTCGAGGTCTGGCCATGAAAAAATGTGGAATTTAAAACTGGTTTTACTTTGATATCGAACACATTCATCCAAACTCACCATGGATGAATCGACACTGATAAACAGCTACAGTAGTGTGCTGATTGTAGGAAGGTGCGAACATGATGATTTAAGACGAAAGAAGAGTAGATGGCCAACCAGGGTGACAAACTTCAAAATAATCAGGTGTACAAAAATCCATGAAAGCCGAAATTATTGCTCAGAAATTAACAGAAGCTTGACATTTTGACCGTAACTCTGAAATTTTCTTGAAATGTTCTTACATTATAGGTTGAAATCTGCCAACGAATAGCAAGCGGAGCAGCTTCCTTTTGTTTATAATGAGTTTATTTAGGATTAAAGATTTTCTTGTGAGGATTTCTTTAAGACAGATGGGTCAGGGGATGTGGCGGAGAGACTACAGGACAGTATGGTCACTGCAGCCTATTGGACAAATGTATATTATAAAATCATATGTACAGTTCTTGGTTCAGTGATCAGAACAAGATTTTAATAAATCTGATGCTAGACTCTGGTTCCCAGGGGCCTCATTCGTCAAAATGTTGTTTAATTTAATTTGAATTAATGTTCAGAATAACAGATAAAACAGCAACAAATGATTTGGGTAAATATTTTGGGTAACTGTACAGGCTAAGATTTAGGTTTTGATATCTCAAAGGAAATTTGTGAAGTTCATTGTCAACTTTCTGATTTTACCATCAAGTTCAGTTATACATAAATTCATAAATTACATGTTCGGCTTTGGTCATAAGCACAAAATCCTGCACCTGGCACGTTTTTGATGAATGAGGCCCTCGAGCTGAAAACAGGCCGCGTCTACTCTTTTATTCTCTTACAACATCAAACTACTCGTCAGATATTCTCTTTGATTTATTTACACAAATATGTTGCATCCTTTTTTATACGGAAATCAGAATTTTTTGTTTTTGTGTGTATGTGCGTGCGTGTGTGTGCGTGTGCGTGTGTGCTGCTGCTCTCCGCTCCCAGGGTCTCCATAGCTCTCAGGTTATTTATGTTAGTGTGTGCTTACCGTGTGCTTCACATGTCAATATGTTTGTCCCCTCAGACGCCACCTCAGTCTTCCAGACATGTCCGATCATACACACACACACACACACACACACACACAGACACACACATACATACACATACACAGAAGAGTAAAAGTCAGCAATGTCAAATGTCATCAAACTGTCCAGATCAACATCCCATCAGTGTAGAGTTAAACAGGAATGAGTGAATGAATTTAAAGTGAATGGACTGACACACTGTTGAGAGGCAGGATATCAGACTGACCAAATATTTAGTAAAAAAGGGGGTTAAACTGTCTGTGAGTTGTGAGATTGCATGTTTTGCTTGGAGAGAAATCACTCGTCACAAGAAGCTCGTCTTTGCAGCCCGCTGACTCGGCATCCACACATCGGTTTATGTTACATTTCCTGTAAACTCACCACGAAGCCATAAACGATAGGGGAACAAGGGCAAAAGGAAAGAAAGGAGAGAATTGTCTTATAAACTTGTAAATGCAGCTGGGGAATTTTGGGGAAACTGGTAGGAGCATCCTGGTCAGTTATGGGTCAGATAGCATTTAAAATCCTTTTTAAAATCCTTTCAAATAGAAATGCTGTTTCAGTCCCACTGCTACTGTATGAAAACTTCAGTTCTGGTATTTTTTATTCTTTAGTCAAAGTCCAGCTGAAACAACAAAGTGCGTATCTGCTCTTTAAATGGCCCCTTGTTTTCCTTTGACAAAAAAAAAATCAGAAACCAAAGGTTAAAATTTATATTTTGTACATTTTGGTTTCGTGATGGTGCCCTCTTTTTTGCTTAAGTTTGTTGAAATACCCTTGGTTCCCCGTCTATGTAGATGGGGAACTTGTTTCCATATAGCCGGTCAAAATGTTTCAACCATATGTTAAAGCACAAGACAATACAAGAGCCACAGACTTTGAAAAAAACCCAGCTCCATTCAGGACTGTCAGACAGACCTGGAAAGGCCCCAGAGAAAAGCTCAGGGAAGCAGCTGTATGGTGCTCTTAAATGGAGGTTGGGGCGTGGACAGACACACATTTGCAAAACCAATTAGTTTGTCTTCATTCTTGAAGTCTTTTCTCTTATTATAAAACAACAAATTCAGTTTGAAAACACTCCTCGTCAAGTATAAATCGTATCTTAGCTTGTCCAAGTACGTTTTCTAGTGAGTGACACAAAGGTGAGATTTACGCTTTTGTCAGAAGTGTTTTCAAAAAGTGTTTTTTGGTTTTAAAACAGAAAAGACTTTAAGGATGAAGATTAACTGGTTGGTTTGACATATTTGCATCTGGCTACCTTCCCTGTGTCCATTAAAGATCAGGGTACAGCGTCTTCCCTGGGCCGTTCTATGGGGCTGGTGTGGTCCTGATGTTTCAACACCACTACTGATAAAACACTGTCTCCCATGGCTCATAAGCTACAGCACATGTTTGCTTATTTTGTGTCTTATCAACTCGCTGCCAGTACTGGAGCTGCCAGCTGCTGTCAATCAAACGCAGACACGGCCCTCCAGCTGCTGAGATTAAAATTTAAATTGAGATTTTCTGGCATTTCCCCAAAGACATTTCTTTAATAAAATAAATAATACGACAAAGTTTGACTGCAAAAAGGGATGACTAGGTGTGATTTCAATTGGACTTTAATGAAAAAAAGTTTACACCTTCCTCTATGAGCAGGTGGTGTCCATGGATGTAGATCCCAGGAATCCAAATTGCTTTATATATATTCATAAGTCTTTATTTTGCCAGGTTAATAATTTCTCTGTTTCCTAACAGTGTAATATTGAAGTTATAACAGTATTATGTTAACTGGCTGTTTTTTTATGTTGTACTTTATTTACTTGAGGATTTTAAATTCTGTCCTGACCTGTTGGTCCGGTTTGTGTTTTTCATACAACATGTCTTCAGAACTGCAACTTGTTTTATCTTGTTTTATTTCAACACACTTTATGCATCTAACTTAGGTGTGAATGCCAGATCAATGCAATCATTTACATGCATGTTGGACACAACAAACAAGAGTTAAAAGAGGTGAATTTTGGTTGAGCAAATCTTCCACGTGTAAAGTGACACAGTTACAGTCCTCGGACGATGAATCTAACGGCGCGATAAACTGACACACTTTGTTACTGTAGATACACACAGGACAAAACATGCAGGGTACGGCTTACAGATAACATCACAAAATGTGTTATTGGAAACATTTTACACAGCAGAAACATCCAGATATGTGAACGTCAACATTGTTAACATCATGACGGACTGAAGTTTCTGAATCAGATGTTCAGATTTAATGGTTTGGATGAGCTCGTAGGTACCCTGCCTGTCTGTGTGTGTCTGTGCTGTTCTGTTCACATCAACCTCAGTCTGTCGGCAGAGATGAAATGACGAATAAAATACCTTTTGGTTTATCATTAATGTTTTTATAGTCAGTGTTTTCTTTTCTCGCTGGAAATGAATGTACATCCCCAATTCCAAAACCAAGTTGGGGCACTGTGTAAATAAAAACAGAATACAATTCCCGACAAAGGTTTTTACAAAGTTACAACACTATCACCTGTACAGGTAATCAACCTGTTTACCTGTGGATGTTCCCCAACAGGTGTTTTTGGGAGCATTTCACAACTTTCCCAGTCTTCTGTTGCTCCTGTCCCAACTTGTGTGAAACAGGTTGCTGCCATCAAATTGAGAACGATGATGTACACATCATCCCAACTTTCTTGGAATCGGTGTTGTAGAGCCTTGTTGTTGAAAATGTGTCAGTTTGGATGCGCATTTGTGTTCGCTTCTCTAGAAAAGACAGCTTGTAGATCATAAGATAAAACTTTCTAGTAAACCAGGAATAAGATAATTAGAGTTTTTCGTTGGCATTAAGAGGGTGAAATCTTTCCTTTAATAGAGGGAAACGTAGACATTTCTCAGTCTGATACCATTCAGTCATTCATAGTTTCAGTCTTTGACATTTTGCATCTTGTACACCAAAACCACACAGTAGTATGCAGTAATATGGAGTATAATTTATGAGTATTGTTGAGGGGGTTGTTCAGGATTTAATATTGTTAATGTTGATGATGATGATGTCCATGGTAGCAATGAACTGAGACTTATGCAACTTCTTCTTTGCACTAGGGACGCTGGCCTGTGGCAGAGTTGAGGCCTGATTGTCAGTGGTGTTGGGGATCCAGCAGAGAAAAGAGTTATCAGGTTAGCAAGAAGAAAGTGTTATTTGAAACTGCTGAAGGTCAGCTGTTTGGGCTCGATTTTAACTTCACAGTTTGTGCAATGCCCGTGTGGGCTAACATGACTGCAAATTCATGCTAGAGCTGAAACAATGACTCAGTAAGTTGATTGGTTGATCAACAGAAAATTAATTAGCAAAGTAAGGACAATGAGTGTCGGCCTGCAAGTTTCATATGAGGAGCTTTAAAGCTTTAAAAGAAAGCATCAGTTTTCTAACAAAATGATGCTGTGTACGAAAAATCAATTTAATTATCCTATCTTTTTGAAATAATGTCACTCTTCAATGAAAAACATTGACTATTAGATTGTGTATGTGGACTAAATGCTTACTGAACATTTTGGGAGGTTCATTCACAAAACAAAAATCTTGATGAAACTGCACAACAGTTTATAGCCAGTTACATTCAAACCAGTGAACACATTTCTGTTTATCTCTTCCTATTTGCAGCAATCTGTTCAAAGCTTTACACTTAGTGAGGCGCCATATCTGTTTGACATTTCTGCATTAAAATCTGCAGCTTTGCAAAGTTCATAACTTTAGTTTAAAACATCAGGATTAGTTCAACACTTAATTTGATTATTTTATGCACTTGGCATTATCTTTTTTTTCTTTAGCAACACCGAACACAACATAGGACCAGAATGTCTGTACAAATGTATTATTTGTTTTACTGTACTGAAGCTCCAGATCAGTCGGCTTCGCCACATTAAGTCAATTTAGTCACCATCAGTACATCAGCTTTCACTTGAACTCACCTTTCTGCAGTAAACAAACCCACTCCACGTGTGCTCCATGCAGTTTTAAACAAACAGAATTATTTCCAAACTTCCACCAGCCAGAGATAACCCAGTGTTGCGAGTGAATACTGAATATTTGCTGCCGTAGTGTCTCTCCTCCGAGGACCCCAAAGCACCACTGTCTATCTGCCCTCAGCCTGTCAGTCTCTCTGTATGCCTGCCTAAAGCAACCTGATGTACAAATGTATTTGCTCTGAAGTATTTTCTGTAAAAACAAAGAAGTTTATCCATGTTGACACTGGGAAAACTGCCCCTTGTCTTCATGTTTAACTTTGTAGAGTCTGTGTTGAAATGAGATTTGTACCATAAGCCCGGTTGAATCCACACCTCCTCCATGCAAACACATCAGGACAAAGAGGTTGCATGAATGATATAGTCTCTATTATGGTACTGCTGTGCATGTCTTGAGTCCCATTCCTCCACTATGCAATCACTGTAACATACCAACACAAACTACCAACATTGAAAAGGGTGAATGAGTGAACCAACAATGTATAAAATGATCAGAATCACTGGCTCTGTACAGTTGTTTCTTTGACTTGATAAATACAAATTGTGATATTAAAGGATAATGTGTGTGTGTCTTTTTGTGAAGCAGATAAGTGAGGTCTGGGGTCTTGCAGGGAGTCCTTTGTGAGCTCCAGGGAGGGCTGCAGAGTGAGGAGCAGCTTAATTTCTCGTGTATTTCATTTGATCAGTTTGCACAGTGAATGTAAAGGGGCTGTTATTTAAAGGAGCTCTGTGGAGCTTCACTGTTGTGAAAGAAGCCACTCGTTAGTTTGTGTCAGCGGACTCCATTTCTAAACTTACTAACTACTAAATAAGTCCGAGTCCTAAGTCAGGCATAAAGAAATCCACAGCCCAGCAGCATGTAACAATTTAAACACATCTCTATGGGTTTGTATAGGCAACCGAGAGAAACAGGGAAAGTCTCATTTTTGCTCACGTGACCAATAAAAAACTAATTTAGACACAGATACAACAGATATTCTTAGCTTTTATCAATAAGGGTTAAGGAGTATAAGTAGGTGCAACTTTAAAGATTTTAATGATGGTAATAGAACTTTTTGTGTAAGTATTTTTTTAAACATGTGTGCAGGGGATCATTAACTTGAAACACACTAAAGTGTACAGAATGACATGATGGTAATTTAGTATAAATAAAATTACAGCCACATTAAAAAATAAATGTTTACTTTTGTTGAAAGGCTCATTCGAGTTCTTTCGTGGGAAAATAGCACTTTATTTACACTCATAAATTAGACATATACTTCTAATTAACATATATTACAACTGCACCATTTTGAGGGTCATTATGTCGTTTCTTTCTTGACAAAATATCGTAATTTATCGATGTTTACCTTTGGTGGGCTGTCTATCAATTTTATTTTGAAATGTGGACGTGACACCGGAAGCGGATATGGGAGACGGAACCTTTTCGGAAACGCACCGTCCGCCATGTAGGACAGCGAATACGTTAACACGGAAGAAAGACAGTTGTTGTGGTTCAGTTCATCGGACTCTGATTTAAGTTTCTGTTCAGTCTTTAAAATGCGCTGCGTGGTGCCGGACACAGCGGGCTGAGTGTATCACTGGACCGAACAAACATGGAGGCGAGGTTCGGCAGCGAAGTGGCGACAGTCGTTGAAGTCGCCATTCAGGCGACCGTGTCTGTTTTCAGGGATGTCTGGGCGAAAGAGGCGCCAAACACGGAGTGGGACGAGGCGAAGTTGGGCGAGATTCAGGAGATAGAGAAGTGTCTGGTGGTTCAGGTCCACAAAGTGTTCACGGAGTTCTCCTCCGAGCTGTTTGAGGAGAACGAGGCTCTGCGGGCCAAAGTGGAGCAGCTGGAGGATGTGCTGCAGAGGAAAGCCGGGCAGCTGGAGCAGGAGCTGGAGGCCAGAGTGGGTCAGCTGGTCCGAGAGATGGAGCAGCTGGAGAACGAGCTGAAGAGCATCCGTGAAGGTAGCACCAAGACAGGGGCAGGCCCGACCTGCTCTCTGACAGGCGAGGGCCAGTCATCAATCAATCAACCAACCGATCGATCACTCAGATCACCAGATGAAAACTCATACCTCAGTCAGACTGAGATGACAAACATCAGATGAGAGGCCTTATCGCCCAGCTCTAATATGGCTTTATTGATTAGTCTACAAAATGTTGGAGAATAGGAAAGAAAATACCCCTTATTTACATCAGATGTTTGATTTACAGCCCTCAGACCAAAGATATTTGATTTACAGTGATAAATGCAGCAGATCTTCACCTTTCAGATCAAGTGGATCGTTGACATTTTTGCTCCTTGTGCTACATAAGCTTGATATCTGCAGATACAATACGTGAAATGTCTTTCTTTTCTTTGTGTGCCAGTTGATTACTTTCTACATGATCAGATCACTCATTAATTTATGTCTCTGTGTCTGGAAACAACACAGGAGCGCCGGTGTTACCTGCCTCCACTGATCAAGCTGCACCACAGCCTGCTGCCACTCTGGTTGCTGCGGAGGAATCCACCTTGGACCCTCCTCTGATTTCATCTGGAAGCACAGAAGCTGCATCCGTGACTATCCCCAAACCTTCGATAGCCCCGATGATGTTTGTTGGCAGCGTCAGCTCTGCTCCCACCATGTTGTTGGTCGGTGCCAACCAAGTTGTCACCCAGGCCTCCACGCCATCGACAGCTGTGTCTGAAACAACGGGAGCAACACAGCTCATCCTCAAACCAGCAGCCTCACCTGGGTTTACGCCTCAAGATGTCCCCAGTCCAGATTCCAGTGGTGTCGACTCGACACAGGAAAAGGTTGGGTGTCTCTGTGATGTTTTAAGTTTAACTCTGTAGATTTAGATTTAAGCAAGGATGTCATAAAAAATGTTAAACTCTGCTTTATACTGTACCGTAAATATCTTTCAGGTGATACTGGTTTGGTCCTGTCAAAGTGTGAACTGTGACGCTTAGAAAACTATTTACTGTTTGGGTTCTGATTGTACTCCATTGCCTGCAAACAACTTTTTACAATCCAATTATTTCCTTTTGCATCACAGAAATCTGTGGAAGAGGCACCTCCAGGGAAAACAAAGAGGATCAGGAGACCAACTTCTAAAATGAAAGAAGGTATGATAAGCTTTCACACTCTTTCTTCTTACAGGATGTGACCATCACATTAACGTTTGGGAAGGAACAAGAATAGGTAGAGGGTACATTGTCTTAAAAAAAAATGGTACGCTAATTTCATAAATGTCTTCCCTCTATTTCCAGTTTCCACTGACAACAGCACCGAGGAGAACCAAATCAGGTCAGGTGGGGCGCAGAGAAGGAGGCTTAAAAAGAAAGACTCAGAGACAGTGAACCGGTTCTCCTGTGAGCACTGTGCTGCCAGTTTTCATTGGAAAGCTGAATTGAAGAAACACACGAAGCTCCACCAGATGCCTTTTCCTTGTGAGCAGTGTGGCAGAAGTTTCCTTGAAAAGAAGTCTCTGGAGAATCACCTTTTACGCCACGAGACACGTAAAACCCCCCTGCCCTTCCCCTGTCCTCGGTGTAAAAGGTCGTACAGAAAAGAGGAGTCGCTTCAGAATCACCTCAAGCGTCACCAGAGGTCGAAACCGCCAAAGCCGTTCGCCTGCGATCAGTGTGGGCGAACATTCAGAATTCAGCAGTCTCTGGAAAACCACCTCTTGCGCCACGAGAAGTGGAAGCAAATGATTAAGTGCGAGCATTGTGACAGGACTTTCAGGACGTCGGTGCTGCTGAAATGTCACATGTCCGTGCACTCTGAAGAAAGGCCGTTCAGCTGTGCGATATGTGGGAAGGAGTTCAAGAGTAAAGACACCCTTCGCTTCCATCAGGTGGTTCACACGAACACCAAAAAATACAAATGCACGATGTGCGACGAGACTTTCAAATACGCCCACTCCCTGACTGTTCACAAGAGGAAACACACAGGCGTCACTCCGTTCATCTGCAACGTGTGCAACAGGTCGTACAGGACCGGCACTGCTCTGAAAAGACACAGCGTCGTCCACACCGGGGAGAAACCGTTCACCTGTCACATCTGTGGAGCAAGGTTCAGCCTGAACAACAACCTCAAGAGACATATTCGCATTCACACAGGAGAGAAGCCGTTCACCTGCCAGGAGTGCGGCAAGAGCTTCTCGGACAACACCAAGCTCAAGTCCCACATGCTCATCCACGGTGCCAGAAAACCTTTCATGTGCGATCTGTGCGGGAAGACTTTCCTCTTCAACTGTAGGCTGCTGATACATCAGCGGTACGTGCATGCGAACAGGGGCGAGGAATCGGAAGACACGCAAAGATTTTTACAGACTAGAAGGCGAAACAAGTCTGTGGTCAAACCATTCAGCTGCAAGATCTGTCTGAAAGGTTTCAGCACCGCAGGTTCTCTCAAGCTCCATGAAAAAGGCCACAGTGAGCACAAGGAGTTCAACTGCGCAATATGTGCGAAGTCTTTCCACAACAAATACTCATTCGCTTATCATCAGAGGAGCCACGCAGGGGAGAAGCCCTTCGTTTGTGACGTGTGTGGGAAGAGGTTTTTCCATACTGGCAGCCTAAAGCAGCACGAGCGGATTCACACCGGGGAAAAACCGTACAAATGTGACCAGTGCGGCAAGGCCTTCAGAACAGACGGAAACTACTACAGACACCTGCGGATCCACACGGGCGAGAAGCCGTTTGAGTGTATGTACTGTCACAGGAAGTTCCACCAGTCAAATCAGCTCAAGTCCCACATGCAGATCCACACGGGGCAGAAGCTCTACGCATGCCCGCAGTGTGGCCGAGGCTTCTCCGATTCGCGGCAGCTCAAGAAGCACAGCTGTGACGGCTCGTAGGTGACGTGATGCTGCAGTGTGTTGTCCACCAGACCGCTCGACTCGGCAACAAATATCGCTCATATGTTGTATTAAGGGAAACAAAATACTTTAAAGTGTGGCTTGGTCTATTTATGCTCAAAATATTAAAAGCTGATACAATTCACTCGATTACCATCCTAGTTTAGACAGAAAAATGTGTCTATTCCGATGAAAATATGCTCAGTTTTCGCAGTCAGTAAATGAAAATACAAAACATTTGCTTGTGATAACTTCAGTGGCAAATTGATGCTTTTGTCTTCACATTAACTTTAGCTTTTTTTTTTT
Organism: Pagrus pagrus; assembly: GCF_965226575.1. Taxonomy (NCBI): domain Eukaryota; kingdom Metazoa; phylum Chordata; class Actinopteri; order Spariformes; family Sparidae; genus Pagrus; species Pagrus pagrus. The sequence goes on along the minus strand of NC_140188.1, from coordinate 3,813,684 downwards.
GGCTGTTGGTCAACTAAGGAGTTTTAACACAGCTAGAGTTAAGAGATAAAACAAAAGCAAGTTTTACAGTATTTAATAGTAAATGTAGTTAAAGTGTGTTTTCTTTCTTCAGCTATTAAAAACATTAAAAAACACAGATACTACTGCTAGATTTAAAAACAAATTTAATTTAAAAATCATAAAGTTACACATGAGGTATTGATAGAAAGATGCCTCTTTAAATGTATTAAGGTAATAAATGCGTTATTGCCAGGTTCATATTTTGAAGACTTGTAGTAGGACTTGGTGTCAGTTGCTGAGAGTTACTCTTATTTCTCTTCATCAGTTGAATCGATATTAAAGTGAAGACGGAAGTCATTTTTGAATGACCTTTTTGTGTTATTTTGAAAGATTTCTGGTTTACAGCTGTTTTGTATTAATTTATGTTTTGTGGATTCAAAATAGTCCTTTAGAAGACCATTAAAATGTCATTATTTTCAAGGAAAATCTGAAATTGTAAAAGGAATATGTAATTTACAGTTCTGTGTAATATGGCACTGTATATATATTTTTCTTCGTTTGTTATTGCAATAAAAGAATATTTGCAACCGAAGCCACTTCAAGAGCTTTATTTTGAAGTCGGATTTTTATCTTTGTGCGGCTGCATCCACTTCCGGAATCAATGGCGGTAACGCTGCTGCTATTTTTCTTTGCGTCTGTACGAGTCACCTGTTAACTTTAAAGGTAAAATGTCAGCAAACGAGGTGTTTTATTCAGAAACAAAGTTCATCGTGGAGACAGCCATCAAGACCGCTTATGGTGTTATCGAAAATCCCAAAGAAGAAAAGTCGTTAAAGGAGCCAAATGCGAGACGGAAGGTGAGTGAAGGTTTGTTTTAACGATGTCGCTTAACGGTGCAATCAAACGGCCGTGATCAGCGCTGGGAAGCGGGTCAGAGATACTGTAGTTAGAGGAGATTGTGTCGACGGAATAGAGAGGCTGCGTAACACTAAGCGCAACAAAGATGGCGGACTGTCATCACAGACAAGCTAGCCAAAATCATCGAGTTAGAGTCGTTGTGTGGGGAAAATAAAGTTCTGGGTGTCCTGAAGGTGGAAATTGTTGCATAAATATTAGTTGGGGCTTATTTCTGGGTTTTTAAAGTACAGTTTTGTGTTTGTATTGATGGCGTCTGATAAAAACTGACATCCAGAGACATGGAGGGTGAACTGACGAGACGTAAACAGAGCCCGTCTTCTTTTGTTCTGTCCTGTATTAATAATTTCTGTAGTTTAAAAAATATATTTTAAAGCAGAGTTCAGAAGTCACCCAGACGAAAAGTACTTCAGTAAAACACTTAAAGTGTCTGATATTAAATGTAAGTTACCTACTACATAAGTATCAAAACTAATTCCCTGGTAATACATTTACATTATTATCAACAGTAATTTATAATTAAATACAAATTAAACATGGCAGATTGTATTCCTGCACAGTTCACATAGGATTCACTTCTTTTTACTGCCTATTCTGTTTTATATGAATATTTATTATGAAAAGTCAGCAGTTTTTTTCCAATAGCCTCCATGTCATGTGACCCAGTGACTCCAAACCAATGCCGAATGGTTTTACTAAATAGGACAAATAAGACACATCTCTATTTTATTAAATTCTACTGCTTCTTCTGTAAAAGCCTATAAAATGTCCTAAAAATGCTCATCACAATTTCCCAGAACTCAAAGTAACTTTAATTTGCTTCTTTTGTCCAACTAACAGTTCAAACCCCAAACACTCTTCTGCTAATATCAGAAATGACAGAGAAAAGCAGCAGATCTTCACATTTAAGAAGCTGCAACCAACAAATGTTTGACAAAAAATTACTGAAATGATCAATCGATATCATACCAATTTTATTTTGACTGACAAATCAATTAATCGTTAACCAATCATTGCAGCTCTAGTGTCCACCATAAATAAATCTATCATCAGATTATTTTATTTAACAGATGTTTTATAACAAATTGTGACATTTTTTCATCCTCACAGCCAGAATTGGACGACATTGTAGAAATGTTGGCACGAGAGGTGACGAGAAAGATCAACGCCATATTCTCCCAACTGTCCTCAACGCTGCTCAACGAAAACCAGACCCTGAAGGCCACAGTGGGGCAGCTGGAGAGCGAGCTGAAGACGGTGACTAAAGACTTTGAAAACGCCAGAATGTGGAGAGAAAACGTCCTGAACGGCTGCCCGGTGCTGTTCGAGCAGAGCGGGCTGATCTACACCTTGAAGCCTTTCGGGGTGTTGAAAAGAAAGACGGATCAGTTAACAGAGGGAGTCACCGACTCATCGCCTGCTGCTGGGACGCAGAGCGGACATGATGCTGGTAATTTCTACTAAAGGAAAAATCCACCACAAAATGTTATCCCTGTTAAAAACTTATTGTAAGTCCTTTTGGGAAAGTAGACAAGGCATGTGTGGGTTCCTAAAATAACCTCTGGGATGACGTGAACGTCACACAAATGTTATTGAGACCAGTGAAAAAATATACAAAATACAGTATTTTCAGTTGATTCCAACAATGTCTAATGTGTCTTTGTTTGTTTTCTTCAGTATTAACTTCTTGTTCAGATGGTGGGGAAGCAGCAGAGGAGCTGAACTCTGAAGCTGAGTCCTCACCAGCCAGCAGACAAGGTGAGAGTTTAAAAGGTAAACGTGGAAGTAAACCTCATTAACACACAGGAATAAAGACGTTTGTGAAGTGTACATTCAGTGACGTGTGGGACAAGATTTCTTTCTTGTCATAAACCACTGGTTCCCAGCCTGGGGGTGTCCAGAGCTTCACAGGGCGTCATGAGGCCATTTTGGTTTTAAGGGGTTTAAGAAAATGTTTTTTAAAATATACAGTTTGTCTATATCTCAGCAGTTTAGGTTATTATTTAAGATGTAAACTTCTCACAAGACAAGGGCACAATGAAGACCTGAACACAAGCAGCTTAACAGCCTTGTCTTGCATTAGAAAAGTAGAAAGTTAAAAGAATAATATAACAGTAATTTCAGTTTCGATATGTAATTGATGAGATGTTCATTATTCCTGGTCAGAGATTGTTTACAGGTAACAGTTGCTTCCGTAACACTCGATTATGATTTCAAATAAATCAAATAATGATTCATGTGTGACATGATAACTGTGACATGTGTGGTAACGTTTTATTTTGTCCCTCCTGTCTAGACGCTGCACAGGATGATTCCACTGCAGAATCCAAAAACACCGACAGCCAAAACACACAGAAAGCAGAAGTGAGGAAGAAAGCGAAGGTCTTTGTGTGTGACGTCTGTAACAAGAGCTTCAACCGGCAGTTTCACCTGCAGAAGCACATGAACACTCACAAAGAACCCTTCGCCTGCGACCAGTGCCCGAGGAAGTTCAGGAACGCAGCGACTTTTGAGCATCACCTGCTGCGACACGAGGAGAAGAAGACTGTTACCTTCAAGTGCCAGATCTGTAACAAGGCGTTCAAAACAAAAATGCACCTGAAGACTCATCAGCTCGTGCACACGGGCACGAGGCCGTTCGTCTGCTCCACCTGCGGGAAGGGCTTCAAAACAAAACGCAACCTGCAGGCTCATCAGGTCGTTCACACCGCCGAGAAGCCGCACAAGTGCTCGGAGTGCGGGGAGAGTTTCAGGTACGCGTTCACGCTGCAGTGCCACAGAAGTGTCCACACTGGTGAGCATCCTTACAAATGCACGGTGTGTGGCAAAGCTTTTACAAAGAGGAGATCGCTCAGGACACACCAGTCGGTCCACAGAGGGAAAATATTTACCTGTGAGACGTGTGGAGCGGGCTTCACCCTCCAACACAACCTGAAGAGACACATTCGTATCCACACAGGTGAAAAACCATTCAAATGTAAAGTCTGCGGGCTGAGTTTCATCCAGGACAACAAGCTGAAGGCTCACATGCTTCTTCACGGTGCCTCAAAGTCCTTCATGTGTGACCTGTGTGGGAAGACTTTTCTGTACAACTGCCAGCTGCAGAAACACCAGAAAGTTACTCACAATGACAAACACGGGTCTGTCATCAGGAGGCAAACTCGAGAACGAGGAAACCGCAGAGTTATCTATCGACGGGACAGGACGACAGTCGATGTGACGCCGTTCAGCTGCAAGACCTGCCGAAAGGGCTTCGACACCGCATCGTCACTGAAAAGACACGAGCTCATTCACACAGGTGAGATGCAGTACAACTGCGACACCTGTGGGAAGTCCTTTTTCTACAAAGCTACATACGACTATCATCTACGGACCCACTCGGGGGAACGGCCTTTCGCTTGTGATGTGTGTGGGAAAGCGTTCATCATCCTTCAGGCTCTCAAGTCCCACAAACTGCAGCACTCCGGAGAGAAACCACATAAATGCGAGCTGTGCAGCAAAGCCTTCAGGATCTACGCCAACTACCGAAGACACTTACGGATCCACACAGGGGAGAAGCCCTACGAGTGTGAAGTGTGTGGAGTGAGATTCAGGCAGCTCGGACACGTCAAGTTTCACATGCAGGTCCACACAGGAGAGAGACCGTACTCCTGTAGCAGCTGTGGACTTGGATTTTCAGACTCAAGACTGCTCAAGAGACATAACTGTAGTGAGAAATACCAGAAAATGTTAGGGAGCACGGTCACCACATCATGAAACTGAGAAAATGGTGATAATACTGACAATGCAGCAGCCATTTCTTTGTATTCTTATCTGTGGTAGATCTCAAAATGTTATTTCCTGTCAGGACAAAACACAGTTATTAAATCAGTTTATAAACCTGAATTGCTGCAATGTTGTGCTTGACTGTCAGATTGGATTTTCCAATAAGTTGTGCTTGAAAAACGTTCGCTTTGAAATGTTGCCTATCTCATTACGAGAGTTGTAATTTAGCTCTGACCACAGTTTTAACAGAGGATTAGTTTCATGTTTCAGGCATCTAGTTATAAAATAGTTTCTGAAGTCTGAGCTGCAAAAATGAATGTGAAAACTTGAAATGTGTAATTCTAAACTTTATAGTGCTGGGTTACGCACATTACGCAATGTTCCTAATAGACGTTTATTTTGAAAGTAATTGGCGGAAGTAATCCTATCTTATCACGTCTAACTTGACGTTTTACTTCGATATAGTTCCTCACTGTGACCACTGGAGGGCAGCAAACACGCCAGTTCCATTTTTTTAATTATACCGATAAAACCTGATTGTAACAATCACGCAAATAACTTTAATTCATATTTTCTCAATCAATCACTTAATCAATTGCTTTATTACAGAGAGATATCTTTTTTCTTAAATTAATTGGTAACCAAACTAGTTGGTCAAAACTTTGATTGATAGCTTTTATTGAAAGAGAAATATATGTAGCTCATGGTCACCTGACAGTCTTCTCTGCTGTGATTGTAAAATGTTGCTAGTGTAATGTAAGGAATATTACAGTAGCTACATCCTTGAATCAAATCAGAGAAGGTTTTATTTTATTTTATTTTATAATGTGTTGGATTTCCGTCGGTTTTAAAGTTTTGGTTTTATTGGTTTGGTTTTATTTATTAATATTTATATTATCAAAGTTTTTCACTTTTATTGTTAAAGTAGCCTAATTGCCGGAAATGTACGTATGTTATCAAATCTGACGGATTGTATATGAACAAAGTAGCCACGAATTTATGTAACGTTGTAGTTTCTGACTTTGACCACTGGAGGGCAGTCTGTACATGTTTCTACACGCGTTAACGCCAGATATTCAACTTCAACCAGCGTCAAGCCAGACACACTGCCATGCTATTACTTCCGGTGAAATTTTCAAAAATAAAATAATTTAGAACTTGCACACAGACAGATAGATGTATTGATACAGTGTTTTGTTGCAAAGATGAGCTGTTACAGGGTTATCACGGCTCCTTGAAGTCCTTGAGAACTTGTGAATTAGAGGGGAAAAAATCAAGACCTTGATAGATAATCATAAATAGACACGAGTCCTTGAAAGTACTTTTTATTTTGTACAAAAATAGAAACTGAAGCGTATTGATGTCTATAAGCTTTTGTGAAGCATGCCAACTTCTCTCTCTTTCCATGTACGGTCCTTGAATTCGAGGTAACTGGGCCTGGAAAGTCCCTTGGGAAATCCCTGAAATTGATGTTTACGAATGTGTGAACCGCAAAAACTACTTCCTTATTTAATTTAATTCATGTAAGGAAGACTGTCTGAGGTCAAACAATGTCTGTCATGTCCAAGCTAATTTGAAACAACCACATGGCCCTTCAGTTTGAGGAGAAAGATAGAAAAGATAGAAAACAAACGTAGTGCGTGCTTTTATTTTGAAGAACATGAACTGGGAAGAGGAAGTTGGGATCCGTGTTGTGAGCGGCACGAGTTTTGTCACCATAACGACAATATTGTAGCACCAAAAAGCTGTTAGTTCAATGTTATTATCACAGAAGTGAAACACATCCACAGCTGACACGTTTATTCGCCAGTATGTCAGATTTGGAGGCGCAGGTGGCCGCCATTTTGGAGATAATGGTCAACGCGACTGTCACAGAAATTAGCAAAGTTATCGGCGGCTCCGATTCAACAGATCCAGAAGTGTCATCATGTGAAAACACACACGGGTCCTCGGCTGACACGGTACGTTAACGTCCAGCTGCTGCTGTGTGTCTGCGTGTGTTACACCCTCTCGTGTGTTGTTGATGATGATGTGTGTGTTGATGCTCCCTCCTCGTCTAAACAACCAGCTGATCATAGAAATAGAAGAGCTAGCTAGCTGCTTAAGATAGCTTTCAACGACTAAACTCATGTAACAACTCAATTCAGGGCTGTTCTGCTGAGTGGGACGTATATTCAGGCTCAATTAAATCAAACATGTAAATCTGGTTGAACAAGGTGGCATAACAAGCGAGAAGAATCCATCTTTGATCGCCATTTTGAGTTGGACTGCAGGCCCAGGCGCATCTATCTGCTGTATGTCTACAGACGGCTCAGCTACAGGTTTCATCACCGCTCACTCACCTGCAGGACCAGAATCTATCGATCACTTATCAATGACTATAGCCACTGGTGAGATGTATCTATGCACAGTTATTCAAGTGCTGTACTAAAGTACAATGTTGAGGTACTTGTTCTTTATTCGAGTATTTCCATTGTATGTTACTTTTTTACTTCTTCCTGTGATTTATTTTTCACTACACTACAATTATCTGACACATAAGTTACAAGTTACTTTCAGATCGGTCAGATAATCAATACAACATAGAACACACTAATAAATGATCAGTGATGAAATGTAACTAATTACTTTACTCAAGTACTCCGCTGTAGTCTACAATTTTGAGGTACTTCCATTTTCTGCTACTTTATACTTCCACTTCACTACATTTTACAAGTATTACTCTCCTTAATTATCTGCAACAGCCAATAGATTGTTCACCCTTTGCTCTGACACATGATGAGTGTGTGTGTAGTGTGTGTCTGCCCCTCACAGTGATGTGTGTTTGTTCCCATCAGGTGATCCAGTTCAGCGTCTTCATGACGTCTCTGGCTCGAGAAGCTGTGGAGAAGATCTGCCAGCTTTTCCACGAATGTTCCTCTGTGCTGCAGTTAGAAGTACGTCCCTTCACTGCGTCGGTACTGTATATTTGAATGTGGGTTTCAGCCATTTTTACTTATATCTGTATTTATTTGGCCGATACCTGATTAATACTGTGATTCACAGAGGTGAGGTTAAACAGCTGTCTTCAGTCTTTGTTTTTACTGTTTCACTTTCTTACACTTTTTTTGTCACTTCAAAATAAGTTCAAGGCTACAAATAAGCAGTAAATTAAAATGGAGGGAAAGAAACTGACAATACAATAAGTGTCTGTAATGTTATAACAATAATTATAACAATGTGATATTTCTGATAAAAAGATTACAATAAAAACAAAAAATAGTAACAGGTCAAGACATGTTGGATATTAAAGGGATAACTACCACTGGACAATGTGACATTTCACAGATTTGCATGATCTCACTGTTGGTATCGTCATATCATCCAACTGTAGTGGAAAACACTGCCTTTGTGATGATTCCTGTTTAAAAATCTGTTTGTCTCTGCGGGTGGCACAGGATGCTGCAGAGACTGAGGACCTGAGGAGGAGACTGGAGGCAGCAGAGATGGAGCTGAAACTGGTGCTGGAGGGCCACGGAGGACCGGAGGAGCAGACGGAGGGAAGCAGCAGGCTGGAGGAGGGAAGGAGGGCTCTGAGCAGTGGAGCAGAAGGAGAGACCGTCCAGAGCCAGCGCTCAGGGAGGAAGAGCCGCAGAGGTGATGAGTTCATCCTCTAATTGTGTTGTTTGTCTTTATCAAACATCCAGTGGAGAATGGGCTCTGTCAATTATAATATACTATGAGACATGTTGATATTTAACACACAAGCTTTGGTTACAAAAATAGCAAGTAACTTTCTCATATGTTGGCAAAGATGAGGTAGGGAATCTGCAAATGCAGGGCTGGAATGAACCCAAGTACATTTACGTATGCTCTGTACTTAGGAACAGTTTTGAGGTACTTGGAGTTACTTGAGTATTTCATGCTACTTCATACTTCCAATACATTTTGGAGTCAAATATTGTATTCTTTTAAGTTATATGAAACAAACATTTCCAGAAAAATACTAACAGCTTTTTAAATGTTTACAGTTGGGGCCAGTGGTGATGCTGGAGTGAAGAGATCACCTATAATTCATCTTTGGAAAGGCAGAACTTATGAGGTAACATCCCGTTTTGTCTTTTGCAAATGATCTGCCGTCCTTGTTGAGTTTCACACTGTCCTCTCATTCCCACTTCCTGTTTTCTTACTAGGTTGGATTTCTAAAGAAATCTCACCAACTACAATACCTAATGAGATTTAAGTTGTTTTTAAGTTTTTTTGGTAAACTACTTCAAGTTTATCCCAAAGGTGTTGAGACCAGGACTGTGCAGGCTATTCAGACCAAACTGGGAAATCATTTCTTTATGGAGCTGGCATTGTGCACAGGGGCATGTCAGGTTGAAACAGGACTTGGCCTTCCCCAAACTGTTGCACACTGTTTTCCAAACAATTCTGTTGTGCACTGTAGCATTGAGATTTCCCCCTTATTAAAATGAAAGGTCCTTTACTGAACCATGAAAAACAGACCTAGATGGAAAGTACATAAAATTATGCTTTCTATTTACAGTGCCCTGCTTGGCCACCTAGACACTGTGTTGTCTGTGTTTCGACTCTTAAATCTGTCCTTATTCTCACTCCTCTCAGGACAGCATCCAACCTGTGATAATAAAGGAGGAAGGATTGGAGGCGCTCGCTGACCAGGCGTCCTCTGATTCTGGTCAGTACAGAGATGACCCGAGCCAGGATGATGGTGACGACCCAGACTACCAGGTTGATCTCCCAAATACCTCAACCTTATAATCTCTATAATTGTTTTTATTTCCTTCTTGTCTTATTTCTATTATATTAAGAATTGAACACACATACTCTACATGGTCTGTGTTTTTTCATGATTAAGAAATGTGTCTTAAACTGCCCCTACGTAAAGAAGAGGTGGGTAAAAGCAATTGATTAAACAGTTTGGAAAATGTTTCCATTAGCTGGAGCCAGAGGATGCAGATGACGGTGAGCCAGGTTATACCACCAGACCTAAACGTGCTGTAAAGCCAAAGATCCATCGAGGCCGAGCAAAGAAGGAGAGTCAGAGTGAGAACCAGCAGCCTCTGAGCTGCAAACACTGCAGGAAAACTTTCACCAAGCTGCTGCAGCTCAAAGCCCATCAGGCTGTCCACGGGGCGAACGCAGAGAAGCCTTTTCACTGCTCGCAGTGTGGCAGAGGCTTTTCATTCCAGCGAAGCCTCAATGCACACATGCTGCTTCATACAGGTGAGTGCGCAGCTTTATGTCAGATTTTCTCGCATCATAATAAGAACAGCAGCAAATCCTTACACAAGAAGCTGGAACGAGCAAATGGTTTTGCTTGAAAAATGACTGAAAAGATTAATCATTTTGCTTTCTACAGGTGAGCGACCACACACCTGTGATGTCTGTGGGAAAGGTTTCACCCTGAAGCAGCTCCTGAGGAACCACCAGCGTCTCCACGCTGAGGTCCGGCCATTTCGCTGTGAACAGTGTGGAAAGAGTTTCTACCGAGCTCACGGCCTGAAAATGCATCAGATGGTCCACACAGGAGAGCGGGCCTATAACTGCCAGTACTGCAACAAAAGCTTTACAATACAAGGTAACCTGCAGCGCCACCTGCGCATACACACAGGGGAAAAGCCATTCAGGTGCGAGACGTGTGGTAAAAGCTTCAACCAGGCCGACACTCTGAAAGGCCATCAGAGGATACACACTGGTGAGCGTCCCTTCAGCTGTGAGACCTGTGGCAAATGTTTCATCCAGAAGAGTGCCTTGAAGATGCATCAGAAGACCTCTCACTCAGGTGAGAACTCGCTGGCTTGTATAGCGTGCGGCAGTACGTTGGCCTGTGTGGACTCGCTTCGGAAACACCTCCAGACGCATGCGGCGACTATTCCGTGTACGTGTGTGCTGTGCGGGCGGAAGCTCAGCTCAATCACTGACCTGCGGTCACATCAGCAGCACCACACAGTGGACAGGCCTCACAGCTGTGGGCTCTGCGGGAAGAGCTTCAAGTCATCCAGTTACCTGAAGATTCACCTGAAGACGCACAGCGGGGAGAGGCCCTTCTCCTGTGACATCTGTGGTCGTATGTTTACACAGCACAGCAGCCTCAAATCACATCAGGTAGGTTTGAATCGATTTCCTGTTTTTGTGAAGGACAGGTTCAACATGCAATTTCATTATCCCTGTCATTTGCTGGTTTGAATTAGATTTGAGAATCAATTAATGGTTAAAGAAAATAATCAACACATGAATCAATAATGAAAATCATCATTACTTGCAGCCCAAGTTTGTAGCAACATCCAGCCTTGTGTGGCAGAGGAAGCTGCATGTAATTTCATGAACTGCTTCCAGTGATGTCACTCAGTGGCTAAGTTGCATTGTGGGTAATGTAGGCACCAGATTTTGAAAAGCAGTCCACTCGATTAGCATTACACTCCTATAACACTGTTGGATTCATTATGGACCCCTCTAGCATGAGGTCCCATGTGGTGTGAATCTTAATGCAAGTCCTTTTACAATTGTGTGTCTTACTTTGAAAATTATTTTATTGACAGTTTTTCCTTTTTGAAGGTGGTCCACACAGGAGAGAAGCCATTCAGCTGTGACACATGTGGGAAATGTTTCAGCAACACGGGCAATCTGAACCGACACCAGCGTATCCACACAGGGGAGAAGCCGTTCAGCTGCGACACCTGCGGACGCAGCTTTAACCAGGGCAACAGTCTGAAAGCCCACCAGCAGATACACACGGGAGAGAAACAGTTCATGTGCGACAAGTGTGGGAAGAGCTTCTCCTACCTGAGGAACCTGAAGGACCACAAGTGTTTCTACATCTGAAGCTAATCTATGATGAGACACCTGCCCTGGTGGCAGAGTGGATGGCGTAAGCTTCCTGTTCCTGTTGAGGAATAAAAAGAGTGACTGGATAATTAAAGAAGAGTTTGCAGTGAAAGTAGTTTTGGTGATCATAAGTGAGGCTAAAGTGAGTACCTTGTTGTGTTTTAAGTTAAGGGCATTCACCTGACACTGTTATCCAGACAGACTTGCACTGAGTGAAATAGGTATGAAAGCTTGAATCTGGTACGACAGTAAGCTAAGAAGAGCAGATCAAGGTATTTGGTGTGTTTTAAAGGTATACATGTCGCCCCAAATTGAAAAAATGGTCATAGGAAAGCAAAATCTGACATTTATATGTGGGAATAACTGACAACACACATTTCCAAAGCATCATGGTATCATTGGTGGCTTCTTTATTTGAATATATTTGTAAGCAGAGTTTGCTGGCTGAAAGTTTAAGAAAATTACTGTGAGCTTTCTAATTTTTTTCAACTTGTAAGGAGCCCAAGTCCCAAAAGGTGAATCTTTTTTTTTTATATATATATATATCTCCTGTGCACAAGATGCTTGTCTTGTTTAAACAAGAAATGGATCTTGTGGGAAAAAAATAAGAATTTTTGTGCACAAGATGATAATGACTTGAACTCACAAGTAAAAATAAAAAATCCCATTCACATAATTTCAGGGGCTCCGTCAACTTGTGATACAGAAGGACTGAATACATCGCGTCCAATAAAGCTACATGATTTGCAGCCAACAACAATCAAAAACACAATCAGACTTTTTAACACCATAATTGTAAGAACAAATTCCTCCTTAAAAATCAGCTTCTAATTTAACTAAACTCAGACTTATTTAAAGGGACAGTGGCCAATGTGGAATTAGATTTAAAAGTTTACAAGCTTTTTTCATTACTGTCAGAGTCCCAGTTTTACTAGAGGAATCAAAAACAATCTTACCAGCCACAATTACAATTTATCAATGTTTTGCTGAAAGATATGAAATTATATTTCTCATCTAAGCTGTAAAATCTAAGACTGTAAAATTATGACTGGACTGTGTGCAGCTCTTTTCAGGATTTAAAACAACCCTGTTTAAGTTGTAAGATTGATATTTATAATGGTTTAACCAACTTGAAGAGTGCTTTTCTGCTTTTGTTTCTCCAAACATAGTTTCATAGCTCATGATCTCCAGTAGATAAATGAAATGCAACTGTTGCCTTGTGTGTTTAATTAAAGCCGATGTGTTCTTATAATACTGAAACAGTTATTTTGTCAGAATGTTTCATCTGTAACTTTTCCTGTGGAGTGTATGATTGTTATATCTCAACTTTGTGACTGTGAGTCAAACTATAAACACTGAAAATTAAATCATGTTAATTTTTTTTCTTTTATTGTATTCAAAGTGCATTCGAAGAAGCTTAATGAGCTTAAAAGTTCTCATTTTTGACTGGTATCCTGCACACACAAACACACTCAATAATTCATAAACATGTTTGTTGTTGTCAAGTTAGCTTTTTCGCAGTTTTTATGAACACATGCTCGACCATCACAGCCTCAAAGTGAGGCTCTTAGTCTCTGTGTAATTATTACTAATTGTTTGTGCTCCCTTATCCCAAAATGTTATTGTCAATGATGATGACTTATTTTGCACTTTTGCAAGAATCCTCCTAATACAAATCTATCTTGCTCTTTTGAAGGGTCACAATATTCCAGTCTGGATTTTCCCTGAATGAATGTTATTGACACTATTTTTACATGCATCTATAGATATACAAGCTTACAGTACCCAGATTGGGGTGCAAATACTTGAAAAGCAAAGACAGGAAACATGATTAAAGAGGCCCCAACCATTAAAGAGGATGTCCCAGTGTGCTGACTACTATGAGAAAAAGCAGATTCAGCATTTCTAGAGGAAATGAGGGTGATGGGCCACTTGTAGCACTTGTAATGCAATGATCTCTTAACAACATTGGAGACAGAGCTGCCTGTGAAAGTGGTGTATCCTGAGACAAAGAGGAGGAGAAGCAGACTGGCTGGTCTCTGAGCTTCTCCCTGTGTGTGTTGACCCAGCTGCTGATGTAAACTATACGTTTACAGGTGCAGTCCCACAAATTACCTGACAGACAGATAGCACTAAGGTTTCTGAAGAACTCAAAAGTCCCATTCTCCACTGTTCTGAGCTGGTTGGACTTCAAACTCAATTTCTGGAGGTTTGTAAGTCCTTGAAACACATCAGGCTGCAAGCGATTCAGCTTGTTTCCATCCAGATTGAGTTCTCTTAGCTTTGAAAGTCCGGCAAAGAGCTGAGAATGTAAATTGTCAAAGCTGTTGTTCTTCAGCAGAAGCCTGCGGAGGTTGTGAAGGGGATTGAAGGTGTTGAAAGGGATGTCATGCAGCCGATTGGAGCTCAACTTAAGCTCTTTAAGGCGGGTCAACCCTGCAAAGTGATCAGGAGTCAGATCTGAGATACGGTTCTTGTCCAGATCCAGTGTTGTAAGATGTCTTAGATTCCTGAGCAGGCTTGTGGGAAGGTTATCGATGTGGTTTTCATCTAGTTCTAACTCTTTTAAACCGACAAGGTCTCTGAACTGGTCTGGGTGTAGAGAGGAGATTTGGTTGCGAGAGAGCTTCAGGGAATTCAGTCTCACCAAACCATGAAAGACCGGGTCATTTAGGAACCTGATGTGGTTGTCATGGAGGTGTATTTCCTTGAGGTCCCTCATCTTGTGGAAAATGCCTTTGGGAAGGTGTCTCAGAATGTTGTGCTCCAAGTAGAGGTTCTCTAGTGACTTGAGCTTGTCAAGCAGATCAGGGTGGAGCTTCGGGATGCGGTTGTTCGACAGATGTAGCTCGTTGAGTCTGGATAATGAATCAAATACCCCAACTTCTATGTCAGAGATCTGATTGCTGTCCAGCTGCAACTCAGTCAAGTTGTTCAAGTTACTGAATACATCTGGAGAAAGAGCTGTCAGTCTGTTCCTGTACAAATCAAGTAACTCAAGGTTTCTGAGGTCATGGAAGACTTTTGGGGGAAGAGAGTCGATGAGGTTGAGACTGAGGCCCAGCTCGCTTAGCATGGTCAGACCTCTCAGGGATCCCTCGGACAGAGTAGTCAGCTTGTTTTGGCTCAAGTCTAGATAAACTAACAGACTCAGTGAGGAGAAGCAATCCTCTGGAAGGCTGGTGAGGCTGTTCTCCTGTAGATTCAGGTGTGTCAGCTTGTTTACGTCCCTCAGTGCCTCAGCTGGAGCAGTGACCAGCATATTTCCACTCAGGTCAAGGTGTTGGAGAGCTGTCGCTCCTCTTAAGCTGCCGTCATCCAAACTTGTGATTCTGTTTCTAGACAGAACAAGTTTCTTCAACACAGATGAGTTCTTGAACACGTCTTCCTCTATCTTTGTTATATTGTTATGGCTAAGGTGGAGCTCAGCAAGGGAAGAGGCTCCTTCCAATGCACCAACTTTTAACATTTGAATCTGGTTAAAGTTTACAGTCAGTGTTGCCAGGTTAGCTAATCCACGGAGGAATCCAATTGGTAGGAATTTGATCTTGTTCTCACTCAGGTCCAGTAAGGTGAGAGCAGGGCCGTTTTGGAACTGACCAGGGTGAAGAAACATCAGGCCATTGTCACGTAGGAAGAGCTTAGAGAGCCTCGTCATATTGGGCCAAACTGCGTTGAGGGACAGGAAGTCATTCAGCTGATTCGTGGTCAGGTCCAGAACCTGACAGAAGATCCAGGAAGGAAAGAAGTCTGATTTGAATAATTCTTTAGAAATTTCAAAGAAAAAAAATTTGTATTATTGGAAAATTTAACCTGGGAATTTCCCGCTGCTTGAGTCTCTAACCAACAGGCAACCACAGTGCTGCATCATTTTCAAAAGCATCACACACAAAATGCAGTTTTAGGCTGTGTGAGTTTCCTACCTGCAGCTGCTCCAGCCCACGCAGGGGTATTTCCTGTATCTTGTTGTATGCGACATACAGCTTCTCTGTGCTGTTGGGCAGCTCAGGTATCTGATCCAGTTCTCCCTGGCACACAACAGCTGTCAGTTTGTGGAGACATTGGCAGGTTGGGGGGCAGAGGTTAGACGCCCACACCAAGTGGCTCAAAGAGGCCAGAGTTAAGACTGCCAGCATGGTTGGCTATCGCTGAAAACAGACATGGAGCATGGAGGACAATATTGTAATATTATTTTCAAGTTTGCTTTGGTTGTCAAGCAGAAGATCTAAAAGAGAATTGAGTCAAAAAGGCGAGTTAAAAGGGTTTCAATTTCTCATTAAAACTAATGTTTTCTTCTTTTTATCCAGATGTATTCTCTTAAGTGTTTGTACTAATGTATTCTGAATAGATTTTATTTTCTTCATTTTGCATGTTGTATTCCTTGAACAATCATAATTCTGACTTGTGAAGGCCTCATATTAGTTAAAGAGAAATAAACTTTATATACCTGAAGGAAATGTAAACATTTTAAGAATACAATATTGATAATAACTTGTTCTCGAAAAGTTTTTTTGTATTGTTTTGTATTTTTACTCAAAAGTATTGTACAATTGTCTATTCAGGAAAACATTTTCAAACGTTTTCAAGTGCATTGTTGGGCGATTGTATTTGCGCTTAAATCAAAACTTACCGCTGATGAGAAGGAAGTGCTGAAGTTGTGTTTTGCTGCAGGGTGTTTTTGCTAAAAGCTGAGACTGTAGACTGTCTTACTCGACTATACAAGCTGCTCTGTAAGTTGTGTTTATTTGTCGCAGAGGAAGGTGTGGTTATGAAATGACACCAGCAGACTGCCAACCAATGTGGTTTTACAGTAAGTCTGCATGTCTGACAAAAGCATAACTGCATGGCTGATTTTATTTATCTTAGAGAAATATTCAGAGGAAGCAGGAAAATTTCATAAATCAATAAAACTTGATAGAATTGATGCATCGATTTTTAATTAGGCCTAAAACGTCTAAAAGCATGTATGATTATATAGAAAGCTAAATGAGAGAGTTTGAACCTAAAGCTGAATAGATCCATTTAAGCTTTGCATGATTTAAAAAGATGGAAATTACATTTTAATAAAGTCAGAGTTGAGACCTGGACCAGTCCAGCAAGTTTAGGATTATGGTTTAGCGCTTTCAAATGTATAGTAAAATGACTCTGTGTGCCTGCTGTTGCACTTTTATCCTTGTGTGGACTACTTCTGTTCTAGACCTTGAAAGCATTTTGGAAAGTGAGTGTGTCTCTTCCTCTCGCCCTCCAAGGTTTTTAAGATTTAAAGATTTTAAAGTTAGAAGTAGCTAAAGGTTTGTGTGAGGGCGAGGTCAAGCATGCAGCTGTGATGGTTACACACAAGAAAGTCAATGGAGGTGCGCACACGCACAAGTGTCAAAGTACACAAGTATGTGTTTGTTTGTGTGTTGATGGCTTTAGGGTCAGCATGGGCAACAGGCCAGATCAATCCCTGCTGACGTGCTCAGAGCTGCAATAATCACTAGCTGTGGTACACACACACACACACACACTCTCTCAAATGCAGCAGATAACAACTGAAGCAGACTCACCTCCCCTTTCCATAGCCCATTAGGTGTATTGATGATTCCACATCCAGTGTTTTTTTCCTCTAATTGGTTTATGCACAGCTGACCGGACAGTGATGCCATGATGTCGGTGCACTCTATAACACAGTGTTCAGAACAGCCTCTGTAATCCGTGGAAATATGGACCGCTGCTCTGGTTGTTCTTTCCAGCATCGATTCTATCGCTGTTTCAGCGGCAGCAGCAGCAGCAGCAGCAGCAGCAGCAGCACTCTGCTTTCCTGGTAAACCTCTTTCTTTCTCTGCGTCTGTGCAGAGGGATGACAGTGAATCTTCTTGTTCCAGCATTGGCCTCTTAATCTGCAGGGCTTCAGGTCACTGAAGGTCTCATTCATAACAAGGAAGTAGGGGTGCAAGGCGACGATGAGGCCCTGGGTTCGCTCCAACAGGTCCAGATCAGTCCAGGTAAGACTTGTTTCAGACATGAATCCAAGTACTCAAGGATGTGATTCCCTCTGCCTTTCATCCTTTTAAGGATCCTTAATACTCAATTCAAATTTGATATTAATGAGTTTTAAGGAGTTTTAAGTTTATAAGGATGTTTTTTTTCCTTTTTTACCTTCTATACCATAGTGGGTAGTAAATGTGAGATAATATAATGGTGGCATCTGTGTGCATCTCATTCTTGAAACACAGTAACTCAAACAAAGCTGCTTTGTAAAAGACAAACAATTCACTTTAAAGCATTGTAATGGTCATAAGTCAAGAGTTACATCTATGTTTCATGTCGAGAAAAAAAGATCCCTAAATGTCATTAATGATAATACTTCAGGGCGTCAACTTCTTTAACAATGATACTTTACCTTTACCTTTGTTGGACAGAGTATATAGAAATTCAAAAATTACACCACACCTTCCCGTTACAGAGCAGTTCACTTGATTCTGAATCACTTTGTGGCTTAAATATACATGTGTATACTTTGTCTATGCTTTAGAAAGTAGGCATTACTGGGTTTCCAAAATCTCTTGGCTTTTAATTCTGCATCAGTCTTTACATGTCTTTGTCTCTCTTCCCGATTTTCTCTATATTGTGAACAAGCTGATTAAAGCTACTACAGGGAACTTTTTTTGTTGTTGTTGATTGTGGTGCCCCCTGCGGACAAAAGATGATGCTTGTGTACCACCAGACTACAGAGCAGCTTCTTTCCTCAGGCTGTGAGACTCGATTCATCCTCAGCACTCGAATGAACGTGAAAAACAGTTTAAATTTTGTGATGTGGCCAAACCAGATAAGTTGGAATCTGACCCGGCGACCGGCTATAACAATAACTTTAATACAGAAATCACTACACTACACTACACTAGACTACATGTTCATAACCTCAGAATTGATAGTGATAAAAAAAATATGTGTTTCAGATGAGGGGGAGATATGCTCCTTTCTGATATGGGGAGTGGAGCCCTCATATACCAGGCTGCGTGACAGTTTAATTGACTACTAAGTCACCTTGCCATCTAGGGTTGCTGTGTAACAGTGCTGGAAATTGATATATCTCTTTTTCTGACGTTTTTATTTTTTCAACATCTGACTTGCAACGTTGAAATGAAAAAAAGGTGGAGCTAAATAAGAGATAAATACAGTTGTACTGTTGGTGCTTAGAACCGTGTTAATTAGGCCTGCTGTTTAATTACTCTTCTAAGTTGTGAATAAGTATTGGTTGAATTTTCTTTAATAGGCTTAATTGTAATCCAGAAGTCAACAAACAGAGCTGAAGCAAAGGCAGATTTCCTGGTAGGAGGTCCCTACGAACTTCTGGTAGCATAATCTCTCTCTCCCTCTCACACACACACACACACACACACACACACACACACACACACACACACTTACAGACACACACACTACCGCATGTCTGAATGAATGGAGTGATTGTGCTTTTAAGAACATTGGGAGAAGGTTGGGTAAGGGATGGTGTGTTTTGCTGCTGTTGGAAAAATTGTGTTTTCTTTTATATATATATATTTTTTTTTAAGTAAAAAAAAATATATATATATTTATTTATTTGAGAGCTCAACTTGTCTGGGTGCAAATATCAGCATATATGAAGAGCATCTTGAATCTTTTTCAAATTGACAAATAAAGGAGACATGATATAAGTAAAGAGAGAGAGAGAAAAGAGAAGAGAAAAGCACCAAAAGAGAAATATAAAGTGTTGTATTTAATGCAGGGTTTCACTTTTTTTTTTTTTCTTTTTTTTTTAGAGTTTTAGAGGGATTAAACACTTTCAGTATTAGATTTACTTGGTTTGTGTATTATTCAAAGTCTTAATAGCTAATGACGGCAAACAAGAGTTAGTGGTTTAGTCTGGCCTTTCTTTATTGGCCATGAATTCACCTCATTGTGCTAAATTCTGTGACCAAAGACAGTTTATATCGACATCCCCAGTTTAGAATATGTGTGGCCCCTAAAGTAACACTGTCCTGTTCCTGTATCCCGTTTCTTCGCTTTCTCTCTTCTTCACAGTGCTTTCTTTGGGTTTTGCCCCTAGACACACAGAGATACGTGACTGTGGTGTATTGGAGAAGAAGAATAAAAGAGCGGTTGTTCTCTAAATTTTGGCCAAAGAAAGATAAAAAAAATGTGTCAGTCATATTTGGATGAGAATTGAAATGAAACACACTTGTTGATCAGGTGTAGTACCTGGTTGGTTTTCAAATACAAGAGATTTGCCTTGGTAAATTGGTGCAAAGCAATAAACAAAAAGCTCAGAGGTACAGTCAACATGTAGACCAATACAATCAGTTGGAGGTTTCAGGGGAAATGGTTTCATAAGTACTTAGACAATTTTTGTGTACAATTTTATTAAATTTAGGGATTTAAGCCAAGAAAAACAATTTTCTTTCTTGAAATAAATTAATTTTAACCACCAGGAGGCGATAACATTTTAGGAGACAGACATGCTGTGTTGTTTTCCATGAGATGAAATGTAAGATATTATCTCACAAAGATAAAATAATTATTTTTCTATATTTATGTGTGTATAAAACTAAGTAAAAACAAGTCATCCTTCAGTTAGTCGCGACTTTAAATCACAAGCAAACGTGAGTTACGTCTTCTGAAAATCCGATGACTGATTTCATGAGGAGTACCTGAAGGCAGCACGCGCGAGAGGGGCGAGAAAGGCGTGTGAGTGTGCGCGTGCGCGGCCCCGACGCAGCAGCAGCCCTGCCTGTTATGACCGCTGACGTCCCTCTGCCTCCCTCTTTTCTCTTGTCACTGTGTTTTTCGGGAGGAGGAGGAGGAGGAATCCCGTTTTCTGTCGTCTTCTTCTCAGAAAACAAATGTTTCCGACACGCCGGAGACATTTTTCCTTCGTATCCCTCCGCTGCTCGTCTGACGCCGGCTACTTTTCATTCAGCGCGAAAGCACTTCAACCAGACCGAGTGAGAGGAGCTAAGGGCGGACTTGACTGGGAGGAAGGACCGGAGACCGACTAGGAGGCTGCACATCCGCCGCTTTCTTTAATTCAACCGCAGTTTGCCATCGGTTTCAACCCCGAGGCTTCGCTCTGTCCGTCTCTGATGGTGTCAGATGGTTCCTGCTTCTGCTTCCGTGACCGTTTCTTCGTGGGAGCCACCTTTTCTGCCGTTTGTCACCCAGAAAAATCACATTAGCTAGCTAACAGGGAAACAGAAACTCCCCCCTTTTTCTCAACTCGCGGTGGTCGCAGGGACACACACACACACCACGGCGGTGTTTTCTCTTTTTAACCCGGCTTAGTTGCCTCAATGTTTGTGCTTTCCTTCATTTCTTACCAGAAGACGATGCAGCTGAAAGTAAAGCAGTGGCCACCGGGATTGTTTTATTAGCGACCCAGCCGGTGTCAACCGAAATGGTACGATAGCGTCTGGAAGAAGGATCGGGGGAAAGTGAAGTGGGGAGGGGGGTATCGGTCAGTCTGGACTGTTTTTTTCCCCTTCAGATGAGGCTGTTTTGGTCCCAGGCAGCCATGAGGTGGATGTAGCTAACCAGTTTTTGTTTTTAAACGTATCAATTTAAGCTGGATCACTGTCTTGGTGATCTGTGCTGCCTTCACGGACTGTGACAATGAGGATTGTATGAGAAGTGAGGCTGTTTTTTTCCCCCTGATACACCGAGCCTGGTGTGACTGACAACCAAGCTAATCTTGGGTGTTTTTTTTAACCCAGTGTGAACACAAACCCACAGCCCACTTCTTTCTTCTCTCTTGGACGGCACTCAGGGACGAAAATGTCTTTACGCACGGCACTGCCTGGGAACGAGCGGAACCCGGACCATGTAAGTAGATAATTAAAACACAGGGTGTCTGTTTGTCACCTTCAGCAGTAGGAATAGGTTACCATTAGGGTTTATTGTGCTTTTGAAGAAAATTATAATAATAACCCCCTCTAACCTCAGGCCCTGAGATTAGTCTGCCATGTGCAAAGAGCAGCTGCAATCAAGCAGGGCGACACAGACGCGCTAATCTCCCCAAGCTCATTTGGGACGGGTTGCAATTGGACACACAGGCTGGTCAGGATAGAGATGGAGAGCATTGGGGAGAGAGATGAGGGGTGGGGGAGGTTTGGGTGGGGAGTCGTGTGTGTTGCATTGATTACACAGATGCAAAATGCACAGATGTAATCAATAAACTACCTAAAAATCTTCCTAGACTCTCACCTCCACCTCCTTCACCCACCGGTGTCTCCAGTGCGCATGTTTGTCTTCTCCCAGCTGATCAATAATTAATGCATCTGATGCAAGGCCACCAGGCCCTTCCACACCCAGCTTGCCCTGCACCCATCCCTGCCTTTTCTCTCCTCCATCACCTTATTTCCAGATTTTCACCTTCTCTGCCCCCCTCTCCACCCTGGTTTGTCTGTCGAGTTTCCCCTTTAATGAAACTGTGTGAAAGGCAGCTCAGTGGGCAGCACAAATCTGCTGTGTCAGGCTAGCCAGGTCTGTCCTGCCCATGTTTTTCTCTGTCTGTGGCAACGTCTGGGTTTTTGGGAGACCAGGCTTTGAGATAAATGGGTTTCTGAATCATTTTACATTTCTTTGTAAAGGTTCTTGTAAGGATACAAGCTTCTCTTTAATATCCCTTCACCAGACATTGACGCCAGTAGTGCAGCTGTACTGAGGATCCCCACCTTTATCTCAAGGGCACCTAGCTTACCCCGACCTAGCAGCCTGAAACATCACTCACTCCTTTTGATGTAAAGGCCTTACAATGAGTCACTTCCTATGGCAGCATCAGCCAACAGCTGACAAAATACAGACTACTTCCACCCTATTTTTTTAAAGGATATTTCGTAACTACTCTACTCTGGTTTTCGGATATTGCGCCAGTGTCTCATGTGATATAAATGACAGCCAGCAGTAATGCTGATTCACAGTTAGCTGCTTTTGTGGGCTTTCACACAGACCTTTTCCCATAATGTTGAATTTACATATGACATATTTTGGGTGGGACACTGTAACCAGGCTGTAAGTTTTGAATGTCCATAAGGTACATAAAGATTAGATAGCTGTGCTCAGTGGCACTTACTGTATACATTTTAAAGGAACAGTTCACCCAAAAATGAAAATTCAGTCTTTATCTTCTCACCTCCAAGTCAGGTGATTTTTCATAGACCATGAAACATTTCTGGAGCTTCACAGTAAAACAGCATTGCAGCAATCTCCTGAACGACTGAAGTAGCTGGAGACTTGTTTTTAAACTTAAGAGATCAAAACAGAAAATGGCTGCATAAAACAAGTCCAGCGTAAACCATTTACATTTAAAGACATTTACACCTTTTGACATGCATTCGAGCTCCTGCACCCACTTCAGGCGAGGAGTGCACTAATGCTTTTGCTTTGCAGCTACAGTGAAGATTAGGGCTTAAGAAAGGGTGTAAATAACGTATTTTCAAATTCATTTGGGATATCTGGGCATTTGGAGACTTGGATTGCATTGGACGAGCTGTTTAGGGCCAATTTATGTTATTTTTAGGTTTTTTTTTACGTTTTTAAACAAGTCTCCAGCTACTTCAGTTGTTTAGGAGAATGCTGCAAAGTTTTGCTGTAAAGCTCTAGAAATAATTTGTGGACTGCCAATGTTCTCCCATCTTTCCATCAGCATCACAGTCAGTAATAAATGACTGAATTTTCATTTTTGGGTGAACTGTTCCTTACGTGCTGGCTGTACCCTCTGGAAAAAAGCTGCCACCTTTCCTCACTAACCTGCTGTGTGATCTTGACCATGCTCCTGACTCACTGTGGATTTTTACAGTTAGGTGTTTATTTCTGGTAGCCCTTGCCACCAGCACCCAGAAACACTTTTAGAGGTGGCAGAATCCAGGAGGTATTTGATCTTTTTATATGAACCTGCTGTGGACGGTTTAGACAGTTTGTCAGGCAGACTCCACAAAGCAATGTTGCATTTGGATCAAGCCTTTTATTCCAGTGCTAATCGGAATAAATGCTGAGTCTTGACCACAGGAAACTCACTTTCCAGTTACCTAAAAATGTCACAGTATCTATTTACGTATGAGGAGGCTTCAGATTATTTTTAGTAGATTTCACATAATAGAGGGTGTCATTGGTGGCTCCATTGTCCTGTTTAGTGTGCAAGAGTGATAAACAGTTTCTCCTGAACAAAGCACAGCAGTAAACCAATAATTGTGACCATAAAATGCTTGATGCAGCTCTGTTTTGTTTTTGTTTTTTTTATTTTGTGTGGATGAATTTTGCAACGCTTCTCTCTTATTCTCTGAATAATCATGTTAGTTACCAATCATGTAAACGCTTGTCGGAATAGTCGTCTGTTCTGTTGTCTTAACTAACTTCACTCTTCACAGAACAAAACTGGTCGTATTTAGATACGCGTTTATTATTATATTATATTTTATTGTTACATTGTAAAAGCAAAACAAAAACATATGTAATGACCAAGCTGGCAGGGAAGGAATCTTTTTGAAAAAGCAGTGGAGGCAACAAACTCTTTCGCTGTGAGCTGGACAACAGAATGATTGCTGTGCTCGCTCAGTCACAAGCCACTCTTGTTAGCAACCTCACCATGGTAACCACAGGGGGTCCTCCAAAACCCTCCACTTGCCCTCAACGACTGGGACAAATAACCAATACAGACTCTTTGGATAAGTTATCAACACTGGCCCTAATATTGTGATATATTCTGTTATGACATTTTGTTGTTGTGTGCACTCGGACTTTATATGCACTCTGATAAGCTATAATGTAAATAAGATGTTCACAACTGATATGAACTTGATCCAACAAGCCAATAGTTTGTCTCCTTTTTAGGTGAGGGCATTTTGTCATTGCTTAGCACTTTGGTTTAGGCTTGTAACAGTAGGCTCCAGTTGAGGTACAGTTAGCAGTAGTAGCTCTCAGTTTAGAGTAAGAATACAGTCAGTGAAGGTCCTTGCAAGAATAACGATCAGGTATGCATGTAGGTCTGTGCTTTTTGTTGTTGCACTGTGGGAATGGACAAACCATTTTGCTTGGGGCATGTCATGGAGGTTTTATTCATGTGTGAGAGAAAAGGAAGTCCTACAGTAGGTGTGCGTGAGTGCTTGTGCGCACATGTACAGCTTTGTGTTCTTACAAAAAAGCTCACGTCTTTCTATATGCCACCGCAGGGCAGAGCAGGGCTTTTGTGTTCTCCATACAAGCAAAAGATTCATGAGCTTGCTGTCCTGACTTGTTACCCAAAAGCTGGCACCCACCTCTGATGCCCCCGATGGCATTCGTTTTACCTAGAAACACACCAGGCTCAGTCATAAACAGCTCCAGGGTTTTAATCATCTGGTCCACTGCAGCCAACTGAACCTCGTATGATCGGTATAAAATTAGGCAGGTTGATATTAGATGACCTATATTGGCCACAATGCCTCACTGACGTGTGCTGTTTTGTACCCTCGCCAGCTTACAAAACTGAAATGTGGTTTGAGTTACGGATGCAACAGTAGCACAAAGGTCAGAGAAGTGGGCCAGTTACAGGGAAATTTCCGGCTTAAATCCCTGAGAGAGAGAGAGAGCTGATTGTGTTACCAACTGTTAGCCTTAACAGTTACTACCCTGGTGCCCATGAGCAAGTCACCGTGCTCCCAGTGGCTGCGGTGACCAGCAGCGGTGGCAAGCTGTTGTAGTGCTGAGCTGAATCAGCTGTGAAAGTATGAATGTAAAGCAGGGCAGTGCTGGGAAAAGAGCTTAAGAGATTTAGCAGACAGTCAGACAGACTTTCCTTACTCAGATTATTATTCTTTGCTTGTGTTTTTTTTATTGCACTTTCCAAGTGGCTCTGTCCACTGTGGCGTCTTTCTCCTTGGAGTGTGTAGATGAGTTGGCACTCATTTGTCCGTGCTTTCACTGATCACGCTCAGTACTTACAGAAGTGCTGTATTTATTCCAAATAATATTCATTACTATTGTTGCAAATGTTAAAAAACACTGCTGTTCACGAGAGGACAGTTTGTATAGAGAACTGACTGTAGTGAAATGTATATGTTCAATGTTTGAGTTGTCATTTAACTTGGACTGTGTACTGAACTTCGATACCTTTTATGGCAACCACCGAATTGCTTAATGCTATCAACTATTTACTGGCAGGTAAATGGAAAGAAATGCACCTGACGTTGACAAAGACAGTTGGAGGTCTCACTCTGCCAGCAACCGCACAGTCATTCCTTTTCTTCTTCTATGGATAAGGCAGATTACATGCTACAATGGCTGATCTTACATAATGTATCTCAAAACCTAGCCAGTCTTCTATAAGCAGTTCAATATAGGTGTGTCTGTGTGTCTAAAATACTGTAAGTCATTTTGCAATCCAGTTTCACCTGGCTGTTAAACAAGCAGCCAAATGTTAAAATGAAAATCAAGGAGGTTCAAAAGAAAGGAAGCCAGTATCTGATGCAGTCCAAATCTAAAGATATGGTAGGTAAACATATTAATAAAACTATGTTGGCATATAATGCAAATGTAACTGCCATGGCTTTCTGTCAGCACAAATTGTTTTCCTGCCAGCTATTATGTAATTGTAGTTGAGACTGGTGCTGAACAGGTGGCGTTTTCTGGAGATCAGGCTACCGTGTGAAGAATGACACTGTTCACAGAGCCCCCGTTAACTGCCAAACACACACACACACACAAACCCCTGCAGACAAACATATTATCGCACAGATACACGCAATTACAAAAACAAACTGGCAGACGAGCATAAAGGACCCTCAGACGCTCACAGTCGGAGCACACAGTCAGTCTGTTGTATTCATTGTGTAATGGGGCTCTTCTGCTGTCGGCCTCTCAGGTGTCAGCTTACTGTGTCTCTCCTGAGGCCTGAGCTGCTGCAGTTTAACCCATGCGGATACATTATCTGCTCTTCCTGTCCTCTTGAGTGTGTCTGTGTGCAAGTCTTGTGTCAGTATCTTGTTCTGCAGCTCCATGAAGCTCTACTAGGTCTGTAGTCAGATAAAGATTTTGCGAGATAAAGAAAAAAATATTGTGTTCTCTGTTGGATGAGTATATGTTATTTTCATTTTAACGCCGACGTCGGTTATTTTCACAAGTTTTAAGGTGAACTTTTAAACCCTGTGTGTGCAGTTCCACACAACTTCTTTCCTTGCATGCCACCCACTTGTTTTGCATTCCAGATGCATAGATAACAGTTATAAATCCATATGATACCTACATACATTTCATCAGGGGTTTTTTCTTCTTCTTTTTAAAAGCTACTGCCTGATAACTGGTTCGTTGTGGTTTACTTGTACTTCATGTTTCATGTTGTTTACTCTCAGCTGTATGTGATAAAGATAGTATCATGTGATCTATCTGCGTGTGTCGTAATGTTCTTGTTAACCAGAGGAAATGTCGCATCAGAAACAGCAGTCACTGTTTTTGTCCATTAGCCGCTGCAGACAGGAGCTCTGCAACAACGGAGAGTCCTCTAATTGTGGCTGTGATGGGGCAGTTTTCACAATGCTGGCATTTGAGTTTTCCTTTAGGGTTGGACATTTCAGACATTTTTGCTTTTATGAAAAATCTACTGGCAGAGAGATAGTGGTACGTTGTAGGTGCTGTGGACTGCTTCGTCATGACTTCATCTTATTGTGGTTTCTTGATAGTTTCCTGTAGCAGACGGACTGTAGTCTTAAAGAACATCAGTTTTGTTTGTTTTTTCATAAAGGCACAACATTCATTTTAAGATTAAGATTGTCTTTATTTATCCCACAATGGGAAAATTCACATATAATATCTAACATTTATGTTTTTGAACAGTCACATGATCTCCACTAATCTGTATCTGTCAACCAACCATTACTTTTCATTTAGCAGATATTACCACGCAGGTCAGGTGTCTGCTTATCGACACCCCCCGTAGCTTGACTTTTTCAGGAAAATTGCTTTGGGCATGAGGAAGCCAAATAATCATGGTGAGAGGTTGTGCAAACCTTGTGATTTTGAGTCTGAGTGAAGTGGCAGAAACAAAGACTGTGAGCTTGGAGAAGGTTAAAGAAGGGAGTGGTTGGCAGCTGCTGAACACATTATGCAGTGAAATGTGAAATGACTAAGAGGATTTCACTCAAAGTTTTTGAACACATCAGACAGAGATGATAAAGAGAGAAAGTGAGCAACAAGAGTTGGAGTAAAAATCCAGAAGTGTAAAAACAAGCACTAGTAAGAACCATTGGCATTTGTCTGTGGCTACTAGCTGTCTTGACCCATGATTCAGTATTGTTTAGAAGTGATGTAGCATCTTTGAAGGGGAATTATGGTTTTAAACGAATGTATTGTTGTAGTTTTGGCCACCATTCCTTCCAGTAACAATGCTGAAAATGGTATTCATCAGAGACGTTGCTAAAAATAAATCCAACGGGGTGAAGAACACAAGCAGTTAGACAATTGTACAGGTTTTAAGAAACCAGCCTGTTAGCAAAACGTGGAATTTGGCAGTTTGGTTCAGCTTTGACCCACTGTACTTTCCATGTTTGCAGGTTCACAGTTTACCTGTGCAGTGAGTAGAGCTGCAACGATTAGTCGATTAATTGATTAGTCAGTCAGAAGAAAATTGGGCGATTAAGCAAACTTGGGTGGAATGGATGAAACTTTGGTTCTGAGCTGTTGGTTGGACAAAATAAGCATTTTGAAGATGCTACTTTGGCCTCTGGGAAATTATAATGAGCATTTTTCACAATTTTTTGACATTTTAGAGACAAACGATTTAATTTTGAGAAATGATGAATTTTGGGAACACTCACTTTCAATATTTTCAGTACAAGTAAAGTACTTAAGATATAACGGCTAAACTGTGGACGCCCAACTGTCTGGTCATCTGATTGCATGTTTCTCGCCCCGTCAGTCTTCATTTTAGGTTTGGTGCTGTGTTCCTACGTCTCATCTTCATCCGAGTACAATGTTATCATTACCAATAGAAATGATGGCCTGAACTACAAAAATAAAACTCAAGTTGTAATGGAAATCCGGATTATAGTTGTGTGTGAGGAAAATCTTGTCTCTGTTTGCATTTGTGGAGACTTTTTAAAAAATGTATCTGAGGCTGCAGTGACACAGCATTCAGGAAACGGATCATTACAGAGAGAAGAATCAGTCCGTGTAGAGACAGAGAGAGAAACCGAAGTCTGGCCAAGGAGTGACTCAGCTCTTTAATCCGCTGCTGCTGTTGATCCAAACAGAATAAATCTGACCCACACTCAGCCTGGTCTGATGATCACAGCCCTGCAATGAATGATATGCTGAGTAATGTGGCAGATCTCCCGAGGCGAGCAGAAAGAGTGTGTGAGTGTGTGTGTGTCCTGAACTGTCCAGACTGAGGAATCCAGTTACACTTTGCATACTGGAGCCAGATAATGTCAGACTGGAGGAGGAAGGCCGCCTTTAACCCACAATGTCTGGCGCATGTTGGCAATAATATTTAGATGTTGTTCACCGTGTTTGCTGAAAGTAGTTAAGAAAATCATGACGTTCTTGTTTAGTCCACTCCATGATTTTTCACTGTTCACTGAGGGTAGTATACTCGACAAAGGTGGCATCATGGTGAAAATAAGGTTGGCATCCATTCATTTATTATTTTTAAGGACATCTTGTTGTGTGTTACCACTTAAATAAAAGACAAGTTAATCTTTAAATACGATGCTGAATATCCTGCCAGTCCACAGGGTCATTTAAGTCTAAGTTTACAAGTTGTAATGATATATTAACTCTTAAAAAACCACAGTAGATTAAAAAAAATATTCCATCGCACACCAGGACACTAGGATTGACACTACTTTATTAAAATTTGCATTGATAACAACAAGAAGGGAACTATGTGTTTTGCATGTTGCTTCATCAGATTCTCTCTGTGCGTGATTGCCATCTGGTGTGCCTTTTTTAAATAATAAGGTTCTGATTATCTAATTAGCAGGTTCACATTGCCCAATACAACTGTACTACTGGGTACTATTAAAAAAATAATAATAAAATAAACAAATATTTGACATTACAAAAGCCAAAAGAGGTATAGAAAAGAATAAATGAAGCTGAGCCACAAAAACTCCTCCCCTCCGTTATTAAGAAAGTCTATGTAATGTCTACTCTGACCTGAGTTAAAGTTTTCTGACCTGAGGGCCCTGAAACCCAATCTGAAGCCTTGATAACATTTCAAAAATGCAAACCACCCCAGTGTACTGAGGGAATCAAATGATTGCTCTGAGGGAAATTCCTGAAAAGTGATTTTTTTTTTGTAATGTTTGTTTGCTACTCTCATGGTATTTGGTACATGGAACAGAAAGAACAACACAGTTCTGCCTGCCCTGGGGAAACATACAGGACATGTTAGAGAGAAGCCTTAGAGCCAAACTAGTCTGACTCACAGACTGACTAACGGTTATTGGTCTGAAAATGAATGTGTCTGGCAGAAGCTGAAGAATGTCCATCAGCTGCTGTGTTGCTGAAATCGTCCAGAAATGTTCTGAAATAAAAAACAGAAGTTACATCAGTAATTAGAAAAGAAGAAATGTTAGTGATGTTTTCTTTAATTATTGGCCATTTACATTGTTTGAAAAATGTGGATTGAAGCTTGTCTTTATTCCTCACAGTGTAAAATCATTTGATTTTGGCTTGTGGGACCGTATGTAATTTTCACTCCCTCTAATAGAAAGTCAGTTCTGTCTTTTAACCATTAATTATTCTAAAAATCAAGGGGATTTTGATCCAGGGAACTTTCTTCTATTCATCATGTTCTTCGCTCCCACATATCCTGCCACTCTCTGCGTTGTTTTCTAGTACAGCAGAAAGTGCCACAAAAATAGTCATGAGAAATTTCCATATCACATGAAAAATCCAGATCACATAACCATTAAGTGAAAAGTACGACTTGAGCAGCTGATGGAGCCTCAACCCGCTCCAGAGTATCAAGACAGCCTGTCTGTCACGGTCACTGACATGTTTTTCTGGCAGCTCCCTCTTCCTTGTCAGGCCTGCCAGGAAATGCACCCTGAGTGTTGCATTGCAACATGTGACATGTCTGCTGTCATCGCAGTGACATCTCAGTTTCCAGGACAGGAAGTGACGCAGGTTAAGTTCATGCAACTTCCTGCTGGTCTTGACACATAGTCCTGATGGATGATGAGATGTGAGAAGTTCATACAAGGATGCTGAGTTTGTGATACATTTAAAGATTTAGGAGAGAGAGAAAAGAAAGATCTGTTCACAAAGCAAATGTGTTGATTGTGTACTGGCTCTCTCTCATATATATGATATATTTTTATAGCATTTTTAGTAGATGACAGTAGTGAGCAACCTGAGAGGGGGGGGGTGCCCTGAGACAGACTGTGGTTGAAAAGATTAGAGCTACAACGATTAGTCGATTTATTGCAAGAAAATTTGTTGCCAACTATTTTTTTAAACAAAAATGTCCAACATTTGCTGGTTCCAGCTTCTTAAATGTAGGGATTTACTACTTTTCTTTGTCATTTCTGACAGTATAAGAAGAGTCTTAAAAAAGATGAAATTATTGACTGATATGTACAGTAGGTGTACAACAACACTCGGTATAGAGCCATGGTGGTGTAAGACTTTCCTCTCCTCTCCCCTTCAACTTTTTCCAGTTGTTGTCAGTAGTTTAGATAAAGCAAGTACATGTTGCTTTTTAGTTTGGATCTCTTTTGCTTGAGCAATGTGCCTCCCCATATGACATCATTTGCACCAAAAATAGACCTTTAAATATGCTTTAAGTACTGCTCTGGTCCATGATGATAAATTTAATCTCCTGACCTCCTTGGCTAGATATCATTGACCACATCCTCCAGTTCAGAAAGTTCAAAATGTTTGTTTTTGTTTTTTTATTTGATAAGACAGTGCAAAGTACAGTTTGTTACCACAGACGGGAAGGAGCCGTACAGACGTGTGTTGAGCTCATGACATCAAAGTAATGTGTTTTGTAATTTCGTCAAATGAGTCACTAGGATGACTCCTCCTTTTTTATTTATCTCTTATGTGTTGTTGGGTTCTGGTATTGTGGAGACATTGTGTCTGCTGTGGAGTGTGATAAACGAGGTGTGTGTCAGGAAACACCAGTCTAAGGCCACAAGGCCGAGAGCCACAGCAGCTCGAGAGAGGAAGAGGAAATTGGACTGGCACTGTGTGTGTGTGTGTGTGTGTGTGTGTGTGTGTGTTTGTGAGGATGGTTCAAGGTTACGCCATTCCTCTGCTAGGGACCAACGTCACACATCCTGTCTTTACGAAATACTACCCCACAGGCACACAAACCCTCACACACATCCAGACCTACAGTCCATCCAGGCTGCAGCAGCAGGACACCTCCCGCAGGGCGTGGTCCATTGTATGGAAACTTGTTTGTGTTCGTCATGCTGCGAGTCTTGACGTTGCTGTTGTCTCTCCTCCCTTCAGCACTCCTCCAGTTTCACTTAAAACCAGAGCAAGGAAGAAATACATTTATTCATGTGTCCAGTAACAGAATAAGCAAATGTTCTTACATTTATAACAAGTAAATAAATATTCTTGTAGCTTGATTTTTTTTTTCTTCTTATGGTAAAGAAACAAAAACCAAGCATAGGTGACAGATGTTTTTCAAACTGTTAAATGAAGATTTTTGTGAGTTTTTGTGTAAAATCATTTGTAGTGCGAAAGATGAGAGGGGTCGTGTTAGGATAAATTAGGCACATTCAGAGCAGAAGAACTTGTATCACAAGATTCATGAGTTTCCATTCGTCTATTCACATGCATTTGTTGTTCAGCCTACACACGCAAGCACAGATAGGAGGTAGCTGCTGTACTGTAGAACAGTTGATGGAATGACAGACATGCAAACATGCATGCCACCGCATAACACTTACTCTTTTATACTAAGGAGGATGTAAAAATCAAGAGTTCCTTCTCATGAGTTGCAGCTCTAACTCATGATATCTCTGTGATCCGTCTCATGGTGTGTAACCTTTCTTAGTTCACATATACAGGAAAGGGAAAACGTTAACAGCTGGCCTTTCATCTAATTTTTTAAACCATGAAATCTGCAGCCTCCCTCCTTTGGTCATTGTCGAAACAAGAAAGACAAACATGGCTGAAACTTCTGTTAGGGGCTCTTATTTTGAAGAAAAAAATATCTGACCCATTTTTACTGGTTTAAATATCAAAGGAAGCACAGATGTGATTTGTATCTGTTTGGCTCACACATGATCTTGATCAACACCCTGCAGACATGTCATGCCACTGTCTGGCTGGAGTTCAAAGTTTAGAGGCAGAAATTCACAATTTTACTGTTGTTGATTACAAGATAGTTTTTGTTACTGTGGGTTTAAATAAAAAACAAACACTTGTGAAGTGTGTCATGTTATCTCATTGGCAGAGATAATTAATGATAAATGGATGAATGAATGGCTGTCCACAGAGAGACCAGCTCAACTCGGCATTCCTAACTAGCTTGTTGAGGGGGTGATGGGATACACATTTATTTGTATTAGACTGCATTAGTTTTAGCTAGGTATACCTAATAAACTGGCAAGTGTTTGTATAATGCACAGTACGCTATACTACATATACAGTACAATATGTCTTTGTATATGATCCGCAGCAACTTAAGTGAAGTTTAAAAAGCAATCTTGGTTTAATCCTTTCTCTTCTTTTGTATCTGTAAGGTTTTGAACAGGTTTGAGAATCTCTAAGCTGTGTTAGAAGTGCATCATCTTTCAGCTGAAGTTGACACTTGATAAAAAAGCGCTGTCACAAAGTTTTTTACACATCAACATGTACATTCATGCCTTTTAAAGATGTGATGTAACGATGATAACGCTGCTGTTGTTGACAGTTTAATTGTTTTTTGTGTCATGCACAACCATCTGACAATCACGCTCAGAGCATTGTTGTTGAAATGACGTCAAGCTGTCATTCTTATCAGTCACACAGGAATTTAGAGGAATAAACGACCTATTGACTGTGTCAGTGACAGGAGCCAGCCTGGCGACAGTAAGCCATCGTAAGTTGATGCAGATGGATATGCCCAAAATGAATTTATCACCACAAATAAACTTGAACTTCCGCTGTGAAATCACTCTTATTATTATAATCGGTCATACTGGCAATAGGGATAAAAGCCTGACATCTCAAGGTTATTTTGCTTCACAATGAATAAAATATCCTTTTCTTCTAATCTTCCACACCTTATAATTGAAAAAAACATTTTGATATACTGTATGGATATTTATTTCTTTTATCACAATCGCAAGGTACATCAAATGCAGATGGTGCAGTTAAAGACATTTGTTTTTTAAATCTTCATAATGACTTTAACAAAGATATTTGAGATGCATGACATTGTCACAAAGAGTTGGATTTCTCAAATTTTGCAAGGCCAAGGTGCAGCTTGTTTGCTGAATGTGCAAATCACATAGTAAGAGGCCACATCACCGCGCACACACACACACACACACACACACACACACACACACACACACACACACACACACACACACACACACCTAATCATCCACCAGCCCTCCATCCATCTTCTACACCAAATGTCACCCTACCTGTATAATGATCTTGGGGGCTTTCATCAACCCCACCCCCCACTCAAATACCTCTGCCTGCCCCAGTCTGCTGACAAGAGACCCCATCACACCTCATCCAACCACATACGCACACACTCGCACACAGGCCTCCTCCTGAATGAAACTGCGTGGTAATCAGAAGTAGCGGATGAATCAATGGACTGCGCTCCTTGAAAGGAGTATGTGGGACGGGGGGAGGGGAGTTTGGTGGTGGTGGGGGGTGTTATGGAGGGCGGCATAAAGCTCAAATTGATGTGAGGTCGCTGAAAATGAAGATAGCGACGCGAGACAAAAGAAAGGGCGGGTCCAGGCATGGAGAGGAGAATAGAGAGAAGGGAGGCAAATTGATTTGTCTGGGGGATGGTATGAGCCACGGGAGAGAGGAGCAGGGGTGAATAAATGGGGGAAGGGTGAGAGGAGGTGAAAATGAAGGTGGCGGAAAAAATTGGTGAAGGAACATATTCTGCTGGGTGGCTAGAGTACTATGAAACTCTGTAATCCCTCAAACACTCAACGCCTAAAATCCTTGAAAGCTACTCTGGTGTTGTTTCGGTTTTGTTTGCTTTGTTTGAGAAATCGTTAACCTTGAACTCTCATTGGTCAACTTTGTATAGAGAGATTAAATGTTGAAAGGTGAAGTAGATTTTGGATGTTTCTGGTGTACATATTCATGTTACAATCATAAAATGAATCACAGTTCATGTTCTATAAGTGCAAGAAACCAAAACATTTTTCTCTAAGCATTGAACTCACAAATGACTCAAAGTATGTGTAACACACAGTATGTGGCTGCAGGGGTTGGCTGCAGCTTAGCTTTTGATAACGTAGAAGCACATGTATGAGATGGTAGACACTTTTTCCTTTTTCTCGCTCCAAATAATAGCACTTTGATGCCATGCTGCTGGCTTAATCTGTTTAGCGGAAATTTACCTTAAACCCTCTGATTCAAAGGGAAACTTTTTGGGTGAGATGAATGCTTTGTTGGAAGTATTTTTTAATTATTCCTTTGTATAGCGTTTGTTTTTTGTGTGTGTAGCTTCAGGAACTACTATTAGAGTTCTGTTATACAATCTTGTGTTGTATACAATTAAATAAATCTTGAATTAATGGGAGTTATATCAGCATTATAAAAGGTCTGAGGTTGTGCACTTTCTCGTGTGTGTGCTGGGGAATCATTAGATCTTGTGATCTCACCACTGTGTTTACCACATCAGGTGCATGTCAAGGTGATGTGGTTTTATCACGCTTCTGGTGTGTGTGTGTGTGTGTGTGTGGCCTTGTGTAGTTCTCATAGTGGGAAAATAAAGAGTTGCTTGTGCTGAGGGCTCGTCATGAGATAGTTTTTCGTAGCACTGTATTTGCCTCTGTATTTCTCACAATAATACGGACTCTTCTTATTTTCACTTTTATCCGTCCTGTCAGAGACATTGTGCAACATTGTGCAAAGAGCTCCAACAGTGAAACGCAACTATTGGCTTTGTTTACATACTGATTCACTTGGTTAAAGCAGGAAGAGAGGGGAAGGATTGGGCGAGTGAAGTGGGACGATGTGCTACAGATTGTTGTTTCTTTGTGGTTCCAAACTTGTAAAATTTATTTCCCTTCATTGACATTTTGGCATATTTCAAACATGCAGTGCTTGGACAGACTTCAGGTGATATCTCTAATTTTTTGGAACCAATGTTGTTAGGTCTGTTCACTCTCTGGAGAATTTAATCTTTTATTATGGTTGATTTGGTCCATTGAATGTAATGCTGGTCCATCTCATGTTACACCAAATAATGGGTCTAACTGCACTTGTATCGTTCTGTTCTAATTGAAGTAATTAACTACGTCTGAGTCCAGGTACCTTTTACAACCCCTTGTTCTCTTGTAAGCTTACTGTGTGCATTTGATGCTCCCTGTTCTTTCTTATTTCATTCTTCCTCATGTCATCTCCACTCAAGATGAAAAGTTCACACTAGTTTGTTTCCGTGGGATATTTCTGTTTCCGCTCAGTGCTCTGGGGAGAGCAGATGGAGGGATTAGAGTTTGATGTTGATGCTGCAAGACCTCAGACCTCACTTGACCTAAAGGGTTCAGGTCTGGTCGGGCTGAGTGTCTCCATCCTTAGATACTTTTGGAAAAGCAAAGGGTTGGAGTTTATTTTAAAAGTGAATTTATAGCCTATTTCATCAGCATATTTTGTAAATGAAGTAATTCAGCTTTTACTGAAGATGATTTCAAGTGATGTAGGGTTTCAGTGCCCTTTCTGCCTTAATCGTATCAAATATTCATTTGGTATTTGGTCAATAATTAGGCTTTCCCACTAATCTTGCTCCGCTATGTTGTCTGAAAGTTACATCTTATGAATTTTAAGGACTCAGGGTTTGTCAGGCAGATAGCTAATATTCAGGCCTTCGCTAAACTTGGTGAATGCTGGTTGAGTATGAAATACAGTGCCAGGCATGTAATATTTTAGTTTACACATCACTGATTTGTCGCTATGATTCTGCTGTTTTGGCCTCCTGATCACCTCTCTGAGCACTGACCGGACATTGATTCACAAGCTCAGTTCAAGTGATGAAAGTTTGAAATCATCAGCAGAGTGGTGGGCATTCAGGGCAGATCAATGTGCCGATCTCATGTTGTACAGCCACAGAAACACGTGTCTTAACACTGGTCACCTCACCGCCACACATGAATGTGAGGAATGCAGACTGAGGGGTCTGATGGTGTTCGTAGGTGGCCTGGTTTCTCTCGCTTTTCACCTTTAGGTGTCTGGTACCAGGCTGCAGTCACATGACTGCAGGACCCGAGTCAGGGTCACAAGGTGTTTATCGGCCGCTCTGATGTTAAATTACTTTTTCGCTCATTTTTTATTTGTATAATTATTGTAATGTGTAGAATTCACAACAATTTTTCATTTTAAGAATAAAAGAAACTTAAGTCCTAAATCTTTTTTCATTATTTTTAGGTTTGAAATCATGCCAGTTCTTAAAGTAATAGTTAGGTCTCAGATTTTCTTACTCTTTCTATAATCCAGTTGTAGTTCAGTATGGGGGAAAGACTGACTTTAATTGAACATAACAGTGTGAAGTATTGTACAGAAAATGTCTTTGGTCAAAATGACAGGCACGGTGTTTAGTTATTCTCATGGTTCATCTCTCTCTCTTTCTCTCTGTCTCTGCAGCATACCTCTCTGTCGGCCAGCCGTTCAGAGAAGGGTACCGGCTGGTCGAGCCGCTCGCTGGGTGCCCGATGTCGTAACTCCATCGCCTTGTGTTCAGATGAGCAGCCGCATATTGGAAACTACCGGCTGCTCAAAACCATCGGCAAGGGCAACTTTGCCAAAGTTAAACTGGCACGACACATATTGACCGGCAGAGAGGTGAGTTTAATTAATCAGAAACTGTTCATGACTGCACTGAAGGTGTCAATAATGCTGGGATTGATGAGGCTAAAGAAATGGAGTTGAGGAGTTGAACCAGACTCGTGGGTAAATACTGCGGTTTGGGAGCCAGGACAACAACAGTATCCTGTGACTCAGCCACACAGATGGAGTTTTAAAGGGCTGTTTCACCAAGTTCAGAGCACCTTCTGTTAGCTTTCACAGCCAACAATACTGTCTCATCTCACAGTCAAGGCCTTAAACCCCTGTGAAGAGAGACAGTCATGTTTTTAGTTTGCGTGGGTGCATGTCTGTGTGTTTAGATACACTGCAGTCTTTCTTCTCTTAAAACCCTGACCTACATTAGTTGAGTTGATAACTCCATCAGGGTCAGTAGAAACTTTGTGTCTCTGCCGCTGGCTCGATCATGTGAGAGGCGTTGTGTTCTGCCCATATAAAGCTGAAGACGTTTATATATTGGAGGTTTACAGTGGTAGTTTGAAGCAGTCTTTGACCGGGTCACCACATGTTGTTAAGCCTCTTATGAAGCCCCTGTTTGTTTAGTGGATATCTGCCTGTGTTCTTTACATGCTGTAATACACTGTGTAATTTGCACTGTTTGTCCTCCCCACAGGGTGGTTTGACCAACATGCCTTGTCTCATTCAATTTTGAATAATTGATCATGTTTTATTGAATGCATGGTTTAAATAGTTCAGAAATTGGCACCAGAGTGCAGTGTTCAACAGCCACCAAACTGATCAAGAACACAAAGATAGGCTTATGCAGTTTAGAAACTGAAGTAGTTCATTATAAATAACAATTAATTGATTAATTTTAAAAGAAATTCTCATCAACTTACATATGATTTCCACTTTCTAAATTGTGGAGATTTGCAGCTGTTCTTTGTCGTATTTATAGTAAATTTAATATGTTGGTTGGACAAAACAAGGTATTTGAGTGCTTCAGCTTGGGATATAGGAATCTTATAAACCAAATAATAAATCACAGAAATAGTCAGATATACAGTTAATGAATTAGACCAGAAATATAACAATGTAAACCCATGTACAGTGAAAAGCATTAAAGTAAAAAAGCCCAGGCATAAAATAGCCAGAATATGATTTATTGTTGCAACTGGAGCTGCAGCAATTAATCAATAAATCAAATGTGTATATTAATATATTTTGTTTGTTGGTTGATTTTTCTTCATTTCTTTTTCTGTTGTTTCCTCCCAGGTTGCCATAAAGATCATCGATAAAACACAACTTAACCCGACCAGCTTACAGAAGGTGAGTGACATGCTACTGTGTGTGTGTGTGTGTGTGTGTGTGTGCGCGTGTGTTTGCATAGGTGTGTGTCTTTTGTGCATATAAAAATAATAAATCTAGACAGGAGTCCATGAAGCCATCACAGAACCCTTGAACACACACATGCTCTTTGTTGTTGGCTGATTTTTGTCGTGACTTCCTGGTTGATTGGATTTTCAGCCTAAATCAAACTTGTGGGTTGATCCCTTCATTTTGTTTGAGCAGAAAACTGCTTATATTGTATT
Source organism: Pagrus pagrus (assembly GCF_965226575.1). NCBI lineage: Eukaryota > Metazoa > Chordata > Actinopteri > Spariformes > Sparidae > Pagrus > Pagrus pagrus. The sequence continues at coordinate 3,774,643 of NC_140188.1, read as the reverse complement.
TTCCTCTTTTAGTACATTATTACTGTTTATGTGATCTCCGGCTACCTTATCTCCTTAACCCCTGACACTGTATGTTCTACATGAATATGACCTTGTTTGTCCTCTTTTTTGAGGGATTTAACAGTAAGTAACTCCTCACATGCTGTTTCGCCACAGGTTATAAATCTCAGATGACCTATGCGTGCAGCATTCGTCTGAACTTTGAACTTTTGCTTATGTGAAACGTAGTGTTTGGGAAGCTGCTACTGGCTGCAGATTAAAGCTAAAGTGCACAAATGGATGCAGTGAAAAAATCTTTTTTCAAATTGAACCTTTGTGCCAGTGTTTGATAAATGGCTTGTCTGTCCAGTTTTATGGATGATTTAAATCTTTTGTTGTGAACTCAGTATAGTTTCATACAGACACTTCAAGAAGCTGCTTTGTGTCAGCATAATATAACCATCATTTGTCCTCTCAGTCCACTGGAACTAACTAGGTTAAAGGCTTGGGGTAATGTACGTCACTGTATGCTTGTCTAGTGACATCTAGGTTCATGTATTACCTACATGTGTTACATTCATAGCCCTAATGAGATTAAGCCTGCTCCTGTCTGAACTTGGCCTGCTGCAGCTATTGGTGTGTGTGATTGTCTGTGTGGGAGTTTGTGTGTGTGATGCATGTATTAATTGACACTGATCTAATGAAACAAAATTGAGTGAGAAACAGCCTCAGGCCTGCTGTTTTCAAAGAATTTGTTGCAGTTTTTTCTCATCTGGCTATATTGGTAGAAATATTTGCCTCTAAAAAGATAAAGCAGTATTGCAATATTCATGGCTGTGCTGACATGCTTACTCTTCTTCGCTTTAAGTGGAAAATCTTTTGTTTTTTGAAAACCATTGCATCTTCCAAAGAGCCAAGCCAGATTGAATCTCTCGCATTAGCTGAAAATCTGTGATGATAATGAGAGAGGTATAGGTATCAAAACAGTTAAACTGTACAAACCTAACAGTCTAACATCTATTGGTTCAGATATTTATTTAATCCTACAACTGTAATGAGCGATCATTATGAAAAAATACAGTATTGGCACCAGTATTTTTGAGGGTCACAGCTAACTTTAATCCTCACTATCTATCTTCAATCTGCTGATTTTTAAAAAAAAAAATTTTCTCAGCTAGTAATTGTTTCGTCTATAAAAAAAAAATTGTGAAAGATGCTGGTGACATCTTCAAATATCTTATTATGTCTGACCGAGATTCCAAAACGATGGTTAAAAAAAAAGAAAAGAAAGTACTTAGTAAAAGCTGGTACCTTTTTTATTTTTTTACTTTTTCATTTCAGATCTCCGACATCATGCTCTTTGTCATTTAGAGATGGTTTTAACATTGTGCGTAGTTAGTGTGATACACTCGGTTCTCACGGTTAATACAAGTCACTCTTTGTTCAGCAGGGTCTCTGCTGACCAAACTTTGGCCTTGAGTGATTATGAGTCTTCTTTATCAGGACCTCCGCTATAACAAATACACTCTCACATCATCTCACATCAGGATCGATAATGCATCAACACACACACACATACACAGCCAGCCTATTGATGAATACTCAGCTGGTTAGCTAACCAGTACAGGCTGGGTGTTGACTCTATTGATAACCCAGAGTTGGGTTATTGATGGTGTCTGGCTCTGTGCAATAGTTGGTCCACTTGGCCTAGATACTGGCCAAGACAGCCGATTCATCACTCTGCAGCTCGTGCTGTTGACGTCAACACAAAAAAAAAAAAAACCCACATGCTTGGCTAGCCAAATCTTAATATTGCATTAAGTGTAGTTTGTGTTTTTTTGTTTTTTTTTTGCTATCAAAGTCCCTTTTGTATGAGCTCTTGGTTTTAGTTCCAAGTCTAATCCATTTTCACAGTTCTGGCATGGCAATGAGAGGGCAGTACCTTAAAAGAAACCATGGGTGGTGTTTCTGCAAATTACACATTTTGAAGAGTATTAACATATGTGTTATGGCGCAGGCCAGCTTCTTTTAAACAGCTCTGCTCTGCCTTATTCCCTGCCCCAACTATTCAACTGGAAATCAAATCAGATAACAGCATGAACGTGAATTTAAAGCAAGAGGATACAGACAGAGGTTTTCACAATCAGACATTCCCACACTGCATGACCTGCATGTCAAACCTAGAAGAAGTTTCATTTTGGTCTGACCTCAGAGGAATCAAACCCAAAGCTACACCAAGCTACATGTAAGCAAAGTGTTTCTCATTCCGAAACAAGAAATAGATACTGGCAGGCTGCTGCCATGCAACATTGCACATAGATGACAAAGAATGGAAGTATTTATTGCCAAAAAGCAGCACATCATTTTTGAGACATTCATTCATTGAGTCATTGAATCTTATAAATACACTTAAACCAGACTTTTCATCATTTATGAAGTACTATCATGATGTCAGGAAACCCATTTTTCAGTTATATTCCAGAAAAACGCACTTCGCAGTACAGTTAACATTCTGTCAGTGTTATCACCACCTGATAAACTATTGACTCTTTTTTAACAGAGGTGAAGCTGGGTGATGGATGTTTGTGTGTGCATTGTGTGTGAGGTTGTCCCTCTGTGGGAATATAGGCTTTCTTCACCGGATTCACATTTTTTTTCAGCACGTCATTTGCCTTTTGTTCCAACAGGGAGATGCCTACTTAATGACACAATGAGTCTGCTGTTCTAATCTTTGAGCAAAGACCTTGGTTTTAAACATGGCTGTGGACAGTACTTTGTGTCTGTGTGTGTGTGTCTGTTGGTGTGTGTATTCTGCAGCAGAGTGGTAATGGTCTAGTACTGCATAGCGCAGCGCGGGGGCTTCCAGTTGCATCCTGTCCTGTCAGCATTATTGTAGTTAGTGTAGGACACTATACATGCTGCCAGGTGACACTGTCTCTCTCTATCTCTTTGTATGTCTCTGCAACCTCTCTCACTGCCTGTCGCTTTTTCCTGCAGAAAAAGTCAAGTTTGTAATCAACAGACAAATGCAGAATTAATTCATTTTCCATTTGCTTTTTTCTTCAATTCATTCAGTAAGTCTACAATTTTTAATATGAGGAGTTTATTTCCCCCATGCTAGTGTACATCAGTTTACAGGTATAACTAATATTTACTTTAATTATGTGTTTTGATTACTTGATTCATTGTTTAGCTTGTAAAATGTAAAAAATAAAAATGAAAGTTCTGGGAGTCCCAGGTATCATCTTAAAATGTCTTGTTTTGTCAAACCAAAGACCAAAATCCAAAAAAATATATGGATATAAGTTGTATATAAGACACACAACAGAGAAAAGCAGCATTTTGCTTTTTTTTTTGCAACTGGAAGAGTGGATATTTGGCAACTTTGCTTTATATTAACTCAAACAATTAATTAATCATCTGAAATGTATTTGCTGAAATGACCGAGGATGGACATTTTGAGGCACTTTCTGGACAAATGTCAGGAACCGTCCAAACTGCTGTATCCCTGCCCACCTTGGTGTTATGACTGAATTAGTTGATGTGTCCTCCTTTTTTGTGTTTGGATGAAAAATGCGTGCAGCACTTGCAGACTCTGAATTGTATATTTGTCCATCATTAATCAGGCTTTTGTATTTCATAGGAGATTGATTAAGTTGCTTCAGTGTAGCATCATTTGCATTTTGATTTTCACAACATTAATATTCAAAAGCTGTAGTATTCACAGTTTGGTTGAAATAGAAGCACACAGTAGCTTCTGTCAACTCTCCAAACCTCTGTACAGAAGCTCTCTGCTTCCTCTCCTTCTTGCTCTCTCAAGGCTCGGTTATGCCTCAGTCTACATTCTGTCAAGTTCTTCTCTGTTTTGTAGTTTTATGCCCCATTTCTCTTCTCTCTCCCTCTCTCTCTTCTCCCCACTCTTCCCTTTGTATTTTCTCTATATCAACTCTTTATTTTGTTCTGTTTACTGTGGCACTGTGTCCCACTTCTCTCTTCATGCTCCCCCGGCATTGTGTTGGAGTAGTAGTTCTACTGTAATCACAGCTGTACTGCCTACTATCCATAGGACTACAACTGTGTCCTTAAACCAGTTCAGGGAAGTATGAACTTTTCTAGTCTTTTGAAAAGATCTGATTTTCTAGGGAAAAGCAAGTACTGAAAAAATGCTACCATGCAAGTTCTCTGCTTCATCTGAGTGCCAGCTTGTTCAGTGGAAAAAAATGTCTGTTTACTTTGCAGAGTGCAAACTATGCATATGCAGGTGTCTTTCAATACAGAAATGGCTGATCTTGCCAAAAAACAATATCACAATCTATTAAATCTAAAATACCTAAAATATCTATGAATTTCTCCATTTGCACCTTTAAAGCACAATATTGCATGAAAGACAGTGTTTTTTTGTTTTTTTTTACTCAAGCTCCTCATCTGTAATGCTACTCGCTATAACTCACATTGCTTTGTTTATAATACGTAACCCAAGGATGAACTGCATGAAGTAATTTGTCCAATCAGCATAGCATTCTAGTTGGCTACATCACTCTCTTGGTTTGATCACATAGTGCAGATTTACTAGTCAACAAGTTTAAGTAAAGTTTGAAAACAGAAGTAAGAGGACACTTAATGCAGCGATCTCGTTGACTCTCCTGAAACGTAGATTGTGTGGAAGCCTTCAAGATTGATCATGATCTAAAATCAGCCCCGTCCTAATTGTGTATAACTATTATTTAATCAGGTAATCTATTGTATAGCAAATCAACCACATAACTGATCACAGGTTTTATCAGAATACAACGCATATCTCATACAGAACTAACATTGATTTGGTAGAATGTAGTGACAAATATTGTCTTCTATTGTTGCACATGCCAACTGAAGAGCATTTGATAGTGCTCTGCTAGTGTTGAGCAATTCTCCACCCTCTGCAAAGTGTATTCTTGTTTACTTTGGATGTTTTTTTAGAACTGAGTAATTAAATCAATTTGCAAAGCTGTTCATAAGCTGATTTGGAATTTCTGATGTCAGACTCTCCCATTGACACCCGAATGCAGCAAAAGAGTTGCAGACGATGGATGTTGTCAGAAATACAACACTTATTTGTCCATTGAATCTATGTTGAATTTCTTGTAGTTTGTTGATAATACCTTTTCTAAAAATAAACCGTTGTCCTGTTTCATATCTTAAAATTTGATAAAAGCAACGTACAGGACCAAAAGGTTTTTTTTTGCGCTCTTTCCTGTAGTGTGTGTTGTCGGATAATCTGCCAGAGTATGCAGGGCCCCATAAAAAGCCTGGTGTTACTTTGAGAACAGGAGAATTTTGTAGGCAGCCATCCAGTGTTGCGTATGTGCACAAAAGTAAAAGTGTATGCATGTGCACGGAGGATGGTGTTTGGGCCACCATCAAATGCTGTGAAGTGTGTTTTGTCCCTTGCCCAGGCCCCCTCAGCCAGAAGCTGAATTCCAGACAGGCAAACAAAGGGGGCGCTTGAGTCGGGGTGGAGTGGGGGTGTTGTTGGGGCCTTGGCACAGGAGCATGGACCCTGAGAAAGACAAGATACAGAGCAGAACCGAAGAGAACAGACTGCGTGCGTGCTTGCGTGCGTGTGTGTGTGTGTGTGTGCATAGGCCTACAGGCGGATAAACTCGCAGCCCGACATGGTCCCTGCGCTGCCTTTGTATGCACGTGTAATGCCATTATCTGCATTGCTATTGTATGCAGCATATTGTCCCTGAGTGGGTGTCTGTGCATAATCATATTGTTGCTGCTGTTTGCGTCGTTGTTATTGTGCCAGCGTGCAAAGGGAATAATTACACAATAAAGGGACAAGAGGGTGGACAGAACGAGAGCAGAAGGTTTTCCCACAGGCTCAACTTCAAAACGACGTGAATAGAACAGTAGAAGAAGAGAAGTATGATGGCCCTCTCTCTCCCTCTCCTCACTGTTTCTTGTTTGGCCAACAACTATAAAGCTATATGTAATTATCTTTATTTAATCAAGCTGAGTCAGGCTTATTGTGATCTGGGTCAGATGGCCAGCTATAAGAGGCCTGAAGTAAACTCTTCATTAATGATTCAGCTCCTCTCATCGAGAGGCCTGACAGCTCCAATTACTGCTGTACATTAAGGGAATGGAGGGTTTGGGAGGATTCATATAGTAGCCGTTTTTAGGGCAGCTCCCGGGCAGCAATCCCAGCAACAGGCAACACAAAGAGTGACGGGGTCAAAAGTCTATTCAAATGTTTCCTGGTGACAACCAAATGCATGGAGGCAAATCCTTGAGTAATGTTGCTAACGTTCCAAAACAGTCTACAGGGCACTAACAGTTGGCCTGTTGCTGTTTGCCTTTAACCCTGCTAGAGAGGCATTGGCATATACTGAAGTGGCCCTTAGACTGTAGGATTATTGGTTATCGATAATCTGCATTTGAAGAGTTGGGTCTCCAGGAGTGACAGTGTTGTGTCAATAGATAGAACATAGATAGACTGACTTATCAGAGTTACTTGAATGCATCAGTTTTGGACACATTTGTGCAGAGCTGTTCATGATACTAACCGTTCATAAGCTCCAGATTGACTTCATTTAGGAATGCGGCTAGCCGACTTCTCTATGGGGAAAAGCCAACAACAATCGTTCCTCCTGTCCATGAGCATGTTTTGATTTAGTGTGCACAGAGAGGAGATACGGTGATATTCACAGATGGGTCCTTGTTGAAGAGAGAGAGAGAAACTAGTGCCTACAGATGTGACATAAATGCAGTAAGTAGTTGCAAGCAAATAGTTATAGTAAGTAGTCGCTATACTGCTATAGTGACTGAAGTGGCATAAAATGTTTCATCTCAACCGCAGTCTGTAATGGACTGTCTCATTCAGAGTTTACACACATACGCACGCACACAAACACAGAGGGTTATTCACAAGAGGTACTCTGACATAGGAGTAGAGAGAGAGGCCTGTGTTCATTCGTCCCTCTCATTCTGACGTTCTTTGTCTGTCACTCTCTTCCCCTTTTTTTCCTCTGAAGCTACCAGGAATGGCTGCAGCTGATGAGGAAGTGTGTCTCACATTGTGTAGTTTGCTGTCATGTATTTAGACTGTAGTGCAGTAGAGATGCACCAGTGACAGCTATTTTAATATGTCAGCTAGACAAGCATTATCAATTCCTCTTTTCTGTTTCAACATCAGTGTTTTTGTCATGCCCCACCTCGCCCCCCTCTCTCTCTCTCTGTGTGCTTGATTGTACTAAAAAAGAGGAAAAACACGTATACACAGCCTGGATAAACAGGTCAAAGGTCCAGAGACTGGCAGGCCAGACACATGAATCAAACCCACACAGCACCACTCTCAAAGTGGTAAAGAGAGAAGGGGAAAAAACTCAATGGGCGGTCATTAAGTTGCTTTGTGTAAATCCTTGTACAAAAGCAGTCAGAGCTTGGACCTAGCAGTTGATTAATAATTCCTGGAAAGGACAGAGAGAGAGAGGATGTAAAGGCTCAGAAGTTGATTAATGCTGTCTGAAGGAGGAAAAGATGACGAGAGGGAAAGTGAAGGATGTTTGAAAAGACCGATACAAAATTAACTTTTTCGTCCAATCTGCCAAACTGGTAGTGAATGTTTAAACTTTATGAACCACTCAATTGATTACCATTGGGTTTTTTTGGCCGGTTAGTGAAGCAAATCCAATAGCCACTTGCATATTTTGCCAGCATTTGGCTGGTGGCTGCTGCTAACGTTGAGCCCTGCTGTCAGAAATTGAAATCTATCCTGGAACTGAGAAAAGTGATTTTTAAATTTTATTTGGAAGAGTAAGTAAGCATTCTCTTAATTTAAGAGTTTTAGCACACAGATTAAAGGCTACCCATAATCTTTCAAAACACAAAAATAATCCCACAACTAACAATTATTGTCTTATCAATTAATCTACTATTTTTTTCATGATTACTCAATTAATGTTGAATCTATAAAATGGAAACAAAATGTGAAAAAATCCTCATCACGATGTCTTCAAATTTCAAAACAGTACAACACCCAAGGACTCTTCATTTACTATTGTAAATGACAAAGAGAAGCAGCAAATCCATACATTTAGGTAGCTGGAACAGGAATTGGTCCATATTTTGGCTTGAAAAATGACTGAAATAATTATTAGATCTTTTTTCGATCGACTAATCAATTAATTGACTAATCAGAGCAGCTTTACTGTCACATATTGAAATCCGTGACGCATTTTCTAAACCTGAGTTTTAGTTACAGTCAACCTAAGGCTACCCATAATCCTTTAAAAAACGATAATGATACTCTACATACTTTGAGACTCTACATGATAGAGTCGGCTGTGTGTCTATGCGTGCAGCTCCTTCCACTCGCCTGGCGTTCCATGACTTCCCACAACCCCCCCCTCATCTCCGGGGATTAATACCTGGGCTGGCATGGCAACTGTGACGCGGAGCCATCGCCAGGGGAGAGAACCAGGAAGAGAGGGTGAACATCAGGAGGCAGGAGAGTGAAGTTATTCTGTTGGTTCAGTGGACAAACACTGCATTTAGGGGTGATGGGGAAAAATCTGACATTTTTGTTTTGTAATCTACAAAATGCACCAAGAGCCTAATAAGGTGCCCCACAGCTCAACATTACAGCAGGATGAGCTAAGAATTGATTGTACTGTTGATCAATACCAGTGACTCAACAGTTTCCTGGCCAGCTGCTGAGGCTTCTGGTGAAAATGTGAGAGAGGAGGAGGTGAATGAGTACAGGGGAGAGTGAGAGAAAGAGAGAGGTGGATGGGTATATAGGAGAGCGAGGAGAGGGAGGAGAGGCTTAGACGATAATTCTTCCTAAAGCTCAGATGAACAGCTGATGCACCATGCACTTAATTCAATTACACACACTCCCAGTGGACTTGTTTATGACGATGCAGCTTCCCATTTTAAGAGCACTGAGTCGAAAAACTGACAGAAAAGAATAGAAACTAATGTTTACAACACAGGACCAGCCAGAGAGTGTTTTGGTGCTCATGTGTGAATGCTTCACCAACACAACAGTCTGCTTCTTCTGGACATAAATTCACATCAGTGGTTTTAAAAATAACAGATGGGGTAACTGCAGTTGTGCATGCAAAAAAAAATCAGTTTACAATGATAATAAGCACAGACTATAGGGCTGGAGATTAATTGAATGTTCACATATATACCAAATAAAAAAATATTACACATATATAAAATCCTTATAATACACATATTTTTGCCATAATCGAGCATTTCTAAGAGAGGAGTTTAACAATTAATTATCAAAATTGGCACATTTGTGATTAAAAATAATTAAAAAGTTCTTGTGTGGCTTGTTATTTGAATGTCTTTTGATGTCTAATCTTGACACAAAACTTACCAAGGCTGTACAGTATGGCCAAGTCCATCAGTGAAAGTGTGTGGGAGGATGCAATTGCGTAGGCAAACTAAACTGGTCTTTATCCTCAGGGTCCATTGAATACCAGGAATCTGTCTCTGACTATGTGCGTGTTTTCAAGGATGTAATCATACACTCATCGCCTCAGGCAAATGTAAAGTTATGTCATCAGGAAGGCAAGAAAACGCACATTCCTTGAGCACGTGGTTTCAGGGAAACGCAGATTTAAAAAAAAAAAAAGACGATTAACAAACAAAAGAAGCAGGAAGAAAAACATACTTTTTCATGTGAGGTGCTGCTGCTGTCCTAGACTTGTCAAACTCAGCTGCTGTCAGATCCAAAATGTGGTTAAATCAATTCAGGATAAATGTGAAGTGTAAGGAAGCACTTAGGCAGCCCTTCCTGGGTGAGTAGGATAAATAAAGCTAAGGGAACGTATATGTCATGTTTGGTAAGTTATATTCAGTACAGCAGTTTGCTCGTCCGAATATTTATATTCAAAATAACCTGAATTCCTTAGTCGTTGTGTGCTTTATTTAAGAATGTACATGCATAGCAATACAAATGCAGTTAGCTAAAGTTAAGTATGTTACCCAGTCAGTCTGTATAATGTCTCCTGCTGTTTTACTTCCTTGTTGAACACAGTTTCATGAAATGTGAGTTCAACTCAGTGTAGCTTGTCGCATCAGCACTACTAAATCTCAGCAGACAGAGAAAAGAAGGCTGCTGCTGGTTCATCGCTCAATGACTTCAGCGAAACAGTGTAACATAACGCAGTCTAACCTAAGCCTGGTGCATTCAGGAGCGTAGTCAAATCGAAACAAAAGTCACTCTACTCACATTTATATTTTTGAAACATTGTTTAAAGTCTTTTTAGACCAACAAACATCTTAATTTTTTATTAATTTTCAATTTGCCTAACGACCACTGACATTACTGGGTGTTGATCAATACGCTTTTTTTGTCCTATAAGCATCGTGAATTGGTTGTAAGATTCCTTTTAACCCACTGATTGATAAAACTAAAAAAAACAAAATTTGCAAAGTGGGACATCACAGTGTGATGCAGTGAGCTTCAATTGAGCTGCAGGGAAATGACAGACTATTGTTGTAGACAAATAACGGAATTTAACTATAAAAATATGAGATGGGGATCGTATCTGGCTTTATAGCAACAGAAATGGAGAGAGATAAGGGAGGAGTGTGTCTCCCAGGGCAGCACAGTGTCAGCTACAAAAATGAAGGAATCAGTGAATTCCTTCTTTTGTATTCTTGTTTTCGCTGTCTCCTCTTTCTCTTTCTTTTTTCTGTGCTTTTCACATGTGTGTAATTTATTCTTAAAAGAATTTTAAACAAGGCTGAGGGGATTATAGAGCAATAAATGACACAAACACAACTTATACAAAACCAAATACTAAAACACATCATTTTCACTTCTTGCTGCTTAACATTTTACCTTCTTTCTCATTGTTTTCCTGTCTTTTCCTCCCTCTACGCCCCTCAGCTCCTGTGCATTGTTAATACGCCTCATTTTCTATTTTTATTTCAGTTTCCCGCTATAGTAACACGTTTTGTTTTTTCCACAGACGCCCTCTTCCAAGTTATGTCACACTTCCCCTCCAGGGTCAGAATGTCTCACTTTATCACTAATAATCAAACCAAAACAACTTGTGATGTATGAGTGGCTTGAGCGTATTTGTATAACACTTCTCCGAAGCTGTATGCAGACCCTTTGACCAGACCCTTGGACAATTAATGGGCATAGTCCCAAATGTTCAATACATAATTTAAATTCTTCTTCAAACTGACTTGACTTCATTTCTCTGGTTTAGTCACAGTTCAATTTACAGTAATTCCATCTGGTGTTCGAAACATTTCACAACTGCTCGTCGACACTGTGTGCTTTCCCTCTGTAATCTTTCAAAATGGAGTTCACAAACAAAATACATTACTTTAATTAGACAGAGAGAGAGGGAGAGAGACGGCATCAGGTTGACAGGATGAGGCAGCAGTCTGGAGCTCAGTGATGGATGAAGGGGGGGTAAAGAGGGGGAGAGCACACTCAGGAGAGGAGGCCCTGCTGTAATACACTCCCTTGGGTGGCCCCAGGTCTGGAGGTGGTCGAAAAGATGAGGGGGAGTGTGTGTGATTGGGTCATTGTGTGCGATTGTGTGTGTGTGAGAGAGAGGGGATAAGATGGATGAAGGGGAACCATGTCCATACACCAGCTGTGTATTGTATTAATTATCTAAAAGAACAATTCCTTTGACGACGGAATGAAATATTATTAAAGGTGCACTATGTAGCTTGGGGAAGAAATTTTAATCAGAAGACAAAGATTTTTTTTTCTATGCCTAAACAAACGTAACAAAGGACAACATAATTTCATACAGTTTCACTGTATTTATATTTGGCGGACCCTGCCACCTTTCCAGCTTCAAACAGTGTTCTTGGGACCTTATTTTCCTTTGAGGACAGCTTGTTAATTTAGTTATGGACATTTTTTTTACATATATTGTTTGTGTTATTTCTTCATTTAAATTGAAAATATTACAATCCTGAGTTTGAATTTCTTCTCAAAAACTGTATGGTGCTCCTTGTAAGATGAAGATGTGAGGTGGCCACACGTCTTGTAAACTCAAGTCAAGCACAAACAAGAAGTTCTTACTTGAAAACTGACTCACATGTTGTTGCTGTTGTTGTTGTTGTTGTTGTTGCAACAATACTTTTTTATTGTTTTGTCCAAACAGTATACGCATTATTAAAAACACAAGCATATTTTAAGTTGCAGTCTGTCTGTGAAATACTGAATAGACCTGCAGTATGTTTAATCTCATAACTGACACATACTATAATACTGGAGAATATTGGACTGATGATTAATGTTTTTCTTTTTATTATTATTTTTTTTCAGCTGTTTCGAGAGGTACGCATCATGAAAACTCTTAACCATCCCAACATAGGTGAGTTACACTCCAAAGAATGATCTTGTGTGTGGAGGCCGTGTGTGTGTGTGTGTGTGTGTGTGTGTGTGTGTGTGTGTGTGTGTGTGTGTGTGTGTGTGTGTGTGTGTGTGTGTGTGTGTGTGTGTGTGTGTGTGTGTGTGTGTGTGTGTGTGTGTGTGTGTGTGTGTGTGTGTGTGTGTGTGTGTGTGTGTGTGTGTGTACTGTGTAGGTTTCCATACTGACCTTGGTGTTAACGTCGCTTCCTCTGTGTGTTACAGTGCAATTGTTCGAGGTGATTGAGACCGATAAGACTCTTTACCTGATCATGGAGTACGCCAGCGGAGGTAAGTGACATCCCCACCACCCTCATCATCATTGCCAATTTTTGTATGGTGCCAATTAGATTGAATACTGTGACGTGACTTTACACTAAAACTAAATAAGTTAACGTTTAAGTTCAATCCTTCTGTCTCATTTTCATTAGTGAGTCTGTCTCTGTGTAAAAACTGTTTCCCATACTCTCTTCTATTTTTGCAGTTCCTCTGTTTTCCTTTCTTCTCTCCTCATGATCCCTTGATCTCTGTCTGCTGCTCTCTGTATGTTGTGTGATCTCTTACTTCCAATACCTAATAAGGAGGTAGCTGCTCACAAGCGGATATGCTGCTCTCTTTAACTCAACCTCAGCCAGCTCTTCTTTTTAGGATCAATGCGGTCAGATGTTTGGCTGGAACACACAAAATATGTATGGGGACTTGCATACAAAAACATGTGAAACTTTTAGTTTCTTGAATATGATTTAATTGTTTAAGGAAGGGATGTCAAGCAATTTAGGAATATCAGGAATTTTTGATTTTGGAATGCAAAAGGTGTTAAGAAATAGTTTTCATACATATATTCCACTTGACTGGAGTGCAGTTTTCAACTGTTTGCTGTTTACTTAAAAAATAGACATGCAGAACCACTTTTAAGGACATAGGCTAACTTATTCAAAGTCATAGTATAGTTTTTTCTTCCCCACACATGACCATGTACTGTATGCCTTTACTCATTTCAGTCAGGACACTTACTCCACATTTGCTGGAATTCAAATGTTGGTAAGCTTGATGCACACCTGACCCTGAACTCACTATCCCCTGGCTGAGTGTTAGGAGTGGCAAAGATTTTATTGAGGAAAGAAGCTGAAGGGAGATAAAGCAGCAAACATGCAGTGCTGTGCAGTAAATATGAGCGCTTGAACTGTTGGACTGTATGGACAATTTAGTTGTTGCCAACAGTTTCTAGTAGGGATGCACTGGTTGTGAATTTCTGGGCCAAAACCTAAGTTTTTTTTTTGTCCTTGTTTATTTTGTTTTTATTGTTGTTTATTCCTCCTTTGGTGCCACGGAAACAAAGAAATCTTAAAAAAATAACAACTCTCATTCAGCTACAGAGTGCAGACTACAGAGTTTCTCTAATCTATTTATTGGAGGGTGTATGAAACATCTGACCATAAAACATCGGCCATGCTTGCCCAAACTACACAAAATCTCCATACTCTTTATTATTCTTCCAGGCGAAGTGTTCGACTACCTCGTGGCTCATGGCAGAATGAAGGAGAAAGAGGCCAGAGCCAAGTTCAGACAGGTCAGTTAAATCTCATACCTTACCTCACTTGTCTGTCTGTCTGTCTCTACACAACTAATAGCTGCTGTTATGCTTTTAGATTCAGACATAACATACTGAGTTACTCCCCACTCTTACTATTAATCTTAACACTGAGCCTAAACTGATAGGTTGGCCAACTTCTGGCCAGGTGAAATAGGCGTCAAGGAAACTGCAGTCACATTATAATCTGAACGAGGAGTTATGTTTGCACTGTAACAGATGTGACCATCTGACAACCAGCAGTTCCTTGTGGTTCGACAACTGAGCACAACAAAATTAAGTCTGGACTGATTAAGAAGAGAGAAAGAAAAAACAAAAATTCATTATGGTTACCAAAAGTTACAGGCACTGAAATATGAGCTACTTAAGAGTTGATGTAAGTGTTTACAGTCCCTGCTTGGCTTGTAACTGGCCAGTGTGAACCTAAAGCATGCAATAAACTTTTCCACTGTGGTGGAAAACAAACAGTAGGTGTGATGATTCACCAAGAAATTCAGTTATGTGTAATGTTGCGTAATATAGTTGCTCAAGGAGGGCGTATGAATTAAGCTCCTATTTTGGCTACCATTTACATGCAAGTACAAACATTAAGTGCAATTATCCTCCTTTTCTTTTCTTTGATGTCTCTTTTTCTCTGTCTCTCCTCAGATTGTCTCAGCGGTGCACTACTGTCATCAGAAGAACATTGTTCACAGAGACTTGAAGGTGATTACACAATGTTAGAAGAAAAATAATGAAGAGAGTCTTTGAACCTTCTTTAAATAACCAAAAATCTGAGAAAGTAAATCAAATGTCTGTCTTGATCAGTAACACTTCCTAAGCAGATATATATATATATATATATATATATATATATATATATATATATTAATTTTACACATGAGATAGTCACAGATGTTAACTTTGCAGTTGATATCATTCCACAGTTTGCCATTCTCTATGGCATCAAGAGGAAACTGAAATGACTGAAATTATTCAACTACCATTTATTTATATTGCCATTTCAAAAGCTGAATACACGCCAGCCACCAAAGTGTATTACAGAAAATGCATCACTTCCTGTTTGACAGCACAGAAAGAAATTATGGACTCAAACAATAACTTGCAAATATACAAATAATGTATTTCAGCACTTGGCTTCCTGTTTTTCCTGTATTTCGATGTGTTTTACTCTCTATGTTGTTTCTTGCAGGCGGAGAACTTGCTACTAGACGCTGACTCCAACATCAAAATAGCTGACTTTGGCTTCAGTAACGAGTTCTCTGCGGGCAGTAAACTGGACACGTTCTGTGGCTCCCCGCCCTATGCCGCCCCAGAGCTCTTCCAGGGGAAGAAGTATGATGGTCCAGAGGTGGACATCTGGAGCCTGGGTGTCATCTTGTACACGTTGGTCAGCGGATCCTTGCCCTTTGACGGACAGAACCTAAAGGTGGGTGATGTGGAGGCTGTTTTAGTCCGCAAAAATGTAATTTATGTAATGTAATTTTTCTCCCATAAAGGTCTTTTTTTTAGGTTTTGACTAACTATAGTTAATTCAGTTAAAGTGGATGCAATGTGCAAGAACCATAGCTTTATTTGTGCTTTGTTGTTTTCCTCCACCTATTATTGGTACTATACCAAATGAAAATAATCCACCTTAGAGAAATTCATGTTATATACGATCACCAGTCACTACTCTTTGCAGTGAGTTTACACTGAGGAGTGTAATACGATTGTCACAAAACAAAACACTTGCTGTGTATCCTTGTGGACAAACCAATGTGTTGAATGCATTTCCTTTGTAGTGAAACTTTTACAAAGCCGATTTATTTAAGTACTTTTAAATCCTGCATTGTTTACCAGCTTGTAGTCCTCTTCTTCCCTGTCATTGTTGGCCCATTGTAGCACGTTATGGGCACCTGTTGGTCAGTGGATTAGTGCGATTAGCATGTCACCCGTATGCATGCACGTGCATGTGTCCTTGTGCAATTGCAGTAGATGAATAAAACTGCTCTACAGCGCTACTAAAGGTCAAAAACTCCACAGGGAACCTTTAATCAGATAACTGTGCATCAGAGTATCACAACATATAGGATTTTACAATTAACAGTATTTAAAATTGCCTAGTCCTGATCTTTTGTTGATTCAGTGTCTCTGTGGCATAAACTGATTATGTTACAATGTGTGTTGTGTTCAGGAGCTGCGAGAGCGCGTTTTGAGGGGGAAATATCGTGTGCCCTTCTACATGTCTACAGACTGCGAGGGAATCCTGCGCCGCTTCCTGGTCCTCAACCCTGCCAAGCGCTGCTCGCTGGAGGTGAGGAGGAAACTTTACCTCAGCATGGCTGATATAGCAAATATTTAAAGCATGTTCAACATGACCACATTAGTGTCTAAATATTGAGCTGTTCAATGCAATCTGTGAAATAGTCCAGGTTTAATTCTCTTCATCTGTGATGTCCGTCAGTGATCTTCTGTTTCAAGGACAACAATAATGAATTAAAACATACGAAGATGAACACGTGTATTTGTTATAGAGTGCTTAAAATAATCACTACAAGTACAACATGTAAAAAAAAAAATAAATAAATAAGTAAAATCAAAAAATGAATTATAGTGAAAGTTGCTTTGGGGGAAGAAACATCTTCCAAATATATTTATAGCAGATTTCAGGTTTTTTCTGTGTCTACACTGTGTAGCTGTATTTGACAAGGCCTCTCTTTTTTCCCCTTTCCCCACCAGCAAATAATGAAAGATAAGTGGATTAATGTCGGCTATGACAGCGATGAGCTGAAGCCCCACACAGAGCCTGTGGAGGACTTGAATGATACCAACCGCATTGGTGAGAAAGACAAACTGCTTACTTTTATTTATTAGCTTAATCCTTGTTCACAAAATGATTGATAGCCATCTTGTAATGAGTTGGACATCCGAGTGGGTCATGTTTTCGCCTCCATTACAGAAGGGTCTGTAGTTGTGGCCGCAAAGTCAGCGATGCTTGTTGTGGTGACCTTTGGTTGGCTTTAAAGAAGGTCTGGGGCACTGTCCAATCTCCCAGGGATATCTTATGCCAGAGTCCTCGTATATTATGTCACTCAAAGCTTTGTTTACCTGAATGTCCTTAGGGATGTCATAATGTAGTAAACATAAAGGCGTAAGCTGACCCATTGTGCAGGCACTGTATATGGATTAAGCCCTGAATGCTCACCCCAGGCAGAGCAGTGAGATCAACCTGGGTAACTCCTTTGTAACTTGTCACTGGAAATTGTGGAATAACTATTTCTATTTTAATATATCACGTTCCAGACGTGATGGTTGGGATGGGCTTCACTAGAGAAGAGGTCAGAGACTCGCTTGTCAGTCAGAAGTACAATGAGGTCACCGCCACATACCTGCTGCTGGCACGCAAGAATGAGGTAAGTGGCTTGTCTTTATTTTTTTGTTTGTTTTTTGCCTCTGTGTTTAGATTAAATATGGCATATTTTTGCCAATATTTGGCAGTGTATATTATATCTCTTGCCAGACAAGCTCATATACCAATAATTGAAGAAATACCACAGTATGGGAGTAGGTCATATTCAGGATGGAACAGTTTATCACTAGTTTATTAACAGTCAGAATGCTAATCTTGCGTTGTTTACAGCTGTGTAGGTATTTTATTGGACATCGTTTTTCGAACTAGGCTTAACTTATGTAGTAATTGTTATAGCTCTGGGAGAAGCTGTAAACAATATAATTAACTCAACAGGACTTTATTTATATAGAGCTGTTCATACAAACATGCAGCCCAAAGTGCTTCACAGAGCAAGATTAAAAGAGCACAGACAAATTTGTGAAATAAAAATAGACAACAGTAATACAATTCTCAAGAGTTAAGAATTACAACAAAAAAGTGATTTTTTTTTTTTATATATCTTATTTTTTTTAAACTAACGCAAAGCCTGTCTCCAGTCATATCGTGAGTGTAAATCTTTTCTTCTGTGTCTGTCTGTCTCAGACGGATGGCAGTGAGTCTCGGACGGGCAGCAGTCTGAGTCTAGCTCGAGTCCGACCTGGTACCATCACCAACGGAACCAGCAAACACTCCACTTCTTCTTCCTCCTCTGGTGCACCTTCTTCCTCCTCTGCCCACAAGGCACAGCGCAGCGCCTCCACCTACCAACGCCAGAGACGACACTCTGACTTCTGTATGGCAAAATACTGAGATCAGTTTTGTTGATTAATTCTGAAATGGTGACTGAAATGTACCTCACTCAAAGCTCTATTTCATATCTCTCAGGTGGTCCGGCGGTTCCAGGATCGACACACCCCAAGAGGAGTCCCAGTGGTGTAGGAGAAGGGACGGGACTTAAGGAGGAACGGCTGTCAATCCGCAAGACAACCACCAATACTGCCGGCTCCCGTAGCATCCCGACCCCCTCCAGCCCCATGGTTAGCTCTGCTCACAACCCAAATAAGGCAGAGATACCAGACCGGCGCAAGGAAGTGACAACCACAGTAAGGCCGAAAGGATGTTTTTGCTGGTGGATGAATCATCCAGTCTGTCACATTTAATCCCTTATCAATACCACAGGTACAGATGGCAGAAGCCTCACAGTTCTCCTAATCCCATTTCCTCAGATTACAGCTCACTGAGGTTAAACTGACACAGATATTATGGAGGCTGTGAACATTAACATCCTTCGCAGATTGGAGCTGAAATGTGAAGCACTTACAGACTTTGAGATGAACAGCAAAGTATGGATTCACCCAGGGGGGATATGGAGATTATGGTCGTTCGGTGAGATTAGCAGGAGAGAGAAAAAGTTTTAAGAATGTAAAGAGTTGAACAGCAGCCAGATTAACCTGAGATTAACTCTTAAATGATCTGCACAGCAAATAGAGGAAGAAGTCATGAGGTCAAACCAGTCAAGGCAAGGAAATCCTAAAGTGTGTAACCTGTTTGGAGCACCAGACAAGCAGAGTTTAGTCAATCAGGGCTTTTCAAATAGTGTCACATAAATGTTAATAATATGTAAACAAAAGGCACAGTAAATGTCTTTTCTCTTTTGAAGCTCTTTGCAATGTGTTATGTGCTAAACCACAGCAGATCAAAGCAATTCCATATATTGTTAAATTCAATTACTTGCATGTGATTTTGAGTTTATGATTTCTTTTTTTTCTTCTGCAGAATAACATCCCTGCAAGTGCCATGACTCGGAGGAACACTTATGTGTGTACAGACCGATCCAACACTGATAGACACTCACTGCTGCAAAATGGCAAGGAAAACAGGTGAGAGGAGCATAGGAGTGTCCGTCTGTCTTTCTATGTCTGCTTATCTTTTATAGTACGTATGATAACAAGGTGCACACATAAGACTATCATTTTTGACATTGTGAAGATTTTCTTCTTTTCTTATTTTTGTGGAAATTTTAATAATACTGAAGGTATCAGCATCATGACTACAAGTGAGAGTGCCAGTTAGGCAGCCTGGAGCCAATGTCAGTTTTATCAGTCTGCTTGATGCCATATTTGACTTTGTGCCAGCTCTAAATTTCACCTCATTTTGTATCTAAACTCCCTTGAAAGACCTTGAGGGTTCATTGAGACTAGAATTAGATTTAGGTTAGGAAAAGTGAAAAAAAACTCATCACAGATTCAGTTTTATGAAACCATTTGTGCTGCACAGGCTATTACAGTAATAAACTGGCTGGAGCTGTTGGTTATTTAATGTCAATGCAATGTAAAACCAACAGCAAGACGAATATGCAATCAACAACAGTTTGACCTTGAATAGCCCTGTTGTATCTTATTTAAACTAATCAAGAAGATGAAATCATATTCATAGTACACGCAATGTGAAAAGGGTTGGTTTATAGAAACAGGTTCCACTGGTCCAGCTTGTCTCTTTCTGTGCAGATCTCAGAGAGTGTTTTGCCCGGGGTGTTTGTCTCACACACATTTTGTCTCTTCAAGAGAGGATAAAGGGGGCTTAAACTGTGTGTGTGTGTATGTGTATGTGTGTGTGTGCGTGCGTGTGCGTGTGTGTGTGCGTGCACCCAATATGAACTGTCTGTTGTTGTGACAGATGGTTGTCTGCTTGTCAGTGTCAGAGCATGGCAGGCATCATCCCCTTCTCTCTCGCTCTCTCTGGTCACTTTCTCACTTTCTGGCTGACCTGTTTTCCATCCTTCTGTCTCTTTATCACTCTGTAATTCTGCCAAAGCCAGGAAGTTCCTGTCTGTCGTCTGATCTCCAATACAATTTTCCTGCACAGTTCAGGGGGTTGAGGGCAGGTCAGGAAGAGTGTGTATCGAATGAGACCAAGACTGGTAGAGAGTTTTTAAATCTACTGAAACTCTACCACAAGAAATAATGATAATAATAATAATAATAATAATAAACCATTTTAAAGCTTCACAAAAACATAATATTAAAGAAAATAATAAATGTTGTTATGGGACTAAAGTGACATCAGTAAATTGCACAAACATGCCCATATTTGCCAACCATGAGCCTTATTTAGAAACCAAACAGAAAAGAAAAACTGAAATGTTGCTCTGGGTGGAGCTCTGATTAACTGGTGGTTAAGAGACCGTTTGGGCTTCATCTCTCTGTTTTAATTTGACGACCAGTTGTGGAAGAAGTATTCAGATCCTTTACAAATAAAAGCACTAATGCCACACTGTAGAAATATTCTTGTTTTAAATCAATGTCCTGCATTCATTATAATCATAAAAATGCAATTAAAATATTGAAAGTAAAAGTACCCAATGCAGAAACATTTCCCCCTGTGACTGTTATACTATAACATAACATTTGATTATTATTACTCACAACATTCGAAACTAAATTGAAATAATTTGAAGAAAAAAGCTGCAAATCAACTGAGTAATCGACTGATCATTTGAGCTGCCCTTGTTTCATTTATAACAAAGCATCATGCAAATGTTTTGAGTGCAGAAATCTTAAGTTGAAGAGTAATTATATAACTGCGAAAAGGAGTCAAGAGTACAATATTTGTAAATGTAGTGGTGTAGAAGAAGAAAGTGGTATGAAAAGAGAAGAGTCAAGTACAAGTACCTCAAATTTCTACTTAGGTATGGGACTTGAGTAAATGAACTTAAGTGACGTTCCATCTCTGTTAATGACACACCCGATACAATTACATTCAGGCATTACAATGACGCAATATTCTCCACTGCAGCTCCATTTTGTGATTTAACAAGTGGTGATGAGGGATGTGGAATGGAAGCAAAGAGCGACAGGTGAAAGGAGAAAGGGGTTACGGGATGAGGAAAAGAGAGAAAAAAGGTTGAGGAAGAGATGGGTGAGGGGTAGAAAAAGGGGAGGTGAGCAGTAGAGAGCAACAGGATGAAGTGAGGACTGGCATTGTGCCAGCGTCACCCTCCACTTGCCCCAGAGGCCTTGTCAATGTGATGCCATGCCAGAGTGGTTGATGGGACAAACACGTGCATGGACACACACACAGAGTCACATTTAGTTGATAAAAGTGTACGTGACAAATTGTGCTTACTGAAGTGGTGAGAAACACAAAACACTGATCATGTTTATGACAGTAAATGTGTGACTGGTTAGTCATATTTGTTGTTTATTAAACATGCATTAAACACACATTACACTAATCTAGACACTAATCTATGATGACTCTATAAGATAAACGACTTCATGCTAAGACATATTGTAGATGCAGATAAAACACATCATGAAGCTCAACTGAAAGATATAAGATAGATAGATAGATATTTCCTTATTTAAATGTCCAAAGCGTAAATGGTTCATGCACTTTTACAACCATCGCAGAGAGGAAAAAAAGCGAAGTGAAAGAGAGTTGAGTATTGTAAGCTTCTCTTGTCCTTTCTATGTTCTTCCTCACCTTCGTTTCAGTTCAGCCTCTCCTCATCTTCCTTTTCTCCTCTCCTCGCCCTTTTTTTCACTGTTCGTTTCTGAAACCTCTCCACCTCTCTCTCTACTGCTCCCCTCTCATCCCCGGTGTGCCCCCTGCAGTTAGCTGCAGTGGGCAGCTAGTTCACAATGACGTTAAACAATTTTGCTCTGCAACGGCTGCTCTTCAACTTAACACGTCTAATGGTTGTGGCCCACTTGAGCCCTGTGTGTGGGTGTTATCTAGAGCGTTATGAAAAGCAGCCTCAGGCCACCAGCCAGCCATAGAGCAGAGAGTCAGGGGCGGAGAGGTGTGTCTACAGTATGTGTCTGTGTGTGTGTGTGTGTGTGTGTGACAAAGTGGATAAAGAGAAGGGAATTGGACAAGAGGTAGGGGGGGCATGCAGAATGGGGAGTGAGAGCATTTTGGGTCAATTTTCAGACATTAGAGAGTAATTGTTGGTCATGACGTAAAGGGCAACTTGCTCGCCCTCTCACTCTATTTTATTTCTGTTCTGCCCTTTTTTAAAGTCCTGATTGTCATCTTAAAAACAACCAACAAAATTCTTTTATATATCTGCAAACAAATATAAAATATAATTTTTACCTAATTCTGCCTTCCATAATTTAGGGGCATATCATTAAAGAGACATGATTAATCACAAATGCAGTTTGTAAATGGCTTTTTGTGTCATTATTTAGGTTGTCTTTGGTATTGAACCTTAATTAGATTTTCTGTCCATGCACAATTAACATAAATATGCCTAAAAGAATAATGCTGGGAATACATACTCATTGCGAGCAATTCCAATAAAAAGACAAAAAACTATGATTGATCCTATCAACAAGAATTGTCTGTGTATCCAAAACTTAATATTGCTCATTCATCTGTGCCAAAGGGCCAAAGAACTATTAAAAACATATCAGTGAGTCACATCATTGCACTTGGGTACTGTATTTTTTTGGATGTACAAGCATTTTAGGGGAAAGGTAGCTTTACAGAGCCAGTAATTAAAAAAAAAAAAAAAGATTAGACAGTTCTTATACCAAAAATGTTGTCTCTCAGCCTCATTTTCAGTTGGACTGATCCATAGTCTCATCATAGTTTCTCTTCATTTTCAAGGTATAGCTAATAAAGAGGGACGTAACATATTTATATATATCAAGAAAGAAGGAGGTAAAGGGAAAATAAGAAGCAAAAAAAAGAGGAAGAGTATTAATAAGAAAAAAATAATGAAAGTACTTGTAGTTAAAAGAGAAAATCACCTTTTCCATCATGTCAGTATTCACATCCATCCAATTCTTTATGTTAGGTTCAACATGCATCATCCATCATTTGATCAGAGCCTTTCGCCTGCAGCCATCAACACATCCATTAAATATTTGATATAGCCTAAGCATATGGTTTTGAAATCGAATGGTATATGTACTGTATGTGGGCACTGTATTTTGAGTCAATGTGGGATTGATTGGTTATACTGTCCTGGTGCTTTAAATACTTACATAATGCAGAATGTTTATTAATACACAGATGAAAATGCTCAGTTTGTTTGTTCCTGAGTAACACTGATTTTAACAGTGAGTACTGTGTTTCGGTGATGATAACGTAATTTGACAAAATGCTAATTTACCCACAAGCATTTTTTTTTAATTCAAGATACCTCTGAATGCTTTGAAAAACATTTAAAATTTTGAAATATGCAAGTAAAGAAAGTACTATAATGTAAGGGATATGTGATTCCTGCACAGTTCTTACCAATTAAAATGATCTTGATTGCTCCTAACTCTTGGTTTTCCTCCTTCTTCATCTCTTCCTTCTCCCTCCAGTTCCTTATCCCACCGTCTTCCCCCCGCCTCCCCCTCAACCCACAGCATTGCCGGTGCCTCTGGAGCCTCCTCCTCATCCTCCACACCCTCCTCCCGCCTCTCCAGGGGATCCACAGTGAGGAGCACTTTTCATGGAGGGCAGATTAGAGACCGTAGGCCTCCGTCACATGCTCCTCCAGCTTCACCAACGCCGTCCCATGATTCGAGCCCACTGCCCCATGCAAGGACCCGGGCCACGACTAACCTGCTAAGCAAAATCACCTCCAAGTTGACTCGCAGGTAAGGGGAGAAACTGGGAGAAGGAGAAGGGAAGAAAAAATTAGAGATATTTATATAGATTCTGTAGTTGGTTAAGCATTAAATGATAGAGGATGAGTTTTACTTTTGTTTAGAGGCGTGATTAGAAGTAAAACACGGCAAAAAGAATGATAACCCACAGAAATCAAGAAACAGATTACATTTGAATATTTAAGTATTGTCAAGGATTGTATGTGTTTGACGATTACTGCTAACCATCCAGATGTGGTGAAATGATGGCAGACTGCCTGTTCAGGCTTGTATCTTGACAGTCTAACTCATTTGCTGTAAACCGGAGATCATTTAGCTAACCTTGCTGCCTCTCACCGTCTCTTCCTTAACCAGTACTAACCTACCAGCTTTCCTCCTCTAATAATGAATCTTTACAGGCTTCAGAACTTGTCCTGCTTAATCTCAGACCTGGGTCAAATAGTGTTTAAAAATGATCTCTACTTTGTTTTACTTGTTTAAACTAGAGGTCTGTCTTTGTTTTGTTTTCTCAATCCCACACCTGCCAACAGCCGTAAGATTTACACCCATTTTCACCTGCTCGCTACAACATTTGGTATTGAAGTTGTCTCAACTTCAGAAAACAGTCCATATCCAATTGCATAGTCTCCTTTCATAACCTGTTTTCATAATACAGTTAAGCCCACCTAAGAGCTACTTTAAGCTGGTACAAACAAACAATAACCTATTTGACCCAGGTCTGCTGTTCAGGTGGACAATACTGTATGTCTTTCACTGTCAGTTCTTCTCAGCTGCTTATTGTTGCTTTATCTGTTTGTTTGTTTATTTGTTTGATTGATTCTTTAACAACTTTTGCTTTCCTTGCCAGTCACTTGCCAATCTTCTATCCTTCTTCTTTTTCCTAAACAACTGTACACAGTTTAATTTGTTCTTCTCTGCCTCCTCTACCTGTGCTTCTTACTGTCGTCTCTGTTGTCTTCCCCTTCACTTGCTTTCTCTTTCATTCAATGTCTCTCTGACTCTGCTGTCAAATTTCCTTTTTCCATTCCTCTCACCCTCTCTTCATCTCTTCCTCTCTCCTCCTAGGGTCACTCTTGACCCTTCTAAACGTCAGAGCTCAAACAAGTCCATGTCGGGCTGCACCCTCCCACAGGGGACAAAAACAGTTAGTAAGTCTTCCTTTCCCATGTTTTCTGGCTGCTTCTGTCTGCCTGACTTGTCTGCCTGCTCGCCAGTGCCCTGTCATCCCCTCTACCCCTCATTCACTGTCTGTCGCAGGTTGGAGTTTAGTTATACAAACATGTATCTGAGGCAAAGCTACTCTACTGGCAGGAATTATATTAGCAGTTGAGTTAAATTCAGCCTGCAGGGTTCTTACTCCACGAAAACTCCATTTGTACTCATATGACCATAATGAAATGTTAATTTTCCTTTTTTTTTGTGTGAAAATGTACACATGAAGTATAGTTTCTCTTCAAATGTGTGTTGCATTAAGAAGAGAATAAGGATTAAAGAGTTATGTTTACTTGATTTAAAAGGGGTCCAGTAGAATTGGGCGGTATAAATAAAATCTACATGTATTGTCAAATACTGACGCTTTGAGTTGGTAGTTTTGGTCAGTTGCAACTCAAAGCATCAGTATTCGACGATTTTGGGATGAGCCTCAACATCAACTATATTTCTCCCGGAGATAACATTTTGTTGCTTTAACCCATCAGTTAAACTAGTGAATTATGTACGAGCAAGACCTCACATAAGAATAGGGAACATATTCAACACATTAAAACTTGTAGTTTTGTTTTGTAAGATAGGAATATACCATATTTATGGAGTGTTATGAAGGAAAATTGACTATTCTTGTGTTACTTCCACCTTATAAGGCCCGTACAGAGGAAAACAATTAAGATCATAATTCATGTATAACAACTTCCTCCCTTACTATCAATAAGCAGTAATTAGTAGGTTAAAACTCCAATGTTATGCCCTAGTAATTGTAGAATATGGTCGTGGAGAGTAAGTTCTTCACAGTGACTAATTAAGAGCTAATATGCTACTAAAACGCATGCTGGTAGGAAATTAGTTAATACAGTAGTTATGTGTTCTCTAATATAAAAGATTGTATAAAGTATCACACTTTAGCTGATAAACCCTGCTGAACCTCTGTCCAGGTTCTCAGTGCAATCAATTCATCTTAAAATATGACAATATATGTCGAAGGGATTGTTACTTTGTTTAAGTTGTTCATGGTATACAGTATATTGTCATCCTTTCACGTTTAGCTTTAGTGACTCCTGCTCACTCATCCTAACCCAGGTCTCCACCCCATTTGTTCAAATCTTTCTACAGTAACTGACAAAAGTGTGTTAGGGTTAGAAAACCCAGACTTCCAAGTATCTCTATAGAAACTTAGGCTAATGCTTGGAAAGTTGGAAATTAAGCTCTGGTCCAGTTTAAACCCAGCTTATTCTATGACCAGAAATCTTATCCAGAATACTTGGATTTTCTGGTACTGTGACCTTTAAAATTCAACTCTGTTGATGTTTCTTCCTATAGAAAAGCTCAATCTCACAACAGTATGTTTATGTGACTAAAACTCTAATCAGCAGTTGTCTGCCTGAACGTCTGTCTGTCTGTCTGTCTGTCTGTCTGTCTGGACTGCTTGTGTCTCTGCTGGCTGGGCTTTGTCCTGTAGCACTCGGTAGAGGCTGTAGGTGGCACAGCACCACTACCTGCTTCTAACAAAACACACAACAGTTACTATATTGGTTTTCTGGAACAACAACAAGTGATGTTGGCTTGTTGTTAGATTGTTCAAGTTTGCACCTATTATAGTAATAGACAGTCGTTGTGAATGTTGGCATTAGATTTAAGCGCACACACCCAGTCACACTACTTGTTTTTAGAATAAACAACCCTGTGAAGTTGTGTGTGTCTGTATTTGTGTGTCCGCAACAGTATGTGAGTTTGTTTCAACTCAGCTGTACTTGTCTGAGTCATGTAATCAACACCATATGTTTGCCCATGCTGTTAACAAATCAGCAGTCCTACAGTAGGACTGTGGGATCCAGGACAGACAGGAAAGAGGGGGATGGTGCTTTATTGGTGTTTTATACGAGAGAGAGAGAGAGAGAGTGGGTGAACGATGAGAAAGAAGGGGAGTGATTAAGAGAGAGCGGTTATTTCACTTCACTACTGGTAACGTAGTGTGCATTATGGTTTTTAGTGGCAAATAATTCTTATTGTGTGATTGCGCAAACTTTGACACTGGCAGCACTTTTACACATTTTCAGACATCCAGTTTGTTTGCAAAAAAATCAGTGACACCTTCAAAAGTAGTTTTTGATCAGTCCTTAAGAATAGAAGAAGAAAGACAAAGACTGTTATGTACTGTGGTCAATGTATTGCACAACTGTTAAACAGTCTTACAAGGGGGAAGCCTGCGGTCAAAGACTCATGGAAACTAGTGTTTAATGCCATTATTAAGACTAGAATGCAGTGTATAAACACAAGATGTTGTGTTTTTGCTTTAGCATTTGCAATAAGTTCTTCTGGGAATACCCACAGTCAAGTGTCACTTTCAGAAAGTTATAAAATTGTTAACTAAAGTAGGAGTAGGTTGAGGCAATGAGTAGGCTGCAAAAGGGTAAATTATGATACATAATCATGTCTTTCTTTAGTGCACAGTATATATTAAGGATTTAACTAAAAAAGATTTTGATCAGTAACTTATTTTCTTAATAAATCAATTTATTGGTTGGTCTATAAAATGTCAGAAAAGGTTGAAAAATATATTTTCTTGACTGATTGTGTAAGAGAT
Source organism: Pagrus pagrus (assembly GCF_965226575.1). Lineage (NCBI taxonomy): Eukaryota > Metazoa > Chordata > Actinopteri > Spariformes > Sparidae > Pagrus > Pagrus pagrus. The sequence goes on along the minus strand of NC_140188.1, from coordinate 3,746,902 downwards.
ACAGTTGTAAATGGTAAGGCAGATGAACTATGACTCAGTTTATACCAGTGACAAGGCGATAGTAGTACATAGAAACCATGTAACCACGAAAAAACGTTTACATTCTCAACCTCAAAATTTCGATTTAATAAAGATTCATGTCGGGGTAAAAAGGTGCAATGGGTCAATATAATTTTGTCTGCATCATTGTAGTTTTGAACCCATGGCATTAGGAGTACACACCAGTCTGCTTCCTCTCCAGGAGCAGATGCTTGTAAGAAGAATCTCATTCTGCACCAGTCATCTTGACTGAGACCCAGCGTCACTGCCGTTTTAAATCAGGATTAGTTATGTAACCAGGATTTATCCTGCTCTTAAACAAGGATCTTACACAGCTCTTCCTCAAGATACAAGCAGATTGTCCTCTTACACTGCTGCTAGCTTCTCTGTCTGTCTCTCACACTGTTTCTGTCTGTTTAATTTCTTCTTCTACCCTCTCCTTCTGTCACTTTGTTCTTTCTCTGATTCCCTCAATTTCAGCCCTCCCTGTCTCTCTCTCAGCCTTTATACAGATTGCATAATCTGAGACATACACTGCAAAGTTTATATACACTCCTCATTCACCAAACACTTGCAGGGATTTTTCCCACTTTTATTCATCATAAAGGAGGTGATACCACTCATTTTGCTGAGGGGGATCAGTTGGCATCAGTTTGTGAGGGAGGAGCGAAGTGTTACTCACTTTCTTTCTTCATCCAGAGAAGAAAGGCAAGCTCATAAATTAGATAGGATGTCACAAAACGGCTACATAATTTCTGCTATGCAACACAGTACATGCATGGACTGATGCAAGATTTCAAAAGACTGACTCGTGTTTTTAAGGTTCAGATTATCCAAACAGAGTTGCTAGAATAAGGTTTAGTGTTCTTAATCCTATGGAAATTACCCTCCAGATATTTGCTGGATAATTATTTGGCAGTTCAGTATCATTCATAACTGCTGAGGTTTATTTCAGTTATTATCTGTGAAGATTAGAAGGGTTGTGTCCATGCACTTTAAGGGAGGTGACTCATGAGATTGAAGCACTGAAAAAGCTTAGAAGCACAGTTGTATTTACTTGTAGTTTAAGTTAGTCATCATAAAGTTGTATTTAGATCTAAAGCCCCGCATCAGCTCCTCCCTCAGAGCCAGAGTAGAGTCAGTTGTATTTTCAGTAAAAATAAATTTATCAATGAAATCTCACTGTTAGCTCCTTCAGACCACCCCCAGTTCCTGGAATAGAGATCAGGTTGCCAGGTTGGTTGGAAAGAAGCCCTTAGTCTACACACATGAAAAAGCAACAGTGGCCTCTGGTGGCCATGAAAGGGAGTGCAGTATGTAGCCCCAAACAGTCGTACCTGGCAGCCTTGTTGGGTGGAGTATTATGTTCTTCAGAAGATACTTTATTCCAGCGCACCCTTCAGCAGTCATGACCTACCTGGTTGTTTAATGTGGCTCATTAAATGCAATCTACTAATACTCTACTAATACTCTATAAGTCATAAAAATTGCTTAGCTACATAATAAATGATTAGAGGATGAGACTTGGCACCATCAGCCTCAAGAAATAGGACAATGGAATGGAAAATAACCAACATTTACATTCAGTTAAACTGGTTAATGTAGTGTGGGATGTTGGCACCAGTAGGAGTGCATGGATGAATGAAAGATGTGCTGTGAGAGTTTGGTGTGCTGCAGTAAAAGTAGAACAAAAACAGGATAGCAGGAAAAAGGCAGACAACTGACCAACACCAGTTTGTATAGCCTAGTAATAGAATCCAGTACGAGAAACTAGAGGAAGCCGGAAATCAGGGTTTTATAATCTGTTTTGTGTCAGTATATATTATCAGCATATATAATTATAGGATCTTGTGTTCTATGTGCTGTAATAACCTATAAATATAATAGATACCACATATTCAATGTTTCACCAACAGTTTTATTCGCATCATATTGAAAAACATTTTTCCATGTATTGCATTTACTATGCAATTACTGCATGGAAAAGACAACATTAAAATGTTGTTTCTGAAAATGAGGCAGTTCTCTTTTGCCTGCCCGTATCTTTGCCTGTTGAGACCTGGCTCTCACTCCCTCTACATTTGTTTAACCTTCTCATTTGTTTTGTTGGTGACTTTCACATTTTGTCGTCTCACATCCATTCAGTGTCCCAGTGTAGTGAGTGTAGGTCAGTGATGATCCATCTGTGATTGACAGACGAGTTTTCGTGTTCTGTGTTGTGATTATTTGGCGTGTACTGACTGACATAGCCATGCTGCTAATTAGTGCATTAAAAAACAGGAAGTGGGGGAGGGTTGGTGTGAAAGCATGATGGGCCGATCCTAACAGATACGTTTGTCTTCTCCTTGAGGGTCACAGACGAACCTGAGAGAATCAGCAGATCTCCGGTCACAAGGTGAGTGCTCATTTCCATTTTTCCAACACTGACAACAAAATAGTTGACTAATCTTGAGTTACGTGGGTCAGCAGCAGTACAAGCAACCCGACTTTTCATTAGTTAGCCATAATTTACCATGTACTTAAAGGATGTTAAAGGTCGTTAGTTTACTCACTGAGACTCCTCAATTAGTTATTTTGTGCACTTCACATGAATAACCGTGACTATTGTTGAAGGAATGGTTCAACATATGGGGAAATGCACTTATTTGCTTTCCTGCTTAGATATATTTGTTGCATCTTGCTTAATCCATACAAACACATTAGTGTAAAAACGACAATTAACCATTTTATGGGGGTCATGTGTTAACAAATACTGAAGTACATGGCTGCAAATTGTCATTTGCACTTTTTTTTTACAGATTTACAGAGAACAATTTATAGCATGTTAATTAGAGAGGTTTAGTCCCTGTTTACACCTAGTATTAACATCCATCCTGAGTGATCCGATCGCAAGAAGACAGCTCTAAGTCCGTTATTAAAATGTCTCCACATGCATCGATTTTGAATTTGCTGTAGCAGTTTTGCAAAGCTTTTTAAGTTTCTACTCACAACTCTCAAAATTGCAACGAGTTAGTATTTTTGGTTCTTGTAGGCAGAGTTAGTTGTCTCTCTACACAGGCAGGCATAAAGAAAACTAGCTAAAAACTAGCTAAGCTAAGTGGAATCATTCAACGAGAAAGCAAATGAGCGTATTTCCCAATATGTCAATCTATTTTAGAAGTCTCTGCCTCACTGATAGCTGTAAGTGAAATACATTCACAGGATTTATTGTATACAAAGAATCACTGTGTTTACACTGCAGCTGTAAATGTTTTCATTCTTAGGTGTGACTGAAACCTGATGTTTTTAATCTAAACATCAGAAGTCTGCACTTTCTCTTCTACACAAGTCATACTTTCACATCTGAGCCAACATGGGAACTGAATTACATGTCCAGTACAGACCCGGATTTATACAACTTGCATGCCAAGCACTCAAATCAAAAATTTTTGTAATTATTTTATTTAACAAGAAGAAGCATTTTTGAGGATTGCACAACCACTGAAACCTAGATTACAATGGTATTGTACCTCATGCTCTCATCTTATTTATACTATATTTTTTCAGGGTTATCAGTCTCAGCTAATCAATATGATACTTGGTCTTGTGTACTTCCTCTCAACCTCAGCTGCTTCAGCCCAGTCTCAGTCTCAATCTCTGGTTAAAAACAGCAGGTAAACCAGCAGGCTAACATTAGCCAAAAGACTGTGGTGTTGTGTGATTGTAGAATCAAAGCACGGCTCCTTGTGGTAGAAGAGCCCTGTGTGTAGAAACCCCGATTTAAAGGAAAGAAAGAAATTGAAAGTAATTTCCGTTATGTCTAACAACAGTTTATTCCCTGAGCAGCAGCCTGATGTTTTAGGATCTTTGTGTGATAGATGGTGTTTTGTGTTACTCTAGAAAATTGATGACCAGAATGAAAAAGAAGTTCTATTACAGAAACAATCCATTAAAGACAGTAATTGTTATTTTATGAATTCATCTGTATAGTATTTTATCAATTATATACAATTCATTATAAGCTCACATTAAAGAACAAGGTAAATGTTTATCAAGATCCCTCACAAGAACTATTTGAGGTGAGTTTAATTTGCGTAAGCCTTTGGTGTATCATATCCACTCTGTGGTATAAAAAAAAAGATGTTGTTAGCCTATAAAATACTTATTTACCTATCTGTGACATAGGTAGCAAATGTGTATGTAGAAAAATCTAATTTCAATAATGCACGATATTAATCTTTTTTCTTCTCCTCCCTCTTCCCCCCACCTCTCATACATTCAATTTCATACAACCGTACACTCGCTTGCCTACACTTTTCTCTTCACACATCCATCTCACTTCAAATCATACACTCATATTCATTACCATTTATCCTTGAATCTGTTCATCCATGTTTCTACATTTATGTTTGATCTCCTTCCCTCACATCTCTTCTCCCCCCGTGTTTATTTTTGCTAAACCTCCAACCCTCCTCCTGTGAACATCTCACCAACTATGCCCTGTCCTTTTTGTTTTAAATCTCTCTACATTTCCTCCTCATTCCTCTGTCTGCATCACCCCTCCCCTCCTTCTCCTTCCAGTCGCCATCTATCTGGGCATCAGAAAGCGGCCGAGCCCCGGACCCCCCGATGCGGCTGGGATGTGAGGGTGCGGAGCCCCCGCGACCCGGCCGAGGTGGTGCTAGCATTGCGTGAGGCGGCTCAGGGCTGCGGCTGCCAGGTCCACCTGGCGGGGCCTTTCCTCCTGTCCTGCACCCACGGAGCAGCCGGCGCACGAGTGGCCTTCGAGGCCGAGGTCTGCCAGCTGCCCAGCGGGCTGGGCCAGAGCAGCGGCGTGAGGTTCAAGCGCCTGTGGGGGGCACCGTTAGCCTTTAGAGACATCGCCACCAAAGTGTCCAAGGAGCTGGAGCTCTGAGGGCGACAGGAGGCGGGGCAGGTTGATGACAAACAGGACAAGTTGATGAATGAGGAGGGAGGAGGAGGAGGAGGAACAATGAGGCCTCCTCTTCTTCCTCCCTGGGCTCCACCTCATCTGATGCGGCTAGCGATGCCTCGCCTCCGCCAAAGACCCTCTTCTTCTGATGCCACCAATCACAGCCAGACAAACGGATGCACAGACACGGATAGACCGCCATCGGCAGACTTATGATGACCCTTGACCTTGGAGCTGTCAGTGACCTACAACCCTTGCTTAAAACACACCACCACCTCCATACTATGTGAGCCCATGGAGTCAACCATTTTTTTTTTTCATGATATAATGTTTGATGATGGTGAGGATGGTGTTGCTGAGAATGATGGAGAATGGTAATTTGTTGTTGTTTACTTTGTTATTCCTATTGTATCATATTTGTCATCATTCCTTTTTAAAGAGCTGCTATTTAAAGAAATGTTTTAATTTTTTGTGTATTAAGTTTATTTTCTTTCTTTAATGCTTTTAAAATGGGCAGAAGTTTCTCGGAGGCAGACGTCACATATTAAAGAAGTGAGCGCGCAGTCTGACCTCCGGCCTCTAGAGGGAGACATGCAGTAATGCAGATACATGTGACAGACTGATTGAAGCATCACAGCCTTTCTGCCCATCCAGTCATGACCCATTTTACTGCTCAGTTGGGATTCTTTATGTTTGTTTGTACTGTTTCTGGTTAAAAGTTGCCTCTCTGCCTGCTATACATACTGAATTCAATAGTGTGTATTGACAGCTGGCATGTGAGCTGACATGTAAAGCTGCCTAATCATATAAAACTATGATAATAATTTGAGCTTATGCTCTGACCCTTACAAATACTGAACATTTCCACAGTTTTCTTTCCCCTGCTACCTTTTATTAACAGGCAGTTCTTTCAAGAAATTTTAAAATACAGAACGTTTTGTTGGTTTAAAGGTTCAGTGTCTAGGATTTAGGAGGATCTATTGGCAGAAATTGAATGTAATTTTCAGAATTACGTTTTCGTTTGCATATAATCACCTGAAACTAAGAATAGTTGTTTTTGTTACCTTTTATTTTTTATATCTACACAGGGAGCAAGTCCTTCTCCACTGTGTGCACCTCCATGTTTCTACAGTAGCCCAGAATGAGTAAACCAAACACTATCCTAAATCTTACACACTGGACCTTTAGAGCACAGTGTAGGATTCAGTACTACCAAATGACAAAACTGATCTGAAGATTGCAGGCAAAAAAGGGCCACGTAACATAATTTTACCCGATTTGCCTCAGCAGGTTTAGTTTGCTCAAAATAGCAACGCAGGTTTTGTCATCCAATCAATCCATTATTCTGAGAGCTAATTTAACTACACGTTCAAGTAAATAAAGACAATTTAACTAAAATACCTTTTTGCCCATAACAAAATGAAAATTAAGTCTTTTTCAGCACATATCGTATGCTTTCAGTAAGTGTCCAGACAACTGATAAAATTAGATTTCTGCCACAAATGTGAACAAAAAATATAATATTAACAAATTTACAAATTGGCTGTTGCATTTGACTGCTGGTCACATGACAAGGCTTTTTTTGTATCTGATATAATACAATTTACAATATGATACAAAAATTAAAGATTTCACTCCCTTTCCTCTAAGACCAATGCCGACAGAGACAAAACTTGATCCAACATGAAGCTAGAAAGCCCCCCACTTGTTGGCTGTTTTGGTAAATTGTCAAACTGTTAAACATTCAAACAGGCACAGATTTAGCTTCAGCTTTGAATCCCAGTGAGACAGTGTGTTTTTTAAAGGACGACCTTCAAGGTACATGATTACAGTAGCTCATACCGGTTTAGAGTAGAGTGGAGTATGTTATTCTGGTAGCACTTTTACAAAACAGTATCACAGTCTGTCAGAACATCATCGCCATCACTTTCCTCACATGTAGTGCAATACAGCCAAAAAGCCAAGAATCGAGACTTGAATAAGCATTGATTAAAACTTAATAGGGCTCCTTGTTTGATTTATTGTTTAATTTTTGATATTGCCGATTTGTTTTTAAAATTCATTGAGCACCTTTTTTTTTTTGCTTTTTAGCCAGGTTTGCATCGTGCTGTACTGGCAGAGTTTTTAATTAATCTGTATTTTTCTTTTGTAAATTCTTAAAAATCACATTTGTCTCACACATTTAAAACCCACTGAAGAGAATAGTTGACATTCTGAATGTCTTTCTTTTACATTGCTTACACTTTTTGGCATCATTCACTTCCTACTGTAAAGAAACCTGGTGGAGTGATGAGGAACTTCAGGTTTCTAGGTGGAGGTGCTGTTTAGTTTCAGTGATGCCCAAAAGTCACGTGGTACAAATTAAATACCACATTTCTAAAAACAAAATTCAAATTATGGTCTGTCTCCATAAAGTTTTGTCCGATTTATCAGTTTTCTTTTGTCTAATGTTATAGTAATCAAAAAGGTCAAGAATGCAAAAAAAATAACAGACAGCCCAGTCGTCTGACTAAAATGTTGGCATTTTACTTTTTGGCAAACCACAGATGTGTTTAAATTTGAACCTGTCATACGTACCATATTGACATTTATACAATTCGTGTCATATCATGTTTAGAATACATTTATGGAAGCTAACTTTCATGTCGGGAGGTGGAGAGAATGGTGGTTGCGTTACAGCTAAGCGAGAAGGCTTGTAAGCCGGAGACAGCTGTTTAAGACTTTGTTTGGAAGCATGAAACGAAGGAGACGTGGGTATTTTTCAAATTCAATTTTTCAAACAAATCAGGATATCTCAAATGGGCCTTGGAGTGATTTCCATTAGTGTTAGCGGAATTTTTTGGGATATTTGGACAATATTTTGGGAAAAACATGAGCAGAAAGAAATCTTACCTAACCCTAACCAAGTGATTTTTGTGTCTGAACCTGTACAGACCATAAGCACAGCATTGTCACAACATAACATTGAAAAATTAAGCCTAAACAAAACGTAAAGTTGCATAAAGAAATGTAAAGTTTCAAAATATCCATGGTTTGCAGAAAGCTACATTGCCAACATTTATTCTGGCGGTTGGGTTAAATAGAAACTGTAGACGTTGCCCTTTGTCGACCAATCAGGCTGCAGCGCTGCTGAGACGTGTGTGACTGTTGACCAATCAGATTCCATTATTACTGTTAGAGGTTTATGACTGTTAACCCATTAGACTCCTGTCTCATCAAGTCACGGTATAATTTCGAAGCATGCGACTGTGAAGTGATGAGACGGAATGTAAAATCAGAATGTGACCTTCAATGACCTATTGAGAAATAAGACGCTCGACTAATTTCACAACAAAGCTGCCAAGATTCATACGTCGACACTGACGACTCCAAAATCAAAAGGTTGTTGTACTTGTATTGTAATTCTATAAAGCCAAGCAATTATAACTTGTACTTCTGAAGTATGCAGCATTTAACAAAACAGATATGTCAAAGGAAAAGTTACGGCAGGTTTGTGATCTTTACGGCTGTAAGATCTACAGGAATTTATCTGTTAAATGGGAGATTTCAGCCGCAGCAGGTATCCACCACTGTCTGAAAATGTGAAGCTGTGATTTAGGGCTAGTTTTTTTGTTTGTGTGTGTGTGAGTGTGAGTGTGTGAGAACAACTGGGCCTCACTCTCTGAACCTGTTCTGTAGATACAGTTAGGGCCATGCTTTAAGGCTACAGTTCTGTTGTAATGTGTGTTTGAAGCTGTCGCTGTTACCAACATAACTTAACTTATGGGCTGAAATTACAGAAACGATCGACCTGCAATCCTGCATGTCTCCTAGGAAATAATGTGTGACACAAAAATAAAGACTTTCACCCTCTTCCATATTTTATGTCCATTTTTTTCCTCTGATCTGACTTTGATGTCTTTGACGTGTCATCTCACCAGTTTCTGTGTCTTATTGTCCAATTGTTGCTATGATATACGTGTCTAGTGAAATCTGATTTTAAGGATTTTGTTTAGTTGTTGAGGGGTCAACTGTATATATTTTTTTCAGGGCTGATAACGATTATTTGTAACCAAAGAGACAGATACCGATATTATTAGTCAATCTGCTGGAGTAGATCCAAAAGAGTCACAATTACCACATAAAGAAAACATGAGAGAGGAGGTTTGATTGTTAAATGGGGCATAATTTAATTGTCCAGTTATAATTTACAACCAAAAAAAAATTTTTTTTTTCGGTGTGTGTACATAGCCACGACCAGACTATGCATGGATTGATCCCAGGATGTTACAGAGTAAATGCGGGAGAGATGAATAGAGTGACAAGAAATTATAAAGAGGAACCGAAGCAGAGAAGGAAAAGAAAAGATGAGTGAGATTTACAGAAGTAAGAAAAGAAGGAGAAAACTGGAGCGTCTTCTTGATGGAAAGAAGCAAACAGGAAGTAGCCAGTTGGCCGAAGCCAGTAAAATAACTTTACAACAGTGCTACCCGTTCATTTTTTTTTTTCATATAAAAAAAAACAAACACAGACAGTCATTCAATCATTGGTTGTCTGTCCAATTTACTTCTGGGCGGGGACCATGCCATCGATGGCCTCTCCCTTCTCAAGCTTCTTCTCCATCTCAACCATCAGCTTGACACCGTCAACCACAAGCTGGACCTGCTCCACCTCAGAGGAGCCCAGACGGTCAGCATTGGAGATGTCGAACACGCCACCCACGGAGGCTGTGTCCACACCACCTGGAGGGAAAAGAAGCAGAGAAGAGTCGTCAAGATATTCACATAAAGAAGGATTTAACATTAACAGATTTTTTTCTGGTTGAAGATAATCAAAAATAATTTCTACCACCAGTACTTTTTCTTGATGTTTTCACCATATTTTGGTGAAATTGAGCCATTAGGTAAGAGAGGGGAGACAATAATGCTTCTAACTGAAATAAATGTTGCAGATCATACAAAATATATTTAATCTAATATCTGTTTGCTTCTTAATTTTGCTGTTAACTTTACCTCATCTGGCTGTGTTATTTTATAATCAAATCTATTGAGGTTCCTCTGATAGTCACTAGATCTGTGACCATTCAACTCCTTTTTTTCTTCTTTTAGTACCTGTGCCACGCTTCTGCAGACGCAGCCTGGTCAGGATCTCCTCGAACTTGGCATGTGTGCTGAGCTTGGGCAGCTTGACGTGCACGCCACCGCGCAGGCCGGTTCCCAGGTTGGATGGGCAGGTCAGGATGTAGCCCAGATGCTCGTTCCACATGAAGCCGTGGTTGTGCTTCTTGAAGATCCCCTCAATCTGACCGGTGAGGAGGAGAGTGAAATAAACAACGCATGATTATTAGAGTATAATTAGATGTATGTCACTGAATTCTGACTAGACCCATGAAGAAAAAACATCATGCAGTTGTTGTATGTATGTTTCAGTGCGTTACCTTCTGCAGGCCAGTGCAGAAGCGTCTGAAGACCTCCTTCATGTTGCCTCCCTTCTGCATGGAGATGACACGCAGGTGATCCTCCTCGTTCACCCAGACCAGGAAGGTCTTGTTGTCGTTGTGCCTGGAGAAAGAAAATCTGGGTCAGTTTCACTTCATTCACATATTAGACAAAAGGGTTAATGAATGTTGTGAGGATTTAATTTGCAATTTTCTTAGAGATGTGCCTCATAGAAATGTGAAAGTAAACATCTGACCCTGGTTAACACACTAACACTGATAATGTGAATCATTTGAGGTGCACAGTTGTGGATTGACAGAATATGCATCAGCTGAACACACTGTGCTTTGGTATACATGACACACTTTAACAGATGTTTGAAAACAGAAAGAATCAGATTGTCATGTTAGGGCTGTGAGAGAAAGAGACAGATGGTGTTTAAGGTTGGCTTGGGAGTGGCAGATGGGAGATTTAAGCTCAGAGGGGGTTGTTTGTTTACAGTGTGTATATTTTGTTAACAAAGGCACAGAATCTGCTGCTACAGTTGATGATGGCACATATCTGATCATCATGTAGCCTTTTAATTTTGAATGAAAAGTTCGAATTCATCTGTATGCGTCTGTCTCTCACCAGATGCCTCTGCCGTCGGGCCAGTCACGGGCCATACCAGCGCAGGTCAGCAGGGGGGAGACGGGCTTGTCGAACAGGAAGTGATCAGCGATCAGCTGCTCCTGCTCGGCATCGGTCATGCCTGTCAGGGGGTAGTACTTTCCCTTGAGCTCACCCTCCAGGTTGGCCAGGGCTGAGAGGACAGAACCAAGAAGATATGGAAAGAGGAAATGAGTCAGTTTTTCCACAAATTAGAGCGTTAGATTGACAGATTAGCCTTATTGTAATTATTTTAACACTCACCCTCAATGGACAGCTTCTCAATGGCTCTGCGCTCTCCACGGCTGTTGTGGGGGGGCAGGGTGAATCCCTTGATGCTGCGGCCGGTACGAACACGGCTGGACAGCACGTAGTTGGGGTCCAGGTCATCACCACCCTAAGAGAAGAAGAAACACAACAAACATTATTTTTGTACTATAGGTATAGTTTTTAATCCTTGTATTTATAGACTTGCTTCACTCATGAAGGAGTGAACTTATTGTAGTGTAGGAGTGGATTGCTTTCATATACAGTTAATATTATTTGGATTGTTGCTCAGGAAATGTTTATAAAGAATCTCTCAATATTCTGGGAGAATAGTTGGTTAGTAAACTTAAATTTGAAACAATGTGGCCATAAAAGTCGCAAGTAATTTATTTTATACAATTAATAAATTAAAGACTACTTGGTGACAACCTCCTTCTGCCATTGAGATGTGCTGATCTACAACAATGCTACCAATGACTGTCTGGACTCCTCACCTTCAGGTTCTCGAAGTTCAGGTCGGTCTTGTGCTTGTCGGTGGGTTTGTATCCACCGTGACGGTCGGAGATGACGGGGTCCAGCAGATCCTTGAAGACCTCATAGGACTCCTCATCACCAGCAACGCAGCCGACAGTCATGATGAAGGGGTGGCCTGGAGGACAAGAGGAAAGATGACAAGGTTGGTCACATTGCTAGCCAGTTCAACATAAAATAAACATAATTTTATTATGTTTATTTATTTTTTTGATACATAAAATGATTATGTATGTTTTTTGGGGATACTGATGTGTCTGGCATCTTCCTGTTGTATTGAATGTAAGGTGAGGTGTAACAAGGTATTCCTGGACATAACTATTAACTTGGTAGAACAGAAAACTCAGCAGACATTTAGCCCTGATCCTAAAAGATTGCTAAAAACTCCTGTATTAACTTAGAGGTACTGACAAAATGCTGGTATTGCCAGGTTTAGAGGCAATTCATAATCAGAAAATCAAATATAATCATAACTCACATGTTTATTATAGCAATTATTGTGTTTGCTTCATTTAATGTATGTCTCCTCACACCCTATCTTTACTGATGAGTGTTAATCTCTATGCTGATGATTTGCTCCGTCTTACCGGGGTTGTCAACACCAGTTTGGGTGATGTCATCCAGGGTGAAGCCGCTGGGGGTGGACTTGCCCCTCAGCTTGGCGTAGATCTCCTTGGTCAGCACCTATAGCGAATTAAACCCAGTGCAGGTCAGTGATGATACAGTCACATGATTTCCTCCGTATTTTAAGTTGTGCTGCGTAACAGTGGAGTAACTTAGCACTCAGAAAATCTTGTATACATGCAATATATACTTCTTTTTTTTTTAACTGCTTTTCTAGAAAGCAGTGTCAGAAAAGCGATATCAGCAATGTTTGCATGTGTGTCCGTGTCAGAGTAGGATTTGTACCTTGGCCATGTGGTTGTTGTGCTGGGAGAGATCGGGGTACTCGTCGTCCACGGAGAACTTCATCTTGTAGTCATTGTGGCAGTTCTTTGCCATGGCTGCGATTCTTACTCCGTCTGAGAGGAGACGAGAACAATAAGAGAGGAGGGTTATTTCTCAGAATCTACATTTGGTGATACCAAAGTAAAAGAGAGGATAAGTTGGAGCTTTTTTGATAAACTTTTTTATTAGCTACATGGATTTTTCAAATATCATTTGATGTTTCTTTGTTGTGGTGATGTAAGAATGAATACCATTTTTCTTTTCTGGCATTTCTCCAAGTTTTTCAAGTGTCTTGTCTATGAGTTTTCTGGTGAAGTGGAGACACCTTCTCATTTTGTCTCTCTCCCTTTCTTACTTTGATCTTTCCCCCTCTGTCAGCTGTGCTGTCCACGTTTGTCTCCCTGCTTTACTGCCTGTCCAACTGTCTCACCACCTGTCTTCCCCTCACACTGCAGATTATTAATAGCGTGGTTCGCCACCCTCCCATCTCTACAGAGAGCTACAGTTTCTAGCACATTATGATGAATGATCTTCTTCTTTGGTTACTAATAATCTTCTCTTTCACTCCATTCAGCCTCAGACTAATGCAAACTTAGTTGCCGAGCCATGCTGTAATACGTAGGTAGCAGAGTAATAACAGTGGTACCAGAAGTATACAAACTTTTTAAAGAGATCAACATTTTTTAAGAATGAAACAGCGCCAGAAATGCTAATGGTACTCTTGCAATATTTGGTATTTTACTTTTTTTGCCTTGAGACATAGTTTAGTTAAACATATATATTTCCCCACACCAACACATACATCTCAAATTTACAACTTAATGATCTCGAACTTAAACAGAAATAATTTAACACAAATTTCTAAATGCGGAGCTGGAACCCACAGAGCTGCAGCTACAGAATGTGGGTCAGAAATAGATTTACAACCTTCGTAGCTATCACTCTGTATCTATTTACAAGCTGGTCTCCCTCTCTGTGAGACAGACGACTCCTTCAGTTGCTTGAGGTGTAGTTGATTGATGACACACTCAAAGGTCAAAGCATTGCCTGCCTCTTTTAGATGACTCCACAAATTCCATGACCAAATTGAGCGCTCCTAAACTATTCAAAGTCAAACTTGAAGCCTGCCCTGCTAGCGTCAGCAACAGCTGATACACAACTGTTGTCACAACTGTTTCAGTGACACCAAACTGCCCTATACCTAACTATCCTTTTTAGCAGACTAGTGCTACTCATAGCCAAGTCTTCTGAAAAGAAAAGTTTCACTACAGTGTGCACCAAGAGAAGAACGATCAGAGTAGATTTAAGCAGTTTCCATATCCGAAGAAATATGTGCAAAGCTTTGGAGGAATCCAAGACAAAAAAAATTTGAGAAAATGAAAAGTTTTCACAGCTCCAGTTCACCAATGGAGGAATCTGTCTGACAGATATTTGGTTAAAAATAGTTTGGTCAGGGAGAGATTTTTGTCCATACTGATACGGAAAAATCCACATAATCTTTCCCATGGATTTATCAAAAAAGGCTGACTAAAGCATCGCTTTGCTCTTTTACCTGCTTAGGAGAAAAGAAAGAAGTAACAGTTCCCGGGATCAGGTCCTGTGCACCGAATGTAGGGGTTGCCCAACTCTATCAGGTGATGGGCTTAAGCTTTTATACCCAAACCTCTGTCCCTATTGGCTGACTAGACGAGGGGTCCCCTCATTTGATTGGCCACAGGGGGTCTTCTGTGGCCGGGTGAGTTTTCTAAAAGGAAAGAACGAACATCACACTACACTCGAGACGAGAGACAAGGCAACAGCTGCAGCTGCTCAGCCCACCCTTTCACCTTCCACCTGCTTGTAGTTGCTTGGTAGTAGCCTGCAGGACAGAACAGTTGGTACACACATACATTAGATAACAGCTGCATGACATGGGGAAAAAAAAGCATATTGCGATTATTTTGACGGATATTACGATTCTGATACGATTAACAATTAGTGGGAATGATCATCTTTGCATCAAATTTTCACTGAAAAAAACTATTAAAGTCATGATGATGTGTCTGTCTGTCTGTCCCAGACAAACTCTCTCAGATCTGGACAACAAGATTTGGCCAGGAAACCTCTGCAGCACTGCAGTGCTTCATTATAATGCTGTTCTGTGACACATTTTAGCATCATCAAAAAACTGCAGCTTCTGCAATTTGGATATTTCAATTGGCCATGTTGCTATTTTGATAATAGTTCAATTAATTGTGCAACCCTGTATTAGATGGATGCACATGTCATAACTGCTGACTCCTCTGTCACTGTTAATGGCTGATGTGGGGTGCACTGTAAACCCAGGTTTAGTTTAAATTAAACTTTTGAGCGCTCATCAAATAGTTATTTATCTATTATTTATTATTATTATTAATCTAATGTTATGTAATGTTTATTCAAGTTTGTACAACTAGACCTGTTTAGCTTCATCATGTGTGAGAACTTTAGCGGTTTAAGGCAACGGGTTTCCACACAGTTTTCTAGTGAAGTCAACTAATTTGGCACAAGAGTGTGCGGGTCACTTTGTCTCAGATTACATCAACGTAATATTCAACATTACAGATTGGATTACATTGAGCGGCGGCCCTCTCACCTACCAATTTACTATGTGGAGGTATCTGAATGTGTCAGTTTAAGATATGTGTGACTGTGTGAAATAGCGTGTACTGATGCATAGTGACAGGCTGTCCAAAGTTTGCAAGTCAGAGGAGGGAAAATGTAAATTTTGTAGCATCATATCAGTGCAGCTTCCTCAGCTCATCTTGTGTGTATCAGTATCCTGCCTGACGTGTTTTAGGTCAGAATCTCTTTGTAGCTAATGCAAAACACCACTAGTCAAGTTTCATCTCACAGGAGGTTATACATCAGTCAGATCTGAATGTAATTGTGAAACCTCATGTCTAGCTCTGCTCTGTATGAGTGCCAATGTTCTTAACCCTCCACTAGTAAAGTGATAGTCCTCAGTAATCTACCCGCAGACAGATATTAAATCACACACACATCATGTGACAAAAATTAAATAACAGGGTGGAGCTCAGAGACACTGTGACGCAGACAGCAGTCAGCGGCAAGATCCAGGCTTCCCTAAAAATCAACAGGAAACTAGAGGTCAGTTATTTAAGGACATTTGTGTGATTGCTTTTCATTGCAACTTGCTATTTTTTAATTTGTATTTTTAAAAAGAGATAAATATTAATATAAATATGAATTAGGACATTTTTAATTTTTAACAACCCCTCAACCCAACTAAACAAATGATTAACACTAAGAATAAATAGTGCTAAAATACAGATAGACAAGTTCATCAGCAAACAAAAGTGAATATATAGATTCTGATGGTGAATACCTACAGAAGGCTTTACCATAGTAGATGTGGAAGATATATAAAGAATATACATATATCACAGTGGGTTTTATAAGACAAGTATAGTGAGAATGTACTGTATGTTGAGTGATTATCTTATTATTACAGGTCCTCTTGTTTAAATCAGGTACTCTGAGTCTCAGCTCCTTCACTCTAAAATCAAGACTCAGGCTCCAGTTTCACAGCTGTGGCCCGACCGTCCACAGACACGACTTTCCACATTAGTCTTTCTCCATGTCGCTACATGTTGCTCAGCCGCTGTGAACATACAAACACACACCTTCTCATTACCTCAACCGTAAGTCAGGAAGTGACTATGTAGTGCACAAAATGACACAGAAGCCACATTCACATAACCTTGTAATTCATGTACAAACTATGAAATCCAGTTAATGATCACTATAAAGTGAACACTATGAAAGATTGTGCCTTGCCTCTCACCTTTGCGCTGCTGCACTAAAATGTTGCTAGATTTTGTGCATGTTATGCATGCTATCTTAAACTTTTTTTTTCATTCTCTATTATTATTGTGAGATTAAAAATGAGCCTTCTTTTGAAAATACTCGTACATTTCATGTGTGACATCAGTGCAGCAGCTGTGAATTGCTATCTATGTCTTGTAGCAGCCTAACAGGGTGTATAAACTCTATTTTAAATGTAAAAGAACAGTGCTACCCTCCATTACATCCTTTACCACAAACCCCCATCTGTGAATCTCGGAGGTCAAGCTGACTGATGTTTGATATGTGCTGTGTATGTCTTCTGCCCATTCAGACCAGTTAGTTCTGTTGCTTGTATACCACTGTGGCACACATCCAGAATCCCAGTTTAGACCGTCATTCTATCCCCCAGCACTCCCCTCCCACACACACACACACACACACACACACACCCATACACACACACACACACACACACACACACACACACCCATACCACCATCACCCACCCCCAACAGCCCCAGAACCCTGCAGCTGCCCCGAGGAAACCGGCACCAAGGACAGTTATGTAACCAAGAACACTATGTAAATGATTTGTACTTATTCTATCTGCATCTCAGCAGGGTGCACAAAAATCTGATTATTGAACTTCTTTATGGATTTTATGCACACTAAATTGCATTAAATTGTCTGTGTGAGGTTATGTTGTCAGAAAAGATAATCCATGTGAGGCAGCAGGGTGAGGGAGTTAACACGCACTCATCCTGCTGGGCACCAACTGCACAACCTCATATGTGCTACGGGTCACATGTGAGATTGTACAGTTGGTGCGCATTGTGTATGTGCCTTTGCAAATGTGTGCATGCACACAGGGTGTGTGAACTTTCCGAAAGTTTTCCTGCAACCTTCCGCTACAGTCTTGCGTTAAGTACAACCTCTGTGAGACTGATATCGTTAGATGTTAGTTGAAACGTTTTTATTCAACTTTCTGATGTTTTTTTATCGTTCCTGTTAATGTGTCTACTGCCTGAATTTACATGTGCACCTAATAAAATTGATAGACATGTATTATGTGTTTCTGTAAATGTGTTTCCATGCATTGTACGTGTGAGAAACCACTGAAAAATGCAGGATCTAATGATATACAAGACGTTTACGTAGTTTTGAAGATTTCAAAGTAACATTTATCTGAATGGCAAACTGCTGTTAGTGATTTCAGCTTTGTGTCTTTCGTGTCACTTGTTTATGTTGTGTGTGTTGTAGGTCTGGTTTGTATCAGTTACGCAGCCTGATTCCTTGTGGAGGTGCAATTTACCAATATAGACAAGAATTTTGATATTTAATGATGAAATATGAATATCATGTTAAAATACACATGATAATATCATATAAATAATTTAATCACTCGTTAATCATTTACTTTTCTTTCTGTTCTTGTGTTGTCATAATGGGTGGCGTAGTGCACCTCAAAGCTGGTTGCCACCCACCATAAGATGGAAAAAAGACAAAGGTGTAGAACTACTTATCTAGCTACTATCACAGTGTGTGTCTCCTACTGTCACAAAAAATGTACGTCAGAGAAGAGCGAGACCCTCTGCCCGCAGTGTGGATAGATATCAAGATGAAATTGTAATTGTATTTATTTTGGGCCACGATAATCGAGTACTCAAAATCTGATATTGTGACAGCCCTAATGCGAAGATAACATTTTAAGTAGTAAGGCAAGAGTCACTGCGACATATATATATAAAGTAACTTATCAACCTTGTTTGCACTGGCGTGCAGTCTGATGGCAGATTCTTATTCACAGCAAAGGCCTTAGGGAGCAGTTGAGGGTTACATGCATTCACACATTCACACATGGGTGTTGCCAGGAACAACTGGCAGTCTTGAGCACTCAGCAGCTTCCACTGACGCACATTTGGGATGTTTCTTCATTATAAAGCTTATAGCCCCTTAATTTGTCCTTGTGGTTCCTGTACTGAGAGGGAAGAGAACGAAAGGGAAAAGAAAACTGGACTCTTATGGAGCAGCAGCGGCCCTCACACCTTCTCCGGATTACTCTGATTTGATCTGGGCTGTTTCAGACATACGAGTCCTGAGCCAGCGCAGGAAAAAATCATGTTAACAGCTCGAGGAGCCCACAAATAGACGCAGGAATGTGTAAGACGACTCTGACGATGTGTGCATGTTCAGTGAAAAAGTGTTGCAATGGAATGAGTCTGAGGGAGGAGTGACAGTGTTTTTTTCCATGGAGATGTGAGGCTTTGTGTTTGTTTGTACACAACACTGAATGAATCGAAGGTGACGAAAATGTTTCGCTTGTGCAGAATGTTTCTTTGTTTCATTGCAACATCATGTATATCTGGAAAAACTAGTTTAAGCATTTTTGTGGCTCCAGAGGAAGCTGAGCAAAGTCTGATAAACTGACTCGAGCGATGTCACTTGAGTCAGTGTTGGTTGGGTCAGAAGACCACAAGTTTGAAAATAAAAAGCATCTTGAGGTGTGGAGTTGGAAAGAAGAGAGCTCAACAGACATCTGTAGCTTCTCCCCATCACCGAGTTGCATTGTGGGTAATGTAGGCATCAGATTTTGATAAGAATAATGTGGGAAGTAAAATATATTTCTGCTTCTGCTGAACACTTTCCATCTTATTTTAAACCATAGTGAGTGCAACAATAACATAAATAATTATCATGGCATAGCATATATCGTCGGAAAATAAATGACAGTAAATGACATAATGAACATTTTGTGTTGGGCAGTGAGCGGTAGATTGAAGAGAGTATATTTAGGCATTGATCAGTGATTGTCTCACCAGGTGCTGCATTTTCTCACAGCCCAACCTTTTATTCCTCACTGTTTGATAGTGGATGATGCTGCTGCAGATAACGTAGCAACCATCGTAAAACATTTCAAACCTCGCACTCAAAAAGAGGAGAAAGAAAACAGATGACAGAGTAGCGTATCGGTTAAATCTGAATATAGTATCTGCACCAACTTGCCATACAGTCCTGTTATCTATTGTGAAAATTAGACACTGACAGGTAAATGCTTCTGTGATATTATTTTGTCGAATCTGTTTAACAATTGAACTCAAGGAAAGTAGCTTGAATTCATTTTTGAACTCACCCTTATTTTGTACGTAACGGGATAAAAAATGAAATCTCACGCTTGTATTGGGGACTGCATTTTGTACATTTGGATTTTTTTTTAAAAATCCTTTTTTTATGAGCAGCCCTATTTCCCTTTCTGGGATACTAAAGTTTACCTTGGCCTTGAGCAACAATATATCTTATTTTTGGATAATAGTATTGAATTTCTGTCAGTTTTGTGTGTGTTTGGTGAAGGTGATAGTGGTGAGCTTACATTGAAATATGATCTACCTGAGTAACTCGTGAGGGGGAAGGAGTTGGGGGGTGAACTGTGGATTCTATCTTTAGTGCTGCTCAACAGGTCCTCTGATCTCCAGTAGCAGTTTTCCCGATTGAATTGCATCGACTCAGCTGTCAGTCTGTCTGTAACTCTGTCCATCCTTCATTCATTCATCTGGTTATCCACCTCCACCTGACCAGATTGATAAAACTTGTGTTTCTTTACCAAAGCAGCAGGACGGACGTGAAGAGGACGGAATAATGGACACAGAACAGTTAACAGTTGGGATTAATCCAAGACTTCCACTGTGCATGCACGTTATAGTATAACTTCATATGTATCTTCTCACATACGCACAACTTTGGACCTTCACTACTATCACAAGTGAAAGAGCCCACAAAAAACAAAACAAAACAAAAAAAAAAAAGCACTGGTGCTACATATTGATATTTTTATTAAAACATGCAGGCACTCTGAACAGATTCCCTTGACAGTTTGACTTCTGCAATCTTAATTTAATTGACAAGAATGTAGTTTGGCATAGTTGTATCTTTCCTTTCAACATTTTAACTCCAGAACGGTTCTGCTCTCTGGCAGTTCGACCTTTTGTCAGTTAATGGCTGTTTCACATTGTAATGATGACACACGTGGACAAGCTGCAGTCAGTGTGTGTGATAAAGATGCACTAAGACCCCCTGTGCACCTTTTATGAAACTTTGTGAAACTGTGTGTGTGTGTGTGTGTGTGTGCCATTGTTCCCATTCATTTTGTAAGTCATTCATTTCTAATTTTACATCAGTGGGAGGCAGCTGTAATATTTTACCTCTGCAGTTCTCGTGTGTGTGTGTGTGTGTGTGTGTGTGCGTGCATTGCACAATGTTTCGATCATGGGTGTCAACGTGCAATGTCCATGATGTCCATTCAGTTATGTCTACCATGCACACCTGTGTTCTTTTTGAATGCTTGTCCATGCACACGTCTACACACAAGTGTGTATACATATACACCCGCACACACACTCCTGCAGGGAGTACTGCCATTCCTTCCTGCTGTCGTCTGTCTGTTTGGCGTCAGCAGCAGTGTTGTATTCCCAGTGTGAAGTCCCATCGCCCGTCTCATCTCGGGATTGATCGCATTTTGTGTGCTTAACAGCTTCTAACCCAACTCACACTTGATCTCGCTCTCACACAGACACATACAGATAAACACTCAAATTTCAGAAATGAATTGGAAAAATATTATTTCTTTTGTTTCTGTCTTGGTGGCTTGGTGTAAATGTGGGGGACAGCAGGTGTAGCTGTGTAGTTTTCCTTACTTACAGCACTACTTTTTGGTGTGTGTACTTTTGCCACTCCTGCTCGGTGGCTGCATGCAGCAACCCTTCTGTCAATAATCTGATCGTTAGTGTGTTATGTGTGAATCGAAAAGGGAGGAGGGAGCTTTAGATAAATAATTAAAGTTGCTTATTAAAGATGCATAGTCATGACGATGTTATTTTTATTTTTAGTGTTGACATTGTAATGATACGCAATGCTGCTAATGTGTCCTCAGAGTGGGACGCTGCAGCTCTGACTGCACAATGAAACAGTGAGACATGTATATAATCATGATGGTCAGCTGTCCCATAAGTCAGAAAACAAGAGCTGACAAAGTGATTAGAAATAACAAAGAGGATAAATTACTGTAAAAACTTTTATAAGCAATGATAAAAAGACATTTGCAGAACATAAACGGAAGAAAAGGAGACAAAAAAGGAGTTTACATCGATGGAGTCAATAGGTAATGAGTCAATAATAGTGTTCTTAAGAACAAAGACTTAACAGTTATTATAAAGGTCGGTGGGCTTTATGAAGAGGTTTAGAGGGCTGAACTGATTTAGAGAGGCTTAGCTTTTCACTCCGGAGATTTAGATCAGTTTTCGTCCTCTATGGTCTTCAGTCTAGACAATGTGAGAAAAGGAACATCTCAACGCAATGAAGCAAGCAAAATAAAATATAAAGTTGAGATGCAAAATCATGGATAGAAGTGGTTCAATTCAGTGCTTGAATTGATATAAACTCAGCAGTTGTGTGCTGCAGAAATAAAGAAAATATATTTATACTGCAACAGATGAACAAATAAAGCGGTTTCTATTTTCTGCAGCGAGGTCAGAGGTCGAGGAAGGAATGAGCTCTGGCACACAGAGCTATATGGGAAATATGTGGTGTCCCTGCAAGGTTTAATGACATAAGTGAGAAATCCAAGTCCCAGAGAGAAAAGTTTAAATGAAAAGTGCAAGGAGTTTTTTATTAGAAATGTTTCTTCTCTGCATGGTTCATGTGCACACAGAATCACTCTGTAAAGTCTCATATACAGTATGTCTGATATGTCTAGGTGAGTGGAAGGTGACTGTTCCAGGTTTTGGTTTGTTCTGACTGAAGTGTAAAACAAACAAAAAAAAATCCTTGCCACTTCCCAGAACACCTCACTACCTGAGCTGCATATGATTAGGACTGATTGACTCAGATGCACCTGGTGTTGTCTACAGAGCAGTTTGTTTCAGCTACCAGTTTGTCCTTCATTAATTAATACGTCTTTTAAAATGTGAGGTTTATTGCAGTCAGGTAACTTGTGTAGTAGCTTGTGGCCTGCATACTTTTGCTTAAATCTCAGTGGAAAGTATGCAACACCTGTCTAGCAACAATCAACCTGTTGTCTATTTATTCAACTGTTAACATTGATTATCTGTCTAAATGAATCCCATGTATGGCTTGTTATTGAGACTCAAGACCTAAAGACTCATAATAATGAAAGGTAAAATAAGACTATGTGACGATACAAACACAATAAAACTAAACGTATTTCCATTGTCCTTGTTAAGAACAAAAAGGTTAATATGTTCAACTCAAGCCTGAGAGATAAAAAAAACATCTTTGCTGCCTGATTGTGTTTTTCCATCAGTTAACACAGTTTGTTTATCTTTATCAGCTGTTTTCAGTAGATCAAAATATGCTTGGGTTTGTTGCTGCTGAAGGAAGCTGCTCTCTTCTTACTCCCTGCACTTATTTACTATATATTACATCTGTCCTTTCACTGCAGAGCCGGTGTCACATTTGAGCTGCTCTGATTTGAAGTGTGACTTTTTGAAGCTTAACGAGAACCGTATATTCTGACGTCGATCCCAGCCCTTACCCTTACGTATGAATACTTGCAGGGTTGTTTGTAGGAAGCACAGAGGTCTGGAGGAGTTTCCCCGGGGGCTGGTGGCCTTACATGGCTGGGCTCTGCCTGCACGGCCACCACGGTCAGTTGCTGTTGCTTCTCTCCCTACCTGACAGCTGAGCCATCCATCAACCCGCTCATATAACTGTCACACACAGGCACATGCAGCAGAACTCACACACCCGGTAGTTCCTATTTGTTGAGCTGCTCACTGTGTACCGCTTGGTGAATTTTTATTCATGAGAGTTTAAAGTGGACCTACATTTTTTGTGGCGGACCTCGATCCTGGAACCTGCCTGAATATGTTTTAAGTTTTTGGAAAGTAGATGAAATAATAGTAGCTGCCTCTAGTTTTAGTATAACTCTAAAGTAATTAGCATTAGCAGCATGCTAGCTCTATGACCGAATGAATAAATGAAACGGCGCCATCTATAGAAAGTCAAACTTCACCAACAGAAACTCCAAAGAAAAGGAATCACAGCGTGGATGGATCACTGAAGGTTGTTGCAAACACAGCGGCCCAGTCAGGAGTTGGAAGTGGACGAGAGTGGGTTAGGGTGAAATCTGAGATCTGATTGGTTATCCCAGGGTCTACCCCATTATCCTAAACTATGATTGGCTACTTGCCCGGTCAGAAGTAGGACCTTAGTTTGTATATTGTTATTGTATTGTAGATTTAAGACTACTTAGACTGAGATGCTTAAAAAAATATGGAGTCAGGCAGAGAGCATAACGGTATTACAACACCGGTGTTATGTTACCCATCAAATGCTGTGAATTGATAAGGACTAGCTGTAGTACACACACACACACACACACACACACACACACACACACACAGTACTTGTTCTTTACATCTTACTACATCTATGTAGTCACTTTATGTTTAAGCTGCTGAGCCTCTTAATGTAACTCAAGTTAATTGTCTCCTAAAACCTTGTTCCTCAACAGGCTTAGCTA
The DNA here is from genome assembly GCF_965226575.1 of Pagrus pagrus. Classification (NCBI taxonomy): domain Eukaryota; kingdom Metazoa; phylum Chordata; class Actinopteri; order Spariformes; family Sparidae; genus Pagrus; species Pagrus pagrus. The sequence continues at coordinate 3,722,778 of NC_140188.1, read as the reverse complement.
ATGTGACATTAATAAGACTAATACTGGCCACACACACACACACACACACACACCCCGAGTTAATCTCAGTGGTTATGCTAATCTAAGATATAGGAAAACACAGTGGAAGCATGAACACACAAACACTGAAAAATAAAGTGATTAAGGTTTATTTATATCAGTGATATATCATGATCAGCCCAATCTGTTCAGAGTGCCTGCATGTTTTAATCACGCCCAATTATTTACATGTTAAACTCTTGAGTCAGTTTACTGGTACATAAATGATTATGGGCTATACAATATGCAATTATTGATTATATCAAAATGTGTATATTAAAATTAAAACTAATGGGCAATCACCTTGACATGTTTTCACAGGGACAGAATTGTTTAAATAAAATATATTATATATTTTGTATCTGTTTAGATATCTATTAATTGGAGTTCATCTTTAAAGAAATAGGAGGATATTTAGATAGCATATTAGAATGAGATATATTAGTTAGCCTTTTTTAATTTCAAATAGTTTATCTACAAATGTATATTCTGTACAGAGAGAAGAAGAGTAAACACTCACTTCCATGGGGATCAAACACAAACTGTCAAACTCAACCGTTAATAACCTGTCAGTAATAATCTGTCATCAATAATCTGTCCATAATGATCTGTCATCAATAATCTGCCTCTCCTCCTGCAGGCAGTTCATCTCTCTGACAGATAGGTGGCCTTGTCCCGGGCAGGACATCACTGCCAGCCCTGGAGCCGCAGTGTATGGTGGGAAATATGGGATCAGGTAAGCTGCTCAGCTGCGTCAAGACACACAGACAGAACTGGACACATGCAGGAAGTCGTGATACTTTGCCTTCAGAATAAAAGCACTGTGTTTTGATGTGATTTTATTTTAGGTGAGAAACTTTTTCAGTGCTGCTTATATGAGACATATTAAATGGGATTAATACAATACTTGCGTAGCCTATCTTAGTATTTCACATTTTTGTGTACTGTTCATGTAGCTGTTATGCTATTGTTCATATTGTTGTTGTAGGTACTGTTGGATAAACTGCTTATTTTTATATTATGTTTAACTCAAAATATAGTAGTAATAAAGGATATCAATATTCATTAGGTGTTCAAAACAATAAGTAGCTCAAATAAGATCACTAATTGCCCATAATTTGCTGATTGTTGCTATTACCACATTACAAATGTGTTTTCAGCTTGTGGTAAATTATGTTTTTTTTGTGAGTATCCCATTTAAATGTTTTCACATATAAACATTACATCATGCAGACTTGTGGCTAAGCCTTTATCAAAGTTTAGTGTAACAAATATCTGTTAAACTTGTTTCTCTGAGGAAAGAAAAAAGAAAACTGTGGCATGTGAGCATCTTATCCTCCTGTCTGATCACTGTCTGCCTCCAACTAAAGTCATGTCAAGAAGTAGTAAGTGATAAAAAAAAATCACTTGAGCCTGTGCAGACAGCAGACAGATCAGAAGCATGGAGGATGTGCTACTTGTGCACAAAACACTGAATAATCAGATTTCCAATGATTTACATAATCGTACCCTAAATTTGGATACAACTCATATGAAGCATACTAAAACTTATGTTATGTATAATATTGAGATTAGTCACAAAAAGTTTTTCACACTTGTAGAAGGCTCATAAAATGCCCCCGTCTTGCGTTAGACGACTTTTACTTTGAAGGTGATAACCGGACGTTGCGTGTCGCTGCTGCTAGCTTGAATGCTGGTGCATCTGTGATGACAGGAGGAGCCGATGAGGCAGCAGGTGAATCATTTACATTTTGTAGTTTATTGTCTTTTTCCACCTGTCTAACATAAAACAAACCGAAAGTCACGCTGAGCGGAAATGTTCCGCCGTTCATGACAAGTTCCGCTGTCCAAAATAAAAACAATAACATCAGCTCAGAGTGGACAAAAAGACGAAACCACGCCGCCGGAGCCTGGACTTAGCAGGTAGGCTATAAATAACTTGGTGTGGATCTGAATTGTAGCCTGCGTGTTTGTCTGTGTGTTTATGTCGTATTGAAGACCATAATTATCATAAGTATGTGTTGTACAGCAGCCGACGATGCTTTCACTATGAAAGCAACAGAAATGTCTCGTAATGTGACGCAGTCGTCTTCAGGTCAGCCGAGAGGTTTGTGTGAGATTTAAATTTGAATAAAAATACATTAAACCCGGCGTGTTGGAAAACCGACCTGAGGCCAGTTGCACCGCCTACAGTAAACAAACTGCATGGAGACTGAGTGTGCAGCAGACATGTTTGTTTTCCTTTATCGCCTCTAAAGACTGGAAGATAAACCCAAACCCAAAACATAGTTTGTTTTTGTAGAGCAATAATTTTTAGTGCCGACATAATGATATATCAGTTGAGATATATCTTATCCTAGCAATATATATATATATAATAATCATTGGCTGAAATATATCTGTGATTATATAAGTTTTGTCACAATACTGTAATTTCTAACTATGATACAATACCTTGAAACAATTTGATTTTGTGTTTATTATTATGTGATTTTACAAATAATGCTTTTCAGACTGATGGATGTATTTTGTTTCATGTGTACAGTATATGTCCATATTTTATGTCCAATTAAGTGTCTTGGGAATATCTGTGCAGTTTGTTATGTGCAGGTTATTTGTGACAGACTGAGTCCAAACCAGCAGAACCGATAGTAAACTGTCTGTTGCACGTGTAATGTATCATTTGTATCTAGTTCCATATTCCCACTTCTCCTCTCAGACTCAAAGAGGAAACTGAAAACCATCATATGTTGGTGTTAAGTAAAGTTGCTGACGGTTTGTATTTTCTTCACCGTGTTCTCGTTAGCTTCAAATTTAATTTCAATACATGTTTTGACCATCTTTATCCCATCTCCTTACAGTCAAAATCAGCTCAGTTTCATCAAGTGGATTTAATCAGTAAAAGTACAAGAAATCACAGCTTCTGTATAGATTCAGCCTGAAAAATGAAACGGGTGCTTGCTCAGTCAGTGTCTTCAATATTGGATATTTACCTTAATCAAATGATAGTGGAACAATGTTTACCAGCCAACCAACCAACAACAGACAGTCCAAAACCCAAAGACTCTTCGTTTACTGTCAGAAATGACAATTACATTTAAGACGCTGGAAACAACAAATGTTTATTTTTCTTGAAAAATGACAAACACTTGAATTGATAATGAAAAAAGTCTCCAACTAATTTTCTTTCTGTCCCTTTGTGCCGTTTCCAGGTCAGTTGTTGTGACAGGAGGAACCTCACAGTTGGAGCCATGTTGTCGGGGGAGGAGATTCTGTGCAGCACACAGCAGGTGATCGCAGGGTTGGAGGCGCTGAGAGGAGAGAACCGCGGCCTGCTGGAGAGCCTGCAGGAGCCGTTGGAGAGTCGGCCGACGTCAGAGAGCGGCAGCGTGGAGCAGGAGAAGAGCGGCATCGTCCTCCAGTTACTGGAGAGGATAGAGCTGGGGCTCAGCGAGGCACAGGTACGGGTTTCTGCTTGTTTTGATGTTTCCACCATAGGTTTTTCTTGATTATCAGTCCAAGTTATTACTTTGAAGTTTGTTTTATATCTGAGATGTTTTTCTTCTGTCCGTTATCTTTCACTTTGTCTCTTGTCTCTCCAGGTGATGATGGCGTTGTCGGCTCACCTTGGTTCACTAGAGGCAGAGAAACAGAAGCTGCGTGCTCAGGTGAGTTTCTGCTGGAAATGTTAGAAAAGAGAAATTCTACCACTCTTCTACCTCTTCTTCCTTCTTGTCATTTTACTTCCTCTCTCTCCTCCATTTCTATTTTCCTCCCATCCGTCTTCTTCTTCCTCCTTCCCTTCCTTTCCCTCGCCACCATCTTTCCTTTCTTCATCCTTTCTCTCCGCCCCTTTCCTTTTTCTTATTCTTTTCCTCACCCTTCCTCATCACTTCCTTCTTTTTCTTCATGTCCTCCTCAGGTGCGTCGTCTCTGTCAGGAGAATCAGTGGTTGAGGGACGAGCTGGCTGGTGCTCAGCAGCGGCTGCAGGACAGGGAGCAGGAGGTGGTGACCCTGGAGGAGCAGAACAAACACCTGCAGTTCATGTCATCCATACGCAAATACGACCTGGAGGAGCCGCAGCTGGTGAGGACACGACAAACAATACACAAACACAAATGTGTCTGTGTTTATGTTCAGGAAGAGTTGTCCATCAGTACGACACCAGGCCACTGTGTGTTCAAATAACAAAGGGTCAAAAGCAGAAAAACAGCCTGACAACATTCAAAGAAAGTATGCTGAAATATGAACTTAATCTGACTAAAACCTGTTTTATTTTTCATTCATCACAACCTCCTTAGAAATGGGGACTTTGTTGATCTTTATACAATATCACCTGACTTTCTGACAAAAAGCCTTGAATCAAACTCTTCCAGAGTGCGATCACAGACAGTTTGTATAAAGAGTTTGGCTCTTACAAACACCACAGGCTTAAAATGGTGTGACAGGAATATAATTTAGATGCAGAAGCATGTTTTTTATATTTAAAAATGGACGTCGTCTTTTTATGTGGAGTGGATGTCAAATCACAACCTTTTCACAATCAATTAACTTGTTAGTCAGATGTTGTTGCACTAAATTGTGCTGAATGTGTTTGTTCCTCACTTCAGGATGACAAAGACGCATCTTCCACCAAGGAGTCTCTGGACGACCTCTTTCCTACAGAAGACGAGGAACAGTCACAAAGTAAGACTTTTCTTGGGTTTGTGAACAAGTTTATCACAAACTTTTTCTCTCAACCGTCTTTTTTCAATCATTCACGGCACAAATATGACAGCCTTGTGTTTCTGTAAATGAAGGGTAGCATCATTACAAAAAAAATCCAGTCACCTTGATTTTGTCAGGATGTCGAGTCTGAGAAACTACATGGTCAGGTACCACTGGTCGGAAAATCCTTCTGTAATTAGGGTGAACTGACCCTTGCAATGTCCGTCTGGTCTCTCCTGTTTAGATAATCATCATATTGAGCTCAACACCTTGTTTACATGTACATTTATTGTAAATCCTCTCTTTAATGAACAGAAGGACTTTCTTTCTCTGTGCTGTTCTTGATAGATAATATTTGGGTGCAACTATGTTGCTGCCGCTCATGATGTTTTGAGTAACAACTCTTAACGCAAAGCAAAGACATTTCAAGCTCGGATGTCACATTTTAGCAGCTACATCACATGCAGTGATAATGAGTTTACAGCCTGTGAAGGAAAATCAGTTTCAGGCAAGCGTATCAGGGATCTCTTCACACTACAACAGGATGTTAAAACGATCTTTAAATGACCTTTTATTGTGATTGGGCTGGTATTCTGATTAATAGTAGAATATTGGGGTACATCTAAATGCAGCTTTCATTAAGGTCTAATCTCATTTAATGCCACCGTTAAATAACTGAAATCCAGACTCATATCACACTCCCCTCAAATGTCTTTGTATTTGTCTGATTATTGCTCAGTGTCTCAGCCTCATCACAGCAGCGCAGCAGCCGCAGCTCAGCAGGGCGGCTACGAGATTCCCGCCCGCCTTCGGACGCTCCACAACCTGGTCATCCAGTATGCATCCCAGGGACGGTACGAGGTCGCTGTACCACTCTGCAAACAGGTGAGAGGGACGTTGCTCTTCTGGTCCGACAAAAGAAAAAAAAGGATCTGAATCCTGCAACAGCCTCTCTCTCCTGATTAAAATAATGTAATTTCCCAACAGGCTTTGGAAGATCTTGAGAAATCCTCAGGCCACACACACCCAGATGTAGCCACCATGCTGAATATACTGGCGCTGGTGTACAGGTAAGGCCGGTTACTGTGGCAACACATCAACTGATTTAGATTTTTGTGAAAACTCTTGACCTGAGGTTACAGTGCGACATGTTTTTCTCTACAGAGACCAGAACAAATACAAAGAAGCAGCCAACCTGCTGAATGACGCGCTGGCGATCAGAGAGAAAACTCTTGGAATCGACCATCCGGCCGTGAGTCACCCTCCTTTTAAACATAAAACAAGAGGCTTTTAATTGGTTATGAAACAGTCTCAATTTAATACTGATGCTTCTTTATGATCTACATTAGCAATGAGACAATCAGAAAGAAGATGGCCATCTCTGTATGGTTGATCTTAGTGCCTGCTCAGACTCAGATTCCAGAAATTAAATATTTTATGGCTTGAGGAAAGAAGCTGCTCTGTCGTCTGATAGTACGACAGCAGAACTGTTTCATACCATAACATTTTATGTTGGTCTTGATATTGCGCTATATCTTGTTGTTGGGCTTATTGTTATTATTATTATTATTATTATTATTATTATAAAGACATAACATAACAAGGGAATGTTGATAACTTTTAGCTTTAGCTAAACAGAATTAGGATCACCCAGCACAGAATCTGTAGGATTACTTGTAACCTAGTTGTTTGAACGGTAAAGTCACTAAAACAAAGTTTACTTTGTCTCACCATCATTAAATTACACTTATTAATTTCACATAGCCACAAATAGACAGTTAATGTATTCGTTATCCATCCTGCAAACAGCTGTGTTTAAGAAAGAAAAATTAATTAATTAAGAATACCTTGTGTCTTTCTTTCACTTCCAAAACTACGGAAGCCCTGAGGGGCAAGGGACATTTTTTTTTTTTCTGCTGCTCCTTTTTCTAAGTTCTAAAACATTTTTTTTCATTTGTGAATTTTTTTTTTTTCATGTGTTGACAGGAGTAAAAAAAAACTTTTCACTTGTGAAAAAATATTTTTGTTCATACATTTTTGTTTTTTCATAAAAAAAAAAAAAGTTCAACAAAAAACTCCATTTGTGAAAAAAAAAACATTTCACTCCTGAAAAAAAAATAAAAAAAAATTTCATTAAAAAAACCTAAAAAACCCGTTTAACAAAAAATTTCATTTGTGAAAAAAAAAAATTTCACTCCTGAAAAAAAAAATTTCACTTGGCTCAACACATGAAAAAAAAATTTCGCCCACGAAAACAATTTTTTTTTCACTCTGTTTCACACATGAAAAACAAAAGTTTTCTCCCTTGCCCCTCCAGGCTTCCGTACAAAACAAATGCACACGTTATCCAGATCAAGATCTTTATTACACAAAGCCTCGGCGCTCATACCACTTTTGGAGTCCACACAAAATGAAAGTTGGTTGTAGCAGATTTAATAAACGGGCTGTAATGAGATTACAAGGCGTCATTACAGTTTATAACCCGACACATCCTGAATTTGTTTTGTTTACTTGATTTGCAGTTATGTTTTATCACAATGTAAACCCGTAATTAAAAATTAATTAATTAAGAATACCTTGTGTCTTTCTTTCACTTCCAAACTACGGAAGCCCTGAGGGGCAAGGGACATTTTTTTTTTTTCTGCTGCTCCTTTTTCTAAGTTCTAAAACATTTTTTTTCATTTGTGAATTTTTTTTTTTCATGTGTTGACATGAGTAAAAAAAAACTTTTCACTTGTGAAAAAATATTTTTGTTCATAATTTTTTTTTTTCATAAAAAAAAAAAACGTTTAACAAAAAACTCCATTTGTGGAAAAAAAAAAAACATTTCACTCCTGAAAAAAAAAAATTAAAAAAAATTTCATAAAAAAAAAAAAAAAACGTTTAACAAAAAATTTCATTTGTGAAAAAAAAAATTTCACTCCTGAAAAAAAAAAATTTCACTCGGATCGACACATGACAAAATCAAAATTTCGCCTGCGAAAAAAAAAAAAATAATCACTTGGCTCAACACATGAAAAAAAAAAATTTCACCCGCGAAAACAATTTTTTTTTCACTCTGTTTCACACATGAAAAACAAAAGTTTTCTCCCTTGCCCCTCCAGGCTTCCGTACAAAACAAATGCACACGTTATCCAGATCAAGATCTTTATTACACAAAGCCTCGGTGCTCATACCACTTTTGGAGTCCACACAAAATGAAAGTTGGTTGTAGCAGATTTAATAAACGGGCTGTAATGAGATTACAAGGCGTCATTACAGTTTATAACCCGACACATCCTGAATTTGTTTTGTTTACTTGATTTTCAGTTATGTTTTATCACAATGTAAACCCGTAATTAAAAATTAATAAATTAAGAATACCTTGTGTCTTTCTTTCACTTCCAAAACTACGGAAGCCCTGAGGGGCAAGGGACATTTTTTTTTTTCTGCTGCTCCTTTTTCTAAGTTCTAAAACATTTTTTTTCATTTGTGAAATTTTTTTTTTTCATGTGTTGACATGAGTAAAAAAAAAACTTTTCACTTGTGAAAAAATATTTTTGTTCATAATTTTTTTTTTTTCATTAAAAAAAAAATGTTTAACAAAAAACTCCATTTGTGAAAAAAAAAACATTTCACTCCTGAAAAAAAAAAAAAAAAAAAAAATTTCATTAAAAAAAAAACCGTTTAACAAAAAACTCCATTTGTGAAAAAAAAACATTTCACTCCTGAAAAAAAATTAAAAAAATTTTCATTAAAAAATAAAATAAACAAATTTAACAAAAAATTTCATTTGTGAAAAAAAAAAAAATTCGCTCCTGAAATTTTTTTTTTCACTCGGATCGACACATGACAAAAAACAAAATTTCGCCTGCGAAAAAAAAAAAAAAAAAAAATCACTTGGCTCAACACATGAAAAAAAAATTTCACCCGCGAAAACAATTTTTTTTTCACTCTGTTTCACACATGAAAAACAAAAGTTTTCTCCCTTGCCCCTCCAGGCTTCCGTACAAAACAAATGCACACGTTATCCAGATCAAGATCTTTATTACACAAAGCCTCGGTGCTCATACCACTTTTGGAGTCCACACAAAATGAAAGTTGGTTGTAGCAGATTTAATAAACGGGCTGTAATGAGATTACAAGGCGTCATTACAGTTTATAACCCGACACATCCTGAATTTGTTTTGTTTACTTGATTTGCAGTTATGTTTTATCACAATGTAAACCCGTAATTAAAAATTAATTAATTAAGAATACCTTGTGTCTTTCTTTCACTTCCAAAACTACGGAAGCCCTGAGGGGCAAGGGACATTTTTTTTTTTCTGCTGCTCCTTTTTCTAAGTTCTAAAACATTTTTTTTCATTTGTGAATTTTTTTTTTTCATGTGTTGACATGAGTAAAAAAAAACTTTTCACTTGTGAAAAAATATTTTTGTTCATAATTTTTTTTTTTCATAAAAAAAAAAAAGTTTAACAAAAAACTCCATTTGTGAAAAAAAAAAACATTTCACTCCTGGAAAAAAAAACAAAAAAACAAAACAAAAACGTTTAACAAAAAATTTCATTTGTGAAAAAAAAAAACATTTCACTCCTGAAAAGAAAAATTTCACTCGGATCGACACATGACAAAAACAAAATTTCGCCTGCGAAAAAAAAAAAAAAAAAAAATCACTTGGCTCAACACATGAAAAAAAAATTTCACCCGCAAAAACAAATTTTTTTTCACTCTGTTTCACACATGAAGAACAAAAGTTTTCTCCCTTGCCCCTCCAGGCTTCCATACAAAACAAATGCACACGTTATCCAGATCAAGATCTTTATTACACAAAGCCTCGGTGCTCATACCACTTTTGGAGTCCACACAAAAAGAAAGTTGGTTGTAGCAGATTTAATAAACGGGCTGTAATGAGATTACAAGGCGTCATTACAGTTTATAACCCGACACATCCTGAATTTGTTTTGTTTACTTGATTTGCAGTTATGTTTTATCACAATGTAAACCCGTTTGGCAGAGGCAGCAGTGTTAAGTCTCTTAGGAGCGCCTTCTTGACAGAATGCATTATAACAGATATTCAAGCCTCTGTGTCATTTTGTTGCTGCGAGCGCTGCCTTAATCATTACAATGTGTACATCTTGTGTTGTTGTGTGTGTGCAGGTGGCAGCAACGCTCAACAACCTGGCGGTGCTTTATGGGAAAAGAGGAAAATACAAAGAAGCTGAACCGCTGTGTAAAAGAGCTCTGGAGATCAGAGAGAAAGTGAGAAAACACACGTATTACGACACTTATGAGGACCAGAGTTCATAAATTTGCCTCAATATATAATTAATTGAAATTTTACTACCATAACCTGAATTTTAAAAATACATCCAGTTCCTTTTGAAGGAGAGAAAAAGACTAAAATTACCTTATTTTGGAGAATGTTTCAATGCTTTTCAGGACGATGAGAATTTTTTTTTTTTCTGCATGACAAGTATTTTTTTGTGTTCATAATTTTACTGAAGTTAGATTGTGAATGCAGCACTACAACCTAAGAATCTGAATATGTCTTCCAACACTGACCCTTACGCACAACCCACAGTGAACACAGATACCTTAGATACCGTCATTGTTATGGAAAGAATAATGTATTTTTAGTCCTCACAGTGCATTTTGTGTCTGAATGCCCCCTCAGGTTCTGGGTACGGACCACCCAGATGTGGCGAAGCAGCTGAACAACCTGGCTCTGTTGTGTCAGAACCAGGGGAAGTACCAGGAGGTGGAGCAGTACTATGAACGCGCTCTGCACATCTACCAGAGCAAACTGGGACCAGACGACGCCAACGTGGCCAAAACCAAGAACAACCTGGTAAGTATAAGTGTGTATTTTCATTTTGTCAACTTACACTTGCTTTGTTGTTATAAAAGCACCAATTCCTGAACACTGCTGATGGAAATGTATCAACATTCACATTTTTTGTCACTTTCTTCTCTCAATCCTTTCTACACTCAACCACTTTTCCTGTTCCTTCTCAGGCGTCGTGCTATCTTAAGCAGGGGAAATACAGACAAGCTGAATCACTTTACAAAGAGATCCTCACCAGAGCACATGAAAAGGAGTTTGGATCTGTAGAAGGTACATTTCTGTTCATTACATGTCTGCCACACCATGTAGAAATGTGTTCTTTATGATGACATTTACAATGAGTGCATGACCATGAGGGATGTGTTTTTACTATATCATCTAAAACCAATTCATTGGTTCTCCAGGCGATGGTCGTCCCAGCTGGTCCGGTGCTGAGGAGGGCGGCTCTGGCCAGGACGGACTCAGTAACCTGAAGCGCAGTGGCTCCTTCACCAAACTCAGAGAGTCGATACGCCGAAGCAGTGAGAAACTGGTCCGCAAGCTGAGAGGCGTCGGGATGGAAGAAACAAGCCCCAAGAATGCTGGGTAATATAATATTCTGTTAGAGAAGGTGTTAACCGCCCACTGGGGGTCGACCTGTAACTGAAACCAGTTTCCTTCAGTAAAGGTTTTTAGCTCATAGATGCAAAAAAACTGCTATTTTTATATAGTGATTATTAATATACATAAAATAAATTACCTCATCGCGATCCATCCTGTTGTCTCTGTCACTCACTTCCACAACAAATGCACGCAAAGATCTTAACAACAGGAGGTGTCGTACCGCTTTTGTCAAAAGGAATCAACAAAAAATAAAGTTCCTCGTAGTCACTTTAAGTGACAGCAGGCTCCCTTTATAAAGATTTAGAGTTGATTATGATATTCTGTTCCGTTTTCAGGATGAAGAGGGCGAACTCTCTAAATGTGTTGAACGTTGGAGCCAGAGAGAGTCAGGACGGTGCCAAGGTGAGGAGGCTTTTGATGATTCAGTCAGATTTACAGTCACTACATGCACGTGCTTGAGTAGTAAATCTGGTTGTCACAGTTTTCAATTTAGTCGTGCATTTGTAGCTAAATTCTTATTATTGCACAATGTAGATTCACTTACAATGCAAATTTTGTGGATTGTACTATGAATATTACAGTGTAGAACTGAATTCCTTTAGTGGTTTTACACAAGGCAACCAAATAGTGAGCAATTTTATAAAAGAAACCATTTTTTGCCAGTTCTGCATTTGTCCCAATAATTTTAACAGATGTCATAGTTACACTCCTAATACTGACACAAGCATCTGTAATGACTTCACCCATAACATCTAGTCACTGAAGATCTACTGTTTGTGTTTTGTTCGCCAGTCGAGCCGTTTGACAGACGCTCGAGGCCTGAGCTCCAGCACACAGAGCCTGACAAGACGAGGTTCACTCGGTGGGACCAGCTAACGCACACAAACACCTCTGAAGATAACTGGAAAGACGTTCACACACAGCTCTATGCTGATCGCTCCTGTCAGATGTCCTACACCAATGTAGATTCCCCACTTCGAGTCCCCTCAAGAAAAGAGATAGCGGTCATAACTGGAGACTTTATCAAATATATCAATTGCAAAATGGAATGAATCACCCCTCATTTAAACAAGTAATAGATCCAAGTTAGCTTAATTATGACATGTTTGTCTCCGGTGATGACGTGTCTCCAAAAGGCGATTAAAAAAGTGGGTCACAAATTGACGTATCTACGTTGCACTAGAAGCTTTCCTTCCTGTTCACTTGAAATTTAATATCATTCCTTCCTGGATGTAGTTTTCTCATTACAAATCAACTATTAACTCAAAAATGAAAGGAAACGGAAAATGTTTTGTGAAACATAAAAAATCCTTTTAAACCTTGAATAACACCAGCATTTAGCCTGTAAGAAAAGTTTTCATAATGTTTTTGACATCATTATATTTGTATTAAACACCCCGTGTCACTTGCAGGTTAACAAAAAAATAATCTGTAATACAATGAATTTTATATTTTTAGGTACATTTTCTGTTACAAAAAGTAATTTATGTTTTAAAGTTTCTAAACAGGCACATTGACATTAAAGATAATCTTTTTAAAATGTTATAAATTATCTCTTAAGAAGTACAGGGATGTTAAGTTGTTTGCACAATTTTGAAAATGTGATGCGTTTTTGTCAAAAGGTAAACGTTACATTTGGTTTACGAGGGAGAAGTTAAGCTATCAATTTGTACTGTTACAGAAGTTATTTTAATGTGTTTTGCCTTTAAAATGTGCAGGTCGTTCTGATTATGTTTTCATATTGTCAAATCTAATGATAAAAACACAAATGTGTTTCTCAGCTGTGTTGTTCCACAGTTCATTCCACTTTATGAGAATAAGGACCAACTTATTTTTAACTAAAGAAATTCAAAATGTAACACACACATCTGACTTGAAAGATAGTACTCCTAAAATACGGATATTTTTGCACATTTATATATTACCGATTAATCAAACTAAATCAATTAATTATTGAATATTAACACCCCTTAAGTTTCAATCCATTTCATTTTTCAGCAATTATGTATTTTTTGCATTGTGAATTTTTAACTATTGAGAAAATACTTTTGAAATATCTGGGGCCGGATGTATAAACAATGTTTACATACAAAAACCATGCATACGTCTTTTCCCAGACATGCGCTGATAATTATAAAGAAATAATTGTTTATTTAGGCTGTTTGCCAATTTCTCCGGCAAATTAATGCATTTAGTTTAAATGTATCTGTTACATCAGAGCCATTACTCTCTTGTTAAGGATCTGTTAATTTGATCCTGACGTGAAGCATTTGTAAAGTCTGTTTCAATATGAGCTCTTTAGATTATTCATTAATAATTCTGCTGACATCTAATACTGACAGATATTATCGCACTGACGGTTTACAGGTGCACGTGCAGGCGCTATAAACAGTCACATCTATGCGTACGTAATTACAGTTGTTCTGTTTCTACACCCATTTATGGATAATTGTGAGAGTGGGAATAAACCTTGTGCACATGCGCCCGTTTCCACAATGACAGATTTCTCAAACAAAATCAGGCGTACACACAGCATAATACATCTGACAAAAAGTAAGTGTATGGAGTTTTATGCATCTGGCCCCTGGAGACCCAAAGTTATTGTTGTGTGCCTGAGTCAACGTTGTTTTGATGACTTTAAACTGGCTTGGACTGAACTGAGGTCAGTCAAAGAGTCAAGAGAATCAAAACATCTAGCAGCTAGTGCAAACCAGAGAAACAAGGAGTGAATACTGGACCTGTAGTAAATAGATGGAAATTTTTTCTCCAAAGGCATCCACAGAGCAGCACATGCAGGGGATGCTTAAACCCAAATTATTTGTGAGTGTATGTTTTGGGGTCCGCCCCATTGTGGGAAAAGTAGCATAATGTAGCAGAATGAAGAAAAAGGTAGCCAACTGAATTATGTCTATTTCATCTTGTAATTTCACATCTTTGCTTATTCACTGAAATGCCTGAAATCAACTATTATAAATAGTAAACTATCTTTTAATGACGTGCAGATTTCTTTGTGCTCTTTTTAATTTGTTAGAGCGAAAACTACTTGAACTAGTTACTGAAGACAAACTCCAGATTTGGTGACATGACTACTACACTGAACAAAATACACACCACTTGCTTTTTATGTTGACAGAGCATTAAATAACTCATTTTGTACTCTTACTTAACACTCAGGAATGTTTCAAGTAAGATACAGATTCAACTAAATGTCCTCGGAAATCTCGACTCCCTGAAAAATGCCAGCTGATCCTCACAGGTTTTATTCCACAAATGTCCTCTTGGGGCTCACTTCCATTTCTTTACTCAAACATATCCTATTTTTCCATGATGGAGAACTACTGATTGTACATTTGCTGTGGTAGAAGATGAGTTCACTGCTGTTTGATATAAGGGCAGAAAACGCACTATGTTAGTTACTGTATAAAACTACAGTCTGTAAGAATGTTGCATACAAATATGTAGGAAATCGACTCCTCTGTTTATTCTGGTAAATATGAATGTTTGTATTTTATATTTGCAAACGTGAGCTGAAATAAATTACAATAATACTTTAACATCCTTGTATACTTGAACTTTTTGTGTGATGTTGGCATTAAGTATATTTTCAAGTGGCTGGTCCTTTTTAATTTTATATTTGAATAATTAATGTATATATAATTTTATTTGCCCATTACTTACTTAGTGTATTGTCTCACTACTTGTTTTTGTCAGGAGGAAAAGGCCTCCTAAAAAAAGGAATAAAGATTAGCTGCCCGTCCAGATCTAAACACTGAAAAGTGAGTTTCTAAACATCTTCACCCTGCATAGACCACAATGCATAGAAAAATCTGTTTTAAGAAACTACAGTTTCCCAAGAAGAGATACACAAGTCAACAGTTAAATACAAACATTTATATCCCAACTTCCTGGGTGAAAAACAGGAAACACAAATATTCATGTTCAGTACAAAATGTGACTATGTACAGCTGCAGTAGCAAAGGAAACGTACAGTAGTTGGGCCTGTATGACAGACGCTATATGGACCGATGTTACACCCACAGACGGCATAACATTTTTGTAGTAAATGCAACACATTGACCCGCTGATGACTGTTTTTAACAAAACATGTTACTTATCAAAACAACGAGTTTCTAAAATCAGAACGTCTTAATCATTTTGGTTCCAACGTAATAGTTTCTCCACAAACTACAGCGCCCTGAAAATACTGTGAACTGTCTCATCCATTTTAAAAGTTTAATGTCAAGTAAAGGTTCATTACTGTTGTTGATATTTCTGTTATATGAGTGATCTGTAATACTGAATACACCGAGTATACAAAATGTTGTAACTGTCTCTGTGAAATCCTGAATATGTTTGAAGCTGATGGGGACTAACAGCAGTGACAGTTTGTGACCTGAAATACTGAATGCTTGTGCCTTTTTTCAGGCTCAGACATTTGATCCATTAAACAAAGACTGGCAGTTATCCAGTCAGAAATCATTACTGTAACCACCAGAGCTGGGTCAACATGTGATTTAAATACTTTCATGTTTGTTTACCAGATAGGTGGACAAGACAAGCTTCAAGTGTTTTTGCTATTTGACCCGGTTGTAATTGTCGCACAGTAATGATGTCACTGTAACGGTTGTTGACTCATCAGCAGTGATGACATCAGGTCTGATGAGCAATCTTAGCGATTTTCTGCAGCATCTCCTCGGACTCCAGCTGCTCGAGAGTCAACAGAGACAGACCCAACTGGTCCTCCTGGAGCAAGAAGAGGAAAGGGAGAGATAAGGATAATAGTGACAGGTAAAAATCAGGAAAACAACAAGAGTATGGTGATCACAGACTACCTGGTCAACTATTTTAGTGTCTAAATGACACTTTGGCTGGCTGACGCTGCTGAGGACCTCTAGTAAAAACAGGCTTTTTATCTGCTTGATAAGTCATGAAAAAACTGGTGGGAACTCAAATGACTACAGAACAGATTTTCTTCTGTTTCATTCAGTGTTTGAAATCAATATTCTGACTCACATGCATTAAGATAAAAAAAATAAAAATTAGGAAAAAATTTACCAGCCAAACTAATTATTTAACCCTTTTCATGGAAAAGTCAAGTACAGTACAGGAGAGATTTATCACACAAATAAACATGCTGGAATAATATATTGCACAGAAGTTTCAAAGTTGTTCATTTCTCTTTTTTGCTTCTGATGACCTCACGCCTAAGTGAGTGATCATTTTAACCAAGATTACATTTAAGCTTCCTTTATGTAGCCAGATAGCAAAGTGAAAAAAAGACAAATTTTACACGTTTGATGCTTGGCAGGTGTGAATCGTACCTGTCTGAAAGGCTGAGCCATCTGCCGGAGGAAGTGCTTGGAGAGCTGGATGGACTCGTCCACGGTGAGGTTCAGACTGCCGTCACTGATATGCTCCTGGATCCAGCGAGGAAGCTTCCCACGTTTGTCTGCTCGGGCGTAACGCTGTGGACGAGAGAAGCAATCGTCACATACCGACTGATCTTCACTGAGTCCTCAGTGGAGCCACTTTAACTGGAACTTACCAGCAGTTAATATGAAGCAAAGTGATGCTAAGAAATTGTAAATTGTGTATAAAATAAAAAAATGTGTATATTTAGACTGCGTAGAAACATCACGCACCTTGTCAGCAAAAATCATGAGTCCGTAGTCGGTCTTGCCTCTGATGGCTCTGCCCACACACTGGGCCGCGTGACGCATGGCATCAAACGTCAGAAAGTCGTTCTCTCTGATCTGAAAGTGGTCCCGCAGGTACTCCAGACGGGCCTGAAACATGACAGTCAGACAGGATTAAAAACAAAACGTCTTTTCCTTTTTATTGACAATGTGAACATTTTGTTTTGGGTCTGTTAAAAAGACTGATCTTGAAGAAAATATTATTCCTTATACAAGTTATCATTGGTTAAATGAGTCGAATAAATAAAATAAAATCAATCATATTATACAGTGTGTATATCAAATTCACATGCTTAACTGAGATAACGTGGCGGAGGGTAAATGTGGTGCATTTTTTAGCAAGAGTGAGTGAATTTGAACACAGATGGTTCTGACCTTTAGGATGCGGCTCTGCGTGTAAACGTACGGCACTCCAAACATGATGACAGCTCGGCCAAAATGGTGCACTGAACAGGAAACAACACATTTCATAGTTATGTTGAAAAACACAACTCACCATACACCAGACTTCAGCTGACTTCTTGCTTATAACCATGAAGAACTCTATTGCTTTTACTGTTTGCATTTCTACACAGAAGTTTCCTACTTAGTCCTGATCATTTACCAAAATCGATTCCTTCGGACACCTTTCCCCTGGCCACAGACAGCAGGATGGCTCCTCTACCATTCTCACAAGCCTGAGGAACAGAGGCAGAAAGAGAAAGGTCAGAGGTTAAAAGTCTTGGATCCAGCAGGAGATCAAATATTGCCATGAGTTTGCTTTGACTCATTACAGCACGACTAATGCTTGATCTTCGTTTTAGCACATTGGCCACTATTTACAATATGTGTGAGGAAAGATGACAGGTGTGTCTCTGACCTCCTGATATTTCTCCAGGGCCATGCTCGTCTCTGCAGCATCTGGAGTCTCAATGAAAATCAGCTTGTTTCTCTGGATATTCTCCAAGATACCCTGCAAACAAACGTGTGCAGAAAAACACAGAACTATTAAGTTAAACTTCTTTTTATATACAAAGAGATAAAGAAGCAGCACAGTCTCCCAGGTGTGTGTGTGTGTGTCTGTTCCCACACACTGACCTGTTCATACCAAGACGCCACTATGTTCTCCATGTAGACGTAGCTGGTGAAAAACGCCACGATGCCATCGGGAACGATCGCAGACATTTCTAGGAGTAGGTTGCCGTAGTTACGAATCACAGCTGGAAACAAAAAAAGAGATTAATACTTATATCAACACTTATATCTGAACAAAGAATAATGTTTTGTTCATAGAACGGTTTTGTGATATTGTTTTCTAAAAAAGAAACTGAAAAAACTGTGTAAAATGTCATAGTTGTAATTTCCATGGACAGACGCATTTCTACTCACCAAAGTCTTCTCTGGTCTCAAACTTTGAGCTTAGGGCCACCTGATCATTTCCCCGGCCGACAATCTGTGAGACAAATCAGAAAGAAAAAACAAAAAACTTGGATAAGCTTCAACAATTCAGTAATACAATTTTGAAAAGGGGGAATTATGAGAATAATATTTTCCAACATGTGTCTGAGTGACGTTACACACCAGAGGACAGAGGCAGGTCCGTGCCAGCGTCATGGTGAAGGACGCCATGGTAACCGGGCGGAAGTCGAGGATTCTGGGATAGATGTCCAGCGGAGAGAGAGTCTAAATGAGAGCAGACATTAATCGGTGCATGTTAACAGACATTTGTTTGGGGATTACAGATGTCAGGACTAAATGTTGAACATGAAATCAACTCACTAAGCTTCCAGAATAAAAAGAAAGAATGGATTAAAAAATCAGGCCATAATTTACTACTTTTTGTGAATGAAACTGCAAGAATATATTTGAGGTAGCCTTGAGGCAAAAATCACAACTGTGGATTAAATAACTGAAGTGACAGACTGAACTGAGCAGAGAAGAAAGAGGCAGAGCGAAAACTAAACGTACCCCAGAGGTGATGACGACCGACTGAAACCTTTGGAAAACAGGTTTGATGGCTATAGACGGATCCATACAGCTGAGAGAGGAACAGAAACAAAGATCAGAAGAGTCAGTGTTTCATTTCTTATATCCACACAGGCTTAGTCCTGCATCCTTTGACATATCTGATCAATCATCATTGAGTAAAATCATGTAATAATAACTGAATAAAGAATAAAGCTCCTCAGTCTTTGTAGCTGAAATGTATTGTATTATTGTTCTCAGAGAGCTTCATGCGTAGGACCAGAGGCCTGACCCTTTGGGTTCGGATCCACATTCTATACAGTGAATCAGGTCCAGATCGGGTCGTGTTCGATTACCGTGGTTCCCACTTCTTTTTAACATCACGTGTAATACCTGAATGTTTTTACATTCATCATGCTGAATCTACCCTACCTGAAGTGGAGCACAGGGTTGGCGATGGTTGGAGTTCTGTCTTCAAAGGGCTCGATGATGATGGTGAAACCTGCAGAGAGAAAGAGAATAAAAGGTTAAAGACGATAACATGAAGAAATACAGTCAAGAGGATTTTAAAGCCAGGTTTTAAACAAGTTAGGAAAAAAAATAGGAAGGGCGGGGGGGGGGCTGTTAAGTGAAGCAAATCTTAAGGACTTTCCCGTGTTCGTCTGGTGTCTGGTGCTACTTTTGATCACTTTTTGGGAGATATCAAAAAATAAAATCTGACTGCTACCACACACATCTGACTACAACTACAGTGTCTGCCAAAGTAACATGTCTAACAGTATCTGGTTTCAGTACTTGAAGATGTACAGAGGTGTTTTGGTACCTTGGCTGTAGGTGCTGACGAGTGTAGCAAAGTTAGAGATGAGAGTAACAGCTGAGAAGTCTGCGATGTCGGCGATCTCCAGAGTTCGCAGTAACGACTGTAACCGCTCTGCACAAAACCTGATCAGACAAACAGAGAGGACATGAGCCAGAGTGAGCAACGGAGAGTGCATTTAAGAGGTGAGTGATTGAGTAAGAAAGATAATAAAGATGTGAGGAGGTGACAGAGTCAGTGGGAAGCTGCTAGAAAAAATGAGGGAACTGGAGAGTGAGGAAGTGATCGAGGAAGGGGAATAAGTGACTGAGCTACTGGGAAAGTGAAAGAGCAAGAAACTGAGTGAGTAAATGATCACTTGAGGGCCACACTGCCATCTGAAGCTCATGTTTGTCTGGAGAATTCAGGCTGAAAATGAGGTTATGAAATGGTTGATTTTAAGTTTTAATGTGTTGCTGAAGTCGACACTGACCTGAGAGGCTTGCGGTCGATGCAGACTTTTTCGAAGATGTCTTTGAGGAACTGTGGCGTGCTTTCCTGTACGACGTGGTGGACCCTCAGACGGGACTTCAGATACTCCATGAAACGTCTCAGGAAACCAACAAAGTGCTCTGCTGTGCGAATGGTACCAGGGACTGCCTCTGAGAGGGGAAGAAATAGAGCAGTGGAAAAGCAATGTCGTCAAACTTTTGGAAGATTCTTGTTTTTGTCTGAGCTATGAGTCTAAACAGTGCAATGAAAAGATGCAGAATAAAACCAAAAACCAAACAGATTTGATGTCCAATCCTACTGATGCCATACCTCGAAGAACTTCATCTGGTAACACGGGATTTGCGAGGTAGACGTCGGTTTCCCTGGCGACATTGGCCTCCTTCAGTCCCTCCACCAGTCGCCTGTACTCCTGCTTTAGTTTAGCAGCGTCCGTTTCCTTTATCCTATCAGACAGCAGGGGAGGCGGGGCAGAGATGGAAACAGGAAGTTAATGCTGATGGAAATACAGGTACATCCCAATTACCATTTCTGATCAGTCACTTATGGCGGTCAAGGTTAAAATAAGAAATAGTGGTTTGTGTTACCTGTATGTCTGATTGTAAAGGAAATAAAATAACATTTATCAGAAAGATTTTCCTTTTTATGACATTTTTCTTCAGAAAATATGTAAGTGAGATGTACTCTGTGTGTTCAGTGTTTCAGCACACTTGCTGCTGACCTCCGTGGACTCTTACTTGCTTATGGTGTTCTGAAGTGTGTCCACATTGTTCTGGCAGCGGTCGAGTGTTCGTCTGGTGATGTTCACGCTCATGGAGTCGATACACACATTGTCTGAGGAAGACGTGAGACAGATAACATGAAGAGAAACGTGACTCATCCTGACAGTAGCCAATTTAAGATCCTTCCAAAAAATTATCAGAATTACAGAAGTAATTTCAGATTTTTGTGATTAACACATAAATTCATGTGATTGCACAAAATCTCCTCACCTATATTATGAGCCTCATCAAACACCACTACAGAGTTCTTGGCCAGCTCCTTGGACACCAGATCAGCTATCTTGGGGTCCAGCAGGTAGTGGTAACTGTAAACCACAATGTTGGCATGCAGGATCTATGAGGAAATAAAGACAGGAGAGAGAAACGCTTAGAGATACAGTAACAACCATTATTTAGTATAATGTGACTGTGGTTTGGTCAGATTATTTACACATTAGTATAACGAGCAGTTGCCAAATGTTCCTCTTGATGAAAAACATTTATATACTTCACTTTAAACCTCTGTGGTTCCATGTCGAGCATCTCTAATGTGCAGAAATGAAAACCATCTACTCTGGTTTTAAGCTCCAACCATAAATCCATCCAGTAATAGCTTTCCCCAAATACTAGGCAAGTATTTTTCACACCAGGCAACATATTTCATGTTTGCAGCAGTCTGTAGAGAAACGTACCGAGTATCGTGCCAGATAGTAGGGACACCAGCCTTTCCTCCTGCCAAAGTCTTTCAGGTCATCGAGGTTGTATATTCCAGCAGGAAGAGGCACCTGTCGGCCGACTGAGTCAAACTCCTACACACAAACATGTGAGACAGAAGAAGGTCAAGGAAACTGCAAACATACGTGCACATATACACTGAAGCTGACAACAAAGCAGGAAGGATCACATTAACTCTGGGTGGAATAAACTGACTATTTGTTGAAAATCCTGATATCAAGTGTTACCAAACTAGATTTAGATAGAGGCGTTGTGCTCATGGTGCAACAGTCTGCTGAATTAAATTATGTTCACAAACACGCTGACACTCAGTGGACGGGCATTCCTTGTCCAATCACGTGCCTGCATGACAACCAGATGGCTTTGTGTCAGCAGCAACTTCTCTTATCACAAACTTTATTCAAATGAAGTTCAACGAACATCTTAGTTTAGGGAATAACGTGTCACTAAAAACAGATCAACTGAAGCGAATGTGCATAAAGTGAAAGGAAGTTATAATAAGTAGAGCTGAATCAATTAGAAATCAACAGAAAACCTACAGGCACCTGCTCCGCTCTGAAAATCAATTAATCATTTGAGTCACTTTTTATTCACGTGTTGGCTTCTTAAATGTAAATATTTTCTATATGTTAAGGTTTTATATATCTGGATGAATGCAGGTGACTTCTTACCTCATAGAAGCGACATGAAGGCAGGTTGGGGTCGCTGTGGCGTTGTGCACGAATGTACGAGGCGGTCAGACTGTGGCACTTCCCATCAACCTCCTTACCGAAGCGCAGCGCGCTCACCTGGACAGAAGCAGACAATCATGGTTACAATCAGCGTACATTTACTTTTAGACGTATAGCAGAAACAAAGACGAACAGAAAACTTGGTTCTGAATCTAAAAGACAATCAAATAGCTGCTATAACACTCAGTCAGCTTTAAATGTGTGTGTTAGTGTTCATTGCTCTGTTGGGTGCGAGGTCCTGATTTGTCCTGGACGGTGGCTGTTCGTACCTCCGGGTGGATGCAGAGGTTTTTTCTGGAAGAAAGGGCCAGAGCGAGGAAGTTATTGCTCTCTCCAGTTTGTTTGGAATAAAACTCCATCAACTTTCTCAGCTCCTCCACGACCTAAAAAGACAGAAAAATATATGACACAAGTCCTGATGATTTAAAGTCGCTCCTTCATATTGTTTTACATTTTATTCTTACTGCTTGATTTTAACTTTAAAAATGTCTGAGCCGTACGAACAGTTAGACAGGATAAATTGCTGTTGCTGGGATTAACCCTGTATGAACTATGAAATAGACTTTCGTGACTTTTTGGTGATTGTGATTTTGTGACTCACCTTCTCGATCTCAGGAACAGTTCTGGAGCAGTATATTAGCTTGGTCACTTCCAAAGGAAAGGCCTGACAAAGAAGGAACATAACATATGAATGTGTTCACTGGCTGATGGGAAGTCACATTACACCTGAAAACACAAGAAGTCAAATGCGCACACAGCTCAGCTCAACTCACCTTCTGGTAGGCAACAATGAGAGACAGCAGGGAGATGGTCTTCCCTGTTCCTGACGGCATCTCCAGGACTCCATGACCCTGAACACACACATAAAGTTACCTTTGTGTGGCCGCCCTCATGCTGATGCAGCAGAAAATAAAAACTGATGATAATCTCAACTCCACCCTAAACTTGTGTTTAATCAGTCAGACACAAAGGGGGAAAGGTAAAACTGTGTCTGTGTCTTTTTAGTGCAAAATTCCCTCCCTTTGTTTCCTCCGAAGTTGTATCACAACATAGTAACACAAAAGGGAACCGCTGAAGGGATCTCATAAGGTCATTACGGAGAGGAGGAATAATTACAGCTACAGATAACTAAAAACACAAACAGCATTGTTTCAAGTCAGACAGAGAAAAAAGGTGAACACATCATTATTATTTCCCTCTGATGGAGAGGCTGTAATTACAGTATGTATTAAGACAGTAGAGCTGTAATGATTAGAAGATTGCCAACTATTCTGATAATCGATTTGTCATTTAAGTTATTTTTTGAGAAAAAAAATCAAATATGTTGCTGGTTCCAGCTTCGTAAATGTGAGGATTTGCTGCTTTTCTTTGTCATTTATGACAGTAAATGAAGAGTCTCTGGGTTTGAGACTGTTGGTTGGACAAAAGAGCTCTGGGAAATTGTGATGAGCATTTTTTATACATTTCATAGACTAATCAATTCTTCATGAAAATGATAGGCCGATTAATAGATAATGACAATAACTGACAGCCCTGTAAGATTTGTTTACCCACCCAGCAATAAGGTATGACAACGAGCTACCCAGGCACAACAATGTTTTGTAACCCCTCTGAACTTATTGTCCACAGATCCTGTAGAATAAACTGAGAGGTACTTTACCCACCTTGGCATCCAGTGTCCTCTTCAGCTCCAGCATGTAGGAGTACTGCTCAGGATAAATGTAGTCATATGGAAAATACACCAACAGACCGTCAATGTTGAGCCTGGAACAAAACACATGCGTCACACTTACAACAGCCTGCCTGCCTGCCACCGCACAGTCTGGATGCTAGCTCCAGAGGCTACACACTGAACTAAACATGTGTATGAAGCTAAGCTAACGTGGACGCTGGTTGTGCAACCAACAGCAAATTACACGAACACAAAGACGTACAATTAATTCTTGAGGATCCGGTGAATAAACTGCAGTTTAAAGTTACCTTAGCTATATTAAGTCAGCTAACACAGATATGATTGAAATGAATGCAATCAAGCTAGCACAAACACTCTGATGTCTGCGTAGATAGTTTATTTTTCAGTCCTGTGTTCACAAAAACACTCACTTCATTTTGTAAAACGCGCAGCAGCCGCTCCTCGTCTTTGTCAGTCACTTTCGCTATTTTAAAACAGTCATTGATAACTTTAGTGTCAGTTTAAACACCAAACACACTCAAGTGTTGCACCCGGACGCTGCTGCTTTTTCTTCTTCTGTGGTTTTCGCCAGTTCACTCCGACCGACACTCGTTACCGCCTTTCAGAATAAATTACTCGCACGTCTACTTCTACAGATGAGTGTATTTCGTGTACTTTGTACAGTCTGTGATGTGACGTGAATAACTGCCCTTTTCAGATCCGTTTCTGGTTAACACGGATTGCCTTCTTTGAGCATAATATTCTCAATCTCCGAGACACAGCGTGTATTATCACACGTTTGGCTATTTTAAACGTTTTATTTCCAAAATCTGTACCGGAAAGTAGAGTATGCTATCCTGTCTGCATTGACGCTAGCTTGACGCTTGGGTTGCAGTTCGTACCTGTAGCCGCTAGAGGGCAGAGTGTTTCACAGCCGCCTTACACCCGTTATCTGCCTCGACACCAGTGAAGAAGGCGGCTGTGAGAAGTGCATTTACAATCCCGGGTGTTCACTGCCCCCCAGCGGCCAAAGTGTGGAACTGCAACACATTACATTAGTAAAGACAGCGTCATTACTAACACTTCCGGTGAACACTTTCAAAATGAAGGGACGGGACAGAAGCGACCGGAAAAATATTCTCTCATTATTGATTATCCCTTTGTGGTCAAATCTCCGCCGAGTGTCGGAAGGGAAGATATCAAGGATCTTAATGCAAAGACACACACGGAAGGAGAAAGCTGTTGGCTAACGTTGGTCTTGCCAACATGCTAATGCTAGTGGAGACCGAAACTAATCTCTACTGCTTTCGTCGATCATACGGCCCTGGCATTGCACGCTATAACCGAAAACTGACACCATACGTTAATTTGATGACAGTTTTTAATCATTTAATTTCTAATTGTTTTAATTTGGTCCCTGTATTGTGAAAGGATTGATCCGGAAGCTGTAGTATGCTATCACATCTGCATTTCCGCGAACTTTACTAATTTAAACATCGTTGCAGTTCCACACTGTGGCCACTGGAGGGCGACAAATACACGTAAATCTAGTGGGGCATTCGCTAGATGATCGTCAGTTGTTTATACATGGTCAAATTTAAGCGATCAGAGAAGAGTTAGAGATTAAACGAGACAATCATTTCTATTGTTTTGAATGACAGCACTTAGCTCCTACAACATGATATTGATAATCTGTATTTTTCTTCTTCTTGTTATTATTTTTCTTCTTATCATTTTTCTTCTTATTATTATCATTCTTCTTCTTCTGCTTCTTATTATTATAAAAACAAAACGACACCTGCCAGATGTTAGAAGTGTATAGAGCCAAGGCTAATTTCCAACACCAGTCCCTTGATGGGCATTAATGACTCCAACAAATAATCAAAATTACATGTTATAGTTTAAAATCTATAAAATGTAATTTAAACATTGTCATCAGACGATATAAAGCCTTTCATCATGTAAAGTACACCAATAAACAGGCTGCAATGTTGCGATAATCATCAGTTTTTACTGCCCTCACAGTGATGAACTGCACTAAAAAAAGAATTAATACAATTTTAACAACCATATCAGGCAAAATAGGCTAAATCTACTGATGAACACTAAAATTGAGCATGAGTGCATCATGTGCTGCAAGAAATACAACTGATGGGACTTTCTTCATAGCAACATTTTATTCTTACAGTGATATATATATATTTATATATATATACAGCATAGATGACATTTGAGTAATAGGCTACTGTGATAATGCAGACAGTGAATGTTAGAGGGAGGCCGACAGCGAGCCACAACATGGAAGAAGAGTGTTTTTAAGGAGTCCAATATTTGAAAATCATCTATAAGCAGCACATTTCTTACATTTTATTAGTTGAAGTACAAGAAGAAGTTTCCTCAGTTTCCGTCTGACGAGGAGAGAAATCTGCCACTGAAGCGTTGAAGCACGAGAGGGCAGGTAGAGGCTGTGTAGCTTACATCTTCATTTGTGACAGAAGGACAGTAAAATAACAAGTTCTTCACATTTCATCTGGTGTTGAAGCATTACAGTAAACAAATGCAGATATTTATCTGTAGTCTTCTGAAACACTACAGGCAGCTGAAATGAGTCAGGGCAGAATATGGCCTTTAGCATTAAACTATGTATGTTTGCAGGTCAGTTTATTGTAACCGAGCATGTGTAGTTTTGATTCTGCTGCAGACATATGCACCGATAAGAGTTGTAAAAATGTACTTTATTAATAGCTGTGGTTTCTATGATGAAAACATGAGTCCTGCTGCTCCGGACAGCTGCTGACTTCTCCCTTTTTCTCCGGGTCAGTCTACAGACGTCTGTTAACCATTAACGAGCAGAAAGCTCTCAGCACAGGTCAGATTAACAGACAGCATGCTGAGGGTGGCGGCTGGTGTTTCGTCTGAAGAACAGAGGAATGTGTCGTGATAACACGGTGAGTGCAGTTCTTCTCTTTGTTAGCTTACAAACAGTTTAAGTGTTTATGAGTCTGAGGTTCAGCTTTGATAAAGGCTCATAAGGACCAGCCTGTTGCCTCTGCTGTCGTCACGTCGGGCAGAAACGTCCCAGAGTTTAACAACAACGTCCACGAGAACGCAGCTGCTGAGTCCACAGGAAAAGACATTTTCTCCGCCCTCCATCTCTTCATCCCTTCTCCTCCTTTAGTATCTTTCCAAAGTTTTTAAGGATTTATGAAATCATGTATAAAAATACCTGTACATCACTTTAAAGGGACAGTTCACCCCAAAATCAAAAATACATATTTTTTCACCTACAGTGCTTTTCATCCATCTAGATACTTTTGGAGTGAGTTGCAGAGTTTTGGACGCATCAACCGAGGAGAAGTCTCAAGATAATCCAAGATAATCCACAGACGAGTTTCAGGAACTACTTTCTTTTCGTATCACTGCGCAGAAGGAAACATCTACTCATGGACGAGAGGCCAATTGAGCTAATGTTACAGATCAGCAGAGGAGGACATCGTTCATGTTTACATCCTGCACTGAAACTTGAAAACCGAAGCGTTCCTGCATTCTGGTGACTATTAAAGAAAATAACAGAATGGCGCCCCTGCGCCCCATAACCAACAGTAAAAACAAGCATGGGAGATTTTACTGAACTCGAAGGGGAAAAGGTGTGAAAATTTGTCATAATTCAGGAGAAATATGAGAGAATTGTGACTCAGGGAGGAAACCGGGAGGGAGCAATGAAAAACGGGATTCCCCTCTGGACAATAGGAGCGCTGGCAACGAGCCTCTCGTCCTCATGAGTAGATGCTCAGAAAGAAACTGAATCTGCTCACATGATCTGTGGATTATATTAAGTAATGAGTCATGATTTCTGGAAAGAGACGTTGTGTCATTGAGCTCCATTATATTGTGAAGAAGGTCGATATCTCTCCAAAACTCTGCAACTCACATCAAACATAACCAGGAGGATAAAAAGCACTGCAGGTAGGAGGAAAATATGTGTTGGATTTTGTGGTGAACTCTTCCTTTAATGTTGCATTCTTCAAAGCTCACAGCGGTTGTCCTCAGTCTTGAAGCGGTCCATGATACTCAGGACATCCTCCAGGATGGATGGACCCAGATCCAGGTCTAAACCCGCCATAGAGTCTGAACGTGACACGGCGGATGAGACCGTGAGGCCGGCCGGCTGGAAGGCGGCGCAGGGCGACTCGCTGCGTTCACTCCTCAGATCCTCGTTGCTCAGGCCGGCGTCAGAGTCCAGGCTGAGGCCCCGGCGGACGTCCAGGGGCCCACAGATCTCTGAGATGGAGTCCTCAGAGGAGACCTCTGAGAAGGAGCCGGAGGAGGGGACGAGCCTGCGGATGCTGGGGGAGATGGAGATGTCTCGGCAGGGCTCTGACGCCAAACGACCAACCACGCCATTCTCAAAGAGCGACCGGGTCGGGTGCTGCTGTCTGTGGCCGTCTGTGTGACTGAAGCCGTTGGCCTGTTTGTGGTTCGTCTCCGTCTGATGGTGCGGGAAGTGGTTCTGCTGGGAGGGCAGAGAGGGAGGCGAGGGGTCGTCCAGGTGGAGGCGTGGAGGTTTGGGTGGAGCCTGCTCGTGGGCGATGAACACAGGCATGGAGATGGTGGTCTTCAGCAGGCCGGAGGAGGAGTGCTGGTAGTGGAAACCGTTGTAGGCGTAGTTGTGTGAGTCCTGTTTGGCGGTGAAGCCGTCGTCCTGGCCTCTCTCCACGCTGTGCGAGCGCGAGTGTCCGTTCTGCATCCGGGTCAGAGACGGCAGCATGCTCATCTTACCCTGCAGGAAGCCCACGTCTCCAAACATGTCGCCTTCACCTTCGGGCCCCACGTGGGCGCTGTGACGCACGTCGCCCAGCGGGGGGCTGATCATATCACCTGACAGGACGTCACGCAGCTTCAGCTTCTTCCCCTTCTTGGGAGTTGTAGTTTTTAGGTACATTGGCGTCTTCGCCGGCATTTTGCTTCTGACAGATTGATGTCAGGTGGTCGTCTGTTGATCTGAGAGAAGAGGTGAACCTCCTCAGGGTGGTTAAAAGTCTGTCAGCAGCTCACAAAGCAAACTCACTTGATAAGAAGCTGTTCAGGCTCTTCACAGTCCAAACAGACAGACCCAGTCTGTGCTGCTTCTCCAACTGAGTATACAAGTATTTAGGTCGGTCAGTGTAGCGATAGCAACCCCGGGGGTTGTGCCTCACGCTGACATGTGACTCTGGGAGGAGAGGAGGAAGGCCTTGACCTCAGCTCAGCTCCCTCTGTCTCTCTCTCATACACAGAAAAGCCATATCCAAGCAAACACTGGGTCCTTCTCTCCTCCAAACACGTCCTTATCTCCGCTCAGATAAAGATGATGAAGGGATGAAGAATAAGATCTCAGGCGGCCTCGCTGTCTGCTGCCGGGTCGACCGTCTGACTTCTTGAGAAACTTCAGGAATGTGACTTCAAAACGTTGGAGATCTGTGAGGAGAAACAAGAAAAAGAGGAGTCAGGAGGAGATGAAGAGCGAGGGAGGAAGAGCGAGGGGAGATAGAAGGGGCGAAGGAGCCGGGGGAGGTGATTTACAACCTCCTCTTCAGTGAGCCAGAGGACACATGATGGAAAACACTCCAGGAATCCTGAGTGTTTGCTGAGAGGGGTCTGCCTGCCCCAAATTATGTGTAAATGTGAGACTTGAGGTCTTGTGGGTGTCGAGGCCTCTCTTACAGTGAATCAGGGCAGAAAATTGGTCGCACATTCCCGACGACCCCTCAGCTTCAGTTAGTGGAAACACAAATTATTGCAGGGAAATTGTTGGTTTTGAAAGCTTCTGGCCGCACAGCTCCGCGTCCTGTTATCAGGGAAAAATCTTAAAGTCTCTTTCCGACACAAACACTGTGAATTATGGGACGACACTGTCGGCTCAGGCCTGAGGGCTGTGTGATCTTATGATCCCGTCAGCATCCTAAATGTTCCTCTGGTATTTAACCCTTTAGACATGGAGCGCTGCACTGTTTGTTAGGGACAACACACATTTAAGTTACACATCAATGTAAACGAGCTGGAACGAGCTGATGAGTTCATTTTCATCTGTCGTCCCTGAACTGGTTCAAACAGTTTAACTGCTTTAACAAGTAGAAAACAAGAACAATACAGGAGTAACAGACAGCCTGACAGAGACGACGTTTCAAGATAACTGGTGATTAAAAATGAAATACTTTGCTCTTTTGAAGATTATAACTCCTAAACAAAAACACAGCTGGTTGGAAGAAGCTGACTTTAGATGATGACGACTGAAAAAAGTGACATTAAAGAAAGAACAATAACTTTTTTGTGTGAGAGCAGCTGGAGGTAGAAAACAATTGACTTCATAAATCATGTGTAAAGTTTCTATAAAGTCACAGATGAGTTATTTAATCAACAACACAGATTCTTTCTCTTGTGTAACTTCAGATCTTGTGACACAAAGTGTTTCTGAGCGCTTTACGGATCATGTATGTTCACCACTGTTTCAAAATAAGAGGACCTGCTTTGACCAGAACATAAAAAATCACCGTGAAGATGTTTTCGTCTTGTGACGGCCGGACTGGGTCCGTTCTCAGTTTACTGAGGACAAACTGATCGTTTACAACTAATAAAGCGTATAAATTATATATATTAACTATGTCCCGTGTCCCGTGTGTCTCTGGGAGCCTGTTTAATCTAAAAGTGACAAATGACAACATTTTTTTATTTTTTTTTTCAGTGATGGGATGTAACTAACTGTATTTACTCCAGTACTGTCACTGGAGTAAATACAGTTTTTTAGATGTTTGTACTTTATTGAGTTGGAGTCAAATATTAAGCTTTTTGCTCCACAACGGTACTTTTACTTACGATAATTAACTTCGATAAGTACACTGAATATCAGATACTTTAATACTTTTACTCAAATACTCATACGGGTGACTCACTTCTACAAATGTAATATTATAACATGATATCTTTACTAACTTACTAAACACTTTTCACAACACTGGTTTTGATTGTTTTTGAATGTGAGGGACTGAAGTGAAGACATCTCGACCTTTACATGAAACAGAACGATTATAAAACGTTTTCATACAACACAATCATTTCTGTCTGTTGTTGAATCTTTTATCTCAAATCAACAAAATGTTGACATTTCAGTAAAGTATTGATGTGTCTGGTTTTCAAAGCTGACTTTCTAAATTTGCCAAGTAAAAAAACTGTTTTCAACTGAGAGCAAGTAAATATTTGCGTCTCCATCGTTTCATCATGACGCTGGCATCTGAAACGATCCTGTGAACGTTCACACAGGGTTCAGATTTAGGTCAGGATGCATGTGTGAGCGTCACAGAGACAAACCTGAGCATTTCTCTGGTTTAATGATTATATTTTTGGGGCTAAAGTACAAAAGTTGTTGCTTACGATTAGTTAAAAAAGGAGAATGGAGTCTCCATATAAACATGTGGATGTGATCACAGCTTTCACTCATCTAACACCAGAATCCTCCTGAGATCCTGTTCTGGGATCAGTTTCAGTATTTTTTGATTTCCTTCACAACACAAGCTGTCGGTGTTGTTCCTCTGAGAGCTGACTCAGAGCTATATTTCATTTCTGGTGGAGTCTTTTCGCTTCACAGAGCTCAACAGAATTCACGTGAAGCCTCTGAATGACGTTTGCTGCCCCGAGGACCGTTTTCACCACCGACTGTCGGGTTTTTCACATCTTTAAACATTTCTATTAGGACAAAACAAGCCAACGCTGAGTCCAGTTGTATAAGTAGGACTAATTGTGCATTAGTGTAACTTGCATGAACAAAAATAAAACTGTTACATAAAAAGACCAGAAAACTCACAACTGGAATAATCTCGTTTTTCATGGCAGCAATCATTTTGTCACGGTAGACGTTCAGGTTATCAGGAAGTTGATTAATTATTTGAAAGAAAAAATGAATCTAGGGAAGTTCGATGAAGTTATTATTAATGTTTGTAGTGTTAATGATTGAGATCTAATCGTTTATATACTATGGAAACAGCTGTTAAATGTAACTGAATGATTGTATGTGACAGGGACGTGACGCTCTGAGTTATGATCTTCTGCTGAGAGTCGTCGCAGCAGGAGTTTGACAGACGCGGCTCCAGAGGACGGAGTGAGTGAAACATGAGATCAGCTGTTACAACAGAAACATTTTTACTGATCGACTGTTGAAATCGACTCAAGCCGACACAACACTGATCAGACACCAGTCTGTAACTGAACTGATGGTGATGTCATCACCGTGCAGCTCAGACAGTTAATCCACCTCAAACACTTCAGCGCTGGTGACAAAGACGTTTATGAGTAATGTTTTTTATTTTTTATGGACTCATTTTTAGCTCCTTGACTTCATGGACATGTCAGTGTCGGTCTGTGAGTTCACCACTTTGGGCCAGATGGAAATATATCAACAACTACATGATGGATTATCATGAAAAGTTCTCAGATTATCATCCAGCACGACAAACCAGTCAACATCTCATTTCCTCCATATCTGGTTTATGACCACATTTCTGCAAATCTAACGACATTGGTATCAGCCTCAGCTGGACCGTGTATCTAACGGCTGACCCCAGTTAACAGCTTCCCAGTACTACACCTTGGAAAACCAGTTCTGTCCAGGTTAGCCATTGTTAACAAAACCAGACATGGTAAATCTCGGTGCTGTATCGTAGACAACTGGACTTGTTTCAGTTTCTTGAAGATGTTTCACCTCTCGTCCAAGAGGCTTCTTCAGCTCTAACTAACTGGGCGTGAGATTAAAATGTGCATATTTGGTGTTAGCCCCAGGATGGTTACGTTTAGATACAAAGTAGAAAATGTTTAGGTTTTGGATTAGTTTGGTTCAGATGTTTGGGTTTAAGTAAAGGATGTGGATGAGGTGATGGTCCATGAATTAAGTTACATCATTTAGGACAAAATAACTGACAGAACAAAACAGAAAAAACTATAAAAACTGCAGTAAAGTAGCCTATCTGAGGGCCGTTAATCCTCAGTCTATCTCTTTAATGTGAAAACCTTTATTTGTAATGCTGTATTTCACTTATTTCTCTCTCCCTCCCTCCAACACCACCATCCAATGAAAACAGAGTCCCTCCATCTGGCTGTAAGAACATCCAAACCACAGATATATTAGAGATGAGCGCTGAAACAGCTCGGTCTAATTTAAGCCTCAGAGTCATGAAGAACGAGACATTAACTCGCCGGCCTTCATTTTAAAACCAAAATTAATGACAATGCAGCACAGATGGAACAAATGAATCAGACAACTGTGGCAACAGACTAATGAAGAGACGGCGTGCAGTGTCTGCTCCATCAGCGCCCACATAAACAACCAGACCATTAAATAAGACAAAACTATAAACCCAGCAATACAAATACACAGCAGTGTAGAACCGAACCAGCCAGGACCGGTTCAGGAGGGTGGAGTCAGTTCTGTTAAACTGTTGAAGAGACAGTTCTGATGTATTGAGTGTGATCTGCTCCACAGCCGCTCCTTTACAAGGAACAGTTCATCCTGATAAGGTCAATTAAATCATGAATCTGTTGAAACCTGCAGAAGACAAACACACCTTCATTATCGCTCTTCTTCCTTCTACCAAACTACTCTGGACGCGTGTGTGTACAATATTAAACCAGAGTTTGATCCTACATCACCCGTTACATCGAGTTTATCAAGAAGCCAAAAATCTTAGTGACGGAAACTCAATCAATGAAAAGTCTCACACACCCCGCTCAGGTACACAAACATGACCAGTTTCATGAAGTTATCCATCAAATCAAACTACTTTTTGATCCTTTTTGGTTTACTTATATGCCCACAACACACACACACACACACACACACACACACACACACACACACACACACACACCTCACTTTCCAGAGAACACCAGCCTATCGCTCCTTCCGGTTCTTGGTGCGTCACCTTTCCTGAGGGCAGGAGTTTGGGGCGCTGCTGATGATGCAACCATCCACAGAGGATCTGATCTGACGTCTGTTTCAGCTCTCAGGCTCCACTAACAGGACAGAGAGCCGCGGCGTCACCCGTGAGTCCTGTCATCTTCAGACACAAGCCGACGCGCCTGAACGCACCGCGGCACCGCTCCTCTCATTGTTGTTATCGTCCGCAGCCTCGTGCGTCATGCGTAATTGCGCACAGCAGGAGACTGTTGACAAAAAGCCGTTTGCTGGTCTGCTAATCCGTTTGTTTTTACCATAAAAGTCGAGATGATTTCGTCTGTCATGTAGTTTACGAAGATGTTTACCACAGTGAGGTGTAACTGTTTTACACTGTGTGTGAGTTAATGAGGACTCATTTACACATGAAGCGTCCTGGTGTGGAAAATATCTCACGTCTTTATTTCTGACCCATATTAGCTCAGACTGGAAACTGTTAACTATGATTAAGTTCATATTCATATGAAACTCTGGTGATGAAATTTAAAGTCTACTCACTGAGTCAGCTGAATAACTGAGAGCAGGTTTTTCTCCACTAGCTTTCAAAAAGAAAAAGAAAATTGCCAAACTCGTATTACCTCCCTGTTCCTCGGTGTGTATGTGTGTGTTTGTTATGTAACTGCAGCCTGTGAGATCATCTCTGTCCTCCTGGAGGCTCTCCTGGTCTGCCTGATTGGTACCAGTGGAACAAATTTACCTCTTTCCAGTCTAATCCGCACCGTCAGTCACAGACACAGCACAGATATTTCCAGTCAGGCTGATAAGGATGAAAGTCACCGCGGATCTGACTGGTTTGGGATGAAATGCTCATTTCTGACCTGTCACAAACCTCTGTGCCTTTTAATAACTAATATTCGCTCCATGCTGACGTAGCTGTTTTAAAACAGTCCTACTATAAGATCTAATTGAGCAGGTAGCAGCAGGATCCTGGCGCCCTGCCGGCTGCTCTGACCTCCTGTCTTTGGCACCAGAGGAGAGTTTATTCCTGGAGTCACTGCAGGTAGCGATAAGTGGCAGTCTGTGTCACTGGGTGCGTTTAAAACTGTGTTATCATCCTCTGATGTATCCTCCTCTTTATGGTTAATGCTGCAGGGCGCAACATATCTGACCGCGTCCACTTAATCTTCTTAGAAATTAGATCACCATAATCTAGATTGGGTCGGATTGAATATTATGGACTAAACTGTGCCGTGTGACACTGACGACTGATACCCTCTCTTACAGGCGATAAGAGGATAAATCACTTGTGTTAACACCAGACACGCTCATAAAAACACCACATTCATGTGACTTTAGTCAAAAACAGATGATAATATTTCATAAACACCAACACTGTCATCACGTTTGTCTTCAAAGTTCACGCGCTGGATTGAAAAAGCCTTTTCTCTCCACTGTATCTCGCCTGTATCTGTGTGACCAGCTGCGCTCGTTACGCACGCTGGAACCAAAGGGAGTGTCTCGCACATGTAACCGAGCCTTTCATGTTGACAAATAAAACGTTTCTCTGGTCAGTTTTTCTTCTTTTTGTTACTCACACAATAGAGAAAAAAAACAGAAGCTCTATTCAACAGGTAGGCAGCGGCCACACACCGACCACTGACCACACTCAAACCCGTGAAAAACCCCACAAAAGACTAAAATAATCAGGTGAATGGGTGAATATTTACCTCCAGGATGAAACGTGTCGCTCTGTTTGGGAATAAAAGTCGCTGTGGCTGATTCGTAAAATCCACCGACACGGACGGACCCGAGCAGCAGGCAGGTAAACCTCTTACTGACTCTGGAGCGCTCTGGACCGAGACAGAGAAGTGGACAGCGGATCATCGCTGACGGAGCGCGGTAAAGACGGAAGGAGTTACCATGAAGGACCACGTCCGGTTAGGAATTTCAAAATAAAATCTTAATCTGGCAACGTGTGCTGCTACATTTTCAAGAGCCTGGGGTTGAAGAGCCATCTATTGTGGGAATACACGGGAAAATACAATCTACAATCCCACAAATATATGAAACACTGCATGTGTTCACCTTTAGTAAAAAAAACTAATGTTTTATACATTATAATAAACCAGACAAAGTATGTCATAGCTTTTATTTAACAACTTGATAATGGAAAAACATTACAGTTAATGTAAATTGTTCACTGATCTGGAATTTGAATTTGAATTATAACTATAAATAGTTTGAGAAATAACATACAACATATCACATTTGAAATAAAGAATAAAAGCTAATTTCATAGACGAATAAAATCATAAATAGATAAATAAATAAATGTGACCATAAATGAACAAGTAAGTAAATACATAAATAAAGACTACAATTGTTTATATATGAATATTTATAAATGATATTTACAAATAAATGAATAAATAAATACCCAAATAAAGTTAACATTTCTATTATTTAAGCACCTTTATATTCATTTCTTTGAATTGAGCATTGAACCATATAATTATTTACGTTTTTATATATTAAATTTCGGCTCTTGAACTCCTCCATACACAGGTGTCTTAACTAGAAATAAAAGCACGTGTATTATATTACCAGATATAAAATGTGCGTGGTTTTATTTTAAGAGAAATAATTCTTAACTTCCGGTTTTACTTTGGTGGCCTCTCACTGGTTTGACACAGCTGATCCCAGAACAGATAACCAGTCAAACAGGTCTTTGAATCAATCTGTGGTAGTTAAAGCATCAGCTGCTCTGATAAAGAGACTCAGGGAGATAATAAGACGATGTTATTGATCAGATTCACCATCAAAGTCAGAAACATGGTGATGGAGCAGAAACACCTCTGAGAGCCTCTTTGATTAACAGGTGTGAAGTAGTAAAAGGTCAAAGGTCAGCTGCTCTGACCCATTTTTCTCTGCTGCAGGTGAGACTGATAAGTCATGGTCATCTGACCACCTGTCGCCTCACAGCCCATTAGCTGTTTACTGTTGATCTCTGTGACAGACGGTCTGGAGGTGACGAAGCCGCTGACACTTTGTTTAATGATGACAGGAGCAGGTCTCCGGCCCAGTTTGTATCAGTTGTTATCATTGTTATTTTGTGTTTGATTTTAGTTTTTTAATTCAGTGTTGCCTAGTTTTTCAGTTGCTCTTCAGAGTTCAGGTTGTTCATTTCAGCTTTATTTCAAAATGTTTAGTTTCAGTATAAGTTAACTGACTCACAGTCATTCAAGACATTCCAGTCTCTTATAGTATATATATTCAACCTCATGCTTGTTGTGTTGTGTTGTGTTGTGTTGTGTTTACCAGATTGACAAATACTTAAACTAAAGGCATTTCAAGTCTGTTGTTTCAGTTAGTCTTCATCTTTAATTTATATCTCAGTGAATAAAAATGTTTGTTTTCTTTTCAGATTTAGCTTTTATTTTTGTTTAGGTAATCTATAATAACCTCGCTCTCACCAGGCTTTGTTTATTGTTCTAATCTATAGACAACCGTTTGTTCAAACATCTTCCCATTATTCTGACTTTTAGCTGCCTGTTGAAAAACTCTCAGGCTGCATTCAGCTTTGCAATCTGAAGCACACAGCTGCCTTTGTTTGAGTTATTTAAAATGCTTTTTAAAGTTGCACTAACTAAGCGCATGACTTTGAATGTTTGATGATGTGGTAAATCAATAAGTGGGTCTGCAGCAGAGCTGAGCCTCACACAGTGATGACGCTGTGCAGGAAAAGAGTCTGACGCACGTATTCATTGGGCTGCGAAACCAGGAAGTAAACCCTGAAGTTAGAAGACACTTTCTTTTTTGTGTGTTTGGCCACAAACGCAGAGCTTGAAACCTTGCAAGATTGATTTGTGAGATCATATGGTCACGTGATGTTGTGAATCCAGCTGCTCAAGGTAAGAAAAGTACAGTGTCAAGAAATATTTCAGGCTCAGAGGACTCAATAAATTAAAACATGATGGGGATATAAAACGTGTCTCGTCAGCAGAACTGAGCCAACACTCAGATTTTAATATCTTTGACCTTTCTCGTCCCTTTGGTTTTGTTTAACGGTTATTGCTTTGCTGTGAGCTTCTAATATTGAAGTGCAAAGTTTGAGATGACTGCAGCTTTCAGTATCTGATGTTTGCCTGATAGCAACAGTAGCAGCAGAATCTGGGCCAATCAAAGCGTTAGCCTTGTGTTCTCACAGCTAAAAGTCTCTACATTACGAGCAATAATTAAACATTTAAATGGGCCAACAAATTTTTACTGGTGGCTCAGTGGAGACCTGCTGGAGCATAAAGTTCGAGGTTGGCACCCGAGCGTAATTACAGCGAGGTAATGAGGATTTAACAAATGGAGAATGCAGACGTCGGCTGTTCGTAGGTCAGACTGCAGACACATCTTGTTTACGACTCCTGCGGGATGCCTGCGAGGCAAATTAAACCCGTTCCCTCGTCACTCATCCACTGATGTGTGCTCGTCTGCAAAGAATAACCTTTTCCACTGAAGCAGCATCACACAATAAGACTGCAAACAAGCAGAACGACCTCCAAACTACATGAGGTGTTACTTTAAGGTTTTGGGTTTCAGAGTTGAGATTTATGGCACAACTTCAGCCACTTATAGTCACACTAACAGCTTAACGGTGAGACACACGCATTTCATCTTGTGGCCTTCATCAGCTCAGACAACACAGTCATGTCATACGCCAGAATAAAATGTTGGTGTTGGTGTAGTGACATATTAACTAGGTGAGATGGCTGCGAAGCAAGAAACCACAGTTTGAGAGCAGTTTGCTTCCTGTTTCAACCGACAAAATGGGATAATTTTAGCCACCGTCTGGACATTTCGAGCCGTCTTTGTGGCAACAAAACTGGATATTTTTAACAAGACGTTGGAACATTTTCCAGCTGTGTTCGTGGTGACAAAAACAGGTATTTTAAGCCAAAGCATCATCTTCTCTCAACCCAAACCAAGTTGTTTTTCTGCCTAAACCTAACCAGACCTTAAACTGAATCATTATCTCCTCACCTCCATGCCGATGGAAAGTCAGATGAAGTTTCTCCCACAAAACTTCTCTGGAGCTTCACAGCAAAACTCCCTGAGGTCGAGTTCGTGCACCCTCTTCAGACGGGTTGCACACCCACGCTTTTATCTGAGCAGCTGCAGTGAAGATTTCGGCTTAAAAAAGAGTGTAAATAACGTCTTTTCAAATCAATTTGAGATCTCAGGGCTTCCGCAGACTTGGATAACATTTTCAACACATTTGTGGTTCGCAGAAAAGTGCGATACCAACATTAATTCTGGCATTTGAGTTGCTTGATCTCTCTCTCTCTCAGTTCTCTCTTGCTCTCAAGAGTTGCAGCAGTTTTACCTCTTTTGGGTCCTTTGGTGCACATTAAAGTTGTTTCTAGACAAACATAACGAGAACACAGACTCTTTATTTCTCTCACTCACTCTGTCACTGTCTGTAAGTGTTTGAAGCCGACTGGAATGTGTAAACTAGATAAGTAGTGAATTAGTCTCCAAAGATGTGGTTATATCACACAGCAGGGACTGACGCTGACTTCAACACACACACGCAGATATGACATCACTAAGTAAAGCAAGATGTAATCAGTGCAGTATGGGGAGGGTCCACACGAGGATCCATGAATGATCTCTCTCTACACACTCCACCAGGCCCCATGGCGGGGCTCCAGACCCCCAGGTGAAGCCCCATGCTGAGGCCCCCGGAGAGGTTGCTGTTTCTCCAGCTCTGAGAGACAAAGTGGGGGGTGGAGGTTCATGTATTCTCTGACACAAGTTAACCTCACGAAGCAAGAACTGAGGACCCATGTGTCTTCTGTCCGTGTTCCTGAAAAGTTGCATAAGAGCAGAAAGAAGCAGAAAATGAAAGTTAGAGGAACGAGGAAAGGATTAGAGGAAGAAAGAAAGAGATTCTTTGTAACATGGCACCATCTTGGTGGTGTAAACCGAGCCTGGCAGACAGGACGACAGCCAGAGCCAGTCTGTCCTCTCTCATTGTGAGTCATTATGCAACAGGCTCACTCAGCCAGGTGGAATTAATTTGTCCCCATGAGACGTGCAGTCTCACAGATTTCACAATAAAACAAATCGAGATTAGGCAAAAGTTCAGGCTGTTGAATCATTTCCAATCTCCTTCCCAGAAAGTTTACTGACCTGCTGCTTCAACCTTGTATACAAACTCAATCAGCTCATGATATTCACCATTATGTAAGAAACAACGTGTTTCTCACTGTACGACCATTTTTATGATAATATTAGGCTACATGTGAAAATATTCCATATCTGCTTCTCCACACACAATAACTAATATAAAAAAAATGTACTTAAAAAAGTGAAAAATCACATCAATAACTTTCTTTTCAATATGTTATTTTAAAGGAGTTACGTAAATGTCCACTGCAGTGAACACCATGCATCAACTGTTTCAAAAGTGATTCAGCAAAAACTGTTAAATCCTTTTATTCTCAAAAAAACAGACAGGTAAAAACAATATTTCTCAACTAAATAAAATGTTATAAACACTTTTATCAGGATTTTAATAATGCTTTCTTGCACATCTTTTGTGTGTGTGTCTGAACTGCACTACAGGGGTTCAGTTATGGGTTTTGGTGACCGTTAAACACAAGGACTAATGTCAAATATCTGTCCACTGTGGACACCGTGCATTAAATTGGCCAAGTCATGTTTTCATTGCTTCTTTGTTACTTTTGTGACATTTCAGATGTTTTGTGCATATTTCATACATTTTCCCTTGGTTAATAATTACATTTAGCATTTAAATCTTTGGATCTTGACAACAAAATGAAGACGATGTCACACGAGATGAAACATGGTTGAACTAAAGGACCTAACGATCCCGCAGGACTGAGGAGGTTTAAGATTTTTAGCTGTATATTAGGGTGGAACATGAGAATTTGTATTACAGTTGAAAGAATGATGCTAACATATTGTCTCAATCTCTGTTTCAGTGTTTATGATGATCATCCGCCCCCTTATAGCTCATTTTTGGGAAAGCTTTTGGTTGTCTTGTTATCCCATGATTCATTATGTCTTTCTTTATCTGGATTAGTGTTCTGACGTACTTCAAGATTAACCCTAAAATCATTGTCTACGTAAATCCGAAATCTAAAATCACCTTCAAAATGCTCTCGCCTCAATAGTCCTGACCCACATAACACCCAGCCCACAGAGGTTCCTGCGTGGGGTTGTATTTCCATTTCCGAGCAGTGAAAGTCACGAGCGACACATAATTGAGACACTGAGTGACCTCATGACCAGGAATTCTGGGAATCTGTGAGTAAATGAGCCTTCATGTGTTTCCATTTAGTTTGCTTTGATTGAAGCAAACTGCAGAGCCTCGGGGCTGATAGGCTGAAGAGAGCAGAGAGAGGAAAAGAGGAAAAGAAAAAAGTCCAAAAAAGGAGAAGAAAAAACAGTTTTAACAAGCCTTTAGTCGTGTTTACAGCTTTTATTTGGCCGCAGAGATACAAAGCTAACAACTACCAGAGAGAGAAGCCTGAAAAAGAGAAGAGAGGCCCTCTGATCAGAGCGGAGACCTCAGAGAGGAAGAGAAGTGGTTTCCAGCTGTTTTCCTGCATCACTGTAACTTGACTCATTCAACAACATGGAACCACCCTTCTGTTGACTTTTGACCACAGTCATCCCTCTTTCCAACAGTTGAATATCAACTAAACTTATCATGAAACATTTCTGATCAGTAAAGAGCCCTACATCAATGTAAGATGCTCACTAACTGCAAAAAAAAGACACAAAGAACAAGTTTAAATGTAAAAGACAGTAAGGTTGACTTCCAGGACTCAACGATGTGTGTTGGAAGAAAGTTTAATGTGAATTATCTCATCAGCTGTTCATAATCTTATAGCAAGTTGCTAATTACTTACATGCTTCTAGATACTTGTTACAATATGCTACAGGCTTGGGGAGTGACGGGAAACATGTAATGGGATTATGTAATTAGGATACAGAAAGGTAACTTTTTCCGGTGAAGTTACAGAAAAAATGATGTAATTAGATTACAGTTACATTGAGTAAAAAAGAGGATTACAAACTGTATTACACTTGTGAAATAAAGAATGATATACTAGTCTGTAACCCTGCACATGTGCACACATGGAAACACTTCACGAGTCTCACACAAGATCACTCTGGTCTTGAGTGAAATCAAATACACAAGTATGTATTTATATTTTCATATTGTTTCTTTTCTCAATATCAGGGGGTGCGATTGTGTGTTTGTTGTGTTGTTGTTTTGCACAGCAGTACAATGACAATAAAGTCTCTTGAATCTTGAAGTTTCAGCTCATTGTTTTGGTTTTCCAAACCTGTTTTAATTCACACTCTGCTCTCATAGCGTCATTTTCTACCGTAGCAGGCTGTTTTTAGTGAAAAGGCTAAAAAAAAAATATATATATATATCCCACTGTACACTATCTGCTCTGCACCACACTGCAGACAGACACAGTTAGAGACTAGCTGGTGAACATAGTGGGACATTTAGCAGCTAAAGATCCTGATATTTCCCTCAGGAGTTGGTGGAGACTTACTTACTATTATTACTTATCGGTGTGGACACAATGAGACCCTGAACGAATGCTGATGATGCTCTGGATGCTCTGGACGTGTAAATGCTCAATGCTCAACTCAATAAGCTGATAACATGCAACTGTCTCCTGGAAATTGCTTTTATTTATTAAGCAATCTCGAGCTATCTCTTCATTTTTTCTAATGAATGAAGTGCAATATATGCAATAATTACACTTACTAAGTTACCACAACAGCCATTTTCAATTTAGACCACACTCAGGGTGCAAAAGACAAACCAGCAATGTAAAAAATGCTGGTTTTGTACACATACCTATGATGATGTATGAGGGAAACTGCAGGTAAAAAAAATTCTGGCAAGAAAAAACTAAAAAGCATGAAAATTTCCTATATTTTTCAAATTTTTAAGATTAAATTCACCTTTAGTCAGAATATTACCCTGCTCGTTCGGTTCCTTATTTTACTGTTTGTGTGTTTGTTTGTTTGTTTACCTACAACTGCTGCACAACAGTCTGACTTGAACGAGCGAGTTCATATCCTTCTATTTATGCAACACAAACAATATTTTATGGAAACAGTTTCTCTTTGTGCCACTTTACCTCAACAAAATTCTGTCTTTTTACTATCGTTTGGCTGCATGGTTAAAATCAGTCAAACATCTCAGTTTCACAGCTTTCAGTGGTGACCCACAAGGGAAAGTTAAAGTGGCTTCTCTGCTACTGGGTCTCCTCACAGACTGAGACTGTAATTCGTTTTTCCAGCAGTGTTTTCCAGAGAACGAGCGAGCGAGCGAGCAGTCGGAAAGCAAAACAATGAATGATGTAAGAGGACCGAGGGCAAAATAACACAGGACACCGTAAATGTGTCATTCCAGCCTCAAAATACAGAGCTATTAACATCGACACTCACAGAGACACACACACACACACACGCACACACACACACAATATCACTTCCCTGGCTGCAGAGTGCTATTACATAAACTGAATTAATGCATTTAAACAAAGGTTCAGACATACACCTTATCCACCTCACACACACACACACACACACACACACACACACACAGACTCAGAGATGCACAATATCAACATGTTTCTCCATCCAGAGCTGATCCTCCCGCTTCTGAGCCTCCTTCCGTTCCCACAATCCTCCCCTCCTCTCCTCTGGCCTCCTTGTGTTCTCTCTAACTCTCCCTCTCTCCTTCCTCCCCTCTTCCTCCTTCTCTCTGTCAAGGCTCAG
This sequence comes from Pagrus pagrus, assembly GCF_965226575.1. Lineage (NCBI taxonomy): Eukaryota > Metazoa > Chordata > Actinopteri > Spariformes > Sparidae > Pagrus > Pagrus pagrus. Next base: position 3,679,006 of record NC_140188.1, on the reverse strand, counting down.
AGGTCGTCCAGAGGGTCAGGAGTCGCTGCCCGCCTGGAACAAACACACAGAAATAGACAAAGGCAGAGAAAGAGAGGAAGGGATGGTCACCTCTTTACTTATCGCTGAGCGGAGTCAAGCAGGGACACAGTGTGCATATATCTGTGTACATATTGTCCACTTCTCACTTCTGCACAGGACTGTTTGAAGGTCGAAGCAATAGTTTGACAATACGTTTATTTGTTTCTTGCAGAAGGCTAGATAAGAAGAACGTAAAGCCACCTCCAGCAGTAAGCTAACTTAGCTGAGCACAATGATTGGAAACAGCCCGGCGACTAGCGGACCACTCCAGAAAGTTACTGGTTCTGACCAAGAAACAGTTTTGCACATAAATAATATACCAATATACAAATAAAGCAAACAAAAACGTGTTACTTAAGCCGATTTTTAACCCAGGGACTAAGAACCTTTGGAGGAACTCAGTGGATTTCCACTTCAGGGACAATATTAAGTTTGAGGATATTATTCACCCCCCGCAAAAAAATTGGTTGGTTATTGTAACATTTCATTTGACAAAAATCCTCCAGCCGTACACAAGTTTGTTTCATGTTCATCGTGCCCTGACAAAGAGGTACAGACAAAAACACACGACACATGGACCGTGTGAATGTGTGCAAAAATGATGTGTAAAAATAGCTGTCACTTTTAAATACGTCAGCAGACTAATCTGCTTAATCTTCGTGGGTCTTTAGACCAACGAGGAAACAGACAATAACAGGCTGAGGGAAACTTTCAGCTAATTGAAAAGTGGTTTGTGGGACCAAATGTCCCAGGTACTTAGTATCAGGTGCACTATTACTGCCGTATGTGTGTACAAAAAGTTTGAAAAGCTGGAGCAGATATTAAAGAAACAACACCCAAAAACTTCTGCAGCTTCATATTTACTGCACAAGCATGAGAGTGGTATCTTCTCATCTAAATCTTAGAAGGAAAGCAAATAAGTGTATGTCCCAACATGTGAAAAAGTTCCTTGTGGACTTGGTTCAAGGGTTAAGGTCAGTTGGTGTCAGAGTTAGGGGCTGTATGGAGGGTCGTGCAGTTTAGACTGCAAACATATATATTTATGTGTGTGTGTGATTGACAGACAGAACAGACCTGGGAACTTAAACTAACTGCAACACAAACTAACATCCGACTCAAGCCTTGTTGTTACTGGAAAGCTTCCAACAGGGTTAAGGTGCATTTATGTGTGTGTGTGCGTGTGTGTGTGAGAGAGAGAGAGAGAGAGAGAGTTTGTGTGTACGTGTGTGTGTGCGCGCGCATGCAAAAGCGACAAGTTTTTAGGCAACAGTGGGAAACTTGGCAGATGGAAGACTTAAAACACTGACGGATGTTTATCTCAGTAAAACATCAGGACTGCAGAGGGGGCGGTGTTGTGTGTGTGTGTGTGTGTGTGTGTGTGTGTGTGTGTGTGAGACACACTGAGAATAAGAAGTGTGTATCTCCGTTCTTATACAACACCCAAGAGATGTGAGTCCAAAACCCAGTGCCAGTGTTTACTTCAGTACTGATGAGTGTGTGTGTGTGTGTGTGTGTGTGTGTGTGTGTGTGTGTGTGTGTGTGTGTGTGTGTGTGTGCGCGTGTGTGTATTTGTGTGAGTGTGTGTTTTGGAACATGCCAGCCATGTCCACTTTTAAATCTGTCCTGTGGGTTGGTTCAGTGCGCTCCACAACAGGAAGTTAAGATGTTGATGTTGAAATCTCTGGGAACAGAGGATGACGAGGCGTGACACACCCCCACAAGTCAAATCGACGTCATTTGAAATTGTTCCCGTGAGTTTAACAAAAATGAGTGCTCCCGTGGGTGAACTCAATCTCAGCTGGACACGGGTGGAAGCGCTCGAGTTCAGCTTAGTAAGATGAGACGGCTCACATCTCATCTGAGTTTCCCACTAGGTTTGTTTTTTGATTTTTTAACAGCTACAGTTTCTCTCACTTCTTCAAGAACTAAAAGGGTTTCAATAAACTGGTGGCAGAAAAAATCTTCTCCAAGATAACTGACATGACTTACTGCCTGCAGCTGTGCGAGCAGCTGTGTGACACTGTATAAGACATTGACGTAGCCTCGTCTACATGACGTCACCCATAGTTTTCTAAAGAGCCATTGTGAAGCTCAGTGTGACGGCTCAAGCCGTCGCCATCTTGGTGGTGCCTGACTCCGCTAAGTGGGCAAAGAGGTGGAGCATGGGTGGAGCTAAAGTGGACTACATGAAGTGACAGGTAGCTCGACAGCCAGGCTAGCTGTCACTCAAAGCAGCCACGCCCTAAACCATGCATAACTTTAAGCCTTGGACTTAAGGATAGGACCTTTAGCTCGCCATGTTCCCACATTCGCCCACAATGGACATATCAAACACTGGCTCCAGAGAGACCTTTCTCTTTATAAACCGGGTGAGATGAGGGATGATCGGCGTTATCATGAGCAGGGAAATTTGCCATTGAGACCAAAACCAGTTTTGTGTACCAGACTGTAAACATGTTTATTTCTGTTGTATGGGGGATTTACTTGCTTTTGTTTCCAGCCTCAAGTGCCCATTTGAGGAACTGTTTTCTGTCACTTCCACATTGGCTTCATTTCTCAGCCAGAGAGTTGCCATTTGACCTGACTTGACAGGATGCTTTGAGCTAAATGCTAACATTAGCATAATGAAAATGCATGTTTTCGGGTTGAGAGATTTGACGAAAAACAAATAATTTCAACCTCATGGTGAAACCAGAGTAAAAGTCAGGGAATCACCAAAGAGCTGTGCGTTCTCTAACAAACCTTTAGAAACATGTAACACAGCTCATTTAGATTTTAACTCCATTTAGCTGAGAATCCCTGTTAAATCTTAATCTTAAAAGGCCTTAGAAAGAAATATAATTAAATATAAATAGAAGTTTTAAATGTTACTGCATAGTATATGTGTAACCAGCATCTTTGACGAGGAACATCTTCACAGTTTTTATAGATTTGGGGTTAAATTTAGTGAATCATTTTCTCCAGAGGATCTCCATTAGTTAATAGCATTTGGGATTACTGAAACATGTCCTTCCTCTCATTCTCAAGACATCAGAGTTGTACTGAGCATGCTTCGTTGGCTGCTGCTGTGTAAATAAACATTAACAAAACAGCATGGACACCAGAACCACAGTCTAATAAAACCTCTCAGATTACACTCACCAGATGTTTAATAAACTGACTTCATGCAGCCAAAGAGCAACATCAGAATAAAAACAAGTTATGTAAGTTTAATTATTATTGGACCATCAAATCCAAGCAGTGCAACAGCAGAAGAAGAAATAGAGAGAGAATGTGACATGCAGATTTCTACATGGTTTCTGACAATATATCTCCTGATTTTGGCAGGTTTCCCCGGTTCAGGGCGCCGAGAAACTCTCAGACGTCTTTAACTTTCAATTCAAGGATGATAATACAAAGGAAAACTTTAGAGGAACAGCGTTTTTCAAGCGGACAGACAGACGGGCTGTCTGGCCGGAGCCTGTCACGAGGATGTAATGTTCCTTTGGCTTTTGACAGGAAGGCACAACATTGTTTACATTGTTAGAGAAGTGATCCATCAAGGAGGAGAGAAGGGCTCGTCCCACTCCGACCAATATGGAGCACGAAGAGGAAAACAGGAGGAGATATGGAAAGAATCTGTTTTGATGAGAGCGAGGACACTGACCATCAAACCACGAGTGGAGCTCATGCACATGGACCTGAACTGCAGTAACCTCAGCGGCAACAGAGAGAGAGGAAAGGGAACGAGGCGAAAGGACAAGGAAAGGACAGGAGAGGAAACTAAAGAAAGGGAAGGAGGAGTGTTCCCAGGATGAGAGCAGTGACGGCTGGAATTCTTTCAACAGGGACAGGAAGCAGGGTGTGTGTGTGTGTGTGTGTGTGTGTGTGTGTGTGCCAAGGCCACATGGGAACTGCAGACTTGACAATCCCAGACTCTGATATGACATAACTTACAACGCACATACACACACAAACATATTTACACAAAGGGACATAACTGACCACTTAGCATTCCCGAGCATTCGTCTGTCCCCATGTCCACACTAATCCAGATAACATGTTTCTGTCCACCACGCCTAAATCCAGACATCCCCGGGATGTTGATTCATAGGACATCTCACATTATTCAATCGACAAACTGTCTCGCTGACGCTTTTGGCTGCCTCCAAGAATGCAGACAGAAATATCAAGTACATTCATAATGATCAGGATGTCCCAAACACAATCAGGGGCATAAAAGAGCAACTAAGTGGCTGTTCACTGACCCTGAATAAAGACTTCCCCAGTCAGCCTTCAGTTTCCTAATAGATTTTGTGCCGAGTCACAGACAACATTGCAAAGTGAAAGAAAGGTTTATAGGGAACCGATTTCAACACAGATGGTGTCATTATTCTGTAGCCATTACATTGTGCAATCACCATTTACTTTATAATGTTAAAGTAAAAAAACTTGTCTATTGCCAGTTTAAGTAAATGGTTCCTTCATTTTAGACTCCACAGTGTGTCCGTGCCCTCCACTTTGCTGTTGGTCAGTGCATGAATGTGCACGCTCACCAAAGCAAAAGCTCTGATTTTAGTGTGAAAATACTTGATTGGAAATGACTGATCTGAGATGTGCATTTACGAGAAATTAGATGAGGGCAAGAAACCTCGCAAAAAAAAAACACATGCAGTCATACATCCAGACACAAACACTGAATTGTGCGAGGACTCGGCACAGCAGCACAGACTTATAGGACTACACTCATGCACACTCACACAGGCACCACAAACATGTGGCTACCACAAAGGCCCCTGTCACATGTTGAGCAGATACATACCAACACAGTGATGTCAGTTTGTTCATCTCAACCTCAGGCTGCTGATCTATTCATCAGAAACTCTGCAGCTGAAGGACAAAGTGAACACAGTCCAGTCTTTTTTTCTATCAGCGTCTCTCGTGGTCGATAAACTCAGATTTCTCTCCAACAGCCAGAACTCATTTGTTCACTGGATCCTCTGGTGACATGTGTGAAAGTGCAACAACACCAAACACAACTTGGTTGTGTTCCAAAATATTCTTGCATGATTTGTGTAATATTGTTTATACACTAACAAATGAGAGTACAAGAAGGCAACAGTTTTGCAAAAAATCCAACCATTTGCAAACAAACTGTGTCTCTGAGCCCATAGAGTAATATAATTAGATTCACAAAGTGTTGAACCTCGACCCATCCTTGCTTGTGAACAGCCGAGCCTGTCGAGGATGCTCCTTCGTACGCAGTCATCACACTATCACCTCTTTCCAATAAACCTGTTTACCTGTGGAATTTTCCAAACAGGTTTTTTGCAGCATTCCACAACTTCCACTCTCTTTAGTTGCTCCTGTCCCAACGAGTTTAAACATGTTGCTGGCACTGAATTCAGGATAAACATATATTTACAAAAATCAATGAAGTTGATCAGGTTAAGCATTAAATATATTGTCTTTGTACTGTTTTCAATTGAGTATATGTCAAAAAAGCCTTGGCAAATTATGTTTTACACAGTGTGCCGACTTTTTGGCGTCGGGGTTGTTAGAATCGTATCTTTATCTGACGATATCAGCTCAGTTACAGCTGACCCTGAAGTGTTTGTGCAGACCGTTCTGAGGTCATATCTACTATGCTATCACACTGACACATAACAATTACTGCAGACAAATGGATGAAAAAGAATATTTAATCAAGCTGGACTCTGGGTCCAATGAGATTGGAGTATTAGAAATCACAAGCTGGAAACAGTTCAATGGTAGACTGGGATGGAAATTAATTTGCTGTACACCACCAAGGAAGTTTGCTGAAGCACCTTTAATGTTTGTCCTGGCGCACCAGCTGAATCCTGGTTTCTTATTACATTGCACGGTTGTGTCTTTGTTGGTAGTGTCAATTTTGCTTACGTACATTTGGATTATAACTTGTGCTACAACTATATTATGAACGTATAACTCAGCATGTAACTCTCGACATTGGCTTGTTTCCGTCAACTCAAACCATAAATCATGTCCTGTTTGATAGAAATGTAACTAATGTGGGTCACATGGTGTGTGAACAATGGAGTATTTCATTTATCAGATTCCTTCACACAATTTTATCCCCAGTTTGAGTCTGTCAGACTGTCAGAAGTACCCCACAGCTGTCTCACTAGCCTGGTGTTTTCTTTTCAGACAGGAAAAAGGTTTTCTGTAATGTCATTTAAGAGGCTAATCTGGTTAGATGACACAGCACACAGCAGACATTTTTGAGGTCATCCTCAGTGACAACATGTCCTTCTGATATAACACAATGATGGAGTGTGCAGTATTTTATCTGTTGGGATGTTAGCTCCAGAACACACAGTTCCTTCTAGTCCAATAAACAGGATGATGAAGCAGTTTAAAGAAACAATTCACCCAAAAATAAAATTCATTCGGTATCTGCTCACCCTCATGCCGATGGAAAGACAAGTGAAGTTTCATAGTCCACAAAACATTTCTGGAGCTTTACAGGGCTTGTTTAAATGTAAAAAAACAACCAAAAAAAAAAAAAATGGCTCCATACAGCTCATCCAACATGATCCTAGTTTGTGGAAGCCCTGAGACCCCAGCTTGATTTGAAAAGATGTTATTTACACCCTCGACACACGGTTGCTTCAGACGGGGTGTACCCTAACGCAACAGTGAAGATTTCAGCTTGAATAATGACATAAATTATGTCTTATTAAATCAATTTGGGGTCTCGGGTCTTCCGAAGATGTGGATTATGCTGGACGAGCTATGTAGAGTCATTTGATGTTTTTTTTAGTTGTTTTTTTACATTTTCAATCAAGTCTCCAGCTACTTCAGTTGCTGCAATGCTGTTTGCCTGTGAAGCTCCAGAAATGTTTTGTGAGCTACAAAACTTCACCCAACTTTCCATCAGCATGGGGATGAGTAGATAATAACTGAATGTTCACTCTTGGGTGAACTTTTCCATTAAATACTATGAAGATGCACACTGCACAGACAACAGACAGACAACAACATCAGAGGTATTTTAGTGAGCCTGTGAGTGGATTTTACCTCAGGTGGATGGTGCAGTTTCACAGAATTTGGAAAGCAAGTCTGGAAGAAATTTTCAAGTGAATTCACAGATTTTCAACTTGACTTTCTCCCAACATAATGAGACAGAGACAGAGAGGGAATCAGTGGCAGGAATGTACAATCTTATCTGGAGCAGCTTATAACAAGCAAGTCGCAGAGACAGACAGACAGACTCCCAGACTGGACAGCGTGGGCGTCAAACTATCACAGGAGAACATTGTGTTCACTTTTATTTTATGGTTGACGCAGATAATGGCTTAAATGCCATCTAATTGTTTTTGGGCAAAGAAGGTTTTTAATACTAATTGTCTGTCCTCTGTGTGGAATAAATCTCCGTTATTCCTTTAACCTCAGTGTCCTCCTTTCTGTTAAGTACTTTTTGCAGTATATTAACATCAATGAAGCAGTGATTCAAAGGATAATGAGACAGACAGAAACAAGCAGAGAGAGACACAACACATCTTTTGAATGGAGGCCGAAGGTTCAAACACGACGCCCCCACAACTGCAGGAACAGCACTGCAGCTGACAGGCTGTCAATCTCCAAATCCCAGTCCAAGTCATCCGCTAAGAGGATCAGATCTTCTATATATACACTCACCGCAGGTAGCTTCCCTGAACAGGGAGCTAAGCAGATTAACGATAAAAGATTCAGTGAACTCACGACTCATCAGTGTTTCAGGGATCTCTGGGAAAACACAAGGAGGGACATAGGGAAAGAAAATACAAAGAACGGGCGAGTGATATTTGTAAATCATTGAACCCTGCTGGCATCATTTTAGAAATATATAATAACATTAAACAGAATTTTCTTAAAGGTGCTGTTTGGTGATTGTATTCATTTATCAGACAGACAACATTAGGGAGGAGACAGGAAATGAATGGACAGAGACGAGACGGGACATGCAACAAATTTCCCAATCGCTCTTTCTGTTTTAATGCTTCTGAGTTGTCTGACAACCCTGATTCAAAAAAATTATGATGATGTGTATAACAATACAATGCAATGCTTTGCAAATCCTTTTCAACCTATTTTCAATTGAATACCTTCCAAAGACAGAAAGTTACATTCCACTGGTCGACATTAAAGCTGCTATTTGTAAGAAAAGTCTCATTTACAACTCATCAAATAATGAAGCTCTGGGTTTCCCAACTAGTCAAAAACTGACACTTTGGGATGGCGGCCGACCGTCCAACAATCTCAAAGCATCCATTTCTGCCGAGTTGGGAGTGAGACTCAAAAATAACCTTCTTACAAATAGCACCTTTAATGTTTTTTGGGGCATATTCCTTTTAACCAAAATATTGTATATGATGACATATTTAATATGTTGTATGTGGTTGTACCTTAGTTTACTTGCTTAGTTTCATTTGATTGATGGATGTCAATGGGATATTGATAATGTTATTTGATCCCAGAGACACTCAAACATTGAACCAAACTAGCCTAATATTACTGTTTGACAACATAAAAAAGGCATGTATTAGTTTCTGACTCTGGGAAAGTAGGAAAACTTGTCAAATTCCTCCAATATAGCCTACTGTGCTATCTATATATGTATGTTAGCCAGGCATAGCCATACTAGTTTGCAAATGGGTGTCTGCTGGAGCAAATTAAACATGATTTTGCAGATCCATCTGTTTCCCAGGCTGATTCTGCGTGATTTCTTCTGAATAACTAATTTAATGTCTTTTCACTTCCAGTCACTGAGCCTCCCCTGATGCTGTGGATTCCCCCTGGGGATGCCCGACTCCTGGAAACATCTGCTGTATGGTTTTGGTTTTGAAAGGCGCTTCATAAGTAAGTTTTACTCTAACTATTTAGTACATTTTTCCTAATGATTTAATGAGGGCTTTTAACAGACTCATTGGGTTAAAAGAGCTACAAACAAACCAACACATTAAAGTCTTAAGACAAATCCACCAAAGTCACAGACGAAACATCTTAAAGTTCACTTCTTAACCTCTTCATTCCCGACAGTTACCATATCTGCTTGCGTAATGTACACATGACAGAAACTTCAGACATTGTTACACAGCAATTATCCACAGTGATGCTGTGCTGTCACAAGTTTCCAGTCAAATCAAAACTATTTCTCATGTGATTCACTTCCACAGAGCTGATAGTTGCACAGTACAGGAATCTACCCGGCTGGATTATGAATGTCTGCAGGATTTTTATCTATATATGTGTGTGCCTCAGGGAACCACCGTGGGAGAGACAATGATTCATACAGTAGGTACAGTATGTCGCAAGACCCGCCCACTCCGCTGTGACCTCAACTTGCATCACTCATTGTGTTGTGTCTTGTAGGTGAGTTTCCAGGTATACACCGACACCTTTGAGCCAATTCTATAAATTCACCAAGTTGTAATGTACATCACATTACTGTGGTATCCAGAGCAGCATCTCCAGCACTAGTTCAGGTTCAGTTGAGGTTTGAAACAGGCACAGTGAGTGATGTTTATAACTGTATGTGGTACTATTAAAGGTTGGTACTTGGTGTGCTGCTTTGATGTGGCCATCTTTAGCTTTGTCTTATATAATAAAACACATAACGATTCATCATGTCTCAAGGCACATGTCATCACAGAATACTCCCAGGATTGTGTCATTGAGTTTACATTTCATCAACAGTCTGCAGCATCTCCAAGTTTGAACCCCATTAAGAACCTTTGATTTGGAAAGGACTGCTCAGTTTGCAGCAACACAAAAACATCCAACAGTTTGTATACTCCATGATGCATAACAGCTGCTCTTCAGATCAAAAGAGGTGCAACATGCTGCTAGACAGTTAACAAACCTGCAGCTCAGTGTGTGTGTGTGTGTGTGTGTGTGTGTGTGTGTGTGTGTGTTTGTGTGTGTGATAGGAAGCCTTTGAGGTACTTGATGAATAGTTAGTCTTCCTGGTGCCAGTGTGTTGCAGGATGGGAGGGGAGCAGGAAGTGAGTCAGTAGTGGATCGTCGCTGACCAGGAAACAGGCTGCATGCTGCTGGGGTGCTGATCCAAATCCACAGAGGTCCAGTCAAGAGACACACAGCTTGAATCACTGGAAACCTAAAGATAGCAGCAACACGCCTGCTTGTTTTGAATGAACAGATTGACTGAGAGAATCACTTTTGCTGCCTTACTCACCAGATGCCTAATTTTCTTTGAATGAAAGAAATTAAATAAAATACAGCTTGTCCAGCATAATCCAAGTCCCTGGAGACCAAGAGATCACAAATTGATTTGAAAAGATGTTATTTACACCCTTGACGTGCAGTCGAGCTTGTGTACCCCTAACCTTACTTTTTACTGAATACACCATGCAGTCTTGCACCACCTCTCAAAAATCACAATAAACAATTATTAGAAAAATGAAGGGACTTTCATCTTCTTCTGTGTCAAAGGTCATTTCCAAATAAATCATGATTTCACTGGAGACAGACAGGATGACAGATTAACAACAGAACAAGGGAAAGAAAGTTTAAACAGTCACAGGAAAGAAAGGTCAGCTCAGTGACCACAGTCTCACCCCGCCTGAATAGTCCTGATCTACCAAACTCCACCCGTCTGCTTCTCTGAGTAGCTTAAAATAAGTACCAGAGTTTCCTTGCTAGATGTGTATTCAGAAAACAAAGAAAAACACACAGAATCCCACTTGAAATGCTTATTTTTTCTTTTTTAGCCTGCTATGATGACAGTTTTACATCTTTAGGTGCCTCTACTGCCAACAGACTGTAACAACATTACAAGATTACAAGTTTATAGTCACACTACTGCCATCGTGAGGCTGAGATACTCATCACACACTAGAAAGGTAAAATGATAATAATCTTTATTTATAGAGCACTTTTCAAAGTCCATGTTATAAAGTGCTTCACAATGGCAGTAAAATAAAACAGGTAAGTCATAAAATTACCAGGTTTAAAACTAAAAGAAAAGAAAACATAAAAAAAAACAAGAAGACAAAAAAGGAAAGTCAAGTAAAATCAGGAAAGGCTCTCCTGTAAAAGTATGTTTTGGAGAAATCAGTCGAGCTGATTTTGGGTGGATTGTTTCTGAGCAAAGAGAAAAGAAAATTGTTGTATGTATCAAAGATAGACACATCGTTCTTCTTAGATTCTGACTGCAAGTAGGTCAAAAATGCAATGTTTGGTCTGAGATGACGCCAGACGACCGGTCATGTTTATTCATTTTGATTCAGCTTACAAAACATCCTCACAACCACGGCAGATAGAAAACTGTTCAAATGAATCAACTGAGGTAATAAAAATACAGAAAACAGTTTTAACTGGTTGATCATGTATCAACTTTATTTAAATACTTTGACAACCTCACCTACAGTGTACAGTTAGAAAACTCCACTCCTCCAAAGACAGGATACTGGTCAAATTTACAGAGCAAGAAAAAAAAAACTAACTTATAAAACAACAAAGCCATGAAGGAAAGAACAAATCAACAATAAGTTTCACACTTTCTATAGCTGAAACTCAGCCTCCTAACAGGCTTTTTCATGACCTGGCAGGAGGGAGTTAAGGTGATTTTTTTTTGTTAGTTTGAATCTTTATACACAAAACCAAATAAAAAATACGTCTTTCTCGTCTTTTCACACTGTCACAGGCTGCCAACGTCCCACTAATCTTGTAGTAGTGAGTGATAATCACATATTCCTGGCATATAAAATGATTCAGTTCAAAAAATGTAAAGTGAGGAAGTATATTTACCCAAGTATAAAAAATAAATTAAAATGATCAACATTTATACACAAGACGGTCAACAATCCTGACAGCTGTTGTACAATCTTAACCTTCTGGAAGTGAAAAACTTATATGAGCTCCTGGACAGTGACCCCACATTTAAAGATTTTCAAACAAGCCGACCAATGACATCACTTGCTTATCCTCACCCTGATTCAGACACTGTACAAAATTCTGACTTGAACTGTTTACTCTGAGGGGAAGAACCTAAGAAGGGAGGTTCAGATGAAAATATTTAAACATTTGAAACAACTCTTAATCCATCCTCCACTATGCAGTGTGCACTTCATTTTTAATCTGTGCAGTAGTGTAAACACCTCTAATGCACAGATCAATGCAAAATTCATGCATTAACTGAATTTTAGGTCCAAGTCTAGTTTATGATTGTCACACTGTCACCAGCCACTGGAGCCAAAAGCTGATAAATTTATGCTGCAAGGCTGCAAAATATTCTGTTCTACCAAACAATCGCAGAAATCTGCAGTGTTGTCCTGTTAGTTCTCTTTTGATTCTTAACTGACAGTTAATAAAAACAAAACTAAAAGCTAAAGGCTTGATGAACTGTCCCATTTTGAACAAGGTGAAAAAGGGCTTGGAACCTTTAGAAATCAAGTTTTCAGCAGATGCTATGGCTCACCACCATCCAGCTAAAATCTGCTTCTTGACAGGGTTGCGGGGGTCTGTTTTACATCTCTTCCACCTTAAAGAAGCGGTCACCTATGAACTAAAGGCTCTTCATTTTCACAAACCGATAAAACAAAGTGTTCATGTGAAAACTAATCGGTGGGAAAAGGAACGATAGTGGACTAGTGGTTAGACAGGCAGTACTGAGAGGTCACAGGTCATAAAGTTACCTGTTGTGGGTAAGAGCTAAATACATGAAATGAAACAGTATATGAACAGGTGGAGGAGCTACAGACATTAAAAACATTAATACAGCCCTCAGAGGACAAACTGACAGTGCAAAGAAGTAGAAAAATAAATACTAAAAAAAAACAGAATATAGATTTATGTTTAGGTATTCGTTTCTGCAGACATGGTGACTCGTAATGACAAAATGAATGCAATGGGTTGACAAAAATGAACAGTTTGTTAAAGGAGGTTAAAGAGGACAGTGATGCAAAGGCAGTGATAAAGAGGATGATTTGTTTCTGATGGGCAACAGTGTTGAAGGAGTTCCCTCAGTGCTATGCATCTGATTACAAAAACACCACAAATGAGTAATATCTTGTTGGAAAAAATTTAGATGTGTCCCATCTTTTCACGTGTTGCCAAGAGCATTGTCAACTTTGACGGCCCAAAAAAACAAACACGCAAACGGTTTAAAGATGAGGAGCAACTGTAGGAAAGCACTGAGCAGAGGAGCTGAAATGAAAAAAGATGAAGCTAAAATGTTCATAGAAATGTGTTCTTGCTGCTGTCTGAATAACTGTTTTCATTAAGCATTGAGATGAAGAGAATACATTTATTTATACATCAATACGTCTGTTTAAAATAGAGCTTTAGAGATTTAACTTTAAACCCTTCCCATAACCCAAGAGTCTTTTATAGAATCTTAATCTGCAACAATGCGATGTGTGTGTGTGTGTGTGTGTGTGTGTGTGTGTGTGTGTGTGTGTGTGTGTGAGAGAGAGAAATATGTCCTGTGACATCAGTTTGTTCACAAAAGTTTGTCTTCTTAACCAGTCTTGCAAGCAGTTGCCTCAGTGCGCTTTACTTTCTCTTCACTGATCTGCTCAGTGTCCAAAAATGTTATAACAAGCCAACAGCTGAGCTTTTGGTTAATGTTCGGGGGGTCACTGGCAGAAGGGGGAGGCTGTGGGGTCAAAGCCTTTGAAAACCTCCTTCAGCGAGGCGTTGTCCTGCTCTGTGGTTGCCTGCTCAGACTGCACCGGGCTGTTGCCTCCAAAGGGGCTACCCGTCCCACCTGGTTTGCCTGCCTGCTTCACAACACCAAACAGAGAGGAAACTGGTAGGTTGTGGACTCCAGCAGGCCCCTGATCCCCAGCAGCTCCAGGAGCACCCTGACCTCCAGCTGCGGCTGCTCCAGCTGCAGCTGGCCCTCCCTGAGCTGTTGAGTTAGGCGAGGGTGCAGGCTTGGGCCTGGGCCTGTTATAGCTGTTGTATCGATCAGTCCCTTGCTCTGAACTTTTCTCTGGCTCTGGTTGGTCCAACGCAGACTTCCGAACAAACAGGGGCTCCTTTGACTTGGGTTTAGTCGTTGTGGGCTCACTGGGCTTGGACTCTGTGCTGGCTGAGTTGGGGGAGTTGTTAGAGCCACTGCTGGTACCAGGGCTGCCTGGTTTGTTAGTCCGAGGGTCATACAGACTAATGCTGCTTAGGACGCTGGCTCCCCCTGGTGCCCCAGCTCCCACACCGCGCCCTGCCCCACCTGAAGAGAGCAGCCTGGGGTCGTAGGGTGCAATGGTAGGAGGAGAGGAGCTAGATGTTGTTGCTGGAGAGGTAGAGGAGGCAGGAGTAGGAGTGGGATCGGATGGTTGCTTCAATGCAGACTTCTGAGGCTGGAGACGGGGGTCTGTGGGGACTTTACGGGCAACACGGGGGTCTACTGGCTTTTCTGCAGGTGCAGGAGGCACGGGGGGAGGTGCGCCCAGTAGAGCCACAGGGGCCGCAGGGGGGGGTAAGAGAGGAGGGGAGGGAGTCTGGGACGGACTGGAGTTGACAGTCTTCAGGATACGAGACAGCAGCTCAAAGTCTGGGAGGGAGGAGGTGGAGGATGAGGGAGCAGGGGGGTCCGAGGAGGGAGGAGGCTGTACAGGGGGAGGCTGTGAGTGAGGGAGTGATGTGTTGTGTTGCTGCTGCTGCTGAGCACGAGACAGACGGGGGTCTATGGAGGATACAGAAGGGATGCCTGGTGGGAGCGGAAGGAGGTCCTGCTTGGGGATAGGGAGGGGAAGGAGATCTTCAGGCGACCAGGTGATGGCTTTGGAGAAGGCCGGCATGTGGAGAAGGATATCCTTCTTGATGTGGCTGAACTGTTGCAGCTGCGAGCGAGGGTCTCTCAGAGCCATACCCATGAGCGGGTCCAGAGGAATCGGCACCGGCTTGTCACGCAGAACTCGCTCTGTCTCCTCCTCATCCGCTGCTGGAGCTGTGAGTGGTGGGGGCTTGTAGACCAGAGGAGGCTCTGGTTTAGCAGCAGGGGGTGAGAGGGACGTTGATCCAGCTGATGCAGCAGCTGTAAGCCGGGCTAACCTGGGGTCTGCAGGCGGTCCAGAGGAAGATGGAGCAGGCATAGAGTGGGTGGAGTCAGAGAGTTGAGCTGACTCTGCAGCACGCGCCAGGCGTGGGTCCCGAGCCAAGCGGGGGTCCGCTGGCCGAGCCAGAGCGCTGGCCGGGGGGGCTTTCTGGAGGCGAGGGTCACTTGGAGGGCCATCAGATTTTTGAGGCACCTGTGTCTGTTGACGGAGCGTCTTCAAGATGGAGGTCACACTACCACCGCCATCTTCATCCTCACTGGAGTACCAGTTCCCTGAGTCACCTATGAAAGAACAACAGACATGATTTGTGGCATCTTTTTTGTTATTTTGAAGTCCTGCTCTATTTTGTTTCCTCTTTATCTTTCACTCAATTACTTTTTCCCCCTCTGCTTGTGACTCTTGAACTCTGGTAACAATTACATTTCCCCAGTGCAGGATAAATAAAGTCTCATCTTATTACCAAAGAATTTCTAACAGTTTGGACACAAGCAGGTGTAGATGATTTACCTTCAGTGTCTCTACTCTTCTCTGCTCCTCCCTCGGCCATCCTGCGAGCTCTTTCCTCTTCTTCCTGCTGCTTCTGTTGGATCCTCATGAACAGGACACGCTGTGCTGGAGGCAGAAAGTCAGGCACAGAAATCCCTCCCTGATTGGCTGATGCTCCATTAGCAGAGCCATCTTGACCACCCGACTGATTACCAAATTTCCCTGCTCCTCCTCTCTCGTCCATGCCAGCAAAACCCTGGTAGTTGTCACCTGAGAAGGAAAAGCGAGTGTACTCAGTACAGAAACTCTTTGCAACAATCCCCTACGAACTACAACTTGTTATTCTTTCAGTTCTTAATTATTTAGTTTGATCATTGAAACTCACTCTCACCTTCTTGCACCACTCCCTCCATTGCCATACCGTCCTGCTGATTGAAGAAGTTGTTGAAAAAGTTTCCTCCACCCTGAGGAGGACACGGAGGCATAGCACCCCCATGTGGAGGGCCGTCACCTGGTGCAAATCCTCCCATCATGGGCGGTCCACCAGGGCCCATGTTGGGGGGACCCTGGTTCATCCCAAGGTTGGGGCCCATGTTCTGCATGTCGGGGGACATCATGCCAGGAGGGGCAGGGAACCGGGGGGGAGGGGCACCAGGGGCCCCTTGGGGTCCAGGAGATGAAGCCTGACCCTGGGTACCACTGGGAGTCTGGCTTCTGATCGAGGACGAGAACAGGAGTTAAGATTCAGATCAGAGTGGATCTTAAAAGGTTGAAATCAGGAAGAGTTAAAAAGTAACTTAGCACTAAATCCACTTTTTTGAGTTACTAATTTTCTACAGATGTGAATATGAAATGATTATTTTATCCTTCTCTTACCTGACGGCCAGTTTCTGAGCCAGCTGTCCTGTCGGCTGAACTTTAATCTCAAACAATGAGGGGATCTTCTTCCCTGCGCCACCTCCTCCTCCACCACAAGGGGGTGGAGGGCCCATGTGTGGAGGAGGAGGGCAGTTAGGATTTGGTGGCCCACCTTGGAAGGGATTTCCTTCAGGGCCAAGCACAGGGGGACCAGCGCAGGGGTTGGGCCCAGGAACAGGCCCTGGTCCTGGGGGACCTTTACTGGGCATTGGCCCCTGGTTAGGTCCAGGAAGTCCCCCAAAGTCACCCGGTGGAGGTCCGCCGAAATCCCCAGCCCCTGTGTTGGCATCTATAGGAACAGGCCGAGGAGGGGTAGGGAGGAGGCCAACTCCAGGAGGAGGTTTGGGGAGAGGGTTGATGCCCTGCTTCTTCAGCTCCTCAACCTCCTTCTCATCCTCCGCTCCAGCTTCTGCATCCTCTGCCAGCATCTAGAAAACATGTCACAAAAATATCCAGTTAAGTTCATCTGAAACATTTTCTCAAGACATTTCCGTAATCAAACATCAAAAATGATAACTGACAATTTTTCAACAACAAGATGTATAATAAAGCGCTTCACTGTATATTGGATCATTAAAGACCCTGAATGTATGTACAACACTTCTGAAAAATGTTTTTCAGAATTGAATACAGTATTTGAGGACCCTACCTTGTTGAGCAGCTCCTGTGTGTCATCATTGAGTGCTTCATGGGAGAACATGCACTCATCGTTATTGACACAGTTCCCTGTGGTGTGGAACAGCTTACAAGGGAATTCACGTAGCATGGGAGTCAAGGAGAAATACTCACAGAGACGATGGACAGAAAACTCCTCATTTGAATTCTGAGATTAATGCAAACTTGTCACATTTTCAGTTAGGTGTAATTAGCATAATGGAATTTTAGGAGATATACGAACAGGTATACATCATATACACTTGTACTTATAAAGAGTCTCTTTGTGTGGTCACTAGTGAAGGATATCATGCATGTAAGGACAGTGGTCAGCTCTGGCACAAAATCCAGTGATGTAGAACTTGCACAGCTCCTTCTTCTTGGGCAGCTCAATGTCGTGGCTGAAGTTGCAGTGGTCCCCCTGGAGAGGAAAAAAGGTCATAATGAATGTGTGATTCTGACGGCTCATGACTGACAAATGTGAGAGAGTTGCTAAAGTAAAGAAATGATACATCAAGAAAGGATAAAATAAACAACAAAATGTCAACTATTTTCCTTTGGGGTTTGTTTTTGTATTCTGTTGCCCATTATTACATGTAGAATGGTGCCTTCGGGATTTTTTGGCAGCTTAAACACACTTTCACACAATCTTTTCATCTTGCTCCAGTTCAATGGGGCCAGATTTTCTTCAAAGTTCTCTTTGAGAGTCATTTCTTTCCAGTTTAACCACATATTAGGCCACAGTGGTCCCTGAGGTCATGGCCCTGCAGCTGTTTTAGGATGCTGACCAAAACTGGTTTGCAAACAACTTCAAATTCCAGGCTTTTTAGGGGAATCTGTATCGCATTTGAGTTACCAAAAACATTTCAAATCATTGAAATGTAGACCAACAAAACTATACAAATCTAAAATTACAGTGGATTTTTAATGAGCATTGACAGCTCAGAAAAGCAACTGAATGGTATAAAGGAAAAAAGATCGTTTAAAACATGTAGCACTTAAAGAATGTGAGATACAGTGCAAACTCTGTCAACATACAAATTTAAAGCAAAAGTAGTGAAAATTAGTGCCATCTTACCCAGGTGCATCTCCCCTCGATATAGTACTTGCAGATGGCCTTTCCTTTCTTATCCTGGTGCTTCTCATTCTGATTCCTTCTCCCGAGTCCTCCTCCATCGCCTCCTCCACCTCCATCCTAAAATACATACACACAAACCAACACATTAACAAAAGGAGAGAGAAGAGTGTCAAGCAAAAACAATAAGAAAGAAGATTCATATCATTTTATTCCTCAAGTCTAATAAATATAAAGGAATTTGTCCACCTGACTGAGTGAAGCAGCCTTTGCTTGTCTGCATTGATTATTTGCAAGAACACACTTTGGATTATCAGATTGGTTTCACAAAAGCCTTACCCCGTTGTCCATGTCGCCGTTGTTGTCGTCATCCATCCCCATGTCACCTCTTCCTCTGCCGCGGTTTCTACCTCTTCCTCCTCTGATCATACCACGCCCTCCTTTACCCCTCCCTCGCCCGCGGCCACCTTTACCTCCTGGTGCAGAAACAGAAATTGAAGACAGGGGGACATTGAGTTAAATTCTGAGCAACAAAGAGAGTCAACACTGTCAGGTACTGGTATCAAAGTAAATGGTAAGTAGTAAGAAGTCCAAACTCACCTCTGCCTCTGTCCTTGCACTTCTTGTACTGATTGAGTTCTTTTGAGTAGTCATCGTAGTCATCATCCCCCATGTTGTCGTAGTCATCATCTCCATACTGTAAGGACAGATTCAAGTGTCACTGACTTGAGGATACACAAGTATTGTTTCATAACAGATATTCCATGTTTGTCTAACCCAGAATAAACACATACAAATGAGGAAATAACAGAGAGTTTTTTGTTCACTGGAATTTTTCCATCTGAAATATGCTTGAATACACAAAATAAAGCAGGAGAATAACAACTTGTTTCATGTACTTTGACCAAAGTAAATGGACAAAGAATTCTAAACCCTCACCTCCATCTCTTCTCCATAGCCGTCTCCATCATCGTTGTCTCCTCCCATCTTTCCTCCTCCACCTCCACCTCCACCTCCACCTCCACCTCGACCTCCTCTTCCTCTGCTTCCCCCTCTTCCTCTCCTCCCTCCCCTCATTCCTCCTCGACCTCTCTGGTTCTTCATACGACCTTTACCGCCTGCAGAGACACAAAGACCAAGTTGGTTATTGTATCTGTGGAATTTTTAATGTTAAGAAACGTTTGCAAATAAGTTCCTTTGTCTGTCCGCAACTATGCAAACTATTCAGTAAAACAGCAAGCTCCAGATAATGACAGCTTTAGCCTGACTGCAATGTACACACCTCTTCCGCGGCCACCTCCTCCCTCCTTGGCCTTGCGGTACTGGTTGAGCTCCTTGGTGAAGTCGTCATATTCTTCGTCCCCCATCTCCTCTTCTTCCTCTCCTTCATAATTGTCCTCTTCATAGTCATCGTAGCCTCCGTAGCTCTGCTTGTCCATTTTCATATAGCTGCCTTTCTTTGAGCCGCCGTAGCCCCCATGAGACTAGAGACAGGTAGACATATAGGGTGATTTTACTTTCCACAAAAATGAACAATATGATATTGTTTAAGTTCACCTGATGTGTCAGGACTGCTGATATATGGCACTTAAAAAATAATCTAATTAAGATGCATATGTAAAGATGCTTGAGACTTACAGGAGGGGGGTACTGTGGACTGTACTCTCTGTACTTCACCCTCTTCTCACTGGGACTGTAGTCAGAGTCATCGCTGAAGTCCGAGTGCTCATCATCAGAGGATGCATGACGCTGAGGGAGCGCAAAACAGAGAGATATATTCAGAAAAGAGATGGTAGAGATACACTGACAAACGATCATTTTATAGATTAAGACAGATGGCAGCACATAAGTAGATGGGTCTATTTCTGCACCAGAGTTGTCAACATTCTTACTTTGTGTTTGGATTTGCGTTTCTTCTTGGACCTCCTCTTCTCCCTCTCTCGCTCCTTCTCTTTCTTCCTCTTTCTCTTGCGACGGTGGGCTCTCTCATCGTCCGAATTGCTGCTGCCGTGGCGCTCCCTGCTTCGCCGTCGCCGCTCCTCGGTCCCTTCCCCTGCTGCTTCACCTCCTCCGCCTGCTTCATCGCCCCCGTCTCCACCTCCTACTGCTGCGGACGTACCTCCACCCGTTTCTTCATGCTCCACATCTCCCCCATCATCTTCCAACTCTCCTTCCTCCAGCTCTCCATCCTCCGGCCTGTATATGTAAAGAACACACATGGAGAGAAGTTACATATCACATCTCTTCATAGGCCGTGGGTCAGTCTGACAGCCTCAAGTTTTAGGACACAAATCTATAAATGATGAATGTATAACAAAATAAATTAAAAAGTGACAATAAGTGGTTTGTTTTCAGCTGTCGCAGATGAATCTCATGGAAAACAAGTACAGAGGCTCTGTAGGGTTGACTAAAATCTAACATCAGACATCACATCACTGGCGCATTATTTGCATTTGTCAAAGTGTTTACGAAAGTTGTTTTCTTAAGAGGATTCAACAAACATTTTGGCATTTTAAATGTATCAAATCAATGAAAACGATAGATGTGGTTTGATGGCGTTGCGATGTCGCATGGGACCATGGGAGTTGTTGTCTTCAATCTTATACAACCACCCCTGCTGATGAAAATCTATTTGCTTTGACCTGATCAGAAATGTTCATGGACGAGGTAATGTAAGAAAGTTTCATTCCAGGTTTAGCCACGTTCGTAGATTTCCTTGCTCACTCTTTGACATAGCATCTGTTTCCCCACTCGTTATGGTAACAGGCGACCAAATGAAAGGCACCTTTACCTTGAATAAAATTATGGATTTCCCTGAGTTTGTTGGAAACATTCGCGATAGCCACTCAACAAAATATATAGCAAAGGTCAAGTCAGTTTGAGACATTATAATGCAGACATGTTACATATTATATCTTTAACAGAACTGCGACCCTGAGCCATCGCTTGGGCTAAAAATTAGTTAGAATATAAATACTGTAAGAGCTAATGTGAGAAAATATCTTTTAACTGTTATTGTAAAGAAAGAAAATCAAACTAGGTAAAAATTTGTGGCCTTGGGCCCACTAACAATGTGCGATTGTTAGCCCCTTTTGCTTTCTGTCATGAAGATTTCTGACACACAGTATCAGGCTATGTATTTTATATTTTAAGAGAACACTGGTTTGACTATGTATTACCGGTGTAACACGATTGGCGATTCATGTCAGGGGGCATAACATACACATTTGTGTTTTTTTAATGTGTGCCTATGACTCTGCAGGGTGTATTTACACAGCTCCTCTATTTCTCAAAGGTGTTAGCCTGTTTAATCTATTGGTGAATACATTTTGACAGATGCCTCTACTTCACATATAAGTGTACATAAAAATGAAACATGGAATCACGTAAAACTGACCTCTGAAGATATTAAGCAACTGTCAATGTCATCAGTCAAACAAGCTGCCACAGGAAAATAAGTCAAGTCATCTAATGGAGAGTACTATACAGTACGTTCTGCACACGTCACTATTTCACATGCATAGTTAACTTCTCAAGACACAACATCATAAACACCTTTCTAGACAGATTTAACCACACCACATAAAACTCTGCACAAGTGTATATGGATTTTTTGCTCCTGTTTTAAATGGTGAGAAAGCAAAACTCCTCTGGCAAAAAAGTACTATTTGGGTTTTAGAGTACAAACCCCTCAAACCCCTAAAATGCCCATAGCCTGGGGGGAAGGCAGAATTATTCATGTGCTGTTCCTGTCGTTAACTACCAGGGAGGACCCTCACATGAGCCAACATGAGCAAAACCATGAGATCCTAATTGACATGGATCACATGAAGGCCTCCTCCTGCAGCGACTGGTGGCTGAGGGGAGGGTTAGAGTGCAGGCAACACAGTGAGGACAAGTGGAAGGGAGGACATGGTTTTGAAAAGCTCAACAGCAATGGAGAGAAAGGTAACACATCCTCTCTAGGGAAATCTCTCCAGCTGCCATTAATCAAAATTTCAAAAACACTGATGATTTTGACACCACTCTCAGAATGCCAGTTTTATCCAAGCACAAGATCCCATCCAACTATTGACCATACACATTCCTGACATAGTTGGACTGGTCATTGTTTGTCTGCCATTTTCACTGGCAACTATGTGATATGACTTATGGAAAGGGCAAGAGGAGGGGTGAAAATTTAGTCAAGAAATGTATCTGAAGAGATGTAATATTTGACACTCCCTATTTGAATAATTCAATCCTGGCTCTCCCACAAAGTCCCACACCCAAAGTAGGCTGACAACTACTGTCTGCAGGAGCCTGGGAGTGAGGCCAGAGGCCACTCCACTTTTCCATTGCCTTACAATATTTGACTACTCAAAGACTGGTTTTGTCCTACGAAGCGCATGCAGTGTGAACTGAGACAAGGCAGGTGGGGAGTTTAGTCGACCTGCTGTGAAGCAAAATGTCAACTGCGCTCTACGTGTACCAAAACCCCACCACATCCTCAGCATGTCAGCTTCATGTGGGGAGAGCAGATAACCGGCCTTGATAATCTGAGCTGTGTCACGAATAAAATGTTCATCAGATTCAGAAACTAGATTCCAGCTAACAGAGCTACCAGTGAATGCTACACATTAGTGGGTTTCAATCCCGGCAACAAAACAAAAACAAATTCTAAAAGCACACAACGTTGTAAAATCATTATTTCATAACAGTGTCACAATGTGAGGTTGAGGACACTACAGAGACAGAAACTATCAGCACAATGCTCCCTGGGGTAAGTTTACCAAGTCATCTGGATAAATTTGCTAAATAAACCCCGGAGATATCTCCCTTCGTCAGTCCTTGTTCCAGATTTGAGGGAGCTCCAGGTTTTATGCAGCAAAGTTAACCAAATAATTGGGTAATCTAATTTAGTATTTACACTGGGCCCTCGTATTAAACACTGGAGTTGCTCCAAGGACAGAATCCTGTCATCTGGAGCACAACCCTGAATAAACAACAAAATTGGTCCTCATATTTGAGCTAATTTGATTTTGCTCTGACCAAAAGCCATAACAAAATCCCAAACTTGCTATACTCACCTTGAAAATAGTTTCTCAGTTTCGTTTACCATTTGTCCTCACTCAATCTATGCAAAGCAGCCTCAAAAGTATTAATATATACAGATTATGCACTGTTTTGGCAAATATTGGCTCAATGCAAAAGTTCAGTATCAGATACCAAAAACTCTTTTTCTATTTTACTCAAACACAGCCTCAAATACTTTGCGAACCTCTAACAGGTCCTTTGTCCTGCACCAGCTATTGGCTTTCATACAACACCACAAACAGGGGTATCATCTCAGCAGCCAAGTCACTCCTCCACCTCACTACTGGCATATGCTATGAAGCTGGCCCGTTACTCAAAACCTGTGTGACCAGGGCACACAGACCTGCAACAAGGAAAACTCCCCTAACACAGTGGAGGGCTCTATCATCGTACAGGGATTTGGCTGTATTATGGAAGCAGGTTGCTATGGAAAGGGAGTGGCGGGGATTCACTATGGGCAGAAGCTGATGGCCTCACTGGCCTGTCCATATTATACAAACATCACCTGCTGCCAACAATGTGCCAGTGAGGAGGACAACTTCCAGTACAAACTTCTCTCTCTCAGCCAAGAAATTAACAGGTCTGGTCAGAGTTAACTCAAGAGTTAATGTGGTTTAAGTCTACCAACACAAACATATGCTTACTTATCTGTGAAGAGGAAAGACAGTTACTAACTCAAAAAGTTATTGATTAATCCCTACCAAAGTGTCAATATACTGCTGACAACTAAAACAGTAAAAACCAGGTCTGTCGTCCATGTAAACTATGCCAATCAATTTTCCACAAATTTCCATCAACACTACAGCCAGCTGATGCTCAAACTTCTCCACACACCTACTTAGCAGACAACTGTGAAAAGTTCAACAGAGAACAATATTATTCTGGTCTATTAAAGATGGTTGAATGAAAGGATTTACCATGCATTATGGTACATTATTAGCTCAGCTGAGTCCATAACTTCATTAATTCTGTAAGCAAAGGGCCATGATTAAAATGGGGAATACTTACTGTGAGAGGTTTTCTTCACATTTTGCACTCAAAACCATTGAAAAAGGTTTTTCGCTAACCTTTTTGGGACACTAGTGGGGTCTGTGAGTTTTGGAATTGGGGCCAACTGGGTAACATACAGCAAATTTGCCAACTGGGGACTGTGGAAAAAGGGAGCTTTGTGTTTGACTTGAAACACTTCTGGGATGCTTTGCAGACGTTTTGCACATTTTGGGGACTTTTGTGGATGTTTGGGACGAGTCAGTGTGGGCACGACTGTGAATAATAAGTGATATGTTAGACACAAATATCCATGACCGACAAGCAGCACAAACGCGTTTAAAAAGCTAGCAAATGTAACGGGGAACAATACGGATTAGTCGATAACTTTCAAAAAACAACACTTTGAATATAGTTATCATTAAAGAAATGAGTGGAAGAAAAAGCAATCGTTAAAGTGTGCTCGGAAGTCAAAATAAGCTTTGTTCCCAGTGCTATTTAGGCAGAAAGACGATGACTTGAATAGAATTGAAAAGTGCGTAGAGCACGACAACTTGCTTCACGTTGGCAACACGATTAGCGTTAGCTACACTGGATTAAACGGATGATAAAATAGTTTACTAGCCCATACTGATCAAATAACATTCATCAATCTGGTCTGACAGTGTTAGTTACCGCTAAATTTAATTCGATAATGCAGCTATTGGGATTGCCAATGAATAGCAAATAACTATTAACAAAACCATTAGCCATTAGCCTAGCCTCCCTCTTGCCAACTGTGCTAGTTGGTCACATTAGCCAACAAGCTAACACTGCTAAATTAGCCTGAAGGTAGGCCCATCGTTAGCAAAAGACAATTGTTTGGACTTTTCGCATCAGTTGCATTACAATAATTATCACACCCACACAATTAATTGAATTAACGTAAATTAGTAAACTGCTCTTCACAATGGGAAAATAATTAACCGCGGCTTTATAACCGTTGAATTTGCTAGAATGGCGGTGAAAGTATGATTGATCAGCTGTTTCGACTTCGTCTTTTCTTCAGACAAGTTGGCTTGAGTCGATTGATCGTTGATTGTGATAACGTAACAAAAATTAAGGGAATAACGTTATCCCAGGTGATATTTGGCCTCCCAGTTGGCGTTGTCGTGTCAACATGGCGTTCTTTACCTCTGTACTCGTTTTCCAGAAAAGGCGAGTTTAATCCCACTGACAGAAAAAGAAAAAGAAACCCCGGGCTTTTTGTGTAAAAGCACAGGACAAATAAATAATTTCATTTAAATATGACTGTAGAATTACTCGACCTTTCGTCAGTCAGGAGACTGTTGTGTTCGTGGTTGGTAGTTGGGGAGTTTGGATGGACAGTCATGCTTTCCACAGCCATTTCCTCTAGCTAACGTTACGTTACATTGAGGTGCAAAAAAGT
The DNA here is from genome assembly GCF_965226575.1 of Pagrus pagrus. Classification (NCBI taxonomy): domain Eukaryota; kingdom Metazoa; phylum Chordata; class Actinopteri; order Spariformes; family Sparidae; genus Pagrus; species Pagrus pagrus. The sequence goes on along the minus strand of NC_140188.1, from coordinate 3,653,298 downwards.
ACAACTCGACACTGGAATCTACTGGCTTATGCGTCACTTCACTAGGATCTACTTGTTTTGATATTAGGAAGAGTTTCTGTTCATAGTAGGCAATTCTCCACTACAGTTGTAAGAGAAATATGATGAAAGTGAGTCCTGACGTTCTCCGTCCTACTGTAGCGATGTGAAATGACGACTGATGAACTTAAAATGGCCGACAGTCTTCTCCTAGGAGAAAGGGGGCGGGTTTCTCCGAGAATGACGTCACGACGAATAACGTTCTTGTACGCTTCTCACGGAAATTACCGAATGGGGATGGCGGAGGGTAAAGTCAGCCCCCGAGTTTGACTCGCAGGTGCACTTGCAGACCAAATAGTGATTACAGAGTATTCGAATAATTACAGCTTAATTAGGCATGATGTTCGTGTAAAATAAGACAGTCTAATCTGAAGCACACTTGAAGAGCATTTTATCCACCACAAATGCGATCGCAACTTCTTTTGGCCGAATAAAATGTGGTTGTTGGTGGTGTGGTATTTGTAAGCAAAGTAGGTAGACTGGTTAAGTTCAACTGGACTAAGCAAATGTCAGGTTCCCAGGCCAAATATTGTAGGAGGCTATGCAGAAATACAATAAAGAAAGGTTTGCTGTGTGTAGGTTAATTACGTGTTGTCTAAACCCAAAGTTATTTTTGAATATGCACGGTATGTGTGCAGATTTAACTGAAAAATGAAACATCTAAATACTAGATGTTGACACAGGCTCCCTCTACAAAGCATGCCCCCCAAATGCAGGACATGACTCTCCTGACTTTCTTTTTATTTCACTTCCATTATTCATTCACTTAAACAAGTAATCTAATTACCACAAACTCAGCTTAGGGCCATTTTTTTCAAATGCATCAAATGCTCATTCGGTTGTTCGCACTGGATTCATCATCTGAAGGCACACAATAAGCAGAGTCTTTAAAATGGCTGTTAAAATTGTTCATAAAAGACTAAACTCAGGGATAAATTTACCCACGTTTCTGCCTTGACGCTCGTTGATGCTACGTGATAAAGATAACACTTACAGAACAAAAGTTACGGGTTACAACTGGATATTAACATGATACTACAGGGCCTAATGCCCGATGCATCAATTACAAGACAAAAAGCGACACATTTTTTAGACTTCTGTTGTTAATATTTAAATGAACACTGCAAACAAATAGCTGAACTTTAAAATTAACACGACGACTAATAATTGTACGATATAAGATCTTCAATCAACAAATCCGGAAATAAAAACGAAAGCATCCAAATAAATAAAAAACGATTAAATAAATATGGGAGAAAAGACGTCTATTGTTTCTTTCTGTGACGTCATCACCCTGCGCCCATTCAGCGGGACCGTCGCGGCATTTGAAACATCTTACATTTCTAGCGCCATAAAAAAGCCACTTTACACCGTTGTAACCGGCTTTACAGTGAACTGAAATGATCGATATGATCGAGAAAGAGGACCCGATCATCAGTGAGGAGGAGGCGGCACAGTATGACCGCCAGATCCGATTGTGGGGGCTAGATGCTCAAAAGAGGTCAGTTAGCTTAGTTAGCCTGCCAGGCTAATCGGTGCAGCGGAAGATATGGGTTGTTGCACTCTTGCTGCACCGGTTTGACCAGAGTGTTTAATTTAACACGTTTTTTAGATGTGCGAACAGTTGGGATTTGATTATTATAAGAGTATGTCGTGTGGGGTGTATTTAATGAGAATATTGATATCGATACTTGTATAGGTCGGTATCTTTTTTTCGTTTTTACCATGACGAAAGAGGAAGTTACAAGCAAGTTACTATACAATAACGTTACACTTGTTGCTTCTAGATGCACGTTACATGTCATGAAGTTAATGGACATGTGATGCTTAAGCATTTGTTTATATGGGGAAAGCAGAATTTCTAGTGCTCCTGGGAAGTGAAATACACAAACCCTCAAACTGGACTTTAATTTCAGTCAAAGTGTTTAATCTTATAATTCTGACCTTATTGTTGCTTGAGGTCGTATATTATATTGGTTTACCTGTATGTTGTTGCTGAACATGTCTCCATGTTTATCTGTAAAAGTATCGCTACTGCAAAGTCTTTTTTATTGACATTTGTAGTTCAAACAAAGGTTAATAAAATAATTAGCTACAAACATAATCCATACACTTGCATGACATGCAGTCTGCATTTTGTCTTACAGGTTGCGAGGGTCCCGTGTGCTCCTGGCAGGTTTAGGGGGTCTGGGGGCAGAAGTGGCCAAAAACCTAATCCTGGCTGGAGTTAAAGGACTCACTTTGCTGGATCATGAAAAGGTACACACACTTAAACTGTGCACACGAAAACCATGCTCAGGGCCTCTCTTTCCTTTCCTCATCCGAGCACACTGTCATCTACAGAGTGGACTTTAGCTTCAGTTTCAGTCTAAAAGTATTTGTTCTCAGTTATCAACTGAACATCTGTGTGATGTATTCATAACCCATAAACATATTGGCATAGTTGATGGCTTCATGAGGCAACTTCAGTCTTTGCAGTACTGTGTATGTCCACTAGATGGTGCCTCTGGCAAAGTAATAGTCTTCAATGTTTTTAACTACATTTCACTAGTGAGGAAACAAACCGGCTGTTTTGCATTGCTTTGCATCCTGATAGCATTACAACAGCTTATTTCTGGGTTCATTGCATTCTCAAATGAAATTTTGATCTATTGCCCTCTGCGGCTACGTGTGATTGCATAATTGATATATCAACACACAATTTGGAGAGAAATGTCCCCTAGATACACAGTGTAAATTATGTTTGGCTAAATCACATCCAGACAGAGTCTTATCTGCACGTTGTGTGTAAGGAACTCTAAAAAAACAAAAGAAAACCTCTTTACACGTAAAGCTCAGTCCTCTCCCTGCTTTACATTCCCCTTCTCTGCCTGTGCCAGGTGTCAGAGGAGTCATGTCGAGCTCAGTTCCTGGTCCCGGTGACAGCTCAGGGTCAGAATCGAGCTCAGGCCTCTTTGGAGCGAGCGCAGAACCTCAACCCGATGGTGGAGGTCCACGCTGACGCAACGAAAATCGAAGACAAACCAGATGACTTCTTTCTGCAATTTGACGCGGTGAGTGATCTAAAAGTTTATTCCAGACAACCCTGTTCAAATATACTAAAAACTAAATAAGAATGTTGAGAGGGAAGCTGAATGATTTGACTTAAATTTACACCAAATTTTGCTGTTCTTGAAATCAGACGTTGAAACATATTGAAGGAGCGATCCAATCTGAACACTTAAAGTATGTGAAAATGTTTGGTAGTGATGTACTTTCTCTCATTCATGTTTGACACTGTTGAGATGTTTTTCCAGTTCTTGTTGACCACTGTCCAAATGTAGGTCACATGATGTCATTTGGAAGTCTAATCTCGTTACCTTACAGTGTTTCCTCTCTGAGTGACACAAGACTGAGCGCTGACATTACCAGTCTGACCACTAGATGTTGCTTGTAGCCCATATCATAAATCCAAAGCTCACCTTGTTTTTTCTCTGTGAGGACCAAAGCACCTGCTTTAAGTTGAAGGAGCCCTGCAGTAATGGCACGGGCTTGGATTTATAGTTCAGTCATTAGTCATTAGTATTTTCTTTGTTTTTATGTCTTTCTTCAGACTGGTTTTGTGACGTAATTTTCCTGTTAATTATGTAACAAGGACAGGTCTGTTTTTGCCTTATATGGTCGTGTATGGTTCACAGCAGTATTGAGCGGGTGGAGGATGGCACTGTTTGTACTTTCATATGATCATTTTCTTGTTCATGCTTCTTAAATGTGAGGTTTTGCTGCTTTTCTTTGTCATTTATGACAGTAAATGAAGAGTCTTTGAGTTGGGACTGTTGTTTGGACTAAATAAGCTTATATCTAGGGCTGGGCGACATGGCCTCAAAAAATATTGAAATATTTTTAGGTTATATCACCATTCACAGATATTTTGAAACTTCATAAATGCTTGAACTGGGCGACAAAATCAAATATCACAATATTTTTGACCAAATACTTCTATGTCGATATTTTGACAATATTCTAGAGAGACTGTTTCTACTCTGTCAAAATATTAACAAATGAGACTTTTAATGATCTTTAGTAATGTGGATATAATGACTAGGTGGGTAAAAACAAGTATTAGAACAAGTACAATAGTCTGGTTTACATCACTTTACTGCCGCATCATGATATGACGATGTCCATCATCTAAGACCATATATAGTCTCATATCACGATAAATATATAATATTGAAATATATTTCCCAGCCCTGCTTACATCTATACTGGCTGAACAGTGGGACATATAGCAGTGTCATTGTCCTCCTGCACTGTTCAAAAACTGGGGGGTCGTGTAGAAGAAATACTGTATTTTCTACACTATTAATAAAGATGTAAACACCTTTAAACACTATTAAAGTTAAAATTCAACTTTAAGGGAGTTATTATTGTATTTCAAATCCAGTGTGCTTGAGAATACTGTGCTGTGAACATTAGATTTTATTGCATCATAACTCAAACTCTGGTTGCAAGACCTTCTTGGATTTTCTGATTGTATGACCTGATCCAGGTGAACTTTCAAGTTCACAAAGTTATTTTCCTAACATATCAGATAGTGTGAAGAAAAGATGAAGGTTTTGACTCCCTGTTGTTGAAATTTCATTCCCACTGGGTAAATTCCCATGGTAAAACAAGACGACGTCAAGTCAAATTTTATTCATATAGCTAAATCACAATTTCCCTCAGGGGCTTTAACAGTCCGAACAGCGTAGGACACCCTCTGTCCTTAGTTAGTACAATACACTATAACAAATATTCTGATTATATTTTTTTAAGACAGTAGATATGGTTAGTTTAGCAATAAAAGGATGATCATTTTCAATTTTTTCTGTAAGATGATGTAAGTCGCTTGAGCATGTCGCATTTAATTCCACAGGCAGCTATACACATAGGCTGAAACTCATTTTCTCACTGCTGAAGGCAGGAATGTATTTGAACGCCATCAGAGGAAAAACAGAGATTTTTTTCCTCCTGTTGTGTCTGAATTGACGGCAGTCTTCCTCCCTCTGGGGGTGCCAAGTGAGGGTCAGGAGGAGGGAGAGTGAGGAGGGAGAGTGATATGGGAGGAACACGGAGGAGGATGGAAGTAGGACAGAGTGAAGTGAGGACGGGATGAGCTAGATGTTAGTAGGACAGAGGGAGGGAGGGTGAGAGGCGGGACAATTTAAAAAGCTTGAGATAAATTAAAAAAATGGGAAAACAGAAGGGGGTCTCTTTATCTTCTCACTCTGTCTGCTGTAAACCACTCGTCGCTTTCATCTGCTTCCACGAACGTGTGTGTGTGGCTCAGCGGGAAGATGGAGGGTGATTAAAGTGGAGCGGCTACAGTGTGGTCACAGTTTTCATATGAAAGGCCTAATTACTGAGAGCTGAACACAATAGAAAACACAGACTGTCCATCTGGGTACTTGCAGAGTACAGCTAACTCGCTACTGATACTCTCAGTCGCTCTCTTTGTATAACACAGTACAATAGTTAATTTTTTCTGCAGTGGTTAATTTTAGATTCATGCAAGAAGGAAGAAGAAATACCACATAGTAATAACATCATGAACAGTCAACAAATGTGCAACTATTCCTGTTTCTCACACATTCAAAGCACCTGAAAACTTGTCCTGTATTCTTAGTATTCCTACATTTACATTTACATTTAGGGCATTAAGCATGATGTTTATTTTTTGTGATTACATTTGTGACATTAAATATAAAATTAAAACAATATTGTTATCAGGGCTGCTGGTGTGGTTTGACGACGTTTGATGCACAATGCTGTCTCACTGGGAGCTCAGAAAACATGTCAATAACTGTCATTAGATTGATATAGTACATTGATATGTGTCTGCACGATATGAGGAAAATATGCAATGTGTGATGAAATTGATGATGTCACTTGCTGCTTAAATAAACAAATATTGATGTACCCATATTCGCTCCTCTCTCCCCCTTAGCCTTCATGCTAGCTAACCTCGCAGTCACCACCAAACTGATATCAATTAATCTGAGGGTAGCTGACATTCAGCTGCAGCTTCATCTGATTAGCCAAATGTTGTGAATACATGACCCGTGTATCCAGGACTCCATCTGATAGGTTAAATGTTTGCATGCAGAGTGTAAATACATGCAAAAAAAAAAAAGTTTCCTTCACATTTCAGGAGTCGTTTGTGATGTTTGTTGCGCATGTCTATATCGCAATGATGATGGAAATACAATTTATAAGTCAAAACTACAATGAAATACCTGATGTCACCTTTCCCACTGGTTCACAAGTAAGAAGAGCACACACACACAGATGTCTGATGAGAGATGACCAGTGTTGTTCTTATTTTGCTAATATGATGTTTATGTAGTATTGTGTGGCTCATAAAAATAGATAAAATAGGCTTTCCTTGATTGATTTTCCTGTTTTCCTCCCATGACTTCCGATACTCTGATCACTCTGTGGGTCAAATAAGGCTTGTTAATCCTTGCCAGGAAGGAAAAAGATGAAGGTTAATGACCGATGTCTCCACCAGGCTGTAAAAGTAGCTCCTCTTTTGCACCTTTTTTAAGTTGTTTCACTTGGTGATAAAATGTTTTAAAGTTTCAAATATTTTGTTAAAGTTCCAGATATGGAGGCCCAACTCTGCAGTCTGTCATAGGTCTGTAAACGTATCCTCTTTGGTATCACTGGTCCTAGACTCTGGTCTGTGTGCTGCTGTGTGGGACTCAGTGATGCCTGGGATGCAGCATCAGTCTTATCAGTGAGCTGAGGGTGTTTTGGGTGTGCTGGACTGGGTCAGCAGGATAAGGTGGACCCAGCCCACAGCACAGTTGTTTACAGTCAGGCATCAGCCCACCCTGGTTTGACCATGGTACACTGTGTACAAAGTCATGGTACAGAGTGGTACTCTCTCACTGTGTTGGCTGTGTCCATGTTTGGTCTTTTACTCAGGGAGGTGAACTTTCCCCAGTTGCTGCTGTGTTTTGCTGCTACAGTAGGTGTGTCTCACTCTGTTTGGCAGATGACCAGATACTGATCACAGCTGCTTTGTTGTTCTAAGCATTGAGAGGGTGGAAACTCACTGATGATTTTTTTTGTAAGGGAATTGCAGCCAAATTTCAGAAGTGAGATATGTCTGTCGGTCCCTTAGGGAGTAAACACAAGACAGCTATATCGTTTGTTATTTTCTGTTATTGCAAGCAGTTTGAGGGTTATGTTAATAGAAATGGAAATGAGCAAATAAAACACAAAAACAAAATGCCATGTGTATTAGAGGATGTGACAGTGATCAACAGATCAACACAGTGGGAGTTCAGTTTCATACATTTTGATTTCAGAGATAAACGGTGCTGAGAAGTGGAGAAAATACTAATCTACAGTACATGTGCAATAGTACTTGTTTACAGGAAGTTGCTCATCTCTTCACATACACTGGTGCAGCTGTAAAATATTTGCAGAAACAAATAAGACAAGATTTTTGCCAAACACAATGTCCTTTAACAATACATTGATGATATAGGGACAGAGAAAAGATGCAGCAAATGTTTAAACTGCAAATATTTAGATGTATCTCTGGAAGTGGGTTGAAGTCTGGCTTGTGATTTAAGGGCTACATTTACTTCTGAAACTGGCAGCAAATTCAAAGTTATTCTTTTCCCTCTGAGTCATTTAAATGTTGTAAAACTGCATTTAACAACATGCTCAGTAAGCTCTGAGGAAGAATTGCTTTATTGTCTGTAACTGTTGTTAACTTCCATAACGTCCAGGTTCTTGAAGTATTGGCGGTTGATCAGGACGAAGCTCTGACCAGCCTTTCACTGGGCGTGTTTCCTCTCCCTCAGGTGTGTCTGACAGGCTGCTCCAGAGACCTGATGGTGCGGGTGGACCAGCTCTGTTCTCAGCGCAACATCAAAGTCTTCTGCGGGGATATCTACGGTTACTATGGTTACATGTTCTGCAACCTCGGGAAGGAGCACAACTACGTTGAGTAAGTGTGGGCAGTAGTTTAGCGTGTGTGTTTAACTGGAACGTTTTTGACTTTTGTAATTTCACACGAAAATGTCAAATATCACAGTAATGTTGTCAGAAAATATCAGTATCAGTTCTCATTTTCTGCAGCATTGACACGCCGGTGTGATATTTAATGCTTCCTGCAGTCATTCAGCTGCTCTCTACTGAAGTCGTACCATGTTCACATACTGAAATTTCATGTTTTAATTCTAGTAGGTAACTAATGTACTGTACATACACAGCAGCACAAAACTTTTGTTTGTGAGCTTGATTTCCAATGTCGACTGCTCTGTTTCCTGATAATGTAGGAAATCTTTCCCTTCACTCTCTTTTTAGGGAGAAACCTAAACTGGTGAAACCAACTGTAAATTCTAATGACGGTCCTGAAGCAAAGAAAGCCAAAGTGGACCCCAACGAAACCACCATGGTGAAAAAGGTAGGTTGGTGAAGGATTTAATTCACGACTAAATATTTTTTCTACCAGTCAACCTGATATGAAGAACCGTCACAGAAGAGCCACATAGATGAAAATCAATAGTTTGAATGGTGAATGACATTTTTTAAAAGGTACCTCCAGTCGAAGTTTTAAGTCCAGAGGAGTGGATCACATTGAGAAAATTATACAAAACGGAAAAACACTTTAAATCATTTTTGAGGTCGGCGGTTAACCACTTGTTGACATTTCTTTGTCTTTTTTAATCTGTCACTTATCAGACGGCCAGTTTCTGCAATCTGAAGGAGGCTCTGGAGGTCGACTGGACGACTGAGAAGGCCAAAGCTGCTCTGAAGCGAACTCCAGTGGACTACTTCCTACTTCACGGTACTTTGAGAGTCATTTCATTGAGCGTTGTTTTTAAAGTAGAAAAGCTTTCGTGGCATCAGGTTCTAGATGGGAAAATAGTTTTTTCTTCTGTGGTTTATGTCATTGCAAATTTAAAACCTGTGGTGTTTTTTTTTAATGTTTGCACAGCTGATAGGCATGGTTTTATTTGCATTTTAAACAATTAATTAATTATGTGAAAATATATACAGACTAATATATAAAAAGTATGAGATGATAATCAGTAGCTGTAACCACAGAATGGTTAATTTTCTAGTTTGTTAAATGTTTTCAAATTTCAAGTGTAAAATTGTCTTTAGGTGATATTATTTAAACACCGACCAGTTAAAGAGCAGATGCAGAGTATATGAGGGATCTTCTGACATTTCTGTGTAGGAGGCGAGACAGACACAGAATTTTCCGTTCGATCAAATACGACAAAGAATCCTGAAAGGTCTAAAAACGTTTAGAAATTTGAAACTGAAAATGCGTAGGAACTCTGCAGCGAGACTGAAACATATACCATGACCATGCAAAGTCACTGCTTCTAATTTAGCTGGTGAGCTATCGTTGCACATGCACGGAAAATAATGTCCTTAAAGTTATTTAAATTTCATTCCAGAGCAAAGGGCAACGAGTTGTTCCAACCTTTTGTGAATGGATGGTGGCGGGGTTTGAAAAGAAGAGAAACTACAAAAACAGATCAAATTTAGTTTCATCTTAATTCAGCCTGCACTTTGATTGAAAATATCGTTACACTGAGTTGCACCTGAGTAATCTGTGATCTCTGACCTGTGACCTGTTGAGGAACCATCAACCCAAAGGAACTTTTTGACCCTTTAAGTAAATGTGAAATACGCCTTCCTGTTTTTTTAGGTTATTTACAGTGTCTGATGACCTTCCTTAAAGAGTTGTTATTGTCCCTCCTGTCACCTGGCCCTGCACCACACTGCATGCTAGTTTCCATCACAGGCTGTCCATGGCCAGTCATGTGCACTGAGCGTAGAATAGAGAACAGCCCGACACCTACTCCGCATGACAACAAGCATAGGAACAGGAAATCACCACTAAACGGTTGCACACTGCATGTAAAAGTAGTAAATAATGAAAATTCAATGACATTTAGGCAGCATGCAGAGGTCGTAAACACTGAACGGATCAATGCAGTTCTGAAAAACATACGTGAAAGCTAATTGGAAAGTCATATTTTGCAACTTTATCCATCACATCTGAGGACTTGGGAGGCATATTGCAAGCTGCAGGCTCTAACTCTCCACTGACCCCCCTGCCAAGAGAGAATCCATTATATTTTATATATTTAGGGATGGCTGGGGAGGAAATTATACATTTTTTTTTTCAAAACTACAGACTTCTGGGGATATGAATCCTTTTGTAATCTGTCAAATGAGATGACTGCTCCTTCAAAAAAGGATCAAGACCAGACCTTCATCAGCCGTGTTTGTTCATGATGTGGTACAGATGGTTAATGACTAGAGGAGGGAGATTACTTACCTGGTTGTTCTTGATGACAGGGTTTAAGGTTTGACGATTTTTAAAATAGATTTTTTTTTTTAAGAGAAGGCCAATGCCAAAAAAACAGAGGTGGCAGAAACTGAAATTATGTCTGGGAGGTCACCCACACATCCAGGTGCTGTCATGTGATGTACATTTGTTTACTAAACAGCAAATTTGAATTTGAACATTTCTGAACATGCCGGCCGTTTGTTTTATTTTAGGTTCATGGTTCACACCCTCTGTGACCTTTAGTCTAATGACTCTCCACTCTGAAACCCACCTACCCTCTGCAGCCTCGCCCTGTTTGCTGCATTTCGGCTCATTTCTGAGTGGAAACACCGCCTAGTTGTTTTTTTAATTTAGTACATTTGAGACAGGAGGCAGTGTTATTATCCTGCGTTGTTTCTATAATTGGAGCCAGCGGTTGTTGTTTTTTTTTGGGGCGACCGATGAGGAAGTGGCTCTTCCTCTGTTACGACTGCTTCCTGTCTCACTAGGAACAGTCAGCTAATCTGAACCGCATATGGATGTTATTGTCATTATCTAGATAATTCTCTTTTATTATATTGGCAGACTGATGAGATGAGCAGCAAGAGAAAATATGACCATGTACATAAATATTTGGACAAAACCAGAAACTGAGGACAGTTCTTGTGAATCACAGAATATAATAAGAATAACAATCTACTGAAGGGGAGACACTACAAGTGAAAACATGTCTCTGTGGAAAGAAAACATTGTTCATTTTAAATATTTGTATATATATCTATATGTACTTTTTTATGCCAGCTGACTGATAAAAAGAGAGATCCAAAGTCCCATCTGAAAAAACATTTGACGCTAATATGTCATCAACATCATGCAAACGTGTGTTTTTTTAAAATGAGATAACACGTAATTTCCGTATTTAAACATACATTTTATGAAAACATGTAGTACAAAAAATATTCTCTTGATGTAAGTAATCAACTGAAGAAGTTTCGTTGTGCTGTAACTCGGCCTCCATCGCCCTGCCAGCTACGGAAAACCAATTCATAGCCAGCTGCTCTCATTGACTCAAATTCAAACAGCCTGCAAACACTGGTTGACTGTATACTGTTGCTAACATCAGCTAGCTTCGAGCTAACATAGAGAGTGGCCTGTAACCATGTTATTCTGCATTTGTGTTTCATTGCATTGAGTGGTATAGTAAAGAAGTATCCTGTGTTTGAACTACTTACAAGAGGTCACACACGATTCAGGATTTCACAATTTAAATTTTAATCGAAAATTGATCGAAGTGAGACTTGAAATTCTGCAATTGAAATCAAATGCAGTATCGATGGTTTTACACACTCGGAGGGACTTCATGGTGCATTCAGGTGGCGTCTTGTCTGTCCACCCTGGGATTTATGTCTTTGCTTTGCTTTGACAAACAGTTAGATATTCTCCTGCCAGCTCTGCCACATGAACTCTAACTGTACAGATGTTGCATTAATATATGGAAAACAACATGTCTGTTGACCTTCAAATGCAGGTTTCGACTTAAAGGGCCATCTTGAATATTTTTCCCCTCCACTTTAATCTATTACGCATCACTACTACTTGTGTAGGTTTAGAGATACTATCATTGTTCCATCCATGAGCACATTATTATATTCTGTTATGTAATTCTGTTTTGATTTCCTGCCATGCTGGTGCAGTGTGATGCCATTTCTCTTTAACTCTCTTTTAACAAAAGTTTGACTGATAAAGGGCAGAGCTGAGGTGTGAGAATGATTCATCGCCACGACATACGAGTGTGTGTTTGGTGTGCCACGCTGGTGGAAATGGCCGTGGGAGGATTTGACTTCCTCATGTGGTTTTAAGTTAATGGACGAACAGGAAACACGGGGGCGACGTGTTGATGTGTGCGTCTGTGTAGTTGTCAGTTGCTGTTAGAAATATTGCTCATGACCAAATAAAGAGCGATCTTCAGATTTTTAATTCTCAGTGAGTCCTCGAGCCAGCACAGGAAGGAGGTTTTTTTTTTCACTCTAATGTTTCCTTACTGAACATGTGCAGATGTTTGTGAGAGTCTTTGCATGCATGAGTCTATGTGTGCACGCTGTTAATTTGATGTGGGGAAGCGTAGGCCAAATCGGATGAAATGGTGCAACCACATACCGACTTCATCCTGTTTCAAAGGGAGCAGCAGTCAAGATGAGATGTTGTCTTTCCATGAGATGATAATTCACCGTGGAAGTCTCTTGACAGCGTGATGAAATTATAAATGGCAATAGTGCAATAGATTATACGGAAAATATTGCTTTAGAAAAACTTGTTCCAGCTTTATAACTGACGTTCATTTCCTTCCGTTTATGTTTCTCCTGCTCTCCTTCCTTCTCTCTTCTCTGCCTCCCTCTGTCTCCACAGTTCTGTTGAAGTTTCGTACAGACAAAGGCCGCGACCCTGACCCACAATCCTTTGCTGAAGACAGTCAGCTCCTGAAACAGATCCGTGATGACGTCCTCGAGGCCTTGGCAGTGAGCAGTGACCTCCTGAGCGATGACTTCACGAGGTATAAAGCATCTTCACTTAAATTTTACACGTTAGATATTGAATGGACAATTCACTCAATGAAGATTCATGTGCAATTCAAGTGAACTAACTGCTGAAATGTCTTGGAAGCAAGACAGCAAGACCCACCCACACAACAACAATTTCTGATGATGGACGAATCTAGTAACTGATTTGTTCTGCCATCTAGCGGCGCCGCCATTACTGCGGTGGCAAGTCGTAGTGATGCTGCCTGCTGACCGCAGCATGTGTTGTACAAAGTACTGCAAATGGATGGAGATCTGGACATTATTCAGATTTTGCATATCAGGCATTGTTTACAACAATAACAGAACAGATAATGGAGGAATGGAAAAAAAAAAACGTATTGTGTAGTTCAGCTGCGCCAACAATAAACATTCCCGATAAAAAGCTTGCCTGCAGATCTTGTTTTCTGTCTGCTTGCCTCTTTTTCCTGGCCGAAATTCAAATTTTCCAGTTTCATATTTGAGACTTTTCATCCTATTGCAATGCAAAAAAGCCTGAATTCACAACCACACTGTGCAGGTCGAACAGAGAGAAACAGAGAAAGACTGACAGTAATGAAGTCTGTGGAAGGGGGCGATGTGACTCTGATTAACCCAAACATCTGTGCGTCCACTGTCACAACGCATAAATCAGCTGGCAAACTAACAAAGCTCCAGACGGACATTTTTTGCTTTAGTGACTCTGGAGCGAGTCACTTTCTCAGTTTCTCAGTTACTTAACATCACACTTTCTATTGAGTCGCAGTGGGTCATGTTTCCTTGTACTGTTTGTCCTCAGCTACTGCTTCTCTGAGATGTCTCCGGTGTGCGCCGTCGTGGGAGGAGTTCTGGGACAGGAAGTCGTCAAGGTAAGCATGTACACTAACCGAGAAAGAAAGCATTTCAGACAAACTGTAAATGTAAATAATAAAATATGAACATCATTACTTCAAGAAGTACATCAACTGTGATGTATGTTACAGTATTCACTGAGCTGTAGTAAACGATGAAGACGGGAGGGAGTCAGTCAGCTGACAGGTGGCTGCTCAGCTGGTTTCTGGGTCAGTGTCAGAAACACGGCAGCTTCTTCTCTGTGCAGAAGTGATTTTCACTGTGACCACAGAGAAACTCAGTGTGACACTCTGGCAGCAAAAGGAGAAATGATTCATAGTCCTCCGGCTCAACAACATAATAAACTCATTGATATTACAACATAAAAGAACATAATGGGACCATTGGTGGGAAATCCAACGGAAGACATATGACTGAAACCGTTACACTTGACATACAGTGTTCCCACAGATTCATGTTGAGCCTGACGGAGATTGGATTTTTGGTGATATCGGAGAGTAAATTAAAGTGGCAGATAATCCTTTCATACACAGACATTTTTGTCAATGATCTAAAAATAATTCATGTGGCCTGTAGCAGGCTGTTTTACAGTTTAGCAATAAACGTTACTGTCAAAGATGGAGGGCTGAAAAATGTCATTCAGGGTTTCTCAAAGAGCAAAACGACGTCGTCAAATGTCTTGTTCTGTCCACAACCCAGAGATATTCAGTTTACTGTCATAGAGGAGGAAAGAAACCAGAAAATAGGAGCTGGAATCAGAGAATTAGACTTGTTTTTCTCAAAAACATTAATGAAATGATTATTTCTTCAAAAGGACTGTATTTATTTTGTGCTTCGACAACTAATCGATTTAATTGTTGCAACATTACAGAGGTCAAAGTTGAGGTAAATAAAACGGTACAGAACTATGAACATAACTAAATATACATACATAATATACATCATAAGTAATCAAGCATCACTCTTTAAAGTTTGGTGAAAATCCAGTGACTCATGAACAGATCAACCATCCTGTCCTTCCGTTTCTACGTGGTTTTATCATGAATTCTTACATTGACAAGAGTAACACATAATGCGTCTTTTACTATTTCATATGTCAGGTTTAGTTTGATGACTTTGTTTTTGTTATATTTCAGCAAAAAGACTGTATAATTATAATGAAATATAATTACTGAAGTTTTTCAATTAGATTTTGATGTTAGCTTGATGTTTAAGTTAAATAATTTCCTCTGGTAGGATTCACAGTCGCAGTACGGTATCTAAGGTTGTTAGAACCATTAAGACTCATCTCACATATAAAAACAGCATCATTTTTTAATGCAGACTGTCTCACACACACATACAGAGATGTTTTCTCAGTGCTGACCTGAATAAGACTTCAGTTACATCACTGAGCAGTCTGAGCTGTGTGACCTCAGGCTGAGGGAAGCAGGAGTTCACATCAGGATAGTGTGTCTGCGCGAGTGTCTGCGTGAGTGTGTGTGTCTGTGTCTGTGTCTCTGTGTGTGTGTGTGTGTAGAGAGGGGTCTGACAGTTCACAATCAGTCTGCATTATATTGGCACAAGGCCAACCTGCTTTCTCCATGAAGATGATGAAACCTCCTGCAACTGGCCGACCGAAGCCTCTCCGGGTGAATCTGACTGATTTCACTCACCTGATGGACTGAACCACTCAGAACTTTAAGTGTGACAGAAGAGGCTGAATGAGTGTTTGTGTGGGTCTGTGTGTTGGAAATAAAACACTAAACTGCCGTTAAAGTAGTTTTTTCTGGTCCTCCTGGTTGATTCTTTGAAACTTCGTCCTTTACAATTTTACCTTTAAAATGTTTCTGTGGCGTTAAAGAAGGTTACTTGAACATTTTCATTGTCGTATTATATTTTGCAGACTGACTTCCTTCTGTCTTTCTCTTCAGGCTCTCTCCCAAAGAGACCCTCCACACCGGAACTTCTTCTTCTTCGATGGTCGTAAAGGCAACGGCGTGGTTGACTACTTTGGACAAAACTAAATACGTCACACCTGTGCACACGATGGCTTTACACACAAAACAAGTCCAACAAACTTCTGTCTTTCTGTTAGTTTGTCAGATTATTTATATCAGTATTTGCTCCACGATTCATAAAATTAATCTGTTGTTCCAGTTTTGGTCTGGTCTCAAGTACGTTGTTGGGTTTTTTACATTTCCTAATAAAACATTGTTTGATAGAAGATTCTGCCTCAGGTGGTAATTTATGTTGTCTGATGTTTGTGTATCCGATATCATCCGGTCGTAGTCTAAAACTTCAGCCATAGTTATTATGCTGCATTCATGTGCTGCTGGGGACATTTAAGATTCAGGTGCCGTTTTCTCTGAAAATTGAACCTTAACAACAAACATGAGTCAAAATCTTAACAATCAAGTACTTTAATTCAGTCAAGACGTTAAGCACCACAGACCCTTGTGTCATGTACAACACTACAAACTAATGCTGTGTGGATAAGCAACCAAGAGCTTTATCATTTGTTGTCAGACACTTCGTGGTGGATAACAAGGAAATCTGTAAACATGAAGAGAAATTATAGGGAGTGCTGCACTTTTTCAAGGACAATAGTGAAGTATTGAAGTAAACAAGCAGATACCGCTCGAGGATAAAGCCAACATGTTTCACTTTTCCTCTGATGTAAAGGTGCAACTTAGCTGATAGCTGATCCTGGTTTCAGTGTTTTTTTATTTATTTATTGTTATTCATTCCTCCTTTTGTGCCATGGAAACAAAGACACCATTATAAAAATAATAATAATACCTGAACTGTTATAAATGTCAATCATTAATTCATCACACACCTGTGAAACGGCACATATTCATTTACACAAATCTATGAAACAACCTTTTTTATAATCTTCTTTCACATGAAAAAGCATCTTTCTTTTCTTAAAGTGACTTATTCAAAAGCTTCTTTAACCTGCAACACAACCACCTTCTTAATCATAAGAATTTCTCAGGACTTACAAAGACGGTTACAAACCGATGACGGGGAAGTCACGAGCCAGCAGCTTGTGAACGTGCCAACACAAAAATGAATGTGGCACAACAGATAAACACCGACCGCTGCTGTTGGTGAACATGATCTAATGTGCCAAGAGCAGACGATAAGGCAAGTATCAGCCTATACAGATGTTGAGCCAATGAACAGGTGCATCCTTAAAATTATGTAATGTTTAAAAATCTTCTGAAGGGGAACTTTAAAGGCCTAAAATATTATTTAAATATTTAAGTTTAAGTAATTAAATGAAGCTGAGAATCTCAGCTGTGAACAAATCAGTGTTGTGTAATTTCTGTACAGTGTGTCAGAGTTTAAATGAGGGAAAGACCGCAGATCATGAAGTTCAGCAGAGTATTTGACTGCATTATGACTGTATTTGGTAATAACTTCTCAGTCTAGCAGTGACTCATCAAACCAAACATGGCTGAGTGACACCGCGGCAGAATAATAAGGGCGGGGGCAGACATTCAAATGAACCTCGGGACAAACTCAAAGCATTTGCTATCTTCTTCCTCCCAAATAAGGCAACAACAACAAAGCATCAGAGGGGAAAACCAGCTGTATGGTCTCGTGTCTGACCTCAGTCCCTGGCAGTGGTGGCTGGGTGAACCTGTTTAACCTGTCAGACCTGAGAAACCTGAGCAGCAGAGATGTGTCTGACTGGAGATGGAAAAAATGACACTTATTTTGATTCAGTTCAACAAGTGCTTAAAGCTGCTGCAACAGGAGATACTGAGAAAGCATTGAAACAAAGAGAGTTTGTTTATTTAGTTTGTTTAGTTTGATTCCCCAAAACTACACAGTGCACCTTTAAACACTTCTCCCAGCTGAATTTATAATCACTAAGGGGTTTTTTCATTTCTGGCAACGCTAAAGTAATCAAACAAGTTACTCTGTAAAAATAGTCTCTAAGGATGCTTCTACACCTGCCTTGTTTGGTCCAGACATTCAGACCCTTATCTCCAGGTGCTCTCCCATCCACTCCTATCCTCTTGGAAAACAATTGAAAAATCTCTGCATTTAAATGAGTTTTTTCCAGTTGACTCTATAAAGTCGTCGGACCAAATGTCAGTTAAACATAATCTATATATTATGATAAGATAATCCTTAACAACTAGGACATTTGCAATATTGTGGTGGCAACTACATGAATATGTTCATTCATTAATCTTCATAAACGGAAGCTGAAGGCAACACGCTGATGCTCATCAACAAACCAGCCGATGTGAAGTACAGGGAGGCCGAGCCCACGCAGGTGATGACGACAGGACGTAGGTGTGTTAAATCTGCTCGTATAACTGCAGTGTGAAACTAAAACTCACCAGATTGAATGTGCACAATGTCACAAAAACATGAAACTTGGTTTCGACTTTCAAGTGAGAAAGCACCCAAAGTGACGACAGCATGTCAAACATGTCAATATCATCATAACCTCCATTTCACCGAGACAGTCTTCAAAGTCCTCCCAACACTGGCTTTATTATACAAGTCTTGACTGATATGGATGTAAACTGGAGCTTGACTGGTGCACAGAAGCATACAACCACGAGGCAGTAATTCTAGTTTGAATTAATGAAGGATTTGGTCGATCCACTCACTGGGTTCATTGTAAGTTCAGCACAGAGAGAGATGGAATAAAAGAAAGTATTTATAAAAGAATGAGTGACAGGCCTGGTTGGAAATTAATACCTATAACCACGTACAGTATGAAGTAACAGGGTGGGTGTTTGTTGTGTTTACTGCCGAGCACCAAAACAAGTCTTGTAATGAAACCAGAGGAGTGATTAGGCAGCGCAGGGTGCCACTGCTCTTTTCCTGGGATTAAGAAAGGAGATTAATTATGGAACGTCCCTTTAAGCTCATTCTGCCCCTTTAATTAAACCTCAACTCTTATCTGCCGACACACACTCACTGCACTCCTCACACACTCCACATGCTGACTCTGCTGTACTGCATTTCTCTCTCCATCTTCTCTTTCGTCTCTCGTTTCTCTCTTTCTTTCGTTCTGTCTCTTGTCCTTAAATTCTCTCTCTCTCTCTCTCTCTCTCTCTCTCTCTCTCACACACACACAGTTAAATCCCAGCCCAGTGCTCCTGCTGTGTGGTCACTCTCTCTTATTCTCCTCCACTTAGCAGCAAAGGCCAAGTGCCTGCTGTTGCAGCCAATCAGATCGCTGATTTTACTCTGCCGGCTGCATGATTGGCTCATTCTGCAGAGGAGTTTAACAGAGGATATTTGGTCCCAATGCTGCCTGTTGACTCAGTAACAGACAAGTGTGTGTGTGTGTGTGTGTGTGTGTGTGTGTGTGGGCTCAACAGGAGGTCCTTCTCATTCCTGATAAAGTGATGAAATGTTTCATTATGTAAAGATTAGTCAGACTGTAACTAACAATTATATTTGATATCAGTTAATCTGCCAGTTTTTCTTCATTCATTCATTCATTTATCATTTTGTCTATAAAGTGGACAAAAATAGTGAAAGATGTGTGTTATAATTTTCCACAGCACCATGTAGCATCCTTAAATAGCTTGTTTATTTGACTGAAATGATTAATCAACCATCAAAAATGTATTTTGTGTCTCGTGTAATCGATTAATTGGCTAAATGTTTGATTAACAGCTCTAAAGATTAAAGGGTGCAGTAATGATTCATGATAGTTTTGAAGAGAGATGACAGCTCATAATAACTTCTCCACAAAACATTTCTGCAGCTTGAACTGGTCCTTTAAGGATGCTGACACTCAATGTTTTTTTTTTAGCATTTTCTGCCTTTACTCTGAGTGTCAGAATCCTTAAAGGGCCTCCTGCTGACTTGAGTAATGTACTTAGTTACATTCTTCAAAGTACATTACTCAAGTCAAGATCTGAGGCACTTGTACTTTTCTTGAGTATTTCCATTTGAAGCAGTCTCGACTTCTACTCCACTACATTTCAGAAGGACTGGTACTTTTTACTCCACTGTATTTATTCAACAGCTTTATTTATTAGTTACTTTGCAGATTAAGGTTTTACACACAAAACATGTGATCATCATATGAAATATGCATTTTTCGGCATTTTAAGTACTCTCAATTGCCAGTAACACACTTGTAGCATTTCCCTTATATTGTTGTATCATGCATAAAAACACAAGCCAAACAGATAATAAATAACAAAGAGTAATAAGTGTTGATTGTTAACTGTAGGACTATTGGTTTATTGATACATTCCTGCTGTCTTACGCTCATGGGAACAACATGATGTGTGTCAGATTTGAAAACTTAATGTGTTTTGGTCTGTTATCAAGAATGTAATGGATGAGAGACTGTATCCACTGTGCAGTTCAGGGTTATTCAAGGCCTCTTTAGAGCATCAAAACATGCTCTGGTGTATTTTGATGCAGGTCTTGTAGCAGATTGTCATGTTGACCATCATTGTAAACACTTGTGGTCTGCTGTGTGTGTGTGTGTGTGTGTGTGAGCAGCGAGGGTCTTGACCTCATGTCTGTATGTCTGTTAATCCGTGGTGCTCTCCAGATGTGATAGAGACCACAGCGGTGTCTGTCCGTCCACTGTCACGCCAGAGGGCTGCTGCTCCGCCCCCCACCCCCCAACCCCCCCAGAGCCAACAACATCTGTAAACATCTGCTGCAACACGTTCCAATAAATGTCTGCTGTCTTCACCCGTCCTGCCACAGCAACATCATCCCAAAATGAGATTTCCACGGTGTGAAGTGGTGGCAGAAAACACAGTGGTCCCTCTGTGGGGGAGTGAATTACTGAACTGGATTGTGATGGTCCAGAGTCCCTTCATGTCTCAGAGTACTTACATGTTCCTTCATGCACCTGCAGCCGTGTGGCACTTGTGTCAGGTGGAACGTAAAACACGGTGTTTAGACACTTACATTGATGGAGGAAGTGTTCATATTTTTTACTTAAGTAAATGATAAATCAAAAATTAAATTTTTGTTGTGTTTTTTAGGGGATTAGTAGGGTTAGGATTAGGGTTAATGAGAGGTTTGACTTTGGTTGATTGGCAGAATTACAACAAACAAATGCTTTATTTTATCCGTTTTGTCCTGAGAGTTCAAAAAGTTTTGCTTTTTTCTCAAAAGACACTGAACAAGTGTCTGTGTTACTTGACAAAAACAGACGAAAACGTTCTTACACATATGATTAGACAACAAAAGTACTGAAACTTCTGTTTTAACTAAAATAAGATATTTGTTCTTGTTATAATGTTATTTATTTAGTTTTACATTTATACAGTACACACAGTATCTCCTGTTCGACATGAAACACCAGACAAGCGATTATAGTTCTCCTTATCTTTATTGTATAAAAAAGAAAAAAAGTACAAAATTCATGTAGAAAGTTAACAATAGAAAAAAGTTGAAAAACAGCAAATACACACTGCATGTGAGGACACTGAGCGTCGTTGTAGGAGGGAGGTGAGCCCTGAACCAGGAAGTGCACTCTCACAAGAAAAACTAGGGAGTGAGCGAGTGCACGCGCCGCGAGGCGATCACCTGCAGGCTGAATGACTGAAGTACTTAAACCTGTTAGCAATCCTATGTGATGACAGCAAACATGGCTAAGAGCACTGCTAGCAAACAGATCTAAATATAGTAATGCACAAGCAGTAAACGAGTGCTAGCGTGGTTTGTTCTCTGCTTAGCATCATGTCAGCTGAACACCTGCAGGCTCTGGTATCAATATGACTTTAGACATCAAGGCTTCAAAATGTTAAAAACAAGGTCCTACACTAAGAAACATACAAAACAGAGAAGCTAAGGCCAACTGAGAGTGGTTCAAAGTGTATGGCCAAACAAAACCGCCACAGCCGATCACTTCCCTCCTGAACCTTTGAGTCATTTTAAAGTGAGACAGATCAATAAGGGCCATTTTTCAGTCGATGCTTCCTGATATATAGAAGTTGAAATAAGTGGGAACTGTATGTTAACAGTACAAAAACCTATATTTTCAGCATGTGTAGTACCACGTAGCACTAACGCTGTCCAAACAGGCTGACCCAGCTGATTTTCAGTTCAGTCAGTTTGAGCCGTTAAACAAACTTTGAGTATTGCTAACAGTTTGAGATGCGTGATTTCATCTTTTTTTTTTTGTGCTTTGAAGGGAATAAAGGGAGAATTTTGGTACTTTTCATTTCATCTTATATACACACTGAAAGCTAATACATCACTTTGAGTTTCTGGAGAAGTTTGGATATTCTGTAATCCACAATAACATCTTTGTTTGATGAACAAAAGACATGTAATGCCATGAATGTTGATGATAATAATCAAACAATTACTTTAGAGTATTGTACCGTTTCAAATGATCAATCAAGATTTTAAGGTTCCTAAAGCTGATAACATCTGAAATGAAGTGATGTGTCCACTTGCAGTGTGTATACTGACAGCTTTATCTCAATCTCTGTTTTAACAGTTACAACCAAGAACAACTTAATTCATAGATTTGATCAGGAATGTGAAAAAAATAAATAATACATTACATAAAAAAAAATGAAACCAAAAAACAAGCTACAGACAGGCTACATTTCAAAATAAATTATACTCTTAATATGACAAATTAACATTTTCTCCCAAACTACAAAGAAAATAATAATCGCACAACCAAAACCTTTTTTCTCTCTTTTTTTTTTTTACAAACATGGTCAAATACTTTTCAATCAAAAGATCCAAATCATATATTTTTTCTTTAACTCAAATCCACTGGATTTAAATTCAGACTCCGCTCAGAAATACACAACGATCTCCCAAACACAGTGAACCTTCCTCGCTTTGATAAGCACTTTTTAAAGTCCATCAAACGGTTTCATATTAGTTAAATTCATCTCCTGAAATGTATTTACAATCGATCAAGTAACTATAAACACTGTCGACACAGGCGGGTGAGACCCTCCAGCTCCCAACACTTCTGTATGGAGGAATGTACAGTGGCAGAATGTGTGTGTGCTCATCTGGGATTAAGCTGTTTGTGTCCTTAAATGACCTTAAACCACAGCTGAAGCTGAACCATTTGAATGGGATGCAAATGACACTTGAGTTTAATGACTGCAAACAAAGCACTTAAAGAGCGTGGGTGTGTATCTTTGAATGTGTGTATAGCTGATTGTCCTGATGTCAAAGATTAGGCCTCAACAGAGCGCTGAGCAGAAAGGCACATATATCGTCTGATGAACTGAAGCAGATTGGGAGAGAGGTTCACTCTAGTGGAATAACACCCGACTTTTCCCTGCCATGCAAACACAATGTCCAGTTTCACAGTTTATAATGAAGAATGGGGGCACAGGGAGCAAAATAAAGAGACAACAGTAAGACGCACACATCAGACGAGGGTCAAATCGTGTCTGTTATAATTCTCTGAATTAGTTTTAAAGGCCCTGACACACCAGGATGATGCTTGGTCAAAACTAAGGTCTGTGGCCCTAGTTTTTGGCCGACTGTACATGTTATATCGCTGGCGGAGCTGTGGGTGAGAGATGTCGCTCTGATTGGCTGCTCAGCGAAGCAAATCAGTGCCTAAACTCGCTTTAGCCTGTTGCTGTATTATTTATTATTTCACCCATTTAGCGCAGTTTCTTCTTCCGCCTCTTGGCCAGAAAACGCAGCTTGAGCATAACAACAGTTTGTATATCTTCAGTCCTGAGTCTTTCCAGTTTCCCCTTTTTTAATGATGATTACAGACTACTGCCACCTGGAGGTATGGCCAGTTGTTTCCTCTCACGCAGGTGCAGAACGCAAAAGCTAGTTAGCCGTTGGCTGTAGTCTTTGCGGTGTGTTCAAGTGCAGCTTTTTGGCCGAGACACAGGTGATGTGAAGCAGCACAACAGTCTGTTTGGTGTGTCTGGGCCATAACCAACTCGGAGGGTGTCAGAAATGTGGATAAAAAGATATGATAACCAGATAATCTTCCATAATCGAAGGGAAGAACTGATGAGATATCATCCATTTTGAGAAAAAAAAGACACATTTTAAAGTTAAATGAAATATCTTGGAAAATGGCATAAAACCCCTGTATTTCCCAAAAAAAAGAACAAAAATGTTTTTGCAATGACATCTCAATCAGTAAACACAACCCATCGGTTTGACCCAGGTCTGCCACGTGCACACACACACATGCACACGCTGACTCACACCTCTGCTACATCGAGCCCCCGAGATGTTGACAAAGACAGAGAAAGAAAGTGGATTTTACAAAATATACAGGTAGGAAAGTGACCGTCAGTCCATCAGCTGCAGTCTGTACCAGCAGACTGACAGACAGACAGACCGTCAGGCAGACAGACAGGCAGGTCCCGGTTTCCACAGGTAACACCACCCTGATCCAGCCCACAGGTGGCGCCACCACCTCCAGCTGCTGGTCTCATCTTCCAAAAACCCTTTGTTCAAGCAAATGTTTGATTTCAGGCCGCGTCAATCCATCAGTGCATCAACCAGTCGCTGTGCTTCTGTTCGCTTAGCGGCCAATTCCTGAATGTCAAAAGTCGCCATGGTAACCAGGTGCGACGGCACTCTACGTGAGCCTGTACAGAGTGCTGAGAGTCTGGGTGATGAAGTTCAGGAGTCCTCGGCAGGCGTCTCTCCAGTCCTGCCAGTGGGGGGCAGCATGCTGTGAGACAGAGAGAGAGAGAGTACATTTACTCAAGTACTGCACTTACTGACACTTTTGAGGTACTTTTACTCAACTACATTTATTACCTTTATTTGATAACTTCAGTTACTAGTGACTAGTGACGACATGCTGCATCAGAGCCAAAGTACTGCATTTTTATATAGTTATTGCCAGAAAATTACTTTTGATACTTAAGTACATACTTTTAATGTCAGATACTTGAAGTCTTTTACTCAAGTACTGTAATATTTTAACACTTTATCTTCAAGTATGACTTTTGAGTATGCTTTGCAATAATGATGGCTATAAAACACAGACACACTGGATTATTCCATGTCTGACCTTTTTAGACGAGCCTAAATGCTAAAAAATGCGCATTTATTGACAGAGTGACCTACAAACAGCTCGTACGACATAATAGACTTAATCTTTAACTTCATGCAAGTCAATGCGGTTCCCCATTGTCCTTGTTTACAGTTTAAAAAGACACTGAAGTGAACCTTGATATCCACAAAGATACCGAATCCTGTAAATGTTTGATTGTTTGGGCTGCTGCAGCGTCTCTGAACATACATCAAGATGTGCCAAATATTTCAAAAAGACCACTTGAAAACTAAATATTAAAAACCTGATGCTGATTATTCAGTGTCTCTTAAAGACAGACGATTCGACAAGCAAAAGCATTAAATAAAATGTAGTATGATGTCATGTTTGGGGAGAGAAAGAAAGACTACATGACTGAATGGAATAATAAAGACAATCAGCACAACTCATACAACAGGATAAACAAGTGTGTCTATGTGTGTGTGTGTGTGTGTGTGTGTGTGTGTGTGTTCAGGATGCTGCTCTGAACTGCCTGAACCTCACGTGCCTGTGGTTAACCCTCCCTCCATCCTTCCTTTACAATCTCCTTCCCTCCTTCCCTCCTTCCCCTGTTCCTTTTGTTCCAAACTGCCCGCTTAGAAAAAGTGTCTGACTGTGCTTTTGGGTCGTAAACAACACACACACACACACACACACACACAGAGAGAGACAGACACACACACACACACCATTCACACACATAATTTCCTCAATTTCCCCTGGAGAATAAAGTATCTGTCTGTTTTTCTTGTGCACACACACACACACACACACACACAGCAGACAGACAGTTCAATGAGGGCAGCAACCCCAGAAACCTGCTACACATGTCTGCAGAGGGGATGTTACACCCTCAGAAAGTGTGTGTGTGTGTGTGTGCAATCCACGTCTGAGTCAGAGCCATGGGTGGGTGACGTCATCTTTGTTTGTGTGCAAGAGAGAGAGAGAAGTGGGGAGGTGTGTGTGTGTGTGTGTGTGTGTGTGTGTGTGTGCGTGTGTGCGTGTGTGGAGAGCTGCTGCCAACTCCTCACGCGATCTAGAGTACAGAGGGAGGGAGGGAGGGAGGAGCGGGGGAGGGCGAGATAAAGAAATAACAATAAAGTGTAACAGGCTGACAGCAGTGGAGAAAAATATGTTGATTAATCTGTGTGTTTAAAACCAACTGCTCACTGTTGTGTCTGAAAACTGCTGTTCTAATAAAGTTTACTGAATCTTAATAGAGAATGATTTATATAAAGATCAACAATAAAAAAAAAGAGAAAGAGAAAACGTTAAAAGAAGAAGAAAAAGTGAAACGAGAGGGAGAGAGGAAGGGGAAGAGAAAATCTGGCTCACACAGCTGACATCGATTCACTCTCTCTAACACACACGCAAGTATTGATCTGCCTCCACACACACACACACACACACACACACACACACACACACACACACACACGTAATAACACTTGCATGCAAACTCACATGCTCATTCATGCAAGAACACAGTGGACTGATAAGAATCAATGTGACTGCTGTATTCAAGGACACAGAAACCACAGAACACACACAACCTCAGCTCAACTCAGGTGGATGGAAAAATGTCTCCACAACAACGTGTACGTTCGCCCACATCTCTCCCGTCAACAGTTTGTTGTTTTTATCAGCTTTTTGACAGCCAACATCTCATTCACAACTTTAACTGATAAACATTTAAAATATGATTTTAGACTAGAGCTGCAATGATCAGTCAGTCAAAAGAAAACTTATTGCCAACTTTGGTAACTGATGACTCTTTTCTGTAATTTTTCAAGCACAACTGTCAAACATTTGCTGGTTCCAGCTTCTTAAATGTGAGGATTCGCTGCTTTTCTTTGTCATTAATGAATAAATAAAGAGTCTTTGAGTTTTGGACTGTTGGTTTGGCAAGAAGAAGCAATTTGAAGACATCACTTTGGGCTCTGGGACATTGGCATGAACAATTTTCATCTCCTGTTTAAACATTTTATAGATAAACAGATAAACACCGTTGCTGCCCTATCTTACCTTCGTGTTCGTGTAAGTGAGGAAGCAGAGATAACATCTAATGTTGTGACTGAGGTGAAATGGCTGTAGCTGTGGCAAATCTGCTTCTGCAGATTAAACTAAAAAGCCTCACACAACTGGGCAAAAAAAACACATAAAAAGTGCCACAAAGCCAAACATGCTACAGACGATCGACACACAATATGCTGATATCCCATATCTGCTGAAAGGGTCTTTTTATACTCATCAAAAGCTTCCTAAAAAGGTCATTCCTTCAGTGTCTATATTAATCTATATAATATAGAGCTGCAACAATTAAACAATCAATCAATTAGATGCAAACAATGAAATAAATTGCCAACGATTTTTACAACTGAATGATCGATCTTTTTTTAAAGCTCTCTGATTCCAGCTTCTTAAATATGAATATTTTCTGGTTTCTTTCCTCCTCTGTGACAGTAAACTGAATATATTTGGGTTGTGGACAAAACAAGACATTTTAGGACGTCAGCTTCAGTTTTGCCATTTTCTGATATTTTATAGACCCAACAGCAACAACAGATTAGTCGGCAATGAAAATAAGTTAGTTAGTTGCAGCACAAATCTACATAATTCTCTTTTTTCTCTCTTCTCCCCTTAAAACTTAAACAATTCAAACTAACTAACTTAAGTCATTATTAAACCATCAATAAATGACACCTCTAAGCCCCGCCCCTCCTCTTACCGCTCTGTGGAGAACTGTGGCGTTGAAGTCGTCTCCGATGGCCCTCAGCTGGTTGGCCACTCTCCTGACCTCCAGCTCCTGCACTGCCTCTTCCCTGGGGGCGCGGTGATGTGGTGAAGCCCAGGATGGGTGCTCATTCTGGGGCAGCAGGTCAGGCAGAGGTCCCTGCCGGCTGCAGGCCTCCTGGAGCTCCTCTCTGTCCGAGTCTGCAGCAGGAAAGACAAAATAAATTCAACAATTAGGATATTTAAGGAAAAAAAAGCATTTCTCCCTCTCTATCGTTTAATTTTCACCTTTGTTCTTCCTCATGTCTGACTCTGTCTCTGTCTGTGTTTCTCGTGAGAACAAACATTCATGTATGAAGAGACAGAAGCGCAGAGCCTCTGGTTATGCTTAATTGATTCTTAACAAGCAGCGTACATTAATAGCCTCGTTACACACTCAGTAGACAGTTCAAGTCAGGGGAATCTTTGCACACATAGTAACACATGGGCAGGCTGTACAGGCCAGGCTGCCAAGCAACAGAGACCTGTTCAGCGAGCAAACACACCAGAACACACCCAAAACACACACACGATATCACACACAGACTTCCAAGAAATCCCCCGTGAGACGTCACTGGCGGTCAGTGTGACTTTACAGGTGTCTTGCTGCAATATATAGACAATTATTTCCATAAAGGTTCAATATTTTGCTTTCAAATGTGTGCAAATGTGTGTTTTTGCTTGCATAAAGTGGAAAAAATCACGCAGAAAGAACAGGAGGAGATGAAGTGAGTTTTCATGAGATACAAGAAATGTGTGCGTTTAAACTTCTGTCTTGACCTTTGACCTTATAAATATATATAAAATATATTTACTGCACTTCCCAATGGGCTTGTTTAGTCTCTGGCACAAACACAAATATTTCTTAAGGAGCCTGACGGTCTGACTTATTTTCCTCTTCATGGAACTTGGGAGAATAATCTCTTAATCTGCTTAATAAGTCTGGTATGGAGAGGTACTGTATGTGTGTGTGTGTGTTTGTGTTTACAGGCTTTGTGTTTGTTGTTTCTCACAGACAGATACCTGCGACGTCTGTCTGGTCTCATTAGCGTGATAAACAGACCTAAAACTTCTAGAGATTATGATTTTTTGGAAGCTTCTGATTCTTCTGATTCAATCATTTTATGGCTGTTTCAGAAACAGTATTAGTTTGTTTACTGTTTATTTGTGCTTTCTAACTTGCTTCTTTAGTTATTTTTCTTGCTTAAATTTGTTTCTTCAATCCGATAAATCCTATTTAACAATGTAGAAGATTGTCCGCATCATAACTGCATGAAATCCAGAGTACTGACACAAATTGAAAAGTACGACCCAAATCTAATTGAATGGCACGGTGATCTTGTTATTTCTCTTGTTTGTTTATCCTAAATTACACTGCATTAAATCTGAATTTCTGTCTCCGTCACATAGAAACAAGCGCCCCTGGCAACCACAGCATCTGCTTTGCTCAGAGGATTACAGCTGATCCTTTAAAGATGCAGGTGACCAGACAGAGACGGAGAGAGAGAGACGGAGAAAGAAAGAAAAAAAGAAAGAAAGAAAGAAAGGAGAGAGCGCTAGAAAAAAAAAAACAAGTGGAAAACCCTGGCTTGTTGCCAAGGTAACTCTAAGGCAGCGCTCCTGGAGAAGTTTAAGTGTGATTGGCCGACAGAGCGCGGGGCTGAGCTGTGATAGGGTGGACGGGAGGGAAGGGGGCGGGGCCGGGGATGAACCTGTCTGTGTGATACGCTGACAGCCTGACAAGGTGACAGAGAGATCCACTGACCAGTCACATGAGGGAGGCAGGAGAGACGGTAAAGATCACAACAGACTAAAGCAGATACACGAACATGATGGGACTGAAATCCCCCAAACTTCTGTTGTTCCTCTACCAACAGCCCGACAAACAGACTGATTCACTGAGAGACAAAACTATTATTTATCAAACATCTCACCGTGTTAATATTTTGTGAATGTACCAATAGTCAGCACTACAGTATTGTCACAATATCGTCAACAAGGTATTTGGTCAGAAGTATCTTGATATTTCATTTTGTAGCACAGCCCTAATATTTGTGAAGTGCTTCAGAGAAGATTTCTAAACGCTGAGCTATAAATCCGATGCTGTGATGGAGCTTTAAAAACAGCGTGATATTATTTTACGGCCCCACCGCCCAGCCCTAATTACAACTGACTGTGTGACTGTGTGACTGTCTGACAGCGTGACATGCCAGCAGGTTTACAGATAATCTTGATTAAGTGACAACTTTACACCGGTTATCCACATCGTGTGCCTAATACCTGACTGAATGACTCACTAATAAACTAATTAGCTAATTACAGTATCTGACTGACTGTTTATTCTTCCACATGAGCTTCCACAAAGTGTTTGCTCGACCTTAAGCTTCAACTAGGGATTATTTTCACTGTTGATTAATCTGGAAATGATTTTCTCGATTAATCAATTGTTGTTTGGTCAATGAAATGTCAAAAAATGGTGCAAAATGTCAATCAGTGTTTTCCTAACCCCAAGATGACGTCCTCAAATGCAACTATTTAATTAATTGTCAAAATATTTGGCAATTAATTAAATAGTTGCGGTACTAGCAACAACCACATAAATGTACAAATAAAAATGTTGTGGTATCAATCCATGAAATAACTCTTTGCTACCACCATCATTTGAATTCCTGCTCTGAAAAACAGCTTTAACCCACAGAAAGAAAAACACACTTGTCATAAACACGGGGCTGAAAAAAATAAATAAAAACAAACAAAAATTTTCAAAATTGCTGTTGAATAGTGAGATCAATGAAGGATCATTCAATGTTTGTTTGATTAACTTTTTGACGCACACCTTATTTTTCATCTCTTTCATGTTCCTGTGAACAGAACAGTGAAACTGCTTCTGACTGTTTCTCTGCCTTACTGGTTAATTGACTCATTGATTAGGAGACTTGTGGATTAGTGTCTGACTAATTGATTAACCAGGCTGCTGGGTAGATAACTGAATAATTGACCCACTTACTAACTGGATAACAAACAGACTCCCTGTTTGACTGATAAGCCTGATTAAAAACTGACAAACTGGCTTTTCTCAATCTGACCATTTAACTAACAAACTTAACGACCTCACTAATAAACGGCTTAAAATGAGCTTTCTGAACGGACACAGTTCCTGTTTGTTGTGACACACTGAGGAGGACTTCTGACTGGGTGACTTGACTTTGTGCTGCCTAGCTGAGTCGCTCAGAGTGGCAGGAAATGCTGCACACTGTTTCTCATTGCAGCCAGCAGGCAGAGGACAAGTCTGAACATGTCTGATGCACAGCTGACCTACAGCTGAGCCGGAGGAGGAGGAGGAGGAGGAGGAGGGGAACTTATCTGTTTACATTACTTCAAATCTGTCATAACACATTGGATCAGTGCCAACATTTAAACCTGCCTTTCCTGAAACCCGCTGGGCTGCTGCTGCCACCTGAATTTCCCTTTCCATCCCTCCAGGATACTGAATGTTTAGACTGACTCAACATGATCCATCCCAGGATAATACATGATGCACTCAAAGCTCTCCTGTTTTGACTAAACACTAGAGCCCAAATCAAACAAACTGTGAAATCATTGACTCACTGATAGTGAACTACTTGACACGTAAATCAACAATTTATAGACATTTTTACCAACCAGATGGACAGCTTTTTTCGCCCGTGCTGATCAAAAGTCAGGTGAAGTTTTCATCAGCATGTGGGCGACTTGATAATGACATTTTTTGTGAACTTATCCTTTATCTCCTCTATTTGACAATGCATAGCCAAGAAAAAGGTGCAAAGTCGATGAACGTTTGCCCAAATTTGATACAAATAAAGGAAGAGAGTTTGTTTTCCCGTAGTAACGTCTGTGATTGCAACCTCGCGAACACAAGACAGACATTATTCTTCGTCTGGTGAACAAAACCGGTTTGGCCTGTTTTACTGTCTGAGTCTTTTGCAGCTTCCTGATACACCAGCTGGATACAAGGCCAGTCTGCAGCAGCAGAGTCTCGTGTTATTATCCCTGTGACAGCTGTAACACATCTCCTCCTCCTCATCTCCTCATACTGTACTCCCCCCTTCAACTGCCCTCCATCAACACCGCCCAAACAGTCTCCTGTCATGGAGATACAGCCGCGGGTGTACATGACTCTCCTGCTAACTGATAACTTCAATGTTTATTTAAGGGTGGAGGTCCGAAAGGCAAACTGAGCTGTGGCTGACGTTTAGCACTGTTTTGTCAGAACCTGCACCCACTGCTGCTCGTCTGATATATCTACAGCTTGTTCCTGCGGTGGTGAACCTGCCAACATCGGCCATAAATCAATGTTGGCCCTGTTGCTGCTCGTTCTGGCAGGATAAATGATTACTGACATGCCCTGATACAGATCTTGGTGTTACATTTGCCCTTTCCCTGTCAGTCATAACAAAGGGAGACGTAACCCTCATGGTTTTAAAGACACCATGCCACAACTCACTTTCTAGTAAGATTTTTATCCTCCACTTAACATTGTTTTTAAGCTTCTTCAGCACAGTTTAATTGGTTATAAGTAAACACCATTATCTTACCTGTCTGCTCTCCTGAGTTGCCTCCACCTCTCTCGTCCCTCTGATTGCAGGGTGGCGAAGACGGAGGCGTTGGTGATGGCAATAACGCAGGTAACTGCTGGTGAGACTGGGGCTCATCCTGGCCCTCTGGGTGGGGGTAAGGCAGCGGGTACGAGAGATAGATGGCCTGCAAAGGGTGCAGATGGTGGTGATTATGATGGAGGTTCATGGGACCGGTGCCAGTCCCAGAGCCGGTGGTGATGGTGGTGGTGAGCAGGCCCGGCCAGGTGTGGAATGGACGAGGCAGCTCCATGCGGCAGGTGTTGTGGCGAGGAAGAGGGCCGTTTCCTCCTCCTCCGGTCTCCCCGGCGCTCTCGATGGTCTCTGCACGGGCCATCTCAGTAGAAGTCTGAATCACACAAGGGAAACAATTAATCAATTTATTGTCAAGTATCAAGTTAATTGCCAACAATTTTGTTAATTGATTAAACAGCTTCTTCAATGTGAATATTTCCTGGTTTCTTTCCTCCTGTATGACAGTTAACTGAATATATTTGGGTTGTGGACAAAACAACCCAACTGAGGACGTCATCTTGGGCCTTCGGAAACATTGATCGAAATTTTTTTTATCATTTACTGACACTTTATGGACCAAACAACTAATTGATAACCAATAAAATACTGGGCAGATTCATTGAACAATGAAAAAAATCGCTGGCTGCAGTCCGAGAACACATGCATGCACAAATATACACACACACCCATTAGTGAGTGATAGACAGTCATTAAGTGCACGTTTAAACACGTGGTCATCTGAGAAATACATGAGTCTTTATTCAAATCAACACATAATATGATAGTGATACAAATTTAAATGCTAATTTTTAAATATAAAACAATTAAATTAAATCCAATAAGAATTATGCACAATTATATTTTTACTCGAGAAAATAACCACTGAATAATCTGATTTTTTTTTTTTTTAATGTACATAAAACGAGTATTTTTCGGTATAAAACATAAATCCGGTTCTAATTTTAGCACCATTGTTGTTTTTTTTCTCCGCCCTGCTCGTCACCACTTTGACCCACCAACCTATATCTCCTGCCGGCCGCTAGGGGGCAGCCCGGCGGCCTCCCTTTAACAGCACGAGACTCGTGTTTGTAAACAAATCCGTGCCGCCCGAGCACGAGGAAGCGCACACGCGCACACACACACACTTGGCTCGAGCGCAGCGGCGACTTTAAGCGAGTTTTAACGGCGGTAAACGACGATAGGAGGGAAATATTAACGTTTAGTCTGTTAGAGAAGAAAACAGTTTGAATAAAAGCATGACGTGAACATTAGATTGTAAAAAATGGTCAGAAACACTTAAAATCGCGCGTATTTCTGAGGAAAAGATCGAGTTTTACGTTTCAAAATGACGTAAAACATAGAAAACGAGTAAAAACATAAATAAAATCCCTGTCTTGGAAGCAACGACGGTCATTTCGTGTGACTCTGAGGTGTTAATAACGACTTTATGACCATATATCACCGCGAAACATGACAAGTTTAAACTCTATTTTGAGTTTTTCTCTGTTGATCAGCTCGTTGTTCACCTTTCTGTATCCAACAAGTCGGGACCTGTCGGAAAAGTAAAATAAACACGAAAACGGTCGAAGTCAGATCAGCTGACCGGTTAATAACAAGGAGAAACCCACAAGTCGGAGTTGTGTTCAGTACCTTCCTGTGAGTGTGTCATGACCGTAAGCTAGCGGCGGGATACAGCGGGAGAGATACGGCGTGCTTTTCCCTGACAGCTGGGCAGATGATGCAACGTCGAGCTGTCAGATCCAACACCAACTTCTGCAGCAACACAACCACACAGCTCAACAACTTCACGGCACTCACTTGGTCTATCTGACGATCCGTGGTGAGGCTGTCTGCAGGTGGGAGCCAGCCGGTAACAGGTGGACATCAGAGGGGATGAGATGAGCCAGAACGAGCAGCTGATGCGACCCCGGCGAAGATCACAAGACGGTGCTACAGAAAAAGTCCACTCGGAGAGAAATGTGTCATTCCATGTCAAGTTTCCTGGTTCGGATTGTCTCGGTTTGTGCTCAGCTCGTGGTTCCGTCGCAGATTAACCCATCAAGACACAAATATTGACGGCGTGAGACGAATAACGGAGCAGCTTTGTGGCGGAGCTGTTCTCTGTCAGAGCTTCTTTACGGTCTGAGCGGGTTTCTCCGTTTTTAACGCTGATATATTTGTCAACGAAGAAGAAGAAGTAGAGATGGTATCCGGTGGGGATTTTCAAAGTAAAACACACATCACCCTTTATCGTGTTTGTTTTGCAGCATAACTGACACATAAACACTATCTTAACATGATTGTGGTTCATTAATATAGTGTGATAGTTATATATGTGTGTCAACATGCATGAAAAAATTATGTGTACGCTCTGACATGTCGATTGTCACAACATCAGATTTTCACTGCATCATAATCTCACCACAAAGATTCATAATATTATTCCGATATCTTTACAAAAAATTAAAGAATAATAATGATCATTCAACATCATCTTTAACTTTCTTTTTTATGTGTTTCGTCTCTTTCTAGGTAAGTGTTGGGAGTTGGAGAGAGTCTCCAGGCTGACCATAACTGTATAATGAGAAGTTATAAATGTACCTCTACATGCTTTTATTTTGATAGCCCGAACCACAGTGTTGTCTGGTTCATTCCACTTCCGTCACCACGCCCCTCTCTCCTCCTCAACAAGTGCTGACATGCTCCCCGACATGACAGGATGCTGCTGTTTCCCTTTCTATCCCCCCACCCACACTTACACACTTACACTTACACACACGCGCGCGCACACACACACACACACACACACAAACTCTTGTTTTTAATTGTATCTGACCTAAGACTTCCTGCAGCACTAAAAAACATTTTTTATTTACTCGCCTCTGTGTGTCTGTACTTTGAGGGATGAACTCCTCACATCCTGTATTTTCCCTCCTCTCAATCTTCATCTTATCTCCTATCTCAGGACAAACAACACTTCCTCATCAACAAAACACCCTCCACCCGCCTCTGGCTTCCCCCCCTAATTTCCTCCTCAGCTTGACACGTGCAGCGGCTGTAAATGAACACAATATGCTCCTGTGTGGCGAGTAGCTGAGTCAGCCTTTAGTGTTTGTTGTGACACTAATTTAAGTGAACTGAGAGTGTCGAAACCATCAGAATCTGAAATCAGTTCTGACAGCTGTGATGTAGTTTGATTCATGCAGAGAGATAAACCTCTGGTGGGTCACCAGTCATCCATGTGACGTCAGGGTGTAAACAACCCTGTGGAGGTTTAGGATTCCCGGGATTCCCCTGGAGAAGAGTGGCTAATGTCTTCTGCTGTGTAACTTCAGTCCAGTGGTTTATTTATTTTGTCTTGAGGATTAGTTGTTGAAATACATAGATTTATAAAATGACGGATTTTAACCTTTTCATCCCTGTAGAGTATTTGGCAAGTCCAAAGGTTTCCAGTTGATGCATGAAGAAGCTATAAGGTGGTTAAGTGACATGTAACTACAGCTCTGGATCGTAGCCTTGTACAAACACTACTTACCCTTGACCACTGGTGCCAAACCTTATTCCCTTGGAGGACTAAAACTCAAATTTATGCTCGGCCACTGGTCAAAAACGTACACCTATTGTATTGTATTGTATTGTATTGTTAAG
This sequence comes from Pagrus pagrus, assembly GCF_965226575.1. Classification (NCBI taxonomy): domain Eukaryota; kingdom Metazoa; phylum Chordata; class Actinopteri; order Spariformes; family Sparidae; genus Pagrus; species Pagrus pagrus. Next base: position 3,617,451 of record NC_140188.1, on the reverse strand, counting down.
ATCCCCTTATTGATTGACTTTTTAAAAAACAAATTGTTTTAATTAGATGGTCAAATTGAACCTTATCGCGGGTCAACTTTGGCTCGCAGGCCCCTCTTCGGACAGCCCTGCTCTTGACTGTGATTAGATTCCACATTTTATGTATTTTACATGGACTGCAAATAATGATTAAGATAATTATTTTGAGTCATTACTTTTCATTGTTGTTCTCTGTCCATTGTTACAATCGCTTGTGGTAGCTGCTAGTTTATGTCTGTTTTATTGTTTTTGTTTATGCCGTATTATTGTTGTATTATGTATTTTATTCCCTTAAAATTCTAACCAGGGGTAAGGACTGGAAATTAGCTACGGCTGGAAGTCCTATAGACATTACATCAGTAACATTTTGTTAGAACAATGTATTGTAACAATGCCTACATGTATCATCACTGTCAAACCAATGAATGGAAACAAAAAATAAAATGAAGGATGCTGATTTGCCTGTTGTGTATTTTGATCCTGAAAAGATCATATTCAGCGATTTACATCATTTCTAAAGGAGGTTGATATCAGCATTAAGGAGATTAAGTTCATCATTAAGGTGTACACAAATATAATGCTTTATAATAAGTCTATAAACTCATCAAATTTTAATCTTGTCCAGTGAAGACATTTGTTGAAGCTGCACAGATGTTGGAGCTGTCCAACAGATTGTCTTGCATTATTAAGCAGACGAAAAAAAAAACAGAAACAGTTTTAATGAGAAATCTTCTGACATCAGATTTACAATGAATATTCAATATTCTCTGTCTTTTTTATACACGTGCATCAGTAATGAAGATTGTATCCTCGCAGATATTAATGAGGACATATGGCTCAAGCTACCCTTCAAAATAAAATGTTTCTGTCATATTTTTGAGTTTTCTTTTGATCTTGTTACTCGGTGAATGTTGTGTTATAGGTTTTTTCTCTTCCTGGATGTCATCATGTCATCAAAAAAACGATTAGCAATGCAGATTTGATTCCACCTTCAGAGAAAAACCAAACAGATCTGTGTGTTTATCAGTTTCCCTCTGAAGTGACTGTATCAGCTACACAAGCAGAGATCCTTTGAAATGCAAACTGACTCCCTGCATTTACAGATTCAGTAGAAATCCTTTTGATGGCATTCAGGATTGATTTCCTAAACCCAAACATTAGAGACTATAATCTGGGATTAGTGAATGTTTTGTTAACACTGGAATCCATTTATGACGAATCGTATAATCCAAATATGAAGTCAGTCATTAAACACATATGGATTTATTGGATAGTTCACAGGCACATTTTAAAAGACATCTGTTTGTGCTTATGTGCGTCTCTTTTTACTCATATTTGCTTTTAATCTCACTTCACTTGTAGACTGCAACATTCACACTTATTACAGTGATTATTCATGAGAGAAACCTGCAGTAAAGTCACAACAGCAGCCTGATTGTTCAGGCTTTTACACCCTATACTGTGCAAACCCTGCATAACATTAGCATCCCAAATGACTTCAGACACCCCCGCCGTCTCGACCCCTGACCCCTGACCCTCGGATCATTGTCTCCTGAACACACCCCTCAGCTGCAGGGCATGAGACAGTGGAGGCTGAGCTGAGCTGCGGGTCGGAGGCTGTTTAATCGGCTGGAAATGGCAGCTTGTCTCAGGGTCCCCCCCTTCCAACCTCCTCCTCTCGCAGCAGATTGGTGCACACCCCTTTGTTTGGGGAGGACGGGGGTGGGTCTCCTCTCAGGTACATGCCCGGGCGAACATCCTCCTCTGCCAGCCTTGAGACAGACAGACAAACAGACTCTGCCTGATATGTGGTCAACAGTTATCTTGTAGAGATGAGATCATGACTGCTAATGCAGGTTCAAATCTGATTAGAGTGCTTTTGTTCTCCTGTTACAGCTGTCTTATTGTGAAAACCATGAATTACTTTTAGATAATTAGCTGTCAAAAGCTTCTTAGATCTTTTCAAGAGGCACAACCTGCACACAAGTCAAAACAAAACCTCCATTTCAAAAACCAACCTACGGCATTTGGTGAAAATTGTGGTAATTGCTGCAGTAATTTCTTCCGAGATATAATCCTAATACAATATTTTTCTTAAACTTTATCGTCAGTCATCTTCCTTTTTCTTCTCAGTATCATCAAATCATTTTTGCAAAGCCCAGTTTAACCACCTGTCTCTCTATTCAGCATGCGTCTTGGATGAATTGTCCAAACGTACTTCAGAAATGAAAATGTTGTCATTATCTCCTCCCCCCATGCTGATGAAAAGTTGGATACATTTTTGTAGCCCACAAAACATTTTTGGAGCGTCACAGCAAAACAATGTTGCAGCATTCTCCTAAAAAAACTGAAGTATCTTGTTTTATATTTTAAAAAATAGTGAAACAAGAAAAACAAGAAATGGCTCCACACAGCTCGTCCAGTAAATCCAAGTCTACGGATGATCATAGTGCAATAAAATGTTATTGTGTCAAATATCTTACTCATCTTAATCTGAATTTGCTGACTCATGAACTGTTTTGATTCTGATTGTTGTTACTACGCAGATTCAACAGGAGAACAAGTGTTGTCTAAAGGGTCAGACACACATCAGCTTAACACTCAGCTGCCAAAACACCTGCTGATGCCAGTCCAGGACTGATGCCACCTGTGCTGATGTCACCTGCCAGGTTTTTGGTTCCATCAACATTGTTTTCTGTCTTGAAGAGTGTGTGTGTGTGTGTGTGTGTGTGTGTGTGTGTGTGTGTGTGTGTGTGTGTGTGTGTGTGTATGGGAGGGGTTACACACACTGTAACATGAGTGCAGCCATGCAACTAGAGAGACATGACGGCACCAGATAAGGTGAACCCACAGCTCTCTGAGCCTGTTTTTGTGTTCACCTGCAGCTCTCTCTCTCTCTCTCTCTCTCTCTCTCTCACACACAGACACACACACACACACACACACACACACACACACACACACACACTCCATGCTTCGACAGGTCACAGCTGTGAATGTAAATGAGATCTGCTGCCTTGTGTCTCATTTACTCTCAACCAGGTCGCTCCTCTCTTCTCTCTGCCCTTCAGTCAAGTTTATAATCCCCTCCAGTATATGAAAAATTTACATTTAGAATAACCAATCATCAAATGTCTCCCAAAGCCCCTCTTAATATTCTGTGTCAAAGTACCTTTCATCACTGACCTGGTTTATTGTTACTGTTGTGTCCACGAGGCTGACCTCTGACCTCTGACTGTAGTGTAATATAACCATATAACCATATATAAGTAGTTAGTGGATAGTGACAACTGGTAATATAAAACTGAGATGTTAAAGAAACTAATCAAAATGGGAAGGAATCGTAAATGAATGGTTAAGACATATACTACTCGGCACTAGTTGATTAAACATGCACCTATTGATTGAATTGATGATTAAACTATTGTATTGTGTTAACTTGGAATACAATGTAACCGCACATGTTAGAATGAAATTATGTAACACACTGTAATATTTTTAAAGTGCAGAACTGAGAAGGAGGAAAAGCTAATGGTGTATTCTGAAGAAAGGGCCTGGTTTTTTTTAAAAAACCAAGATGAGCTAATGATATCGGGCACGTCCGCAGTACGGCCAGGTGCATCGGAAAAGTTTGGGACTTTCTGTGGAAAAAACCCAGCGTCGGCAGAAACGTGCAAGAGTTGGGATTGGTTGAGGCCAAAAGGCCATTCCCCGTTTCTTGGGTTTAAGACAAGACAACAGGGGCGTTAGATCAGATCACTTGTTCATGGACATTGTCTATGTATGATCTCAGCTCTTACTGCCGGCAATAAAAGCTCAACTGCACTCTACTTTGAGGACTCCTGGTGATTTTTTCGGAACCTTCTGAACATCCAAGACTCAAGAAAAGTCGGTATCCGACATGACCTCTGATACATATGTCTATGAACTCTCTTCACATTCTGCTCATGTGATTTTAATAGAAGAACCACAAGTGTTGTGTAATTCAAATCCAGACTGTTGATTTACAAACTGTAACCAGCTCATTGCTGAATGTGTAATACTTTAGTTTGTTACCATTGAGAGTCTGATATATATATAAAGTATTTTGTTTTGTTTTTATTGTCATTGCATCAAAAATAAAACTATGTCAGAGCTTGAATGTGTTTGATTTTATGATCGTATTTTAATCAAACTGTATTTCATGGTGAACATGTTGTGGCTGCTCTCTGTTACTTAATCCTTCTACTTTGAAGATCATGCCTGCACCTACATCACTCTCACATGAAAGCCTTGTGACTGGTGTCCAACTTTAAATGCAGAGTTATATAATCTCTGTGGTTTGAGGAAAAACTTCAAAAACATTCAGGCGTCTGGAACCTTCTCAAAACTAATAAAAGAAACTGAAACGTGTGGTTGTTAGATTTAAAACTGGGCCACTTTGTTTTTCTTAGTTCCTTAAAAGTTGACATTTCAGGGATGAGACATTCGCCCGCCCACTGACAGTGGAAATCAGAGGGTGGTGTTTGGTGACATGGATCCTTACACACATTTTAATCATGTGACAGGTGTACAGCACATGGATGTGATCAGTGTGGTCTGTTTTTATCTCAGCAGTGTATTTATTCTACCGTTTTACCATAACTACACCTCTCGCCTGCTCTTTTTCAAAGTAAAAGGTCAAAGCCGACTGAGTCTATCTCCCAGACTTCAACCTTATTACACTCGTCCTCTCTCCTTTTCTCTCCTCTCTCTCACCATAGTTGAATCTGGTAGCAGGTGGAAGACATGGACATGATGAGAACCTCTGACAGGGAGGAGAAATCCCCGTCAAGTGTCTGTGTGTGATATTTGTCCTGTCGTAACCACAACAGAAGGCCTCAGCGTGTGTCCCCACAACTGAAAGCTGAGCCAGTGTTTGGGTTGTTACGATGACATCATTCGGTTCACCTTCACCTCCTCCAAACACTGACCCACTGCCTTCATCCAGGGGGTTAGAGACCTTTCAACAGACGGGTCAGACAGGGGAGCAAAATTCAACTGAAAGTACAACCACGTTGTTTTATGTCTCTTGAGTCCTTTTAGGTCTATTTTTTAGCTGTTTTTAGTCATTTTACGTGTGTTTTTATTCATCTAAATTCCTATCAGTAGTTTTAAATCTCTTTTCAGTTATTTTGCATCTCTTTTTAGTTTTTCTACTTCTCATTAGTCGTTAAATTCTCTTTGTAGTCTTTTTATCTCATCTAACTTCTTATTGCAGCCATTTTACATTTCTTTTAAACCGTTCTGCGTCTCTTCTTAGGTGTTATCTCTGCGCAGGAGGTTATGTTTTTCGCCGGTGGTTCTTGGTTGGTTTGTTGGTTGTTTGGTTTGACAGCAGGAGTACACAAAAACTAATGAGCGGATTTTCATGGAAACTTGGATGGCGGATGGGTCTCAGCCCAGAACAGAACCCATTAACTTTTGGTGTGGGTCCAGATGAAGTGAAGGATCCAGCAAGTTTTTCTCTCTTTCTCTGATGTTGTGAGACAGGGTGTTATTTCATCACTTTTGTTAAGGCAATAATGCATGGACCCTGATGACATTTAGGTGGCTGGTACATATGAGTGAGATCCTAATAAAAATCCTGGTCTAGCGGATTTAGATATGTTGTATTTAATATTAGGTTAGACTTGATTGAATTAAAGAGGACTGTTGGGCTTGGTGGAGGTATGTGAGTGTCATTCTGGTTTTACATCTTTTTATGCGTTCTCTGTCTTGTTTTTAGTCAATTATCTGTTTGTTGTCAGTATTTCTGTGACTGCTGCTCTGAGAGCTGTGAGAGTGAATCAAAACTAATCTAAGCAATGAGCTGAAACTCAGCTTTAAGCTCTGTAAAGTTGAGCGGAGCTGCAGATTCAGATGATAATTCTCTGCAGGTTTATCATAACAACAATGTTGTCATTGATATGGGAATATAAATAGCAGCCTCTTTTAAGTACAAGATATCAATTAACAGGTTATCATAAAATATATTGCATTTGCAGGTAGCTGCATTTCTGGTTGCGTTTCCTACAGCCATACTTGTGGCTCTATGAGGCTGTTCTCTGGAACAATGGTGCTCCGGACAAGTAAGAGATTGTGCAGGATGAAAAGTCAGAGGATCACCACAGGTACTGACTGATTTGTTTACTTTAATCTCAGCTCATCCCTCCATCCTTCCTTCCTATTAACTTTGCACACAAAACTTCAAATACACACACAACTGCCTGTCTGGTTCCTTTATATTTCTTCTGTCTTATTGTTTATTTCTTTGTGTTTTAAATTCTCCTGTTGTTCAAAACCTACATCTTGTTTCAATTCTGCCTTAATCTTCCCTTTCTCTGGTGTCTTCATTTGTTTATCATCCTCCCCCCTCTCTTTTCTCACCTGCATGTCATAAAGCAGCTCCCGCTGTTATTGTGATAATTACCTGCTAAAGAGACACCACGTGAAGCAGGAGAGGTAGTGGAGGGCAAACCTGTCTCTGTCTTCAGGTGACCTGGCAGCAGGCACGAAGCTACCTGTTATCAAGTAAAGGTAAAGCAATCTGAGCCCCAAAGCTCACTGCTGCCTTATCAGATGTACGTTGAAATGTTAGCAGGGTGCTGATGGGATGATAAAGATGCTTTGTGTCGGGTGTTAGCAACCAGAGATAATACAGCTAACAGCAAACAACTCTACACCTTATCTCGTCTTTAGTTCAATCCGCACGATGGATGTTTTTAATAAAAAATAATTAACAAAGAAATATTTACCGGTCATTTACATTAAGCTTTACAGATGTGTAATTCAAATTTGTGCAGGAACATTTTTAACTGCGAGGTTTTATAAAGTCTGAGGGATGGAAAAACAAATGTACTATCTCTGTGTGCACAGGCTACCAGTTACATTTCAACCCTGTTTTTACTCTTGAGCTGACTAGACAACCAACATGTTGACACATTGCTCACCGGTGAATTAATCAGGAAAAGAAGGCAATATAGAGATAAAAAAGATCTACATTGAGAAAATAAACCCATTGTTGTGTATAGATGAAGAAATATAAGCTGTCTAAGGGACGGGTTTATGAGGAGGGAGAGAAGATTCTGAGGAGCAACACCATTACCTCATCCATTTCAGCTCAAACAGAGTTGGACAGATGGACCTGGTGTGTGTGTGTGTGTGTGTGTGTGTGTGTGTGTGTATTGCTGTGCCCTGCTCTGTCTCTGACAGCCCACCAAATCCCTGTTATGATAAGTCGAGTCAACACAGTGTGGAGGAATGTGCATCTGCAGCACATCATGTCTGTTCACACACGCTTCATCTGTCCTCAAACACCAGAAAGATGATGTGAACATTTCAGTCGTTTCAATGGAGACGGATTCACTGATATATCACAAATATCTGCTTCTATGTTTACTGATGTGATGTTGTTCAAATCACAACTCTTGGAAGCTGTATATGATATTTGAGTGGTGAATTCACCACAGACCAGACGGAGAGATCATATTAAAGAAAAGATGGCTGCACAATAAGCTGCCATGATTTTATTTTAATCTACTTCCTGTACCAGGTCAGGAAGTCCCATCTGCTTCAGCAGCTGCTCATGCAGTTCTACTCTGTTCTCTGTTCATCCATCACTGTCGGGTTTGGATTGGTCACCAATTAGTACAGAAACAGACTGCACGACCAAATCGCCACAATAAATGTTAGCTAAGTACGTTTCTGCAAAACCACAGAACGTTTCTTTGTTTCTTTACATTTGTTTAGGTTGAATTTTATTTTTCTCTGTTGTCACAACGCTGTGCTCATGCTCTGGTTAGGTTTAAGCACAAAAACCACTTGGTTAGGGTTAGAAAAACATCATGGTTTGGCATATAATACCTGTTTTAGTCACCTCGATCACGGATGGAGATGGTCCGACTTTTGGTGGCACAAAAATATCTGGAAATGTCTGCGGTGGCTTTATAAAAACACCCACTTCTGACACGACTACAACGGATGGGAATAACTGTTAACTGCTAACACTATATGCTGCTGATTGGGCTGGACTCCAACAAACACGCTCAAACAATAATTTTATAATCATAACTTCATAAAGTATTTTAATCTCTCTCTCTAATTCTACTAGTTTGTCTATAAATAACTACCTTGTAAATTCATTACTTTGATGTATAACACTTGAATAAACACTTGAAAAACACATTTTTCTTCAACATTAATTGAGAGAGAATTGTTTTAATATATATATTCACTTTGAATCTACATCACAGGAAAAATATTAGATGGAAAATCTACATGATTCAAATACTTTAAGTTTCTATTTAAGGCAAATCATTTTTTTGCACGCAGTCAGGACCACAGAGAAAATCACTGGTGCCAACCTGCCCTCCATTCAGGACTTATTATACATGTCTAGAGTCTTGAATCAGGCAGGAAACATCACATCACACCCTGAACACAACCTGTTCCAGCCTCTCCCCTCTGGTAGGCGCTGCAGAGCTCTGTGCGTTAAACAACCAGACAAAAGAACAATTCATTTCACAGGCCGTCAGTCAGATGAACAGTTAAATCAGTCACAGTGTCAATAACCCTCCAACATCTAAACATACAGTTACTTCAGTAATAGATTACATTTTTACAGTTTAAATTGTACAGTTTTGTTATTAACATGTTCATATCATCATGTATTCATTTACATACTGTACGTATTGATGCCTTCCAGATTCATTTGATAGCTTGGAGTTGATTAATTTGCAACTAAAATGCAATTGTAAACAATTTCTTAGTGTCTTATTTTTTTCTCCCTGTTAAGCACTTTGAATTACGTTGTGTCAGAATGGTGCCACCTAAATTAACTGGTCTTGCCTATATCATGACATACTGTTTATGTCTTAAATCATGTTCATCAGGACGATCCAACTAACCATAAAACAATCTGGTGAACACATGATGATCCTACTTGAGATTTTAAATAATTCTTATGTCATCTTTGGAGCCTTGCTTTGGAAAGGGTCACAGCAATAATTTTCCTGTGTCTGTTGAGCAATTATGTATGACACAGAAGTGCTTCATAAAGTTACAAAGGCAGAACAATGACTTGATGGAATAAAGTCTGTTTTTTCCAAAATTTCTCAGAGGAAAGTTATAAAGTTGCTCCCGAATAAGTTCAGCTGTTAACTCTGCCCAGAGACACTCCATGCAGTCACTGCCGTGTAAACCCCCGAGCGCTGGTTGTTGATATCAACAAGAGAAACCGTCGTCACTTTCCTCTGTCCGTGATCAGAGCCTCAGGGGTTCTCATGTTATCCCCGGGGAGGCTGCTGTTGTTTGGCTCTCACAGCAATGAGCTCATCGCTGAGTTCCCCTCTGCATCAGATCAGGCTCCGGCTGAAAGGGGATCCACAACTCTGCATCGGGCTGCCATTTCAAACCAGCATGTGGAGCTCTGAGATGATTACACTATGATTAATCTAGTGTTGGTAGGTTCTGCTGACCTGAATCACAGGGTTACATAATGAATCAATTAATAAATCAGGAGCTCAACAGCATGAATGCTTTAGTCAAGAGTTTATAACAAGCTGATCAGATTACCTGAGACATTCATTTTAAATTTACCCTCCGGAGAATGTGTGAGCGTGTTTATGTAATTTGATAAGAATTTAATTGATGAAATATACAGGAATGATTGAGTTATTACATGTTATTGATTGTGGTGTTCTATTCTCCAGATGTTCTGCTTTTGTGAATCATAAAAGAAAATCATGAATATTCTGTTTTCTCACATCTTATTCTGTGCCAATATAACATCATACTGTGATGTAACCTGGGACGGCTAGACCTCATATGACCTTACACAGCATTATGTTTTATCATGCAATACACTTTGCAGTGTCATGCGGGGGTCACACAATGCAATGCCATGTGAGGTCACGTAACCCATTGTGATATAGCATAACATGTTGTGCTGTAAATAATGACAACACAACATGACAAGAGCTGATATGATGCAACATGACATGTCCCTGACCCTGAACCATCACACAGCCTGGTTGGAGGAAGTCAGTCAATTTAAGGGAACTTCGGATCCTAATATCATTTTTGTGTCATAACAATACAATAAATATGTGTTTGCTTTTGGCCCTTAAAAGGAAAAAGTCTGAGCACTCCTGGTCTTGTGTGTAGGACGCAGTGGCATCAAGTGGTGTGATTGCAGATAGCAACTAGTGAAAGACCCTGATCTCACCCTCAACTACGGTGGCTGCTAAAAACCATAATGAACATGACGGTCCCTCTCAAGAGCCAGTGTTTGTTTTGTCCATCCTGGGTTCCTGTAGAAACAAGGCTGACTCTGTGGAAGAGGACCTGCTCCCTCTGTAGATATAAAAGCTCATTCTATGAAAACACAAAGATTCCTGAATGTCTCAGGTGACTATACACTCGTGAATATTATATAAATATGCATATCCGCCAAGTGATATCCTAAATCCTGCACACAGGACCTTTATAAAGCTAAAAACATTGCTTTTAAAATAATGCCTTTTTGCTATTTATATATCAAAATTACAAATAAGCTGCAGGTGGTTCTCTCAACAGACTTGTTAAATAAGACAATCCTGTGTGACCCAAATGAGCAGAAAAATGAGTCAGAAGACACGTCTGATGTGAACATGAGCACTTTGGCTTCTGTGGTTATTTTGCAACAACTTGGTGTTGGTTGCATTTTAGGTGATGTTATGTAAGTTATGTGAAATTGTGGTGTGCTGAATTTCAAGATGATTAAAAGTATGATTAGAGTAACCCTGAGTCTCCACCACCTTCACTCTGGCAGCAGGTCCGTTCTGTATGTCTGCTGGTGATATGACGGCCTCCCGGCTCAGGTTGCACGATCCTATCAAGTGATTAACAAATCCTGCGTGGTCATTACTCAGTGTGCGCTGCCTGACAACAGTGGAGCTGTTTGTTTTGACTGTGTCCACTGAAACTGGGCCACAGGATAGTCTGTCATCTTTGTGTGTGTGCGTGTGTGTGTGTGTGTGTGTGTGTGTGTGTGTGTGTGTGTGTGTGTGTGTGAGTGTGTGTGTGACAGGGACAAAGCATGTTTAAATGTGTTTGTGAGATAGAGAGAGTTAAAAGGAAAAGGAGGTAGTATTTTAAAACTACATTTACTTTCAATTAAATGCATTTTATTATTCTCACTTCAGCTCTAATCAATATTTTACTGCCCACATGACATCATCTTTACTCAAGATCCTGCAACAAGCCAAAAAAAAAAAAGGAAGACCAGCTGATCATGATTATCTGTCTCAGCTGTGTCTGTTGCTACTGTGTGACAACCAGCTTTATAACACCTGAGTGTTATTGTGTCCAGACTAATTAAATTCACGTGTGCAAAACAGGTGTGTCATCCAACTGAAAGGTGAGAGAGGTTACTGAAACAGTGACGGTGGTTGAGCACATTGTCTTGTGTCTTATAATCCAATCTCTGTGTTTGTGTGTATTGGAAGGACGTAGAAAGTAAATTTCCTGAATTCAAAATTAAGCTATGTATTCAGGTAAAGTATAATAAGCAAAATATTTAAGAATATCTCTCATATAGGATGATACTGTGCCCTCAAGAAGAGCTGCAGCTCTATCACCATATTTAAAACCAATATAAAATACAATTAAAAAAAAGAAATTGTCTTATGTACATTTGTTGACCTGCCAAGTGAACTGCAGATAACACTTTGCTTAAAGCTAACTCTGATATAATACAACAAATGTTAACATTTATATGAAGTCCATAGACCTTTTCAACAAGGGATAGTTTGACTTTTCCTGGTAGGAATAGCTCATGTGTAATCAATAACATTAACCATGGGAGTCATTAATTTCATTATTTACAACTATTCTTTTAAAGGTGCTATTTGTAAGAAAAGTTTATTTTTGAGTCTCATTCCCAACTTGTCGTATACTGTGACATTGGGGTTGTAGGTCGGCCGGCTGAGAATCAGAAATCAACTTTTTACAAATAGGACTTTTAATACATGTCAAAATATCTTCTGTGAAAATGACCTATTGTAAAAGGTTCCTTCAATAAACCAAATAAATGAAATGAATATGATGTTTTTACGGTTGCCCTTTGTCTATATAACGTTTGTTTTGCATGTTAAATCTTAACTAAGTAAGTTAAGTAATTGGTGATAAGTATTCAGGCCCTTTACCTAAGCAAATGCAGTACTATTATAAAGTAAAATACTCATGAACAAGTAGAAACTCTACATTCAAACTCCTACATAACTGTATTTAAGTATAGATTTTTATTTATTATTTATTTATTTTGGACCAGAGAGCTTAAAGCACCTTTTCATCTGTAGTCCCGAACAGTAAAAAAGTATTGGGATTAAAAGTTACTTACAGTAACAAGAGTAAAAGTCCTCATTACACAGAATGGGTCATATCAAAATCATATAAAACAGGATTATAATAAGTGATGCATCAATAAAATCATTTTATTAACATTGCAGCTGGCTAATCTTATTTTGGTCACTTTACTGCTGGGGAGCTTAACCTATAATAAAATAGGGAGTAACTCCACCTGTATGAGACTGTGTGAATATTTGTTTTTATATAGTTTTAGTGGTAAATTGTTTATCTTGTTTGGGACTGTGTTTACCTTTAAGAGTTTGGGCGGCAGGATCTGGCCTCATCACGGCTCGGTTATCAGGTCACAGTCGTTCGCTGGCCGCTGGCGCCATCTCGCGGATATCTCCGGAACTATTTTTCTTGTAAAACTTAACTTTAACTTCATTTGGTTTCGATTATCAACGTCGCTCTTTACCAAATCATTAAAATAGTCACTACAGATCAACGTTGAGTGAGTAAAATGGCAGTCACACGAGATGTTCCCCGTTTAGTCCAAGATGGACGCTGTGTCTTTAAGAGCAGCGAGAGGAGGTCTTTATTTGGCAGGAAGTTAGCCGCGGCTAACAGGAAGCCGAATAATGAGGGCGCACTGAGGAGCAGGAATTGGCAAAGAACTACGAGTCTCAACATTGCTCTTCAGTCGTTACAAGTCCCCCTGATACAGGTATCAAACACAAAGTGTGAGTTACACGCGTGTAGATGTTTAACTCGCTGTTCAGTTGTATGTGGTCCGTGTGTGTGTGGTGTGTTTCCATCGTGGGGGCTTCGGCGCCTTGTGTCAGACATGGCTCAGTGTGCTTACATTACTGCCCAGCAGACCAGAGTACAACAAATGGATCAGTGTAACTGCTAACTGTGAGAGTGCAGTGATGTTAATGGTTCAATGTGGCCGGTATCACCTCCACAGTCTGTGTACATCGTGTCTGTTGTGGCTCAGGTAATTTATATGTACTCCTGTCTGCAGTTGTAATACGCTTACAGAAGCTTTGGAAACACATGAAGGATTTATTCATTTGGGTTCTTGTGCTCCACATACTCACACCTGGCTGTAACCTCACCTGTGATTAGCTGTGACCTTGATCAGGACACGTCTGACCCTCAGACAGGAGCAGTGGGGCAGCAGCTAATTATGGTGTCAATCAGTGATCAATTGAACTATTATCATCATAATTATTCAGCAATAGAAAATGGAGGAAAGTCATATTTCTTATGATGTAGCCCACAGATATCTGGTATGTATTTTTATTAATAAGACTTAAAGGTTATCTCCAGACATGTTTTGAGACATAAATATATATTTTGTTCCGTAAGCCACAAATATAGATTCTTTCAATTTGTAAATATTGATTATTTCATGAGCTACTTTACTGTTAATTAAATTCTCACTGCGTGTGCACCGGGGGCTTCAAGTTTCCCAGTTGCAGGCTCAGCAACTGGGTCAGAAATCTACCTGACCAAAGCCAAGTCGATTTTTACTTGCCCCTCCACAAACTTTTCCCCAGCAACGCTTTCCAGCTCCTCCTGGGGGATCCAGAGGCGTTCTGGCCTGGATCCATGGATGGATGGATATAGGAGGTTATCAAATCACAGCAAAGACTCAAGTTTATTGTCATGTTTAACTTTTATTTGGATGGCTCAATAACATACTTCCTCTATCATCAGTAATGATGTGGAGGTGGAGGTAATTGAATGTTAATGTTATATAAAATTGCTAATAAACTAATCTTTGACTCTTCATCTTCCTCACCACAGGAGGAAGAAGCAGTCGGCCACCTGTGACAGTCGGAGGCAACTATGGTGAGTAAGAATGAGAAAAATCACGATTCTTGTACAGGTGATGTTTAGGAACAAACTGGCAAGTGCATCAAAAACAAACAGTTTGAAAACAAAGGTTGTTGTCCATCTAACCAGTTAATTTCTTAGACATAGTAAAGAGTGTTATCTGTGTTTTTACAGTACTTCATGTGGTCCAGTGTTTTCTTTAAGTCATTTAGGACAGACTGGCCTCCTCTTCATTACTCTCCTAACCCTCCTCCTCTCTGTACCAGTCTTCAGCGGTGGATCTCAAGACCAAGGAGGAGAAGGATGCAGAGCTGGACAAACGAATCGAAGCTCTGAGGAAGAAAAATGAAGCGCTTGTCAAGAGGTACCAGGTATGGACTGCTAGGTTTAACACACAAACACACACACAAAATGTATGTTTGAATGTGCCCTTCAATTTAGGTCATCAGCAGTACCAGCATTTCCTTCAGAAAAGTCTGTAGTACCACGACAACTATTTCCATTTAATTTGTGATCACTTTTGGGAGTGCGGTGCAGATTCTGACCCTATTGAAGTCAGATACTCTAATTTGTTACCTTTAGTTACTTTGCAGATTGCATGCTGCTTTTTAATTATTTTATTGTGAACCAGATATTAAAAACAAAACGCTGATTCAGAGAGAGAATCAGAAAAATGCTGAATATATGATTTGATCGGTCGGCCCATAGTATATAGTATATTGTATATGCGTACATGTAAATACATGTATAATCTACCTTTTTACTGTTACTCTCAGAAATGTATTGCCAGGAAATTACTTTTTATACTTAAATACATTTAATATCAGACCCCTTAAGCATTTTCCTTAAGTATTATTGGTATGGGTGACTTTCAATTAAACATGGCATCATCAATATATTTATTTTGGGACACAGCTGCGTAAGTGTCCGCACGCTCAGTCAGTCTCTCAATCTCAACAGGAAATAGAAGAAGACAAGAAGAAGGCCGAGCAGGAAGGCATTGCTGTGACAACGCCAAGGAAGCCCCGCCCCCCCCATGAGCCGGAGACGGACAGAAGGAAGACGGAGAAAGAAAACTTCACCGTCACAGTCGACCTTTCTAAACCGATAGTGGTAAGACATGATGTGGATCCTGAACCTTTTTAAAATCATGACAGCTCAACACAATCTCACGGATTGATCCTCTAAAATCATTTGTTTGTTGATGATCTGTTGGCTGTAGAAAACATAACCTCGTTATCTGTTTGATGATGATGCTGCAGGCTGATGATGCAGCTTATAAACTCTGACAGATTCTCATTACTGTGATCAGTTTACCAATCACACACCTGCCAGTGTACCCACCATGCCCCGCGTCAGTTCTCTGCATCCACTCTTGTGTCACATGTGTAGGCTGGCAGTTGCATGCGCGATAATCTGATATATTTAATCTACAGTACAAACTTAAGATCCTACAAATATCACACACTTTTTAAAAAGAAGTACGAGAAGCACCTGAAGTGGTCAACATCAGGGTACTTCATCATATTCATGTAAAATAAGTCTTGTAAATTCAGATTTGCCATCAGGAAGTCCTGCTGAATAATTCACCTCACTTCTTACATTGGTCTAATATAATTTGAAAAGACAGCATTAAAAACAATCACGCTTTTAGCTTTAAATCCAAACATAACAAAGTTAAAATATGAGAGTTTATGGAATGAAGTTCTCATCTGTTTTCTGCTTAGTGTGTGTTCCTGTATTGGTTGGCTATGCACCTACTGTGCCTCTGCTTCTGCTGTGCAAAGATTTGATTTGGCAAACATTCCTGGCAGATGTCTTAAAACAGAGCTGAGATGATTGTACCTGTTATAGCAACAGACCCGGGCACAGAGTGAACAGTACAGTACTGAAGTACCAAAACGTCCTGGAAAACGAGCTCTGCAATCTGTTTATCCAAATCTTTATGTTCAGTGTACAATTTCAGTTTGTTACATCTGTTATTGTGTACTGCGAGGTACAGGACGATGCAGTCCAGCAGCACCATGAGAACACAGACTGAACAAACAGGTCATTTTGTGAGCTACATGTTGTCAATTTTCTCTGAAGCTGAAAATAAAAGAGTGCAGCTGGAGTGTATTGATGTTTGCTCACTGAGCTTCAAGCTTCATTGCACAGAGAAACTTTGTCAAAAATCCATACAAATTCAACAGTGTATAAGAAAACAAATCAGCAACAGTATTCATGCAATTTATGTAACTGAAATAATAAATGAAAGATGATGGGCTATATGCTTGTATTCATAGGTTTCTGTATAGATGCTAACTTTTTTTTAGTTCATGTGATGAACTTGTTGGCACAGTTGCCTATTTATACATCAAGCAGTTCTGGAGCAACATTATCATTTATTTTGAGTCGTGTTTGTCTCCACCGGATGAGTACAAGTCTGAAATTCTGAGGGAAATATCTGTCTTTTCAGCTGCTTAATGCTCCACTGATCACCAGCTAGTCTCTAACGGTGTCTGTCTGCTGTTCAGCAGGTAGTGTTCAGTGGGACTTTTGCGTTTTAAACAGTTGCATGCTGCAACCAAAAACTACATTAAGAGAGCTGGGAGAGTGAACCAAACAGTAAAGTTTAGGCCGGAGTGGAGGTAATTGAAATTCGTAGTATGTTTCTAATCAGCCTCCTGTGGACTGCAGCAGGTCAGCTGAAGTTGGTGCAAATCAGGTCTAAGAGACGGCAGTCGACTCCTGCTGAGGTCCAGATTGCCTCAGAATGACCACTGATGAGTTCAGACCCCTGATGTTCAACCTGCAAAGGTTACAATGGCAACAGGGTGGCATCTGCTCCACGTGTACCTGTCTGAATGGATATTGATTCAAATCAAAAGGTCAAATTTGGTTAATTAGTCTGTTAAACCTTCTCTAAAGCTTGACAACAGACATCTGATCCCTGTGCTTTAAGAGCTCCTTGAAAACCCGATGAACAGTCGCTGCCTTTCTGTTCCTCACCTCGCAGTCTCTCTGAGTTCATCAGGTTGTAGTTTTGCATAATCCATAGCCCTGATTAGTCTTTTGTGCTTTTTATATGGCATCAATTCTGCAGATGCAAGAGATGGAGCCTGTTTTAAATGAAAGGTACAGGAGTTAAATTCAGGACAGGAAGTTAATTTTCCCCCATTGACCAACCCACAAACCTTTATTACCAGCCAGGTATTAGAATGTGATAGTAGATGTGTGCAAATCCACAAAAATGCATTGGGATAGGTGCTGAATATCCAGAGTACGCTTTCGTAATAGTAGAATAGGACATGAAAGGATTATAAAAAGGTTTCATTTTTAATGTAATTTTTTGAAAATGTATCCTGATCATCTTCTGTGTGAGGATTATTTAATGACCCCTGAAGTTTCTGACCGTCATGTTGAGACCCCCCCTCCTATGTCGGCCGAAACAATGAAAATATAGCACTCACTAAGTATGATTTACTGTAAATGTTCTGATCATACCCTTACTACCGTTTGTGTTTCCTGCAGGAGAAGAGAGTCGTGAATGACTGGAAACCCAGCACACCTCGTGGCCGAAAGACCTCAGAGGAGAGCGACGGCCACGGAGGGCCAAGCGACAGCCACAGCCCCCCCAGGAGGACGGGGTCTGGACGAGTGGGTCGGGGAGGTCAGAGAGGAGGAGGAGCAGGAGGAGGAGGTGGCGGCCGTCCGGAGAGGAGAGAATGGGAACCCAGGGAACCCAGGGAACCCAGGACACCCAGAGATGGAGAACATGGGGAGTCAGGAGGCCCTGGACGTAGAGGAGGAAGGAGGAGAAGAGGAGGAGGAGGAGGAGGAGGAGGAGGTGGAGGTGAAGGAGAAGGTGGAGGAGGAGGCGGCGGAGGAGGAGGCGGCGGAGGAGGCGTGACACCAGGTGGTACAGACAGGAAATCAAAGGTGAGTACGGATGAATTTCTGTAGTAAGCTACGAAACTTTAGTGATTAAATGCATGCAACAATTAGTCGACTAACGAAAATTAATTGCCAAATATTCAGATTGTTTTAGTAGTTTTTGAAGCAAAATTGTCAAACATTTTCTAGTTCTGGCTTCTAAAACTTAGAGATTTTCAGCCTTTCTTTGTCATTTATGACAGTAAATGAAGAGTCTTTGTGTTTTGAACTGTTGGTTTGACAAAAGAAACAACTTGAAGACGTCACTTTAGGCTCTGGGAAATTGTGATGAGCATTTTTCACAATTTTCTGACATTTATAGAAAAAACAATGAATCAGATACTGCAAATTATCTACGGATTAGTTGCTGCTCTAAAAGAAATGATTGAACGTAGAAGATGAAGAAAATAAAAGGCAGTCAAAGTGAGAGACACAACAGATGAGCAGCCGATGGAGGAATCAAGGAAGGTCAGAAGGGGGGGGTTGCAAAGGCGTTAGTTGCAGCTGTAAAAAAATATTTCCCGCCGTGAACTCCTGAGGTGTTAAATCCTGTGAGGCTGTTTGCAGTCTGAATGCCAATGTTAATGTCTGGTATGTGTAAAGTAATACATTGTAATATATCACTATGTTTTTTTGGACAGGAGTGGGAGGAGAAGAGGCGACAGAACATTGAGAAGATGAATGAAGAAATGGAGAGAATAGCAGAGTATGAGAGAGGACAGCGGGTGAGAGAGTCACTGTTTTCATGGATTATTTTTATCAAGTTTCCTCAGACGCTCATGTTTGTTGATCCGTTAATCACTTGTCTCATATTATTGATTGAGCAGCGCAACTCAGTTTTCCCTTTTTTGTCAGTTTGTAATGATATCTGTCCCTGTTTTGGTCCCAGATTTAAAATTCTGCTGCCCATCTATGCCTTTTTTCTTTAATAAAAGTATATATTATCAATGTTGTGAATTGTGATTTGAGGAGAAACCACACTTAAATTAAGCTTCAGCACTTTAATCGAAATATGCTTTGGGCTTAATGAATGTGGAGGATACTTGTTGTTACATGACGAATTGTTCTCTTTAGTCGGATGGAGACAAACCGATCCGTAACTTCCTGGACGACCCGAGACGTTCAGGGCCTGCACCAGACATAGACCGCAAGGAGGGCAGCAGGAGACATGTACGGAACTGGGGAGGGCTGGACTTTGACAACGTGAAGACAGGGACAGAACTGGAGAGAGAGTGGACTGTGAGTAATTAACAAACAAACCATTCTTTTTAATTTTTATCCTTCCTACTGTGGAATTAATAATTTAATTGTCCCTGCAGAGTCGAAGGCCTGGTCCTAAAGGCTCTGTGGACATGACCATGTCCATGACCGGCCGGGAGAGAGCAGAGTACCTGCGCTGGAAGAAGGAGCGCGAGCAGATTGATGAGGAGAGACTTGCACGCCATCGTAATGCTACGGGCCAGTGGAGACGAGAGTGGGATGCACAGAAGACGGAGAACATGTGAGAGAACATTTATTTTTCAGGAGACACTGTGATTTCTGTGATGCTGCCTGAGGAACGGTGCCAAGCTTCAAATGGGTCACAATCCAGAGTATCTGCTGTTTGTGCACGTCTTCAGCATCTTAAATTCTCTTCACATTTGAGAAACAGTAATCAGCAAATGTTTGGACTAAAATCATTCAATTATTAAAGTAACTGATGATTAATCTTCTGTCAGCCGACTCATTGTTGCAGCTCCACTTTGATCACATTGATAATAAAAAGTCATGTACGTATCTCAAAGGGAGATCTAGCACACGGAGGATGTAAGCAGCATCGAGATAACTAATTCACAAAAGCATAACGCACTCAAAGTCACAAAGACAACAAAACTAACTGTAGCATTTCTACTCTAATTATACCTTATTAAGTTACTGGTTTCACAAGAGAACATCCCAACCATGAGTGACTGTTACCAACATGTGCATCATTTTATCATTTCACAGGATTGGTTCGGAAAAATGTCTTGAAAGCAAATACATCAAGATTGATGTTCACAATCTACTTTTCTCAGTTCAGATCCGATTCGGATACTTAAATTTGAATATCAACTGACACCAGTACTGATCATCAGAACTCTTTTATTTTTTTCCTTGAGAATTATTATTATTTTTAAGATTACAGGATGCTGTAGTAAACCACACAGCACTAAATAAAACTGCATTCAATTTAAACGTATTCCAGATAAATGTATTTGAACTGCAGATTAGAAGTTTTTGTGTACACACAGGTGTCGGAGAGCACGTTTCTATGGCAACTTTAAGCTCAACTTTAAAAAACTGAACATTATCAACCATTTAAAGTTGTAAATTTTCAAGACTGTGGAAGCTGTGGACATCAGTCTGATATCAGATGAGTGAATTACGTCCCAAATCTACCTGAATCTATCTAGAGAGCTACGAGGGCACATTTTCCTCTGTACACCAAATTTTCTCCTTCCCCGTGGTGTGTTCACCTCTCTGTTCATGCGGTGAGTCTGTTTATAATCTCAAGTCGAGCAGAGATTCAAAATGGCCACAGCGAGACTTCAGTAAACTCAGCAGTGGTCCATCGTAGAAAATAGCAAATGGCATAGCAAATACATCAAGTCTCCTCCGAGGTCCTCGTCAAAGACGGAGGACGTGAAGACAGAAAGAGTTTGTCGTCATCTTTATTCAAACTGACAGCCGCTCAGAGTTTCGTGACAAGAAGGACACACTGATGCTTGGTGTGTATCCGTGTGTGCGTGTCTGTCTGACCCTTCGGCTTTTTTCACAGGTTCAAGGAGGACCCATATGTGGCTGCAGAGGGCAACACACCCGAGCAGGGCAGCAGGAGAGGCAAGTACACACACACACACACACTCACACACCAGTACTGTGCTGTTGCCGTGGTTACACAGCAGCTGGCAGGACTAGGACAGCAGCAGATCGTTGATCCTCCTCCATCCCGTGTCAATCCAACATGTCGTCACACACACACACACATCATAGGACACAACACCATCTCTCTCCTCCAGCTAATTAAGTTGATTAAGCTCGTTATGTAAACGCTCGCTGAATTTCCCCGGAGTTCAAATCAACCTCTTAAGCCGCGGTCGTTCTGATCTGCGAGGAGCTTTCAGAAGGACCCCAGCGTTCGTTTCTGGGCGCTAACTGATTCTCCTTCAGTGAAGGTTAAAACAATAAGTAGATAAACAGCAGTGACCACCAAAAACCTGCCAAAAAATAGATTTATTGTAAGTTCAACATATTTCAAAATGGTGCACAACAACATCTTTGTTGTATAAATAAGGTTTGTAATTAACCGTTCCTCACTCTTAATTGATGCGAGTATTTTTCTGTTGTCTGTTGAATGATAAGTGACAGCTGTCCTTGACTTACGCTCACCTGGAGCCAAAACTCAACCAAAGAATTAATCATTCTTCACATTTTAGCAAAACATATTTTAACTATTTGTTGTTTTATTTGTTCTGTGTGTTACTAAGATATTTGTGTGTGTTCTCAGCCGTATGTACTTTTTAAATTGCTCTTCTGGGGATAAATTATTGATAAAATATGTGATCAATTTGAATTTAAAATACAAAGAAAGATTACGATTTAGTGTTTTTACCATGTAAATTGAGTTTAACAGTAGATCAAGTGTAGTTCTAGTCTTTCTATTTAAATCGACATTTAACCCTGACAGCCAGAGACTGACTCAGATTAAAGCATTGAGACTCTGAGGTCGACTCTTTACAGTGTCAACAGAGGAGCTTTATGGCTTGATTTTGCACATGTATGTTGTTAAATGTCAGTCAGTCATCCGGATGATAAAATAATTTACTGTGGGACGGTGGTAGTCCCAGGACATGGCTGTTGACTAAAGCCACAACATCAGACACACAGAGCAGCAAACCAAGGCTAATTCTGTTTAAGTGGCTTTGAATCTTTAATGCTGCTCTTTCTTCCGATTGGTCGCTTGGTGTTGGTAGTTCACATTTAAGGAGCCCAACTACATATTTTAATTAAACACCAGACGTCAGACTCCCGCACACTGTCCACACTGCAGAGTTTTTCCCCTGAGACTGCACTGATTAAAATCTAAAAGTTAAAAATAAAGGCACTACTCGGACTGTGTGCTAAAATAAGGTTATTTGAAGATAGGAAGACCTAACTTGATAAAACAAGAAGCAGTTTGACAGATTTTAGCAGCCTTTACCACACAACACATTTACCTCACTGGTGATCATAAGTTTCAGTTTAGTAGCTAGATTATTAATGTTTACATAGTTTTGATGTCTTTGATTTATTTTATTTGTGTTACGGACGAGGTCTGTGTGTGTGTTTGTGGTAGGCGTGCTGTAATGTGTTTGTGTGTGTCCTCTCTGCAGCCCGGGGCCGTAACTCTCGTGCAGAGCCTCGGGGCAGGGCCTCAGGTTAGACCACAGCATGGGACTGAGACTAAACTGTGTGTTTTTGTTCCAGTTGTGTGTGTCTGAAACACAACAGCTTCACCCAAAACCAAACTCAGCCCTGACTCACAAAACTAGACTCAACTTAGTCCACTGTTAAAAATAGAAGTTAATTGTGTTTAAGCAGACTGGCTCACCGTGTGCAACCCTGGTTCCTACTGACCTGCCTCCAGTGATGTCACTCGGTGGCTAAATTGCATTGTGGGTAATGCAGACAGATTTTGAAAAGGAAGAAGAATGTGTGGAGTAAAACAGGTGATAGCTCTGGTTGTATTGTGTTGATTTTGATCATTTTCTTTTTAAAATGTCCATAATGAGTCCAACAGTGTTTTGGAGTGTAGTGCGAGACCAGTGGACTGCATTTCAAAACCTGTTGCCTACATTACCCACAATGCAGTGACCAGTGATTTCACTGGAGGCAATTTATCAGATTACATGCAGCTTCCACAGAAGAGTTACCCTTTAACCTACACACTTCCTGCCCTAATACAATTAATTTGTATCAATAAAATCGGCCGTACTGATGCAGAGACAGTAAACGTGGAGGTCAAACGGAGTCCAGTCGTTCTCAGGGATTTCTTTGGAATTGGGTGAGCATCTGTAAGGATTTGCTAATCTTTCCCCGAGGCTGGCAGCACTTTAAAAGCTTCTGACTGCACACACACACCAATCTGTCCACCAGTGTTTGTAAATAGTTCACAGTGTTGTGTTGCCTTCTCTAAGTACCGTGTGGGTGATCTTTGCCGTCTTTACGGCCGGAGATCTGCTGAAAGTCTAATCACCAGTCGCAGTGATTGTGTCATTGTTCTGTGCGAAGGTTCAAACACAAGCTGAGAATTATTTCTAACTGCTGTTCGGTCCTGTTTTTATCTTTTCTTTGTGTCTGACTGTAACCGCAGAGTATATTACAGATTATGGCATTACACCTGCCCCACATTAAAGCCTGCGCTCGCTTTGTGTATGTGCGTTTGCGTGTGTGTGTGTGTTCTCTGGAATGACTGAGTGTCCTCTTCACAGCCCCGAGCCGCTCTGTTCAATCTCTTCATTATCATCCTCTCCTCACTGATCCCTTCATTTCTTTTGTACTTGTATCTTTCTCTTTCTGACCTTTTTCATCACATCCTCCCCTCCTCTCTCCCCCTTCATGCTCTTATCCCTCGTCTCTGCTTTTGGTCTCTGACCTTCTCTCTCTCTCTCTCTTCCTCCATCCTCTGCTCTCCCTCCCCTCCCTTCACGACTTTCCTCAACTGACTGTTCTCATTCCTTCACACCTCAATACTTTACTCTTATTTAAATATATATATATACACTCCCTCTCTCTGGCCCTCCTTCATCCCTCCCATCATCTGTTCTACGTCTCTCACTGCCTTTTATTTTCCACACCTTCCACTCTTTATCATTTCCTTTAGTACTGTAGCTACTGATCATTTTCATCATGGATTAATCTGTCATGTTATTTTTGCCATTAATCGTTTAGTCTACAAATGTAAAAAAAATGTGAAAAATGCTCATTGCAGTTTCACAGAGCCCAAAGTGACATCTTCAAAGTGCTTTTGTCAAAGAAACACTCCAAAACCAAAAGACTCTTCATTTCCTGTCATGAATGATGAAGAAAAGCAGCAAATCCTCACATTTAGGAAACTGGAACCAGCGTTTGACATTTTTGTGTGAAACGAAATGATTAATCGACTACTTTGTGTCACATCTCTTCCACACAGCCATCATTTCTTTCCTCCAATATTTTTCTCATTATTTCTGTCTCCTTTCATCATCTCTCATTTTTGATAAATTAGGACTGGGATTGAGTGGTCCTTTGCTTGTAACACAGTTTGTGACTGAAATAGAAAATGGTGAATTATATTGATTACTATAAGGTTTGTTAGAGTATCCCTTGTGTAGAATATACAACCCACTGTGTGTTTTCACAGTTTCTTTGGTGAAAATTTTCCTACCCAAGGTTTTTAAAATGTTTTTGCTAATTAATTCCTAATGATGTTTATATAAAAACAAAATGATTCACCTTGTCTGAAAAGGAACGAGGTCAGTCAGTGAGCATCTGTGGCTGTAGTTGGTACGGTGCGTCCCTCGCTGTTGGCACTGGACAGGCCTTTTCGGCGGCTTTTTGCTCGATGAGCGTGTAGAATTGGCTCGTCAGTTACTGTAAAACACTTGAACTCTGTTGAAGCAAGTTGTATATTAATGTTGAAATTACAGTCTGTTGTACAGTATGCTGCTATTGAACAGCTCAGTTTCAGCATTTCTACAACCATAGTGATCTTAAAATGATCTTTTTAAAGACTGTTGCACACAGTATTCAGTCTGTAGCTCAGTTTATCCTCTTAAAAATGTGTAAGATGTCCTCTCCTTCCCTCCCAGTCATCGGGAGTCGGAGTCATCCATCACCCACCACCAAGCTAATAGACGTTTGACCTTGTCCCAGAGTTCAGATGGACTCTGCAGGACTGTCACTGTTACTCAAGTCTCGACTCTGATGTTACGTTTTTACTAAATACTCATTTAAATGTCTTATTCAGAAGAACTCCACTCTTACATTATTGCAGAATGGGGTTTGTATGACATTGAACATCCATCATCTCTTTTATCATCTGTCAGTCCCTCCCCTTTCTGACCCCAACCTTTTAGTTTTAATATTGCCAAAGCAATGTGATTTACTTTCACCATTAATTTTTCCTCCAGACGACAGCAAGCGGCCTCCTAGAGCTCCGACATTTGGTGACTTCCTGTCTCAGGGCAGGTCCCAGGGGCCCCGGGGGGACCGGGGGGACCGGGGCAGAGGAAGGGGCCGAGGACAGAAACCAAGCTACAGGTGAATCTGAGCGTCGCAGCTTCTCCTCCACCATGTCTGAAAGGTTTTCTGTTCAGTCTGCTGTAGTGTGTGACTTCTGACACATCTGGATTCTTTTAACAGCATGCATGACAACCGCTGGGAAGGAGAGAAAGAAGAAGAGGACAAGGAAAAAGAGGACAAGACAAAGAGGGAGGAGAAGCCTAAAAAGAAGGAGAAACAGGAGGAGAAGTCCAAAGCTGCTGCACCACAGAAGGTAGAGGGGCTTCATCCGGATTAATAATGCGCTCACTAAAGACACAAAAGACTACTGAAAGAAACAGGAATTTAACTACAGAGCCAGATTTTTCCCTCAGGAGTTTGTTGAGACCAAATCTTAAAGCTTAAGATCATATATGGGTCATATTTCTGGACGCCTGGTGAAAACAATGTTTACCCAAAGTACAGAATGTGTAAATGGGTCACTGCAGGTTTTTAAGTGCAAATTATTTTCAGTTACTTAACCAGTAATCCCCTCTTCCCATCTTTTCACAGGCGGAGGAGAAAAATGGAGACGGGGAGGAGGATGAGGACGAATGGGAGGACGCCAGTGATTTCGAAGACGAAGCCGCGGAGGAAGGGAGTGACTCAGAACACGACTCCAGGGGCGACGAGAAGAAAGACAAGGGGAACGAGAAACCATCCAAGAGCAAAGACAACTCCTCTGTATCTCCCGCACACCGTTCTCGATCAGCAGGAAGCCCCAAAGAGCAGCGGACTTCCAGGCCAAAGGTCCACATCCCGCCACCGGCAGCAGTTCAGGAGTCTCCCGAGGGAGGGAAGCCCCTCAGCCCGTTCTCCCCGCTGGACAGCCACCAGCCTGTTTCAGACTGGGGGGAGGAGATGGAGATGCTGTCGCCGCGGAGCAGCATGGGAGGGGAGAGCCCGCTGAAACCTCCCAGCTTGGAGGCCAGCCCGCCGCAGAAGAAGGAGCAGGAGAAAGAGCAGGAGAAGGAGCAGGAGCAGGAGCAGGAGCAGGAGCAGGAGCAGGAGCAGGAGCAGGAGATGGAGAGCCAAGCTGCCAGCTCCAGTGAACCAGCTGAACCAGCTGAACCAGCTGAACCACAGAAAGAGGAGGATACAGGTACAGATGCTTGCTGAGGTGTCACCTTTTCAAAAAGTCAAGTAGGAAATAATTCAAAATAACACCGATGCATTTGAAATACAAAAAGGAATCTATCACTCTGATCTTTCTCTCAAATCACAGAGTTTCTGATGTCTCTGTGATTTGTCTCGATGTCGGGATTGAAAGTTGGTGGTGGAGAAAGAAATGCTGTTTGAAATGTAGCTCTCTTCTTCTCTGGCTTTGATTTTGTTTCTCATTTTCTCTGCTCGACTTTCCTTGTGTCTGGTCTCATCTCTACTTTTTCTTCTTTTCTCTGCCTCCCCACCCTCTCCCCTCTGTCTTTTACCTTTTCCTCCCCCAATCTTCACCTCCCCCCTCCCCTCTTTGCCTTCCATGCTCAGCCATAGATGTTTCCTCTCCTTCAGAGAAGACTAAACCCCAGCAGACTGTGATCGTGTCAGAACCAGAGCCAGACTCCCCCGCTGCACCGCCATCTGACCCCACCCCACCGCCATCTGACCCCACCCCACCGCCATCTGACCCCACCCCACCGCCATCTGACCCCGCCCCACCGCCATCTGAACCCGCCCCCTCTGAGGTCAGTGAGGCTGCTGTTACGACGGACCAGGAAACACCTGCTGCTCCATCGCCAGGTAAAGAAAATCTAAAAAAAGATGTTTCTCTTAGGAGAACGTAGAGACCAAAGAGTTAAAAGAGAGTGAATACTGGAATATATTCATCTTGTGGACACTAACACGACTCCATATGAATGATAATGTTGCTCTGCTGGAAATGTAAATGAGCAGCTGTTTGCATACAAGATCACCACGTCAACGTAAATGTGATGATGTGTCAAATTTGTGTTAACAACTTGTTTCCGCTGCCTCCAAGTAGCTCACCATGACTTTGTCTTGCGTACTGGCACTTCTCACAAGCTGCCGTTACCATGCTGGTACTCTTTTCTGCCCTCTCCATATGAGCGATTCATAATGGGCATTAAAAACACCACGTGAAGCCCATCTTTTCCGTTCTTGCCTGCCTACTTTTTCCTTTCGATGCTCGAAGTGCTTCGTTTCTGTGACGCACGAAAAGACACAGTATCCATGATCAGTCCTGACAGTCCTGACAGTCCCGACGGTAGCTCCGTGGGTTACTTGTACCACTGCAAGCACTCCTGCCGCCGCACACCAACATATGAATCAGGTTTAGAAACATCAAGATTAGCATCTTAGCATGCTAAATTATTGGACAAATTTTTTTACCTGATAATGGCGATAGATGGAAAGTCAGGGGATCGGCATGATTTGTTCTGTGTTGTCAAAATATTTCATTCTGAACTACAAAAACACATCATGGTAGTAATGGTGGAAAGTCAGTGTATCACCAGAGTCCGTAGGATTAATCATGTAGGCGTCATGAACGTCTGAACAACTCCAGCCAATTGTTGTCAATATTATATTCTGGACCAACAGTCTATCATTGCCGTCCCCACAGCCAAACTGTTAAAAATAGCTAAAAATGAAACTAAATCAATGAATTTGCCCAAAACTCCCTCTAAGCATAAATGTTTTTTTACACAAACATGTTCTTGGATGGTGATCAATACTGAACAGATCAGTCGAATGGATCAGACACTCTTCTTTTTCTCTCTGTGAGTAGACAAACCGGACTCTCCTCCTCCTCCGGCCACTCTGGAGGCCGACCAGAGCTCCTCTGAACCAGCAGGAGGGGAAGATGACGACACGGCGCCCGCTGAGACCGACGCTGCGCCCGCTGAGACCGACACTGCTCCGGCAGCAGAGACAGAGCAGACGTCCTCAGGTGCGGTCCATATCACTGACTTTGAGACTGTGGTTTACTGTAAGAAATCCCCTGCGCTCGTCTAACGCCCACTCACGCTTCACTCTTCTTTTAATTTCTGTGCTTGTGTCTGTTTGATTTCCTCATCTTTGTTTTCCTTGTTGTGGTTCTCCCGCTCGCTCAGCCTTCTTTCCCCCCCCCCCCATGTCTAAATAAATGATGGGAGGAGCCGTTTGATGGCAAATCCAAAGAGATATTTATACACTCGCACACAAGCACAGTGTTTTGCCTGTTTCTTGGATCTGTCACGAGCCTGTCGCAGCATCACTGCCTCCTCCAACCAATCAGGACCCCACTTCCTGTTTGAAACTCCTCCTGGCTGTCTTCCTGCTCCTTCTGTAATGGACTGAATGTACTGACTTTACCTCCTGTAATGGTCTTCTGTATTTACTCCCTGTGTGCTGTACACTGCCCCTGTCCTCCCTCCTCCTGTGTGCATCTCCCGTGTCATGTATTTTCTTTTCTTTTTGTTTTTTTTACCCTTTTCCGGCTGTGATGAAAATGCTTGCATCATTGCATGGCATGCTACCTGCTTTACCAAACTGTGGTGCAACGCCTCTTATTCTCGCTCGGTCAGTTTTCCTGGTGTTAATGCCAGTTTTTAAATCAAATATTTTTTTATTTACTGCTGCAGAGCGAGAAAAAGTAAACTGTGAGCCTGTTTTCTGATACCTTCACGGCATCTTGGGAACCCAGATAACTACCTTGTTTTTATCAGTTAGACGTGCTTTGCTGCATCATTGCCTATCAAAAGTATTACACTCATAAATCACTGTATGTAACAACGATCCCAGGAGATAAACCTGTTATGTTTAGGACTCAAAGAATGTGTTCGCTGGCATAATAATCTCTGAATGTCCTGAACAAATCTGGATTTAAGATGGTGCACAGATTGAGAGGGCGATGCGTCAGCCAACATGGATGACAACATGCGTCTGAGCAGAGCCAAATAAGAGCTTGGGGATCGACTCATAAAATCAGGGCCTGTATTCATCAAGCACCTCCGAGTAGGAGATCAGTCCAAACAGTGAAGCATCTGTGGTCCAACTTTTAGGACAAAAGTACAATGATAACTTTACTTGTGGTGCCTCAACATGGGGACTTCACTGTTTCTGAACATGACTGTGTTTTGTGTCCTCTGATGAAATAATGGATGTGAAGTTGTGTTTATCGATGCCAACCCATAAAAAGCTTTTATTGTTATTTATTGCACTTCCTGAACATTATACCACATGACATTTCCACTCGGTGAACACTTGTAACCAAAGCACTTCATGGTACCGTGGTTCATTAGGGTGTAGGATTTCAGTGTGGGAGCCTCCAGTGGGAAAAGGGACCACTCACCCTGGTTAGAGTCAGTGTTTTCTCCTCGTTGAGCTCCGCGTGATGTTTATATTTGTGTTTCTGCACATAGTGGTTCAAAAGTGAGCATTAACCACAGTCCAGTCCAGTCATTAGTCGCTCCCTCACAAACACTTAGCTGTGGTTGTGGTATTATCACTTTGGCAAATAGATAAGTTTTTCGAGGCACTTTAAAAATGGCCTCAGTGTCTTCCACGTTTGTCTTAAACATTGAAGTATAGAATTAAAATGATGCGGACACCTTTCAGCCACGTCTTCCTTAAGTAATTTAAAATAGATAAAGTGCTGCAGCCACACAGGATGCAGTTAAAAGTAGGGATGTGCAAGATTAGTCGACTAGTCCATTAAATGTTTCTACCCTCACTAGTGGGCAGCAGAAATACCAGTCAGATAAACTTATCTTGTTTTATTAACATTATCATTACTAATGTTAACGAGGCTGTACACAGTTGCCTCTAATATGTAATATGTGCAATCATTTGGGACAACGTTTAACCTTATAGATTAATGTGTGTTCAGTTTTCACTGTTTAATGTTTTATTACTTTTAGTCTTGTCAGGTAGTTTAAACCAAAGAGAAATGTATCATCAGGAACATCCTCAGTGAAAAGGTCAAAGGATGCTTGAGGCTCGATTAGAAATCCTCAAACATCAGTTATAGAAACATAAAAACAAAGTTGGTTTGTGGAAGAAGAACTGAAACAATTAGTCAATTAATGGATTAGTTGAGTGACGGGATATTATCTGATGATTGATTTATTGATTTGGTTCCTCGTCATACAAAAGCAGGGCTGCAATTTACGATTATTCTCATTATTGACTAATCTGCTCATTTAAGAAACTGGAACCAGGAAATGTTTGACGTTCTTGCTTGAAAATTAACTGAATTTTAATGAATCAGTTGTCAAAATAATTGGCAAGTGACTTCCTTTCCGTTGACTAAGTGATAAATTAAGTAATCTTTGCTGCTCTATACAATGTTAAGCTGAATAAATTTGAGGTTTGGACTGTTGGTCCGACAAAATAACATTTGAAGACACAACTGCGGTCTCTGGGAAACCGGCCATTTTAACTCTTTTCAAAGGTTTTGAAAAGGTTTTCCTGATTAATCGATTAATCAGGAAAATGCAGTTCCTCTTTAGTTCTCTCGTTGTTGTTTAATGAAGACCTGTG
The DNA here is from genome assembly GCF_965226575.1 of Pagrus pagrus. Taxonomy (NCBI): domain Eukaryota; kingdom Metazoa; phylum Chordata; class Actinopteri; order Spariformes; family Sparidae; genus Pagrus; species Pagrus pagrus. The sequence goes on along the minus strand of NC_140188.1, from coordinate 3,586,572 downwards.
GCAGAAACATGTTAAATTCTTTGTTGTAATTAATTTTTAAAGTTCACTTGATGAAAATACCAGATGAAACATTTTCACTGTAAGAAGATTTCCACCATCGTCGTCTGTTCTGTGGTGTAAATGACACACTGATTGCTTTTACACTTCGCCTGGTGACTCATTTGTGATAAACAGCAGATGAGCTCATGTGGGCATTGTGTGTGTGTGTGTGTGTATGCGCATGTGCACGCATGCACACACACACATCTGTTGATGTGACTGTGTGGCAGTGTTATTGTGTGTCGGTGTCGGGGTGGAGATCAGGAAACCAGGGAAATTAGAGGCACAATTAGGTTTTTAAAAGGCTTTTGAGAGGAAATGAGCTGCAGCCTGCTGGACAGATGATGGGCAGACAGAACGGAGACCGTTTGAAGTCTGATCGAATTAAATCTTGTGAGACTCCAGGGTGGAGGATCTGACCGTGGATGGAGATGAATGACGTGAATCACTCAAGTAGCAGCATGCACCCCTGTTTAAAAAACACTAACACAGTTCTGGTGATCCTTTAGTCAGTTTGTTTTAAAGAGAAACAAATCACCCTCCTTTAACTTCACCCAAACATGCGTACAGGGTACAGGCAGCAGAGTTTACAGTAGGCATGGGTCGTTGTTGATGAATCTGTCGATTAGTTTTTCAGTCTATAAAATGTCGATCAGTGTTTCCCAAAGTCCAAGATGTCGTCCTCAAATGTCTTGTTTTGTCCACAACCCAAAGATATTCAGTTTCCTGTCACAGCGGAGGAAAGAAACCAGAAATTATTCACAATTAACAAGCTGAATAACTCAAACCAGTTAAACTATTATCATAATAGTTGGCGATAAATGTCATGTGTTGACCGTGGCAGCTCTGATCAGTATCGCGCGATAAAAGCTTGAAAACGAAATATTAGCGTCATCCTCAAACATTTCTGACAATATGACTTTAATTATGTATATGCATCGCAAATCTTTGACCAAGTAGTTTTCTTATTTTGCCCATTTTGAACAACATTGTAGGTCTGCCAGTGGCTTTCACTATAATAATCTCATCTGCAGGACAGATTTGATGTTGACACAATTAGGTGGGGAATAAGAATATGTGCATAGCCTCCAACTTCTTTACCAATGACTTTAAACTGAAACATGTTTTATTGTGAGGATGGAGGTAAAAGTGCTGGTTGTGACGTAGAGATCAGGAAAGTGTGCGTACACGTGTACAGCTGGATGATTCAGTATAGATTATTAGGGGCTCTGCATGTGATGATTTGTCCCATTCAGCAGCAGACGAGCTGAATGTGCAGAGTGACGGAAATAATGCTGCTATAGTCGCAGTCAGGATCCTCCCCCGGGGCGGCTCGCTCTATGAATGTGCACACTTATGGTACCGTGATGTGCTTTGGATAAAAGCATTGAGCAAAATGACACACTCACACACACTCACACACACACTCACACACATTCACACATGTTCTTGGCCGCTGCACCACCACTTCCTCCCTGTGTTTGTATCAACAGGCTGAAGCTGCTGGGAACAAACAGACCCACCTCTCAGGAGGATGGAAACATGAGATGGATGAAGAGCATCACACTACTCATCACTGCAGTGACGTCACACACCGAATCAAAAAGAAAAAAAGACTCAAACCATCATGAGGAGGACTGTACAGCGCCACCATGGACCAGCCTCTCTTCAGCTCTCTGAGCTGTTTTAAAGCCTCTTGGATCACCTCTGAGCCAGCGCTCAGCCAGGTTTTGTCTCACTCTGTTTAGTGTAAAGGTATGAAAATAATTCACTGGTTTTTAATACGGGAAAGCTTTAATCTGTCGTTCTCACAGGGGTTTTCTGATTAAGGGAAATGAACTGAGCCTGATCCAATTTGTCCAAAAGGCCACACCTGTAGAAATGTCATTTAACAAACTATGTCTGGCTCTATAACGCCGGCTCCACACCTGGCAGGCCTCACTTATTTGTCACCACGCGTTATTGGCCTGTTTTTGTCTTGATAACATTCACACGCATATAAAAACAGAGAAAATTACCTTTCTCACATTAGCGGTGGCGTTTCTACCCACCTGAAAAGAAATGTATTTCATCACGTTGAACACGACGGGACACAAAACTAACGGTGTGGAAACGAGACGTCAGACAAGACTGTTATTGTAAGTTATAATTGGAAAAACATCATCAGACTTAATTTTCCTGCAGAACAAAATTGGATTAACCTTCACATGCAAAGCCGTCTCACTACAGACTCATCACGGCTCTAGTCTTGAAACTTTAAACATCTGTTGTGAGTGACGGCTGATCATCAGTGATCTCAGATCCATTGGTCCTCATAATGTAGAGATGGGACTCCACCCTCCAGCCTGTCCTGCTCTCTGCTTTTATTTTGTGGCTTTTAATGACTTTGTTTGTTAGATTTTACAGGGAAATACTATTGTTCATATCAGATCCCACTGAGCGAGAATACGTCTAAAGACACATGAACAGTCAGAGTTCTTCAGCTTGTTTACATGAGCTGCACTGCAGGTAGATCGGGATGTTTTTAATGTCATTTATTTTATGTTTTACGTCAGAGCCAGCTGTGCAGGCCTTCTGTCTCTGTGTGTGTGCGTGTGCGTGCGTGTGTAGAATAACTGACTTCAGTGATCATGTGGGTCAGATGTGAATCGGAGTGAGCGACTGGCTGTGAGCAACATGCCGTCGTTTGGCTGACGCTCTCACCCGGATTAACTTTAGGATCAGGTGTCTTGCTTAAAGGCACTTTGACAGAACACAATGTGACTTCCTCACATCTCCTCCTCGGCTCGAATTCTATCAAAATGCTAATTATGTTCTTAGATCAGTCGGTCCGTTTGCTTTTTTATCGAATTATGTAATTCTGCTTCATAATCAGAAAACGTTTGGTATTTTCAGTGATTCAGACGGAGCTGTCATGATCCTGATGGGCTGTGAATCATCAGCTCTTAAGAGAAAACTGTCATATCCGTCTGATACGAGTCGTCCTCTCCCCTTAGATGGAAATCTTGTTTTTAAAATTAAGTGTCAAAAAAGCTTAAAGGAACAGTTCACCCAAAGATTCAATTTCAGGCACCATCTCCTCACCCCCATGCTGATTGAAAAGTCAGGTGAAGTTTCGTAGTCCACCAAACATTTCTGGAGCTTCACAGCAAAATAGCGTTGCAGTGTTCTCGCTGGAGACTCAACAGAAACATAAAAATGTTTCCTTACAGCTCGTACAGCATAATCCAAGTCTCCAGAAGCCCTGAGATCCCAAATGAATTTGAATAGATGTTATTTACACCCCTTTTTAAATACGAAGGGGGGCGTGAGTAGATAATGACAGCAGGTTTGCTGAAAATGGAAACATTTTTCCAAAAAGTTCTGCGTGTATACGACAACGTGGTGATCCACAAAAAAGAGTGAAAATGCTGTATTGTGCATTCCAGGCGAGTCGGTGCCGGTGTAACGTTGCAGTTAAACAACAATGAAGTGAATTAAGACAAAAAGATTTCACTCTCTGCCCTTTTTAGGCAAAAACCATTATCGTGTAAGCGGCCCCTGAATTTAAATTTTTGGGTGAAATGTTCCTTTTTAAATAGAAAAAACCTGACGTACTTAAAACGAAATCAGTGGTTTTACATGAAGTCTTTTTAATTTTGTTAACAGCCAGGACTTGAAGATATAATTGTGTAATATTTGGAGATAGTGAAACATGAATCGCTCCTGCAGTAATGAACTTTTTATTGATTTTCAACGGACAGTTTGTTTTAGAGTGAACCCGTCACTCGTACCTCAGCAGACCAAGGGCTTCAGTTTGGTTTGTTTTTGAGTTTTGTTTTGTGCAAACGGCTCTTTGAATCATGTTAGTTGTAGCCTAGCCGGCTCGCCTGCGGTCGTTTGGTGACGAGCAGATAAATGAGATGCTTTAATGTTTTTGTGTTCTGTATCAGAGGAATAAATATGATGCATTTGGGTTGAAAGGAACCGCAATATGTACAGTTTTTAAATGGAGAAGAACATTCCAGAGTCGGGTGTTTGTGCAGAGTGTAGCCTGGGGGCTATGAAAACAATATGTTGTTTTATGTTTTCCTCTTTTTGCATATGGATGTTTTGTTTTTCTGAGCTTCGATGACTGATTGTATTTAAGGCAGTTAGATATTTCAGTGTACATCTGTTTCTACAATGTCTTCCTGTTTGATACATGAAATCGCTCTGAGAACTAACAAGGTTTGCCTTCCTGGATTGGTGTGTGCAGCTGTTTTCATAAAGTTATCAGGACTAGCATGAATCCCAAATTGTAGCTTTTTAATGTCGTCAAAGCCATGAATGAAATCAATATTCCCATCAGAGAGAAGAGCCCTGATGTTTGTACAGCTTTCCAAAACGTGTTCCCACATGAAATGTAAAGCACACGTCGGTTTTTGTTTTTCTCATTTAGCCAATAAATGTATTCCTCTGAGGTCTGTTTTATTTCTCAAGTCTTGTAACAAGCGTTGGGTAACAGGTGATAAAGCCCTTACATGTCCTTATAAGCTCAGTAGCAGTAATACGATTATATAAGCGTTTATAACAGCATAATTCACGCGTTAATTGTTAGATTACAAGTTTGTGTAAGTGCTAATAAATGAATCGAAGCCCTGTGAGTTTCTTCAGCATTACAAACACATTTACCAACTTAGCTATTTTGTAATTGTTAAACCTTAACTATTCTTTTTTTTGTTGCTTTCTTGAGATTAAAACATGCCTAATTCTGCATTAATTAGCTGGTAATTATTAAAAACTAACTAAACTCTATGACAGCAATATCTTGACAACCGCCGCTGTAGGATCGACACCGCCGCTTTGACGTTTACATCCGTTTGTTTTTTATATGACCTCAAGACATCAGAGCGAGAAGGATGAGGCTGCATGACATCATCCACAGGAGACAGAAATATAGTGAATATTATCGTCTAGGCCAGGAAAAAGGAAAAAGGGCGTCGATGACGTCACCAGCGTCTTTCTGACGCTACAATGCGTCAGAAAGATTTTGGACTCGGAGCAGGCGCACAAAAAGGCAAAGCGCTCTGGAGAAAAACTGAGACCGACGGGGGAAACAGTACAGAGGTGATTTACAGCATGTAGAGCATCAATATTCTCACATCTTACTCTGAAGACCAGAGGTGATTGTGGAAAGACAAACTAAAAGTGTGTTGGTGAGTTTAAATGAAGTAAGTTTTACAACGTACACTCATTTAAGTTTGGTCAAAGAGACTCTTGAATGCAGACGGTGCATGGTTGTATTTTTCTCTTTAATAAGAACCACAAGTGTAAAAATATCTCCTTTAGTCACATTTCATGAGTTTGTTTATTTATTTAGTAGACTGGGTCGTGAAAACGCGTCTTTATCTACGGGGTCTCGGACTCTCTTCTTGATGTACAAAGTCATAATGAGAGAACGGCCGGGGCTAGCTGGTTATCACGCTAGCTTCAGTAGATGGTGCAATCTTACATATTGTTCCTTTAAATGCCTCACAATCCGACAATAAACATGTTTATTAAGCATCTTATTAATGCTCATTACATGGATCTTAATATACATTTTCTTCTGGATGTTTGAGACAGATAATAATGTTCAGAGGCAGGTTGAAGGTTTTCTGCATCCATGTTGGATTAAAACCATCTGTACTGTAATATGTGCAGGTAATAACACAGCTGCACACACACACACACACACACACACACACATGTCTGCTCATTCTGCCCTGTGCACACTGTGAATACCCAGATGCCTGTTGTTGTGTTGGACTCTCTCTTGTGACCTTCACTGCTGCAGGACAGGAAGAAGAATGACCGCAGCTCCTCTGTTCATCCTGTTAGCAGCACATAATGAAGGTTAGAAATCCCCCTCAATGCACAGCCTCGTTTTATGGCCGCAGCCTGTGACTCATCTGGAGGAAAAGCTGTTTTTTTTTTTTTTTTTCTATGGTTTTGATGTGTGTTTTGTGCGCTCCTCCAGCGACCAGCTGCTGTGCGGCTCTGACAGGCTGGAGGAGAAAATCCGCGGCGGTGATAATTTGTGGATGAAGCCGCATCTCTCCCATCTTCTGCTGCGGGACGTTTCTCTCAAACTATGACCCAATCGTTGGGTGTTGCGTACTTTCAGCCCCTCCTCGTCCGGAGCTGCGTCAAGGCGGACGGAGACACGCGGAGCGGCGCCGGAAACACGGACGAATCTATTTCAAAATAAGAGTAGACTTTTTTTTGTTTCTCCCCTTCTCAAAAATAATGGTCCAGCTGGTGTTTTCGTCCAAGTGGTAGATGTAATAATGATCCGTGAATGGAGACGGTTTATATGCATTATAAACTTACACCAGGGTTAGGGGACTTTTTCAAATGTACATAAAATTTGATTGGTGGACACAGACTCGTTATAATTTAGGATATTTGTGAGGTTATTTCACAGATTGGACTTCAGACTGCTCCCTCCTGATTTGTCACAGCATTCAGCATCAGAGCTATTTGCTGACGAATGCATTAACTTTAATTTTCTGCCCAGCACAGCGTTAAAAATGATTCCAGTGTTGTGAAAAACACCCAAAAGTAGAGACGTTATGATTAAATATTACTTTGGTAAACGTGAAAGTCACCCATGCAAGTAGTACGTGAGTAAAAGTCTTAAAGTAGCTGGTAGTAAGTGTACTAAAGTATCAAATAAAAATAACATTACACATGTTTGTATGTATTTACTGAATGCTGCTGGTCGACCAGTTAGCTGCCTGGCCGATCATTGGCTCCAATATTCAGTATTTTTCTGGATAGCGATTGCAGATTTATAAATTGAATATGCTCTGATGCAGCGTGCAGTTGGCAAAATAATCAGTAACTAAAGTTTACAAATAACTGTAGTGAGTAAAAAGTACGATATTTGCCTGCAAAATGTAGTACAAGTACCTCAAAATGAAACTTGTGTACAGTATCAGAGTAAATGTACTCGGTTACATTCCATCACTGACTATAACAGAGACAGACACTGTTACTTATCCAGGTTCATTCACTGGTTAATGAGTCTTACAGTTCAATACATTTGGCATTTTAAATGCCATCAACCTGTAAACCCTCTCTGATGGTGGATAAACACATTGCATGTACACACTTTTTATCAACTTAGCCTCCTGGATATTATCATCTCACTTTATTCAAGTTAATCGAGCTCAAATGGAGCTAAAGACAAACTGTTAATTGGCTCATTAATCTAAACAACATGAGGTTCAGTATTAATTGATATTGCACGTTCACTGACGTGGTATTGGCCCCGTACTGTAATATATAATATAATATACAATAAGTGCAGGTAGTTCTAAGTGTTAAAAAGGCTGCTGGTCTTACTGTTATTTAATGTAACGTCTCATTTGTTGTTTGCTTTCCTCTTTCATCTGTACTTTGCGCTGCAGTTAAAGTCAGTTTTATTTTGAAAAGTCTCGCCGGAAACGCGGTGTTTAACCGAGGCCAGCCTGACAGCGGTCCCATCCAGCTGATGCCAGGCTCAGCCTCCCTGAGTTCAGTTTGCCCGGTGCGCACCGAGGACTCACAGGGGTCAGGGAGCTCCTGCGGACTCGGCACCGGAGGAGGCGGCGGGACCCGAGCAGCTGCCCTGCGGCTCAGACTGCACCCTCCACCCGCACCTTGAGGAGACAGGAGCCGGCAGAGGGCAGAGGGGGACAGCTGGCTCTGCTGTCCGGACTCAGATGAACACACAACAGTCAGCGGAGGAGAAATCTCTGGTTACGGTTTTAGCGCTGACACCGAGATGAAAGCGGCCGGCAAGCAAGTGACCGTGACCGCGGACAAGCTGAACGGGGACATGAAGCGGAGGCCGAGCTATCCCGGGGAGCTGCGGGCCAAACACGCCAACATGTCAACTAAGATTTGGGTGAAAGTCGCGATGGCGATCGTGTATTTCCTCTGCGTGTCCGTGGCCGCGTTCATCCTGGTGATTTACTATGTGTTTTTCTGGACACCCGACCAGCCGCACAACAGCACCAGCACCGAGGCATTCAACCGCACCGAGTGCGCACCGCTGTCGGGATGACTATATAGCACGCACGCACGCACGCACACATCTACACACATTATGTAGGTGACTGCACACACCTGACATGCGGCTGCAGCAGGGACGGATGGATGCGAGAGACATGACCGCATCCAGAGTTTGGGATGCTGACTGAGGACGGAGAGGGCAGGTGCTGCCGGGATGCATCAGCGTTCCGCATGCAGGAGGCAGGTGGGGAGGGGGTGACTGTTGTTTTATCGCCAGCTTTACCCAAACACCCTGTCCTGAGGGGGGCTCATATGTTTTAGCATTTCCTTCTCACAGACCCGCAGGACGTGTTTAGTCTCAGAAACCCCCCTGAAAGGATGTTTGATTGTCTCTGTTCTTGATTTAATGTTGGGATGTGTTGTGGAGGATAAGATGGTGGTTCTTCTGGAAGTCATACCCACATCCTTTAATTCATGGATGAGAGGATGAGCACAGACATGTAGGAGGCCTTCAGAGTGACTGCAGGTGAACCAGAACTCTTTAACTGCTGCTGAACTTTAGTTCAAAGCTTCCTGCCACACACAGTAACACTTAAAGAGAGGCTGTCTTAAATCTATTCTGTGTTCCTGCAGCCTCAGTGGAGCTGCAGCCATCGATTAGTCTCTCGATTAATCAATTTGCTGTTTTGGTCTATGAAATGTCAGAAAATGGTAAAAAAAAATGTGGATCCGTGTTTCCCAAAACCTAAACTGACGTCCTCAAATGTCTCGTTTTGTCCACAACTCAAAGATATTCAGTTTACTGTCGCAGAGGAGGAAAGAAACCAGAAAATATTCACATTAAAGAAGCTGGAGTCAGAGAATCTTGATGTCTTTCTTTAAAAGACTTGCTGATTATTCGATTACCAAAATAGTTGTAGACTAATTAAACAGAGTGATTAATCGTTGCAGCTCTAAAATTGATTAAAACGAGTCATCTGAAGACGTAACTTTGGGTTCTGGGAACACATTTTTCATAATTGCCTGACATGTTGAATAAATAATTGCTTTTAATTAATCGATAAAGACAATAGTGGTCAGATGCAGCCCTGAGCCTCAGTATGTGGTGGAGCTGTGATATCGACAAAACAGATATTGGATTTGATTTGTTTGGCAGATTCTCATTGTTAACGTATTTATCGCTGCCCTTCGATTACATCCTCACGTTGGACAGTTTAAAAAAAGTCAACGCAGCAGAACCAGATTTATAGTCTCCAGAGGTCTGGTACACTGCATTGTTCTAACTCCCTGTCCTGTACTGGTCCTGTGCTGGTCCTGTACTGGTCCTGTGCCCAGATGGCCTGCTCAGTAATCCATCCATGCTTTAACTCTTGCACTTTGTGGGGATTTTAAAGGAGACGTATTCTGCTCATTTTCAGGTTCATCAGTTTATTTCGTGTTCCTATTAGAATAGTTTTACATGTATGAATACCCAGTCTGCTCTGATTGGTCCGCTCACACAGGCCCGAGCCAGCACCGCTCACCGTGACTCCGGTTGGCTCTGTCGTGTTTTCAGCTTCCAGTTAGCTTCACTTTTAGCATGAATATAGGTGTAAATTATGCAAATGTGTGACATGGTGACGTCGTGTGATGTCACAAAGTCACAGAATTAAAGGCGGGACTACTGATGAGGTGTTCAGGAGCAGTGTTCTCTGTGGGAAAGAGGAGCTTCTGTTGGCGTGGACTTTGGGCTTTTTAACTTTAAAGACCTTCTACATGCACAAGAACCTATTTAACACACTGAAGGAAAGGAAAATACTGAAAAAGCATAATAGGTCTCCTTTGAAACATCACTCTGCCTCGTCAAGAACCTTTTTAAGCCCACAAAAGACCCCTTAGCACTCTTAAGACCCCCCTCAAAGACACTGAGAACCCGATTCCTGCCTGAAAATCTCAACCTCCCTGAGGAACAACCCAAGGGATCCCTGAACCCTCTTAAGTACATTAGAAAACCATTAAGAACACCACCAAGCAACCAATCGAGAACTGTTGAACCCCCGAATGCACCATATAAAGAACCTCTTAGAACCCCAAAGATTCTGCACCTCCCTCTAAAACCCCTTCAAGAACTGCTGATCTCACCTGAAGAAGCTCGGAGACCCTCCAGGACGTCACTGAGATCCACCGCTCTGCACTGACGGAGACTTCTTTTTCAGATATGCCTAAAGAGGAATGATGGACTCTCTTTTTCTTTCGTTCTTTCTCTCCACAGCAGGATGCTGTTTGTATTCAGGTATCTAGAGGAACTTAAAGCGATACTGTACTGTAGCAGAAGTAGCCTAAATTGTGATCTCCGGTAGATCGTAGCTGTATGAAACGCGAGGCGATCACTCTATACTCTCAGTAGTTGCAGCAATTTTACCTTTTTAGAGCAACTTTTGTCTTGCGTCACCTCACAGAATGAGCTTAGATATTCAACGTACCTCTTCTTAAAGACACAGTTTGTTCACCTCACTTCCTGTTCATAATTTAGGCTACGATCCTTAAATCTACTAGACTGTTTTATTTACGATGTAGCCTTGAGAAGTTATTGTTATGATATGATAAACTATGCATTTATTCCAGTGTGGGTGTCGTCATTCCGGCTGCTGTCAGCACATGAAGAACCCCAGACGGTTTCATTCTGCGCTCATATAACAGAAGGACGTTTCACTGGAAAGGCCAAGCTGACGTCAGCTGAGAGCTATTTTGAATTTTACAGCTGAAACATTTCAGCTTTTATAACATAACCCTCTGTGACATTTTCGACATCCACTTCCTGTTCAAATCTGTGCTGTTAGGTTCAGGAATTACACCAGGAAGTATAACTTGTATGTAATATAATATAATACTTGTGTAAAAGTACGTTCAGCCTCTTCAGCAGGACAGTTGCTTGGCCTTCTCCTCAGCCCCTGACCTTTCTCATGTTTATCTAATTATCATGCTTTAGTAACTCAAAGAGTGTTTGTCAAGTCTCCTCTGATGATGAGGAAACATCCTCAGGCAGAGGCTGCAGTTTTATGAGCAGCAGTGTTTTTTATTTTTTGACACACTTCTTGTTGGAATGAAATCTTTCAGACTACGTAAACTATAAATCTGTGACTGTCCTGATACAGTCTTTTAGGCTCCAGAGGTTTGGTAGGAATCAACAGCGAATATAAAAAAAAAATTTGATTTGGTAATTTAATCATGCTTAATTTTAACAACAGCTACTTTGATCTGCTCACCTTGCTTCCTTCAGCTCTTCTTCCACCTCTGGTCTCTTTATTGCACACAGTTTGCCTTTACTGATTTGTTTATTTAGCATAAACAACAAAACAACAATACAAATATCCAACTCCCAAAATTAAAAACCGAATATCTACCCAACACATGAATAGTTTAATATTCGCCTGCTCAGTTCCACATACAATAATTCAGTATTATCATCTATTGATGGTGATGGTAACACGAGTCGAGCTGTAACCATGTCAGATTTTAACAACACGATTTTTGTGGCCAAACAAATTTGTGATAATGAAATTATCTGGATATCTACAGACATTTGACAAAAGAATGCTACCAATCGAATCTATCTTGAACTTTGTTTACTGTGTTTTTTCTCATATTTTGTAAAATAAACGACCCTTAATAGACGAGTGGAGAGAGAGTCTGACCAGAACTGAAGAACAGTTTCACTCACCAGAAGAGCTCATAAACAAAAGATACACAAGGCCGAACGACTTTGCTGGATTATTAACACGATATCAGTATTTCATTTTTTAATATCACGGTTATTGTGAATATCAGGATATTGTTACACCCCTAAATACAATATTTTAATGCAGTTTTATAGAGAGGTGATGAAATAACAATGAATAATGAAATATAAGACTAGAAAAACTACACGCCCAACAGTCCTGTAAGTGACGACGTCTTGTTTAAAGGGGCACTATAAAGAAATTCAAACTCAGAATTTTGATATTTACAACATTAATGAGGAAATTATACAAACTCTGAAATGTAATTTTCTTTGATAACTGAATAAACAAGCTGTTGTCAGAGGAAGATAAGGTTCAGAACACTGTTTGAAACTAGAAAGGTGGCAGGGTCCGCCACATATAAGTAAAGTAAAGCAGTATGAAACTGTGTTGTCCTTTAAGGTCCGTTTGTTTATTCAGTTTATTCAGTCATGAAACAAAGAGAAGTTGTTTACTTAATTTGTTTAGGCATAAAAAATCAGTCAATAAATCTCTTCACTGAGCGGTGAACAACATCAGAGAACTGCCTGCTTTATATAATGTTTAACATACATTTTAAAATATTTTAAATCTAAAAGAATTTCCAATCTGAAACTTTATTTCAATGTCTATGAATGTATTTATTAAGTTTTGGTGATTGGGTTGGAGTTTATCCAAAGTTCATATGAGGCTTTTGACTCACCAAGTGGGGATCTTCTGAAGTCGTTTCAGTTCAGTTTCTTTGTGTTTTCCTTGCTGAGCTGCACCGGAGGAAGAGGAACACAAGGAGATTTTTCTAGTACACATTCCTTCTTGGCTTGTAATAACGCCACCACCATCCCCAATGTCAACCTTGGACGTATCTGTGGTTTGTAAAAAAACATTAATTGCTAACATTATATCTGGGAGACTGGGCTGAACTTCATTGTTGGAAGTACAAGGGAATATCTTTGGGTTGTGGATAAAAACAAGGTACTTCAGGACCTCATCTTAGACTTCAGCAACATTTAATCAGAAAATAATCCACAAATTAATGAAGAGTAATCGTTCGTTACAGCCCTTTGAAAATTTCCCACAAAAAAGTGAAGGAGTTTCATTTGACAATTTTATAACAATTTATTACAACCAATAATGAAAAAGCCTAAGAAAACAGCTGTGAAAAATAAAAGAAAGCCTAAAATTGGAAGATGGTGTAATGTACAATTCATCTGACGTGTTTTATTGTAAGTAGAGGTCAGGTCAAACTTATACAGCAAAGTGCTCTTGAGATGGAAATATAGTTGAAACTAAAATAAACAGGTAAAAACTGAGATGGACCATGGTCATAGTTAAGATCTTTTGGTTCGAATGGACTGTTTAGTGCACAGCAACTGCTGTTGGTGTGAATGCGCCCTTAATAATCAAGAGGACTTAAACACACACACACACTCACAAAACCTCCTCTGTGTGCTCAGGGGAGTTGACTGTATTATTTGTAATAACACAGCACAAACTGTGTGTGTGTGTGTCTGTTAAGTTAGCAGCTGAAGTTGTCAGCAGTCGTTCTTCCTCGCAGGCTGCAGCAGCCACGACCTGGAGGCGAGCACGTATGACTCAGCAGAGCTCGCCGTCCTGTCCGGACTGCAGCAACAACAAACAACAACACCCTGCTGCAGTTTGTTAACACCTCTCTGTCAGTCATTCACACTTCCTTCCTCTCCTCTTCCTCTCTCAGCCTCTGTGGGTCCAAAATGAGCCGGCCGGAGGGAAATCTGAAGTAGAAATTCTCATCATTATTCATTTATTAAATCTACTGTCACGCAGAATAGGAGCAGTGTTCTTCATGATGTTTCATGAACTCATCTGAGAGCGTCAGGAGGCGAATCAACACAAAGCTGATCTCCAACTGTGACGTGACAGGAATGTGTTTCAGAGAGCAGGTTTCTGTCGGACAGAAGAGCTGCAGCACAAACTCTGAACTGCTGAACTCAACGTGAACATCAGCACAGGTAACGACACATTGCCAGGATCTGACAGGTGAAGAGTGGCTGTGGAGGATCACTGGATTCCCTACATACTGAATTCAGTGTATTTTTGTTGCATGGTGGCAAGTGGTTTTCACATGAAAGAAAACATTGTTGCACAATAAAGTTTTCTTTATATCTTTTATTCCACAAATGAAATTCATGAGTGAAACTGAATTTGCAGAACTTCAGCCTGAATTGAACCTTTACAGCTCTGACAGCAAATGATTAGAAAGATGCAAACAAATTTAGTTTTTAAAATGTATTCATTCATCATTATTTATTATTATTACGCCATTACATCATTATTTATTATTATTACGTCATTACATTATTATTGTTATTATTACGTCAGCAGGTACAGAAATTAATCCCTCGTCTTCCAGTTATGAGGTCACACTGCTGAGATGTCTGGAAAAATGGAGGCAATACAGTTTGCAGCTGCTGGTTTGTCTAAATTCACTGAAACCATCACCGTCTCTGCACAGCCCAACTTTTTACACAGGTTCTTGAAAACTGTCAGCAGCCACCAGTACACCCTCTCTTTCTCTACATCTGAAGGGCTTGGAACACACTTTGCCCACAGAGGAGAAGATCCTCCAGATGTCGCTAGGTTTTTCGTGGAGTTGTCAGGTGAGGTTTTTTTGTGTTTTTTTTAAAGCTACCCTGGACATCAAGGTAGCCTCCTGCAACCAATTAGCTTTTGAGGACAATTTATAGCCCCCAGTGGCCTCATGGTTACGAGGAAAGGAAACCGGAGCATCCCAGAGAAACCCAATGTCACCAAATATGACAACTCACAAATGTCACCAAAGAGGCAGATGGTGATGTCAACAGATGATCTTTTTAGGCAGCCATAAAGTCATCAATCTTTGCTCTACTTCTGAAGGGCTTGGAAGAAGAAGAACCTGCAGATGGCGCTAGGTTGATTTGGTGGTGTTGTCTTTGAAAATGGCCTTTTTGAGGTTTTCTAAGGATCCGATGTTTAAATCTGCACCTTCGACCTTTGCCCATGTGGCTTCAAATAGTCGCTAAATGTTTAGGAATAACTTCGACTGACTGCTTTCATCGCTGCTTTCATCGCTGAGGTCCAGGACAAATTTGGCCCTTAGCTTGGCTGCAATGTGGCAAATGGCTGCTTTGGCAAAACCCTTTGCAAAAAAGGTTTTTATCTTGCTGCGCACTTCAGTTTGCCCTTCTGTTTGAGTACTGGACTGGGACTTGCAACGTCCGTCTGTTCTGCAATCAACTCAGCAATATCATCTGCAACAACTATAATCTCCTGACAGATTTCGGATTTCAGTGTCTCATACAGTGGCACGTCCTCCAAAACAGGTTTTGTGATGTTATGCAGTTCTTTCCCAATTATACTCTGGACAGCTTTAGATGTTGCTTTCACAAGGCTGTCCTGCACTGTTGTGACTGATGACCAACAGCGATCATCAGTTTCTGCAGACTTTAGATTTTCTTCCTTCTGACGCTAACGTTATGCCGGCATGTTCCGGCATAGCGTCAGCAAAGTTCTGAGTAACAAGTCTATAGGGGACATTGTACAAGTTCTGCATGTGAAGCTCTGCATGGCTCTGAAGAAAGTCCAAAATATCTTGAGACATGGATGTTTTGATGTCTAAAAGCAGGTCTGCCAGCATAATCCTCGTGGCCTCATGGGGGGATCCAGACTTCAACATTTTCCAGGAAGGTTCCTGGCGTCATCCTTTGAAGAAAGCATTCATCCAGTTTTCGAACAGCACGTTGGCTCCTGTGTCTGAGTGGTGTCCTGTGTTTTTGTCGCATCCATGGTGACTGCTGCTGTTTTCTGATCCATCATCTTTGGGTACTCTGTGAACTCCTTGGCGAAGTTTCCACGTACTGAGTTGATCGTCTTAACACCAGCAGCAATCAATCCCACAACCGAACGTGTGTGTATGTTGACTCCAGGCAACTATGAACAAACGTAACCATGGAACAGAAGTTGTTATGATTAACAGTAAAATAATTGGTGCTGTGGCTTCATTTACAGGATTTGTTCATTAATTGACAGATATTTAGTTTTTTTGAATAAACACGTCATTCATCATCTGTCTAGAAATGTCAATTATCCACTTTTCTGTGAAGACACACGTGCAAGACAGTGCGTTATCATTTTGGATTAATTATTAAACATTTTACACATAAAAGTATGAAAGAAAATTAATTTTCCCCTAAACTAGCAGTTAGTAATTATGTAATGATGTTGAAATGACCAAGCGCTCATGGGTTTGAAGGTTAACATGTTGACGTGCGTGTTGTGGCTGGTGTGATCCCATCAGACTACTGTTAATTATTCTCATCATATTCGAACTGGAGTAATTTTTTGTGGTGTACGAGGTGATTTGATGGATGCTGCTGCGTCCCCTACAGGCCGGTTGGTTCAGAGCCAAAAACTCAGTCACCTTCAGGCACAAAGCTGCAAAAGGACAGATTTTCTATGTCAACACACATTTTATCAGCAAAAGGTTACAGGAGTGACATGAATTTTATCAGCTCAAAATGAGATGCTGCTGAATCACTCTGTTCGCCTGGATTCAGTTAATGTCTGAAGCACTTTGGATTTGCACTATTCTACCTGAAAGTTGTAGGATAAAGCTGAATTGATTTATTGAAGAAAACTGACTAATCATCTTCACTGTTATTGTAGCTCTAAATATACAATATCTTGTGTTGTTAAAAGGGCGTAAATGTACACTGTGAAAAGAGTTTTTATTTCCTCCTGATGTTTCATTTGGATGACTTGGGTTGTTTATTATTGGAGTGTTATGAAGTTGTGCCTGTTTATTCTGTCCGGTCTGACAACACTGCATACTGTAACAACATTTGTATGTGGTTAAAATCACAAAAAATAGTATTTTTGTGCAATTACTGTGCAAATGACTGATAAATCTCTAGTTTCATGAGTTTATATTTCAGGCTCTCAGGAAATAAAACCTGTAAATTTGTGAGGTGTGATGAAACAGCACAGCTTATCTTTTTAAAGTGGACTGCTCCCTCTTGTTCACCACCTTTGTCCAGTACACTGGACCTCCTGTCTAAGTAATAAACCCAGCCAGTGATCACTGGTGATGAAGCTCTGCTCTGTACGATCCAATCCAAACGGTCATTACTTTGGTGGGACGGTGGAAACCAGTAAATTGTTTTTAATGCTATTATAATAATAAGAAATTCAACAGGCTCTTATTAACATGCATAAGAAGTGTATAAACTATTTATTATGCTATCTGCTGACAATGATAGGACTTAAAAGGCCCTTATTACCTATTAACTGAGCTTATTACAAGAACTTTAATATACAGTGTTAAGTAGCATAATGAACATGTTCATTAGATAATAAGATATTTATAAGCACGTATATATTTTTATATATATAAAAGGTCCTATAGGACATTAATAAAAAGTGTTAAAGGAGGATAATACAGATTTGGCAAGTTTCTTCTGAAGAGGAAAGCTGGAAAAGAGCAAGCATGCTCAGCAAAACATCCCCCAGGATAAATAAAGACTGGAAATAAATTTGGAGAATGTACGAAAGGAATCAGCCATTTCAGCACATTCACAGAATATTGATCTCAGTTTGCAGCGTGACAAGAAAAAGACGCTGATACAATGAGAATTTACAGATTTGCTTCAACAGCAGGATTGATCACAATGAAACGAGACTGCTCTCTCTCTCTCACACACTCACACACTCACACACATTTTCTTTGTCATGAAGTTATCATTCAAAGGGCTCAATGTCAAATTGTTTTATATCAGAAAGATCAATTTCATAACGTAACATTTGTGGAAGTGGAGACGTTTTCGTCCTCTTAAAGTTGAGCTGAAATGAAAATGACTGTTTAACCCTTTCAGATCACATCTATGGTCATATTTTTGTACCAATCTAACAATATACGCCAAAAAATGTTTTTACAAAAATCTATTCGGTCCATTTTTATATCAAAATCAGTCATTGTTTCTTCCTGTACAACTCAATGTCATGTGCACTCACATAAACTCCGCTCAACCAACAATATTCTGTCATCCAGCCATCAATCAATCAATCAGCTACGTAGTTAGGCCTTATAATTCATTTTGTTGGATGGTATTTTGTCCCAGAAAAATTGTCATTTTATGCCACTTATATAAAGATAATATAATGATAATATGATAGCATATTAATGCCAGTACACCCTTTCAAAGGGCAATGACCTTTACATGTTTAATAATATTCAGACATTGAAATGTGAAACAAATATTAAAATACTAGAAAAATAGAAAAAAAAATAGATAGATAAGACAAATAAAATAAATCAACGCGACTGTGTGAAGGACTGTGCGGTGGATTCCTCCTCCGTTAAGTCCAGTTCTTAAAGTGGCCTGGCGTCACAACGCGAAGTGAACTCGGCCATGTTGGGAAGTCCGTGCACCACGCAACAGCTGAGGGCGCTGCGGGAGATCTCCATGTCACAGGCCTCAGACCACACATCCGTCATCACGTCGTAGTACTCCACGTTATAGGAGGTGGTGAAGCCGTTGAAGCCGCCCACAACAAAGAGCAGGTCGTCGATCACTTCGATGCCGAAGTTGCTGCGGGGGGTCGACATGGAGGACACCTCGTGCCAGGTGTTGGTGCGGGGATTGTAAGACTCAGCGCTGCGCAGACAGGCGCTGCCATCGAAGCCACCGACCTGTGAGAGGAAGTGTTGAATAAACAGTTTCTAAGCACATGGCACTATTATTACTACTATTACGTACTCACTGCAAAGACGCGGTCTGCATATGTCACGACGCCAACTCCACTGCGCTGGCTGCTCATGGGGGCGATCACCGTCCACTGGTTGGTTTCCGGGCTGTAGTATTCGCAGGTTTCCAGGCACTCGTTCCCATTGAACCCTCCACAAATGTAGACCTAGGAAGAACATTAAAGTTATTAACTATCTAACTAACTACTAAATTTACCAATATAAGCAACTATTCTGTCGCCCCTGAAGAAAGTCCCCAGACTCCCTTAAAAAATTGCGGTCAGTGTGTCAGGTGTGAACTGAAGGGTTCTGAGCTGTCCACCTGTGATTGGATCACTCAGGATGGATGTTAATACCAGGTCTGAATTCCCTCTAACTCTTGTTCCAAGCAGGTAGACAATCAAATCAACAATGTTCAGTCAGCACCGTACATCTCTCTGTTACTACTCCCAGCTGCTCTTCCACTTCACCCACCTTGTCGTTGAGAGTTGTGCAGCTGGCGTCGCTCCTGATCTCATGCATCGATGGAATGACAGTCCACTGGTTGGTGTCGGGCCTGTAGCGCTCTGCAGTCCTGAGGCGTACATGCCCATCAAGACCTCCCATTGCATAGATGCATCCGTTCAGCACAGCGATAGACACATAGCAGTGGCAGAAGTGCATGGGTGCCACCTCCTGCCAGGTGTGTGTGCTCAGATCCAGCCTGCAAACACTGTTGAAAGACCCCATCCTGTCAAAGCCACCGACACAGTAGATGTACCCGTCGAGGAAGGCAGTGCCGTGATAGGCACGAGGGCGCTCCTGGTTGTTGGTCAGGTTGATCCAGAGGTCAGCGCGGATGTTATACGCCTCGATGCAGTTAGTTGGATCACCCCCGCTCCAGCCTTCGATGGCCAACAGGATGGCGTTAGGCAGGCGAGGGCGAGCGACAGAGTCACGCTTGACGAGGGCAGGTGAGGTGAGGCGGTCTTTGTTGTCCATGATGTCTTTCACCATTTGACAGCACTCAGCGTTGCTCTTTACTAGCTCATTGGACATCACAGTTGTCCCCAGGTGATCCTGACTCATCAAGGCCAGTCAGACCTACACGGAGAAAACAAGAGAACATCTTTGAATTGAACTGCAGTGGCTTCACCTTTCCAAGTACAGCTCTCAGTCTGTTTGTAGTGGAGCTGCAGGTCTGAAAGCACCCAGGTGGTCTTACAATATTGATGTTTCTGCTGTCAGCTAAATCCAAGCTAAAGCTAGTGGCAGAACTTATCTTAGACAAGAGCACAAGCAGGTGTCCTTGTCTTTCTTCAGGTCTGTGGGTGATCCATTGAAGGATGGCCTCGCACACCGTACTCTCCTCTCTCACGTCGAGGTCTCTTTCCAGGATGGCAGTGAGTTCCTGCACAGTGAGATCCGGAAACTCTTCACTGGAAACGACCTCCTCAAAGTGATCAAGGATGAACTGGTAGGCCTTTCTCTGCAGCTCAAAGCAGGGGCAGACGTTGGTGAACTGCCAGATGCCGATGCAGTTCTCCGGGCTGAGCTGCTCCTCCAGGAAGTTGCAGCAGGCTCGTACTATCTTCATGATGTTGAACTGATCGGCTGCCATCAGCAGCTCCTGTACGTTTTCCTCTGTCACAGAGAGAGAGCCGGTGTACGCAAACTCAATGATGATCTGCATCATGTCAGGAGACAGGCCTGGGATGTTGAAGACCATGCAACTACACTGGCTGCATGAGATACGCCTCTTGTTTTTACGTTTTACATCTCTAAATATTTTTTTAATTCGATACCACAACTGCCCTCGTGCGCAGAAGACAGCTCAGTAGCGCCCCCTAACGCCCACCTTATGGCTTTTCGCTCTTACATGTATTTTTTTACATGTAATGAAAGAGCGCCATAAGTTTGATTTTGAACTAAAATTAACACCTACATGTGTGTTTGGAAGTTTTTTCACCACTAGTCTGAAAGAAGATGTCATGGCCGCAAAAAAATCACAAAATTAATTCATACAAAATTATTATATGTGTTTCTTAAAATTATTTTATAAATTAAATTAACTCACATTCAGTGTTTGGAGTTGTAGCAGGTTGATAAGATAAGATTTAAACTCTTTCCTTGTTTGTTTTGACGAGTCAGGTGATAGCTGGAGCCATAGTTACCTCTGTAACGCATTGAGTGTTTGTCTCTCTCAGACAGTTAATACTGAAAGACGAGGTGCAGAGCTGCTGAGCTAGTTCTGTATTTTGGTATATTTGATCATATGTACATTTATATGTTTCTCATATTTCACATTGAACAATTCATGTCGAACTGGTATCAAGTGCGGTTGATGGTCATTATGAAGAGGTCAATATAAAGTTCTGTAAAGTGAATGTTTGAGGGATGTTGAGGCCAGAGACGGTCCAGCCTGGGTTATGTGTGGCAGCAGTGTGTTGAGAGAGAGGAGGAGATACAGGCTCTCATCACTTTGACCTGCTCAGCTCCATTCAAGCAGATAACGTGTGAGACTTCTACAGCTAAGAAATTTAAATGGGGAAAATGATTAAAGACATTTAATTTGGTATTTAAATATTTATTTGTCTTTGTAAGAATTCAAAGAACATATTTAAAGCACACAGATCAATGCCCTTTTCTATTGTCAGTTGCTTCCTCTGGCCAGCAGGTGTCACTGTTGTCATACTGGAAATACAGCATTCAGCTCTGAGTCACACTTTGGGCTTAAATTTCCTAAAAGACAGTCTTTCTTTCTCCAGACTCTTTGAGGTTAAACTGGTCCCATTAAGCTTATTTCTTATCATCTGGTGCAGGTTTGTTCAGGTTGTTTTTAATAATAACAATACATGTAGAAACAAATGAGTCAGAGTATTCAAACAAAGCTCAATAGCCTTAAAAAAAAGAAGCAATATACTAAGGACAGGATTGAAAAATAATATAAAATCAGATACTAAAGCATCCAGATAGAAGTACACATGGATCATACAAATAGAGTTTAATACCTTAAGAGTAAAATTTACAAAGCAGTCTGAAGGTAAATCCTCACTCCGGCCTCTTTAGATTTCATATTGTAAAGTCATGTTTTTTCCTCTGTTGCTGCACCTCGGTCGGATCAGTGGGAGAAATACTCACACTTACTGAAGTAAAATGATCAATAGCACAGCTGACACATACTCTATTTCAATTAAAGATCCTGCCTTCAACAGTAAAAGATCAAACCTATGAGAATAAAAATACACAAAGTACAAAAAGGTTTCATCATGCAGAATGGTCCATTTCAGACTCATATGTATTAAATGACCAGATTACGGTTATTGATGCACGGAGGTGTAGTAACACGTGAATGTGAGGCCTATTTTAACAAGTTTATAAACTGCCAGGTTAATCCATTAATATCATTATTCATTTGTTAATAATATTTTAAATCTGAATCAAATGAATTTAGTTGAGTAAAAAGTACAATATTTCCCTGAGATATGTAGGGTAACAGTATATAGTAGTGTTAAGTAGAAATACTCAGTACCTCAAAGTTGTACTTAAGTACAGTTCAGTACAATTCATTTAAATTTCACCACCAAGTATTTTTTTCCACTTGTATTTCATGATATAGTATTTTATTCTTTTAATAGTTTTGTTTTAATAGCTAAAAACTGCACTCAAATTGTTTTGGTTATTTGGTTATTATTGAATGTGAATATAGAGGAATAAATAAACTCATTTCAAAGTTGTCAGAACATCACATTACTTTGTGGATGCATAGTAACAACAGATTTACAGTAAAGTCATTAAACAGATTTGTAGTGCAGTTTGTCACATGTTATTCAGAGCTGTAACAGAGTTCCTTATCTTCTTAAAATCTGTGTATGAAGCTTTTATGAGCCGCTGTTCTGTATACACAACCTGTTTTTTGTGAAGTGGCTTGTTTTAAATGGAGAAAAAACAACTGAAAGAAAAATATAAAAGGCAGCACTATTTCACAATGACCATCACTGTATTGACTCAGTTAACCAGGGAACAGTCAATAAAATAACAGCTGTCCTGCTGACCTACAAAGGCAAACACAGCATGGAAGGGGGGTGTCGTTGAGTTGTTTTTACCCATTAACATGATATCTAACGTGTGTTAGCAATAACAATACTCACCTAATAAATTATGACTTTATGACTTGACTAGATTTTATTCCTTTGAATTTGTTCTTTCTACAGGCTTTATAAAACAGTCACTCCAGTTTCCTCATTACACTAATGCTCAGTCTGTGTCAGCACCCTCGCCATCATCGTCATCTTCATCCTCTAGCAGCAGCCCCTCCGTGTCAGAGTCTGATTCCTCCCTAAAGTCGAGTCTCAGCTCAGGAGAGGTGTAACGATGAAACGCCCTGAACATCTTACAGGAGCCTGGTGCCCTGACTTGCTCAAGTTCAACAGGGCTTCGTCTGGTCTCTAAGAAAGGTCCCCCAACAGCTCTGTCCTTATGTGACAACATAATAAGCTCTCCATCTTCCAGGGAAAATGTGTTCCTAAGCACCAAGGGGCTGGACATGAAGCACGGCTGCAGCGGTGCAACAGCAGACTGACAAATGTGCAGGTTCTCACTGACCACAAGGTAAGGATGTTCTGATCTGGGCTGGAGCAGCAGGTGTCTGAAGGACAACCATCTCCAGAAACCACTGAGAGGTTTGTTTGTTTGGGATTGGTTTGGAGAAGTTTTAGAGGTGTTTTTCCTCTGCAGCCAAACAGAGAGCCACCTTCTCCAGACTGTTCTGACTCTCCAGCCTAGCTGAGAGTCCGGTGGCTGCTTGGCATCATCGCTTCCTGTAGAACGCCTTTCCTTCAGGATGGTGAGCATGCTTGTTGCAGTTCTTGTCCTCCTCCCAGGCCTAAACTGGCAGAGCAGCAGCAGGTTGAGATGACTTTGGGATGACTTGAAACTGATACTGAACTGTTCCTCTCTTGTCCCCAGCTTCAGAGGGCTCGTCCTGGTTGCATCTTTGTCTGATCAACCCATCTTATGGACTGAGAAGCCACTGCTCCTGCTCATCTTCACTGGGCAGCAACATCTGCTTGATCTCTCTGCTCTTCCTCAGCTTCTGCACAAAGAACCACTCCACAGCGCTGCAGCATATACCAGAGGGAGGATTTCACGATGGTCCACCAGCTCCACGTCTACTCCATGCATGGCCTGCAGTAGAACTCCAAAATATCTGCTCTCAGAGGTCAGTAGGGTGGTCCGTTCATCTCCTCTGGTCAGTCACCAACCAGTCCTGACCACTCTCCAGCTGTGACAGTAAAACCTGACACTTTGTGGAGGAACTCATACAGTCAAGTTTTGGTCCACTGCTGATCCCAGTGTGGTCCTTCTGCCCGAGGAAGATAAATGATTGTCTTCTTGCGTCAGTTCAGCTGGATGCCAACAGTCAGTCGCTCATGGTACTCTACTAATCTGTAGTTTGCTGTTATGTAGCGCAACACTTGACACTGTACAGCAGATTGGCTCTGTGAGTGTATGTGGGGTGCAGAGTCAATCTATCATGGGACCTAAAAACAAATTGATTAGGTGGAAAAGATCCCCAGGCAGATTCTGACCTCTGATCCTCTTTAACCTTGTTACCCTGAACCGAGTGTTAAAGCCTGAAGGTCACACTCTGAATGTACAACTCTGTACAAAATATTCAACCTTAAATAACATTTTAAATGAACAGTTTTTCATTTGAAATAATGAACGTCTGTTGGCGCACACCTTGCATAATCCTTGCATCAGTACACTTTATTAACATAGCAGCCTATGATGTAATGCAACAAGATGTGGAGTTGTGCAGCAACTGGATGTGAACTCGTTTGCTTCTTGTTTTCATGGTTTTACCTACAGACAGGGCCGTGGATAGTCGTACTCAATCCCAAGACAAGATGATAAAGTAAGGATTAATAACTACCAACGTTCAGTTTCTGTATCTGTGTTTGTTTACATCAGCAGCATGGAGCCTAGTTGGTTGATTCAGAATAATGCTGTTGCTCCAGCTAACACGAGCTAACTAGCTTAATTTGATATCAGTTGTTAAGGTTGCTAGCTTATTAGACAGGTAGGATTGTAGTGTCACAAGTCAAACATTTATTTATTCTACAAGTTGTTGTTTCATTAATATATGTTAAGCAGTTTATTCATTTGATTAGGCTAGTCAGGCTAATTCATAATACCTTTTCATTTATTCAGTAGTACAACGCAAGAGTAATTACACTGTTCCCTAACCAGTGTTTTATAATATAAAGCATATAGTTTCTATGCTTGAACATTAATATAAAGTACGTGTAGCGCATATTTAGTGCTTGTGCTTTGTAACCTAATGCTAACTCATTACATAAATGCTAACTCTGCCCTCTTTCGACTTTCTGTCCAGCGACCCGTCGCTGACTCGGTTGCCATGGTGCTTTGCTGCGGTTTCCCGGATGTAGTATTTCCCCCCGTTCAACATGGCGTCGGGAAAGTGAGACTTCGGCTAATGTTACACAGTTTGCCCAAAGTTAGTTCGCGTCTGCTCTTTTAAAAAGAGGAAAGTTTATTTCCATACCACAGTGGCAGCAGAGAAGCGTTTCCCTGGGAGTTTCTGGGTGAGTACGCACATTCGGTCACAATAATTGTAGTTAAAGCGTGATGTGCGCTAGCTTGTGGCGCGTCTCAGCTGCCCGTTTAGTTGCTAACAGTGGCTAACGTTAGCTAGCTGCTTTCAAGTCTGGCCAGTCTGGGTTTAAGGGGACCAGAGTCACCTCATTCGGTCTGGTCTCTGTGTGTTATGTGGAGAATGCCTTACATTGAGGTGTAAAGCTTGCAGTCTTCAAGGTATGACCGAGTTACAAGTTGATGAGTCACTTGTGAAAGTCGATCAACAATTAAAAGCCGCGGCTGTGGATGTCTAACCAAGCTAAGTTTACGTTAGGGCTGTGTTTATTTGCTAAGACCCTGAGCTCAATGCACGGCTTAATGGTAAATCCACGAGACAAGCTGGTTCTGGTAACATTGGCTTTTCTTACTGTCTACAAGCTATGAGACACGGAGGCCAACCTGTCTTCACTCCCATTTCTCTATTAGTGGTATTACAATGCTGAGGTACGGGTAAGTCTAGCCAGTTCCTGTTAGTCACGACCATGTTAAACTTTCATCTTAGCCGTGGAAACCGGAATGGGGTTGTCTCAGCCTGTCTGGTCAGACTGTAGCATGAAAGGATATTGTCTGTCTTGAAGTTTGATTAAGTTGCTCTGTCCCCACCTTGACCCCACTTTTGCACAAGTCATTTCTCCTTATCCTCTGGTCTTTAATGCCCCCCCCCTTTCCTGTCAGCTGGCAGATATGTGTATGCATGAGAGAGTGGAAAAGAGATGTTGCGTGCAGTTAGTTAGTCAGCAAGGTTGTGTGATTAGTGCTGGGCACACCACACATTCCTGGGATGCCAGAGCTGTATGGAGGGGTCACTCTTCTCCCTCCCATACACACCATACCCCAACAGTGAGCGCCCTTATCAAAATCAGCCTCCAGCTCTACATCATGGCCTGCGAGTTATTTAGCAAGGATACCTGTGTTAGGAAGGAAGTGGGTGTCACCGCGAACTACAGATCATATGACAAAAGTTGCAGTTGTAGATCGACTATCTCTAGCAGTGGATTAGTTTGGAAAGTTATGCATGTGTCAAGTAATCTGCCCTGCTGGTGTTTAGCTTGTTTGGGAGTTGCCATTTTTGCGATCCTATGTTCTAGGAATATGGTTTAACATCTGCCAAATGAACAACTAAGTGAGAGATGGACCCCTTAAGTATGAAATTTGTTAAGATTGGTAAAATGTCTTAGTCCAGTTTTACACTCATGAAATAAGTGTTGAATGCGATAGTGGTAAGAAAAACTAAATGAGTCAAACAGGAAAAACAGGCTGGCAGGTTTTCTTTGTCACTAATGTAGGTAATATAAAACGGATGTTTCATAAACCAAATTGTTATCTGTTACATATGCATTCAGTATCTGGCTGCTTACTGTCTAACAGATGGAAAACGTTCTAACTCTGCTAATGATAGACATAAGGCATATCGAGTCTGGATGAATGAGTATTAGGCAGCATGCTACTGTTTATTTTTTTGCATTACCACATATTGCACAGGACACTGTGCATAAATGAGGGCAATATTCTTCTTTTACGCTCCTCCTTCTAAGAGGCTTTCTGCGCCCCTCCCTGCTCTCTAGAAACTAACAGTGAAGATCTGTGGTACTCTGGAGGCTGCAGAATGGACCTGAAAGTTTAAATGACACCTGTTGCTAGCAATTGTAGCCAATCGCCACAAAATAGGGCTGTCACTTTTTATTAAAAACTTTAAGTTACATTTATACATTTGGTAAATTACTGTATGCCACCCCATTTTCTTTATAATTTCTGCGCAGGATTTACTGTGTTCACATTCAGGGTGCAGTCACATAGTACGACTGAACAACAGCAACATCTGAAATCCACTCAGTTTAAAGAGACCCATCGCAGCTGATTTTGTTCTTTTAAAGTCAGCTTGTTTTGTAAACCTGTGTTTGGACACAGTAGGGAAGAGGAGTCCTGTAGGCAGAGACAATCAGGAACTGCTGATGACAGTTGACGGACGTGTCCAGCAGGGGGTGGGGCTAATGATGTGATGGATGTTGTTAGTCTGATACAAGCTGACCTGAGGGGTCCACTCAGAGAGTGAGAGAGACAAACACAGCTGCTGTTTGGGCATCTTCCATGAACGCAAAACAGCTTCCACATCGACATACAAGGTGACAGCTAGAAGCTGAAGCTGTGAATGATCATGTTGGCCATAATCATTGTAAGCCAGCTACATCACCCTGCACATTTGGTTGCCTGTTACGTCTGTGGCCCAGTGTGGTAATTTGTTATCAAGCATTAAATTGTAAGTTTAATTTTCTGTGTTGCTTGTTATTGAGAGACTGCTGAAAGAGAAAAGTCACTTTCTGTTGTGGTCTGAGTGATGGGAGAGTAGAGGTTTATTTCCCCAAAAATCAATGATTAGCAGCCAATATGTTTCCTGCTATGAGCATATATAAGTTTAGATTTTGTAAATTACTTTTTTTCATATCAACCACATCAAAACACTAATAGGACACACAATTCATACCGTATTGTGTGTCCTATTAGTGTTTTGATGTGGTTGATATGAAAAATAATATGATATAGGTAATAATAGGTTCTAATATAGGTAGAGCTGCAATGATAAGTCGATGAATGGATTAGTCAAAAGAAAGTTTATTGCCAACTGTTTTGTCAATCCATTCATTGTTTATGTCAATTTTCAAGCAAAAATGTCAAACATTTGCTGGTAACAATTTCGTAAATGTCAGGATTTTCTGCTTTTCTTTGTCACTTCTGACTGTAAATGAAGATTCTTTGGGTTTTTGACTGGTTGGAAAAAAGAAGCAATTTGAGGACTGGATAATGATTTGATTAATTGTGATAATAATTGTCAGATTAATCTATAATTAAAATAATCATTAGTTGTAACCCTAAATAGAAGACATCCAGTTGTTACTAGTAGTTCAGTTTTTGGACTGGCTGATATTCTGATTATATTTATTAAATGTGATGACATGAGGAGCATTAAAGAAACTAGAAAATGTGTTTGTTGTAATTGGTTAATTTATAAAGATGCAAGCAGTTAATTGTGTATCTATCAGTCATATTTGCTAGTTACAGCTTCAGAAAGCCAAGAGCTACTTGTCTGCTGGTCAGACTAGCCATTTATGATAATTTCTTACTGTACACTAACTTTTTATCAAGTGAATGATACTTTTTCATCATTCATCATGAGGGATAACTGGTTGGCTGTGATTTGTACCCTCCCATTTATTTTCTTCCATTTTGTTCTATCCTCTTTGTGTCCTTGCTGGTCGAGTTTATGCTGTAGTGGGTGAGCAAGCATGCAAACATTAAAAGTCTCACCTTTCTCCTGCTATCAGGTGTCTCAGAGAAAGATGGCATTGGGTTTAAAAAGACGGGGGGATGGACTCTGAGAGAGAGCGATAAGTCAAGTGATATGAGAGGGAGAGAGAGCAAAGATAAAAGAGGATAGTTTTTTTTTGCAGCCAGGTAGGTCTGGGTGTTTGTGGACAGTCCAGAGACAGAGTCTGTGAAGGGGGGAAGCGAGGTGCAGAGCCAACAAACCAAACAGCCAGATCTACAGAGAAAACACAGCAGTGGATTACTTCAAGTAAAACCCCCAGACTCCACCTCATATCAGTGATGGAGAGAAAAAAACTGGAAGAGAGAACAAGAAGAACTTGGAGTGGATGAACCTTTATTCTCTGTTTTTGTCTCATATTTTTGGCTATTATCACATTAAGTCCTTGATTTCTTTCTACTTGTTCTCATTTTTTGACAGAATAGTTTATCAAACATACATAATAAGATTTTTTGTCTGCAGAAGCAAGAGGACTTCATGGAAAACAGCTACAGTTGCTCATTGACTAAAAATTATTCACAGACTGTAGCATTCAACCCCTCAAAAAAAAAAAAGCTTAAAAGTGTCTGGAGACAGAAGATCAAGCTAAGCTGTCTGGATTAAATAAGCCCTGGGTGGGGAAGAGAAGGAGTAGGAAAGAAGAAAAACATGCTGAGGGTCATATCAGAGCCTACATTATGATTCTTCCCTGTAACAGGCAGAAAGGGCCAGGCTTATTGCCTTAGAGGAAAGAAAATCCTCTCTGGAATGACTGCAGCAGCCAACATCAACACAGCCCTCTAGGTGCTCAAGAACAGAGACAAGAACACCGTATGAATAAAAGAAATATTCAATTTCATAACAATAGCCTATTTTTGAGACTTAGTTCGAACCATTTAGTCTGGGTTGCAGGCCAGCTTTGCGTGCCGTGTAAAGAGCAGTGGTTCTCAAACTGGGGACTGCTGGGAGGGCGTGGATGCCCAGGGGCAAAATCTAGAGTGAGTTGAATTAATTTATGTAGGGAAAATAAACAAATCAGAGTTTGCTGATGCTATCGTGCTGACCTTAAATTAGAAATCCAGTATCGGTCCTGCTCTGGTAGCTTTTATCAAGGCCAAAGAATGACCAAAATAACAACTAAGGTTTTTCCAAGTTTTTCCCCAACAACATTTTTGTTCAAAGTCTTAAACTTTTCCTCTTCTTCTCATCATACTTTGATGTTTACCGTTCATTATACCCCCTGCTTTTAGATGAATTAATCCACATGCAAAAAAACTCCATAATACCAATATAGTCTCTGCTTTTTCTTCCTTTTCCTTTTTTAACCATGTAAATTGTGATGGGCATCTGGCTCAATTTTCTGACATTTTATTGACGAAAAGATTAATTGTTTAATGAATGAAATGATCATCAGATTAATCATTCCAGTTAACCTCTGTGCTGTTCTTCCCTGTGTCTCTGTCTTTTCACGCAGCAACAGAGTGATTAGTTTTGTTCTTGTGTTTGCACGTACAGTCGGTTTATTCACAGCTGAAAAATCAAGCTTGGGCCTGCACGTTCGCAGAGATATGGAGGTTTCACAACCACTCACACACAGACATGCACACAATACAAAGATGGTTCTGGATGGAAGCGCCATGTAACCTCAGTAGCACTGGTGTAGCAGTGCTAGTGATTGGCAGTTTGTCATAAAGGCAGGTAAAACAAGGAAAAAAGCTGCATTTTTATTGATGATTTTTGCTTTTCCTTGATACTGGAATAGTCTGGGTGACACAGGTAGGACTGTTGTCTCTGCTCTCTAACTAAGTACAGATGCAGTTATTGTCTCTGGATCCTAACCCTTTGTGAAGTTTAAGTTTAAATGTTATTTTATTTACCTTTTTGTATAGAAAGTTATAGTTTTCTAAAGTGTAGTCCAAGTCATTATTTCTTAGTAACCCAGTGAATCAAGTTGGAATGTTTTTTTGGGGTGAAAAGTCCAAACTTTGATGAGTCTTCAGTAGCTAATGAGCAACAAAGTGGTAAATGTTGTTTGATCACTTTCATTGCCAATATTTTTACAGCTGATTACAGTTACATGGGTATTTACCAGCAGTCCATCCGATCGCAATTTCTTATCTCCACTATGTTTGTAGTCTGAGTCACAGTCACTAATCTGCTGTATTTGGCCGAACTGTCGTGCAGACAGTAAATCTCAGAGCAGTTGATGGAGAGATGATGACTGGCCTCACTGATTACAGGGCACATTGATATGATGTTTGACCTCTTCACAACAACATCACCTCATTGTCTGTGTTTAGGACAACATGCCATCACCATGTAATGATGGTGCCACAGCTGAATCATGTTTTACAGTATGCTTTGATGTTTGAAGTAACACTAACATTGTGCAGGAGCACCAACAAGTTATCATGGGAGTAGTTGAGTTCAAAGTAATGTAAAACTCAAACTCGGAGCACAAGATCTTTGCATGTATTGTTTTGTATACTTGATCACACTCTCTCTTTCACTAGACCTATGTAGTGTTTTTTTGTCTGCTGACCTTTGACACCATCCTTGAACTTGTAGGTAGCTCATGAACTCCTCGTAGTAAACATGACGTAACATTTGTGTGTGTCTGTCAGTCAGCGCAGGGGAAGCAAAGGTCTGAAGGTCCTGTGCTCAGTCGAACTAGCTGCTACTACGTGTGCTGAAATATGTGTGTGCTCTACGTCGTGCTCTCTCTGCCGTCTTTATCATTGACCTTTCCACATTCCACAACCTGCTCCTGGAAGTGAGCCCTCATTGGCTGCAACACTGCATGCTTTGTTTGAATTCGGCCTCGGCATTGGCAGGTTTGTGTGTATCTGGCTGCGATACGTTGAGCGGACCTGTTCCTGTTGTATTTTTACTTACAAAGGAATGTCAACGGGCCTTTTCCTTATTGACCCTGACACCTTGAAGTCTTTTACATAGTAGATAGATAAGGAAACAAAGACTCACTCAGACGGCTGTTATAAATTGATCCGATATTTGGTGTGAAATAACTATTTTCTGTAGTATGCTACATTAGATTTGATTTAGGACGCACTCATAGTATAAAACATGGAAGATACGTCTGTGTAATCAGTTTCAGGCATCTTGTGTTCACAATAATTCTCTTTGTAATATTCTCTGAAACAAGCATTTATTCTGTTTTAAAACTATGTAACTATTTGTGCTGTTTTGATTGGCAACAAGAGTAAGTAACCAACACACAGCAGCGTGTAGGTATATGGCTAAAACAACATTGCTGACACAATTCATCGGCCATTGTTGCCCAAAGTTATGTTGCGTTTTTGTCAATTAGCCTTGACTCAGTCCTCTGTAATGTCTTTGCTGATGGACATGTTTATATTAGCATGCAGACAGAGTATTTCACAGTAGCTTGTCTTGATAAGACTCCTATGAATAGCAATAATTTGAGGCATGCTGTCAGAGACTGTTGCGCTAAAATGAGTCACAAGCGAGTCATGTGCCAACAGTAGTGCTGCAACTAACGATTACTTTCATTCATCTGACGATTACTTTCACGATTAATCGTTTAGTCCATTAACTGTCAAAAAATTGTAAAAAGAAAAAATGCTCATCAGAAGACTCCTCATTAACTGTCATTAATGACAAAGACAAACAGCAAATCCTCATCTTTAAGTAGCTTGAAAATGTAGTTGGCGTTTCATTTTCTTTCAATTCACAAATCGATTAATTGAGATACAACAAATTAGAATGTCTCATCCTTCCCTGTCATTCCCTTCACTTGATATTTCATATAATCACACTAGCATGCAAATACTGACTTAATATTTTATATTGGGGCTTTCATATGCATTTTATTATTGAAGCAGTAAATATATATTGTAGTAATAATTCATTGAGGGATCAGTTGATTAACTATAAATTAATCTATATGGCTGAAATCAAGTAGAGCTGAAACAATATCAATAGTCGATCAACTAAAAAAAATATGATATTCATATATATGATATTCAATGAATCTGTTAAGTTTTTTTCTTTTTTCTAGAAAATGACAAAAATGTATTGGTCATGTGCTACATATTGTCTTTTCTTTTTTTACAGAACATAATGCAGAAAAAGATCTTTTTGGTCATTTATAATGCAGTCTACTTTTTTCATTTTGGACATAAAGTTGGTTGTTAAACTTTAATATATCCAGCCTCCAATAACCTATTTTAGGGATCATTGCAATATGTCAGACATAATTGTGACATTTGTCGCTACTTTCTGACATTTCATATTCATATTCATCAGTTATTTAAAAAAAAAAATATATATATATCGGTGGATTCATTGAAAATGAAAGCAGTGACAGCCCTGAAGTCATCCCAGAAAAAGGAAGTGCTGCAGTCAGAAAAACATCACCTGACAGGTGACAACATGCACACCTGTGACGTCACGTTTATTGTGTGACAGGGAGGAAGAACTGAAAGGAGCGAGAAAAAGACTTGAGTGTCTTTTGTGTCTAACTTTTATTTGACAGGACATAATGATGCTAACAGATCCGCGCTAATCTCTCTCCCCTCTCCCTCCCGCCCACCCTCTCTCTCTCTCTCTCTCCCTCTCCCTCTCTCTCTCTCTCTCTCTCTCCCTCCCTCTCTCTCTCTCTCTCTCTCTCTCTCTCTCTCGGTGACGTCATGATACTGGGCCGCGTTTTGCTGAAACCATAGGAATGCGACACACTTTGTATTTACAGCCCGAAGCTACAACACTTGGATTTTTTCCTGTGTTTTAAACGCTGTCGTCCGTTATCCGTCCCCGTGTCCGTGTCCGTGTGTTCACGAGGACGTAACGACGCTTCCGACGGGTTGAACTCGGTTGAATTTGTTCGCGGAAACAACTTTGTTGCTGCAGGGAGTCTGTGTTTTTTTCCCCTCCTCGTCCTCAGCTGCGTTTCCGACATGAGATCAGGTGGATAGTGTGCGTTGCTGCTGGCTCGAAGAGTACCTGGGACTTCAAGTGAGTACTCCCGACGGAAAATGGATGGTTTTTGCACACGTTGAAATCGTCGCGTTGTGTTTTTAACTCGTAAGGAAAGTTAACACAACTTGTGGTGTGGCTGCTGCGTTTGCTGGCACCGAGCGAAAGTTAATCTGGGCCACAACAATAAAACTCTGTTGTTAAAATCTCACAGCAGGGATTAACTGTGAGTCAGGAAAATGCATAATAACTTTATTGTTCGGCTTGTGTGAAAGCAGGCAGCCACAGTGAGGGATGATTTTGTGTTTAGCAGACAGCCCTGTCGGACTGCTGGGAACCGACTGACTGACTGACTCTTTTATCTCTCCTCCCTCCTCCCTGACTGTTTCCATTCAAACCTGTTACCGACTGCTCATATGTGTGACTGTCAGGACAGCTGTTACCCTCAGCTACCCCGGTCATCTGTCTCTCTGTGCACAAGTGTTGGTGACACATGGAGACGAGGGGGAGATAGTGATTTATTATTATCTCTGTAGGAAGTTGGCTACTTGTGCTCAGATGTGCGCAAAGTTAGTTTCATGCATTTAATGTTTGACAGCAAGTAGTTTGAAGTTCCTAGTCTGAGTTGTATGGAGAGAGTGTATTGTCAGTGCTTGATGTTTGTTCACTTTTGAACAAGAGAAGCTTGTGAAGAATAAAGATTTTGGTTTAGATATTTCGGAGGCGTGTTTGTTATTGTAGGACATAGGATTTGCTTCTTATGCATCTACTACCAAAAAGTGTCTCAAAGCATAAATCTAAACTGTCTTGCCAAACTTTCATATTAGCTCTTTCAATTTCAATCTCTATTTTAAGTTATTTTTATGTCATTAATGTTACTTTTTTAAACTTAAATTGATCTGATGAGCAATGGATGGGATTCAATAAATCAAATTTAAATACCACAAGTTGCAGTGATAGTTATTACAATATACAGTGAGGTTGCAGCGGTACACCATGGTGTGAAAAGTGACAGCTATCATAACATGTACATTTGCTTATCTACAGTATTAACTTCCTATAATAAAGCATTTGTTCAACTAAAGGGCTTGCGCCTGAAACATCACACATGCAAGTAATAATAATAATAGTGTGCAGACTCTATTCTTGTGTTTTTTACTTGTGCTTCTGTCCAGTACCCACTGTTTGACAGGCTTGGATGTGCAGGCCTCTATACTCACTGCAAATGATAATAATAATATTAATAATAATAATAGTACTGTATGATGTCATACTGTGAGTCTTTGACATTTTCTCAGATGGTTGTAGAACCTTGAAAATCTCACACCATTGCAACTTTACTACAATTGCTGTCAAGTTTAGGCCAGAGTTGCTCACCTGTGTCGGTTGCCTCCAGTGTTGTGATTTCAAGCTGCTCCTCAGTGAGTGTTATATTTTCAGATGAAACTGTAGTGATTTAATCACAACCGCTCCTTCAAATGATAATCATTAAACATATTCAGGGATTCACTTTTTCTGTCATAAATCTAGTTTTTGATATGCAGTGCGACCCTGATGTCTTAAGTCAAAGAGTGATGGCCAAAGAAAGCCTCAAGGTCTAACTCCATATAGTGAGACTGTAAGAGGCAGGACATCCAGATGATCATAAGTGTAATCCATCAGAACAGTGTGACATTTTGTGTAGACCCGATTGAATCTGCTGTAACATTTGAGATCTCATAATATAAACATCAGCTGGTTGTGTCATGGGAAGGAAGTGTAACAACCAGTTGTGTATCTACCCAATTTACTGTAATGGTATACAGATGTAAGCAGACCCTGAGAGTCACACACACACACACACACACAGTGCTGTGAACCAGCGGTGTATCAAAAGCAAAAGTATCGTGCATTAACATGTCTGTTGAGTTATGACATTATCAGATTGTTTGTTTGTTTGTGAAGCAGCTTTTAGTTTCGATGCTCCGTACCTGTGGAACCAGCTTCCTGAATACCTGTGGTCTCAGGGCTTCAAACATATCTGTTTAATGTGGTTTTACAATTAGTTAGATATGAAATCTGTTAATAATTATTTATTTGCCTGCCGCTGTTATTGCTGTTTTAAAGGCAAAATTGTTAATTTATTTTCTGATTTACCGAAGTCCTAACAAAGCATGGCATTGTACGGTTACAACCCGGATATACGATCAAATCATACAGTCAGAGTTAATATGAACAGCTGGTAAAATAAACAAGTGAATGTATAGATTGATTGCTGTGGATGTATAGTTATTCTGTTAGGTATATTTTTCGCATTTTAGATGTGATAAGAAAGGCTGGACATTTTTGTTCAAGGTATCATGAAGGTGCCTGAAAAGTACTTAAATTTTACTTTTAAAAATCTGTATGAACCCTAAACTTAAATACAGTACTTGAGTAAATGTACTTAGTTACTTTCCACCTGTGTTGTGAACAGGCTGATGGTCGTTAGAGCAGTCAGTAGCTCCAAGGTCATGTTTGCACAGCTCAGTATAAATCTGGGAAACGCTGGGAGAGAGGTGCTGTCCTGAATGTCTGTGTGAGTGTGTGACAGTGTGTTTGTGTGTGTGCGAGGTTGTCTGTGTTTGCAGTTGTGAAAGAACAGGCTATTAATTATCACCCCTGATTCAGCAGCAGCAGGCTAATGTAAGAGCACCACAACAACAACAGTGACCTGAATACAGGTCAGTCTGCATCTCACTTTTTAAATCAGAGGCTCTGTGGTCTCTGTCACTGAAGAGCTACTACATGAGTATCTGTTTGTTAGCCTTGGATAAGAAGAGCCATTAGGTATATAGCATGTGTACATGACAGTTTCTATACATTAGTTAAACTTATTCCAGTGGTACAAAAACATAATTTTTGCATTAGACACAGGGGTTGGGCGATGTCTATGGAATTGCCGTATGGTGATGTCCACAATGAAACATTGTGATGGACGATGACATTGTTGTTTTTGTCCAACTGTCCTCTGTCACCAGTGAAGGGAGCATTCAGATCGACTCGGCTGGGCAGGTGACTGACACACACCCCACATACTGCAGCGCACTTGTCAGATACTTGGGCTGCGTTCCAGACAACTTGGATCTTGTAAAATTCTGATCTCGTATTACAAAAGGTTCGATGTGATACCGCTCAGAAGTCAGAATTTCTACTTGTGTACTTGGCGAAATCCATTTACGCCGACTTCATGAGGGAGCAGTTGTCTGATACAACAATGACAGCACCCATGTGGATGGGGATGTGAAGTGTTCAGAACATTGAAGTGTCAATATTCAGTCCATGTTATGTTTTGAAACATCAGAACTTCTAATACGGGTGTTTTGTAAATATTTGTGCTCATGTGGAAGGGATGATTTGCTCAGCAAGATCTGACTAGTTGACCATTACAGTAAAGATTTATTTTATCTATTTATTTATTTATTTGAAGTTTACATGACCTTCTCAACCCCTGGGTGTTGTTAGTGTCTTCTTAGGGAGATAGTTATGCAAGGTATGCCTAAGTTGAGCCGCAGGCAGAAAATCATTATAGTGGAGAGAGGAAACATGTAACGCATGCTCTCTTTGTAGTGTGTGGTTTTCAAAGTAATGGTGTCTTATATGCAAGATTATATTGCATTTGTTTGCAACTGTTTTAGTGGAATTGGTAATATTACCAATAATATTACCAAACAAGCATGATTTGAAGGCCGGGTCATCTCTGTAGCACCACAAAGCTTCATTCATAATATTATGTAATGACAATATTTTACCATTTCTCAATACATTGCATTTCCTGTAATTTGGATACTGCACCTGGCCACATGCCACATTGTGACTCTTTGGTAATATTTGTTAATTTTTCCTAATAAATTCACAGCCTTTATAAATTTGGATCTGGATCCAATTCAGAGCTGTTTCATACTCGCCTGTATCATCGCAGCTAAATAATGTTGTTGTGACTGGCGGCGTCTTTCAGAGAGTGGACCACCCATGTACAATACTTGAATCAGGCCAGAGACAGCAGCTTCATCCAGAGCTCATCAGCCTGGCTCTGGCCCACTAACCGGACAGGCTTTCTCACTGTTCAGCCAGGCATGCATGGGCGGCAATGGAGCAATGTGAAGGGAGAGAGTTGGGGAGAGAGGGTGAGTCGAGGAGAGAGAAAGGAAAAGTTTGGGGGATGGTGGGAGGGTGTTAACGGGGAAGGAGAGCAGAGGGAATTTGAGAGTCATGGTGGGGCGGTGGAGGAGGGACAGTGATGAGTTAGTGATGGATTTTTAGTAGGAGGGAGAGGAAAGAACAGAAGAGCTATAACTACAGTGATTGTTGTGTTCAGGGAGGGACATGCTTGTTTTACTCTGTGAGAGGAGGGGCCCTTTTATAGCTTCTGGTGTTTCTGTGTTTCTGTGTTTCTCTGTGTGTGTGTGTGTGTGTGTGTGTGTGTGTGTGTGTGTGTGTGTGTGTGTGTGTGTGTGTGTGTGTGTGTGTGTGTGTGTGTGTGTGTGTGTGTGTGTGTGTGTGTGTGTGTGTGTGAGAGAGAGAAAGAGAGAGCATTAGAGTGGATGGTGGTGGGTGCAGCAGTGTAGTTCGTCTCGATAAGATTTCTCTGTCCAAAGCCAAGTCCCACTTGCAAGACATAATTTAAACCTTGACTCGAGGTGGGCACACCTTCATCTTTGAGTGTTGACTTTTATTAGCACAGATGTAACAGTAATATTCAATAATAACTTTAACTTGATAATGTGACTTTTTTTTGGAAGCATTTCAGGTTTGTTATTAATTCCTTGTTTTACTTCGTCAGTGTCAAGTGGCTGCAGTAGTTGGAGCAGGGTGTGTGCATCTCTAAACAGGTGTCATGGGGCTCCAGAAGAACTTTTTCCACTAGTATCACTGGAAATTTTAGGAGCACCGGCACAAAATGAGGAAGTTTTTTCCACATCAACGGTATTACTGACAAGTGTTTTGTTAATAAATAGACAATCTGCTGTTTTTTTAGATAGTGCTTTAAGAGAGGCTAATTTTTTATGACCCTTTAAACACGGCTGCAGCACCTCCTAAAAATAGTTTTTATATAAACCATCAATTGATAACAAAAAGTTTAAACTGTGTTGAAATTGTGTTAAAACTATAGTATTTTGTTGTTGTTTTGAGTGTTTTGTTTTATTCTGTGAATTTAGTTTTTTTAATTATACCTGTGGCAGCCATTGCAGAAAAGTTATTAACGCAAACTCTGGTGCTTTTGTTTGATAGTTAGTCGTTCTAGTTCTTGAAATCTAACTGGTTGCATTGTCTAACACTTCCCACTGTTTTATTTGTGGGTGACTCTCCGACATTTTTATTTGCATGTAAAAAGATCTTCACAGGTCTTAAAAGTCATAAACTGAACATGCAGATGGATTCAACCCTGAGAAAAAAACTGGGAGTTTAGTCAGCTCTAAAACCGGTTTAATCTTTCTTTGTGTTTCCATTTAATTCAATGTTCCATATTTCATAAAAGCTTTACATAAGACAGATCATCCAAGGTGGTGAGGAGGAGCAGACACCTGTTGCCCTCGTCCTCCTGTGGTTCTCACACAGTGTGTCCTGTTTTATGGCACTGGGATGTGGAGGGGGAGTGTGCTCAGTTGAGCCCCAGGTGCTGTCTGGGTCAGGGAGGAGTGACCATACACCTGCTGCAGCTGTTAATCACTCTCCTTTCACTGCATGCCTGATGCTCGCCTGCAGCTCACCTGTTCCCTTAAACACCTGTCTGCCTCTCTGTCTGTCAGTACTGTCTAGTAATAATCTTCAATCTGCACTTATTCACATTCTCATTTTTAACAATGTGATAGGCTGTAATTTTCTTCACATCTCTTTATTATTTCCTGAAACTGCATGTGCATTTATCACCCACTGAGTAGTATACCCAGGCTCACATTGTGAGGCAAAACCCTGCATTTGCACCCACACAGTTATATTTATTAGTTTTACAGACAGTCAACAACATCATGCCACCTAGTGAATGAAGTTCTCTCAGATCAAACAGGATCTCTGAGGTCAGAGTAATCTCTCTGCTGTTTGTTTCACTGCCTCTGTTACATTTAAACCTTATCGTGTCTTGGCTCATAACAGCAGCAGTAAAATCTTGTTTTTCACTCGGTGCCCTTGAGCTGAGAGTCCCAGATATCTCCAGATGAAGGAAAGGGCTCAGGATTTGAAAGCCACAATCCTCCATGATTCACAGCCAGACCGCTGTCTGGGAAAGTAAGACACTCAGTGTCATTCTTAATCCCCACATGATGATTTTTGTCCTGATTTACAGCCTGTTGAAACTCTTTATGCTTTCAATACGCTTATTACGACCCAGGTCATAAAGTAACGGCTCTAACTGTTCCCATCAGTAGATCTACTCATAGGGTGCATGTACATATTGGTTTATATTATTCTGTAGGTGATACTATAATGTCTCCAGCCACCTCCTCCAGTCTTCATTAATCTCACTCTTCCTTAAGGCAGTAGTTACTATCTGTGGCCCAGATGCATTGATTGACTGTATTGCTGTTTCAGCCGAACACTAATGATGGGCCTCTACAGTGATTTATACGCCTCTTGTCTGTTGTCACCAGACTCATTAGGACTGGAAAGAGGCATTTATCACCAGTGTTGCAACCTCACTGTTATGAGTTGTACTGACGGTTATAAAATCCAGAGTTGGTAGCTGGGTGGAGACGAACCCTGATGTTTTTTGTTTTGTTTCTTTCCAGAGAAGTCAGTGAACTTGTATCTTGCTACGGGACTAACTTCACTGCTCTATGGTAGCATCTTTTAGTGCTGATGTCACTTTCAAGTATATCCAAGCCAAAAAGACCAGGGGCGAAGGTGAAAATTAGCATAACAGGAAACAAACAGACGGCTCGAACACTGCAGAGCTCCAATATCCGCATTGTTTAATGAACCAAGGTACCAAAGTTAATTTGGTGCATTAAATAATTTGGATATTGGAGCCCTGCAGTGTGTGAGTCGTCTATTTGTTTCATGGTGATTATATTTTTGTCCTTTGTTCTCATTAAAATGCTATGACAACAGATATAAATTTATAAAATAAAGCAATTAGGTTACATAATAAACACACTATGCCTCAGGATAAGAGCTCTGCTGTTTTCTTCCATCCTAACCAGTTTGATTTGCTTGAAAAGGCATTTGGGTACTCGTGCATGACTGCAGGGCTGGTAAAACAATATTATGATTTAGACATGTGGGAATCTGTATCAAATGTATACGTTTTACTGAAGAAAAAACTATTAAATCGATGATTATGTGACATTTGTGGGGATCTATTCCAAACAAACATGTTTTCTTACATCTAGAGAACAGGATTTGTAGGTCAGGACATCTCTGCAGCACTACAGTATGACGTTATTATCCTGTGTTATATCAAAAAATTGCAACCTCTTGAGTTTTGGTATATGCCCTTGGCCATACTGCAATTTTCGTTGTTTTTCACTGTCCTGCTGGTTTTACACCACGTTGTAAATTACACGTTAATATCCATTTTGCCATTTTATCCTGATGCCTTTGCACTGTTAGCAGGAGAGTGTTATGTTGTGTTGAAGTTGTGTGTTGGTGCAGAGGCTGTGTGTGAACTTGGCTCTTCTTGGTGTGTTCCTGGGCGTGTCCTGCTCGACTTCAAACACTCCTGCTGTGAAAGGCTTTATTAATACTGCAGATCGTGAGCTCGGCAGCATGACTCATGCCCTCTAACTTATGACCCACCCAGATCGCCCTCTCACTCAGCACACCAACCCACCGTCTCCTTCTGGTCTTCACATTCCCTGCATCTTTTTATTGCTTTGTTTTTAAC
Source organism: Pagrus pagrus (assembly GCF_965226575.1). Lineage (NCBI taxonomy): Eukaryota > Metazoa > Chordata > Actinopteri > Spariformes > Sparidae > Pagrus > Pagrus pagrus. Next base: position 3,545,302 of record NC_140188.1, on the reverse strand, counting down.
TTTCCTTGTTGTTTTTGTTTTTTTTTCTTTTCTTTTCTAGAGTAACTGGGCTGAGCTGGGTGCAGTGTTTTGTAGAAAAACAAGAAGAGAAGGCTATGGCAGACTTTAGCAGGCCAAATGCCCCACCACTCCTGTTGCCCCCTCTGGTCAGCTGCCCAGCAGGGCCTGGTCCTGCTTATAGCACACTGATCAGTAGCAGGCGAGCTTCTGTTTGACAACTGGGAGTGTCTCCTTTGATACCCACCGACAAAGCAGCAATGTCGAGGGGAAGATTGTTCAGACCCACGTTAAAGTAGTGAGCAGTGTTTCAGAGGATAGTTTGGAAATTGTGTTTTTGCAGGGTTTTTATTTCTGTCAGCCACATTAGCAGCAGATTTTAATGATTTTTACTCATAGAGCTGCAACAATTAGTCAGTTAGTCGTTGAAAAGAAACTGACTGCCAATTATTTTGATAATCAATTAATCGCTTCTGTCATTTTTCAAGAAAACGTATCAAACATTTGCTGATTCCAGCTTCTTGATTATGAGGATTTGGTGCTCTTCTTTGTCATTTATGACAGTGAATGAAGAGTCTTTGGGTTTTGAAATGTTGTTCGGACAAAAGAAAGAATCATTAGTTGCAGCCCTGTGAGCTGGGGACAACAATGATGGATTGCACTTGTCTCTTTAATTGAGTGACTGTGAGTGACCAGAAAATAAATTCAGAACAAGAAAACTATTTTTCTCATTTTTCACTGCAGACATTTTTGACTTGAAGTTCAGATGTTACTAAAAACGTTGAAGATGGTTCAATCTGTGTCCTTTTTTAGAACGTCTCCTGTGAAAAGACCCATGTCAACAATCTGATCCTTCATTTGATCAATCTTTCACATGTCCAGTATTTTGTCTCCTTAGTTAACATTCAGGGTATAGAGTATCAAAAATATTTTTCATACTGCTGCTTTGGTTGGGACCACCATGGATCCCAGTCCTGTTGCAGTCATCAGATATCAAGTTCCCCTTAAAGAAAAATGTCACCAGGCAGCATGTTTAGACACCAGGCCTGAGAAAAGTTCCTCTCTGTTTCCCACTCTGAAATTTATTATTTAAATAAAGCAGTCCAGAATATGCATCTGTTTTATGGAGGAAAGTGAGCTGTCAACAGCAGACTGGACTGTAGTCAGTGTTTTGTATATGACAGAGTGATACCTGAGCTGTGACAGTTACAGTGTGGTTGAGACAGCGAGACGAGCAGTGAATGACCGACTGAAGATGCTACCCTCATGTTGTCCCCTCAGCTGATTGTGTTGTGTCCGCTAGTGTTTGAGCAGGAGCACTTGTCCTGCCATCAGTAATGGGAGACCAGCAGTGAGCCTATTGTTGATCCCTCTGATGACCTTCAGCTAAAGGTCACAGCTGCTTTAAATTCAGTACGTCGCCAAATGCTCAATGGGCCGAAATAAGCCAGTTGGGCGTGATTTATTTGCTGAATTAAACACACACACACAGCAGAAAGTATTTTTATCATGCTGATGTGAGTTTGGGAAATAAGGACTTGATAGTCTTTTACAAGTTTGGTTGCTGCTTTACGAGCTCAGTTAGGTTTAAATAGTTTTGTTCTTTCTCAGTCAGTGTTTGCATTTTATAGAAAACTACACCCAGCCTGCCCTCCAGACTAATTTTAATTGATATTTTTTAATTCTGTTTGGACCAAGTGTATTTTTACGTACACACATTTGTCATTTAGAGTTGCAGCGGTGTACTGGTTTCAAAGTTTTATGGAAACTGGTATGAAAATTCTCAGTAATCATACCATGTACATTTGCTTATCCACAGTATTGAATTCTGCTGTATTAGTGTTTATTAGTTTACATAAATGTTCTTGTTTGTCAGGACATATTTTGTGAAATTATAGTAAAAACCCTTTTTTGTTTCAATTCTTTAAGGGTCATAATAAATGTGTAATGTTGTGAGACCGTGATATTTTCTGAGATCACGCCATGGAAATCAAAAATAAAGACAGTAATTTATCATTTTCTGAAGTTGCTGTCTCTGCCTGTCTGCATGCTTGTGTGCATATACGTGTGCTATGTTTTACATACGCCACTTGCAAGTTTTACATTTGCATTTTTTTCCCAGCAGTCTTTCCTGCTAACCCTCCTCTCTTTCCTGCTTCCTCCCTGCAGGTCTGATGCTAGGCTGCAGCTGCCTCAGCCGCCATCATGTTCACCAAAAAGAAGAAGTCTCGCATCCAGATCTCCGCTCCGTCTAACTTTGAGCATCGTGTACATACCGACTTTGATGAGCAGGAGCAGAAGTTTGTCGGGTTGCCGCGGCAATGGCAGTCGCTCATCGAAGACACGGCGAAAAGGCCCAAACCCTTCATCGATGTGACTGTCATCACTACTGTAGAGCCGCGCAAGGTGGGATAAGTGAAAACGACAAACGAGCTGTTGCCCGAGGAAAATGATCTAAAACCTGAGTTGTGTTGAATGTCATGAATTATGTTTATTAGTTCAGTGTTTTCCTTTTCATCTATTCAGGGGTGGTGGACCATCAGAGTAAGAACAGTAGCAACACAGCTAGATAAAATGAAAAATGTAAAATTATAATCTAGATGACAAAACAATATGGATGGATGGAAATTCCAAAGAATTACCCCCTGCCACCTCTGTGAGGAAACACTGTACATTTTATACTACATTTTAACCTTAGATACTGATGTTGAGAGAAACTTAAGTATTTTCAAAGCCAAATGTAGGTAAATTCTGTGATTCTGTTTCTGGGTCTGCTAAACTGACATTGAACAGATATTTTGACATAAGACAAAACCAATTTAATAGAATAAAAGTACCCATATATTCACAAACACACAGTGATAATTCTCACCAGCTTTGTATGTTAGGGGCCTCTTTTTCAGCTGTCCATTATTTTTCTTTTCTTTCAAAATTCCCAGACAATCGTGCGTGGCAGCAAGCTTGGAGCAGACGGCTCTCTGACATGGCTGCTGGATGAGTTTGACACTATGTCTGTGACTCGCTCCAACTCCCTGCGACGAGGCAGCCCTCCCACCCAGCCTCGCAAGGACTCTACCTCTTCACTTGGAGGAGGGCAGGAGAACGGAGATCCTCACCACAGACACTACTCGCATTCAGACAGGTAAGGATTGAAACTGCAGCGCCAGGTAAAATAATAACACAGATTTTGTATGCATCTGTGCTGATGTTAGCATCTCTCCCCCTTTCAGAGACCGGCCCAGACCAGACCACCAGAGCGGAGGTGACCCCCGCCAGAGTCAGCGTACGGTCCGTCCTCAGTGGGACGAGGGAGGACAGGCTCGGCCTCAACAGCAGCCCCGGGGCCAGGAGCCCGGTAGGGCCCACAGGGACAGGCCTGGCTCTGGCCCTCCTCCTCCCCCCCATAGAGACAGAGAGCATCGTGACCGGGACCAGGTAAGGACTGAAATGAACGCTGGACCCAGAACCTCATCTTTATATTATGAATACGTCTTAAAAACATAGATTGCAATAGATGCATTTTGGTTCATCAAATATCATCAATTGTATATTTTAACTTAACAGTGCAGCAGGAAATACACCATGTAGTGTTTGTTCTCTTGCCAGCTTGATTTTTATCCAAATTTCCTCAATCCGTTTTCCTTGCATGCTTCTCAATAATCCCTCCACCTCTGACCTAAATCCTGCTTTTCTTCAGGAGCAGGCGGTTCACAGGGATCAACCCAGTGACCACAGGCCAAAGTCCAGCTACATGCCGCGGGATGGCAGCCCTCAGTCTCCCAGGGACAAGAGGCCTCTCTCTGGGCCCAACATCCGCACCCCAAACCTACCAGTATCGGAGGGGGTGATGAAGACTGCCCAACAGACCACGCGGCCATTTAACACCTACCCAAGGACAGACAGCGAGGGTGGACGCAGTCCCACAGGACAGGTAGGAACCACAGGCGGCTGTTTGTAGCCAGGACAAGCACAAGGAGAGACAGCAGCCCCGAGGGAAGTTATTGACTGGGAGAAAAGGGCAGGCATATTGAGCCACTGGCTGATGGATGATAGCTCTCACCACCTTGCTGTTTTTTTCTCCAGGTCAGATTTAGCTGCTTCTGTCCTGGTTGACTCTCCTGAAAGCAGTTATGCTTCTGTGATAACATCAAGCTCAAGTTCAACTGAACAACTTTGATCCAAAGTGCTTTACAGAATTATGTAATGAGTTAAATACTCTCCAAAGATCTAGGCTTGGATTTCAATTTGACTTTAGCTTCATTTGCATTTTAGATATAATATACAGTAAACCAAAGTTTTTCCCAGAACACTTGTATTGTAGTACCTATTCCTTTAGTCTCTCTGTTTACTCTGCCATTGCAGGCAATCTTGTAAATCGGTGAACAGGACCTCCTAATGACATTGTTGGATTTCCATATAATTAGGGTTATTAATATAATTTGCATCAATGTGATTAGTCACCTTGTTTTACCATCTTATTTAATTTGTAAGATAAGTCATACTTGGTGTATGTTGAGTTTATGAAGATGTTCTCCTCTCTTTTTCTTCAAGCCGGTTCGACACCATGAATCCTCCCCTCAAAACGGCCCCTCCAGCGGCTCTGCCCGAGGTTCCTCTGGCTCCAAGCCCCCTATAAGCCACCCGCACCCTCATCACACTTCCCACCCGAGCCTGACCCCTGAGGCCTCCCAGCACCCTCACACGCCTCACCCCAACGTTCCAGCCCCGCGGCCCCCTGTGCCCTCTGGGCCCCCAGCATCAGGTGCTCCACCTCAGGGCCGCTCACCGCAGAGGGAACCCCAGAGGGTTTCCCATGAGCAGTTTAGAGCGGCGCTACAGATGGTGGTGGACCCTGGCGACCCACGGACCTACCTGGACCACTACATTAAGATCGGGGAAGGGTCCACGGGGATCGTGTGTATCGCTACAGTGAAGACCACGGGGAAACTTGTCGCTGTGAAGAAAATGGACCTGAGGAAACAACAGCGCAGAGAACTCCTCTTCAACGAGGTTAGAGTTCATGATGAAGTGAACGATAGGATTCAAAGCACCTCAACATCTGAACGCACTGAGTGTGACTGATCTTATAGAGCAAGTCTTAACTGCTGCTGTTAGAAATGAGAGGTTCACTTTCATGTAGGTGGCAGAGCACACAGCTCTGTTTCACACATTAGTTGCTGATAACCACTTTACATTTTAGACACTTGATTCATTTTATGAGTAATGAGGCAGCGCTTCCTTGTGTCTGACAGCGTTAATGGTGGTTGATTGATGTGGAGTCGACCTCACAGATACACAACAGTCTCTCTACCTGCGAGGCCACCTTGCCTTTCTTTTCAGTCTAATGAGTAAAGTAACTATACCGCGTCTGTTTCCGTGGTTACTATAGGTGGTGATCATGCGAGACTATCACCATGAGAACGTTGTGGAGATGTACAACAGCTACCTGGTGGGAGACGAGCTCTGGGTCGTCATGGAGTTCCTGGAGGGAGGAGCTCTCACTGACATCGTGACGCACACCAGGTGAGTAATGAATATTTTCATGTGATTTCAGCCTTTTATGTTCTTATCTAACTTTTTATGACTGCATCACCATGACTCTGAATCCTGCTTTTAAATGTCCCTCATTAAACCCCACCACATCTCTTTTCTTCCACAAGAGGGCAGTGTTTCCCATGTCTTCTACACATATATACCACCATGGCCTGTGTCATTTCACAATTTTTCACAACAGCACATCATTAACTGATTGTTATGACAGTTTTACAGTTTCTTTCAACTGTTTGGCTTCTTTCTGGTCTGTTTGTGGGTGCTACACATCGTCAGTATGGTTTAATAAATGATCTCACCTGACTGTAGAGTAAAACAGAAAAACACATCACTAATATAGCTGCAAAACCAGAGGTGGTGAAGCCTAAACTGACATGTCATGTCCCCTTCTCTCTCCAGGATGAATGAAGAGCAGATTGCCACCGTGTGTCTGTCTGTCCTGAAGGCGTTGTCTGTCCTCCACACACAGGGTGTGATCCACAGAGACATCAAGAGCGACTCCATCCTCCTCACTCATGATGGACGGGTATGTACCACATTTTGATCCCGTTTGAATTGTGCCATGAATTACACATAACTGTTTGTTCATTTAAATAGATATTTTTTTCAGCTCGAGAAAAAAATCCACCTCAACAAAGTTTCTTTTCCTGATCGACATTAAAATCGTTTTTGTCCCATCCCTACACAACTGATTTAATGTCCTCCCACATTACTGAAGCTGTCATTACAGCCAGACTTGTGATTTTCACCTTTTATGATACCTACTGTGCCGAGGTGATGGCAGTGTTGGTGTTGGTGACATTTATTGTTCGAGATGATCTAGTTCACTGAGCAGTTTTATACAAAGCAAAATGGAATTTTACTATTTTTACAACAGACTTTCTTGACTGGCATAATAATCCTTTACACTGACAAACATCATATGTGTAAAAAATGTTGTTTTTATCTCTCGCTATTGACTACGGTACAATTTTTTTTTTTAAATGAGTGGGATTTCACCTCTGTAACACCAGAACAAACAGCTGCATCTCCATTCTTTCAGGCAGGAAGTGCACTGTATTAGAGAGTGGCATTAAAAAACAAACTATTTTTGTATGGATTTTGAAAAAAGTCCAGTGCAGAAAATGTCTTTATGTGCTGGCCAGTCACACGACAGAAGAGACGAGTGTTTGGTTTGTGGCATCACAGAAACAAAGTGATTAATGTAGTTGACTTTTCAATTCAGCAGCATGCATCTGCTTTTATATGTCAAACCACAACACTGTGACTGAGGCAGCACTTTATCAGCATTGCATTTGATGGGCCCTTTTCACAACAGACAGCTCAACCACTCATAGCAGAGTTAACACGCATGTTGCAGATAATATGAATCATTGATATGTTGCATCTAAAGGAGCCAGTATGCATAATACGAGTGGGTCTGTGATGGCCCATTAGCAATCATTTATGTTATTAGCTACACTTGTCTGCTGTGATAAGACCTCTGGTGTGCATGTGACGGACGGAGAGGTTTGTCTCACAGTATGCACAAACTCAGCAGGGCACTGCAGCCACTGACAGAACTTGACCTAGTTTTACAAGGATAAAGGAACATGATGGTCGGAAAGAGGAACTAAAAGTTAACCTCTACTGTAGAGCTGAGGCTGGTGCCATATTACTTCCTGCTTGTTGCCAAGTTTCTGCATTCTACAGAAAATGAAACAAACAAGGTTTTATAGCAAGATCAGGGTAAAATGAACAGTCAACATACATGGTCTGTGTCCCTGACAGTCGAGTCTGTGCTGTTTACTTCTCTGTGTCATGCAGTTCTGCTGAGCTGAGGTTTCAGCCACACAGTAACCATGCATTTCACAAGGCTGAGAAGTAATGCAAGCTGTCTGCTGAATGTCACCGGTGCTGTGGTGTAGCTCATGAGTTTGTCCACATTGTGCAGATCATAAAGATTGCATATTTTGTGAACAACTGGGTAAAATCAAGGAATCAAATTGAGTACAGTGCAGCCCGAGATCACAGATGTCATGTTAAGCCTTAACATTTGATAGTTGTTTGGTAGCAACCGTTGTTACCCAATTTCTCAGTATTTGTCAGACTGAGACGCTCCTTCACTTTTTAATTCATATGTTTAAATTAGCTCTGAGGAACTTCTGTGTCGTGCTGGAAGCCGGCCGTTAGTTTATGTCAGCAGACTCCATTTCTAAGCTAACATTAGCTACTGTTGCCTCTCACTGAGGCACTGAGACAAGGCGCTTGAGAACGTGCATTAAGTCACATCCTTTGGACTGTCGTAGAAAATCCGTCACTAAAAAGTCCTTTACAAACAATCCACAGTCCAGCAGCTTTAAACAACTTAACAAGTCATGCACAGGCTTTTGTAGGCAGCAGAGAAAGACGTATGGCCAATAAAAAGTGATTCATACTTGTGATTCCAGAAATCATTACATAGATAACATTAGGCTCTAGTTTGTTTGTTGATTTACTCACTTTCCTTTTTAAATTATTGAGTTAAAATGTGGGCCTGTTGAGGTTTTTTGCTGAGTCTCTCGTTCTGACGTCAGCATAGACTATATGTGCAAGTCACACATGTGTTGCTAACATAAACCACAGCGCAGTTGATGACAGCTGAGGAGTGTTTGTGGTTTGATCGCTTTATGAGCTGTGGTTTCACCCATCGCCTCGCCTCGGCCTCCAGCAGCAGCATGCATGACCAGACAGGTCTCGACAGTGGCGCTGAGGTGCTTCTTCTGCATTGTTATGCTCTGCAGGGACTGCATCATGTAGGTCATTGCTCCTGCTAATGAGTTTCTCAGAGGACGTCTGTGTGATCTGTGTCAATAATTAAAAATGAATTGAAAGTGTCATCTGTGTGCAGTTGCAAGTGCGTTTTAATGTCTTATTTTTCATTTTACTTGGAGATGCATTTATTTTTAAACACTGAAAGACAACATTTCTAATTTAAAGGTGTGAAAACTTAGGCTAATTTTATCAGAAGTGATGGTGTCATTTCAGGGAGACCTCTCATCTCAGGCCACACACTCTCACAGAAAGCTTCCTGCTGTGGTGTGTTAGTGCTGGGTTGGGTTGAGTTAGTGCGTGTGACTTTGGCCTGGCAGGGGAAGCAGACTTAACCAAGCCTGAAGTGTTTACCGTCAGTGGGGTGGGTGTGTTTGATGTGTCTGAATGCACCTGTTTGCTGAGTGATAAATGTGAGAGAGTCTCGTTTCTTAAAATGTAGGTCAGAGCATTTTATCTCTGTTCTGGTTGACTCCTGTATTAATGTCCGTGTTACATTTATAATGAGGCTTTGTAAGTGAAAAGTTCAGTCGGTCAGTGGCAGCCATCATGTTAATGTGTCCGTGTATGTGAGTGTTCATACATGTGTGCATCAGTTCTCATAGCAAGCTTGTTTCGTTTCTCTTTTCCGATCCATCTGAGGCTTACAGTCAGCCTTGTGGGCAACATTAAAGCTTCTTCTCTATCAAGATACCCAGCCATGCACAAACGTTTTCAGCAAGAGGGGTGGATGTTAGCCAGGACCCTGGCACACATTTCACAGACTCGACTATTGAAGCATAAGATGCAAACTGTGCAACATTTTCATGCTACTGAACCACATCATTTGTTTTTCTTGAACTTTGCTACATCTGCCCGAAAATCAAAAGTTAAATGCTCTATGATGAAAGCTTTTAATATAACATACACTGTGAGTGAACCACTTTACTTCAGTGCTGGACATTCCTCTACTTTGTTCTTCAGCCCTGTAACATCATCAGGAACAGTTCATGATTGCTTTGTGAAGCTGTAAAATGTATGAATAGAGTGGATGGATAGACACATGCCATGTTCTTTGGTTCAACATCGATGTCATCGGTGCGGGCAGGCATTGTTCTATTTTAAGGTTTATTTTCTCATATGTAGTTTGAAATTTTGCTGTAATCATCGTTGACTTAATGGGTTTCCAGCTGCTGAGTGCCCTACTGAACCCTCCTCTCTGTGTGTTTGGTGCAGAGTCTTCATGGTGCCCTGAGCAGAGCATGGACTCACCACTGTTGAGTTTAATCTGCCCTGACTGCCATCATGTTTCATACAGTCCCACTTTAGTTATTTTGCACCTGCTATCTCCACTGCTGTAACTGCTGTCCTCCTGTATGGATGGTCTTGACGCTCCATATTGTAATGTTGGTTTATCGTCTCGGTGTCAGAAGATTTAGATGCACTGTATCATTGCAGTTTTTCACACTGCAGCACGTATGTTTTGGTCTTGTTTTGTTTTGTTTAGTTTTTTCAGTTTGGGGGGATTAACCAAACCCAACCCTCCACTATTTCTGGCTTCTGCTGTATTTTCGATGTGGTTTATTAGTCATCTCCCCTAGCCTATTGTCCTCCAGGTAGGATTACAGTTTTATATCACATGGGACCAGCTTGTCTCAGCATGTCAAGTTTACCCAACTCCTGCTTCTCTGTTATGAAAGTTGTAACCAGATCAGTCATTTCATTACAAGTCACGATCACTATGTTGTGCACTTTCTGTTAAAAAAAAAAAAACTAATCTTGACATTGATGTTTCCTCTTTTCATCTCTTTGTCTGTCTCCAGGTGAAGCTGTCAGACTTTGGTTTCTGTGCTCAGGTGTCTAAGGAAGTGCAAAGAAGGAAGTCTCTGGTTGGAACACCGTACTGGATGGCACCAGAACTCATCTCCAGACTGCCTTATGGACCAGAGGTAATACTCACACTGTTTTTCCTTGAGGATTTTACTGTTGTTTGATTTTTTTTTACATTTATACTAGCTCTTCTACCTGCTGACTGTCTCTTCTTAAATTGTCCAGGTGGATATCTGGTCTCTGGGTATCATGGTCATAGAGATGGTGGACGGGGAGCCGCCGTACTTCAACGAGCCGCCGCTCAAAGCCATGAAAATGATCCGAGACAACCTGCCTCCCAAACTGAAAAACCTGCACAAGGTACAAAGACCAGAGCAGCTTGTCTGAAGCACCATTAGCAGATGTCATAGATGTCCTTAGGCCATCAACAAAGGGTCAAATCATTTTTTTTATCTCTCTTTGGTGTTGTGGTTACCCTGCGATTAAATATGTAAATCATACCAGCCGCAACACCCATCAACATGATGACACTCCAGCCAGTGATTACTAAATCATTACATGAGTATTCAGTACTTATGGATCACACCGCACCCATCGTCCAACTCAGCCTTCATTTTGATCACAACTACACACCAGTGAAGTCTCACATGGTTGAGATGCTATCGCAGTGACAAAGTCTGTCCACAGACAGACACACATGGCAAAACACTCAAAACCATGTCTGTGGTCCTTCCGCGACAATCAGCGTCACCGGAAACACATTTTGCTGCAATGACACATATGCACAATGTGAAAACCGACGCTGTCACGGCTTGTTATCATTAATCGTTTGGTGTAATAACATGAATCCTTTGTGTCAGCTAGTGGTTGGTCTTGTTTGTAACCACACTGGCTGTGAGGAAAGGTTTGATTATAGCCTGTGTCATTTTTACTGCAGCAGGTATTTAGATGCCTCGAGGTTGAGAGACACTGAAGCAGTGTTGAGTGATCTATGACCTTTAATTGACTTCCTCTTTATTGGCTCCTTTGAGGAACAGTGACCTGGCACAGATGCATGTTCCACTGTCACTAGACTTATGATGGCCTGTAATTCATAAAGGCAGTAGGATGAGAAATGTGTGGCATAGATCGGAGTAGCTGAAGAGTAATAACACTCCTGACTCACTATGACTTGTGTTGTATTCTCGTCTGACCATTAAGCAGTCAGAAGGTAGTTTGGGTAGATTGTCTGGTGGAGAGTTGCAAAACAAACAACTAAGAAATGAAACAAAACAGGTTCTTACAAAGTCTTTGAAAGTTTGGAAAGTGCTGAATTTAAATTGTAAAGTTTACATGTAAAACAAAATGTTTTCATATTTGGAATGAAATGATCCCACACAAGCACAGCTAATAGAAACAGCTGGTGAAAACAAGAAGTGACAACATACATTGATTGGTGTGGGTATAAAGGAATTCTGTAAACTTCTGCATTTATTAAAAAAGATCAGATGTAATAAAATAGGCTTTAGAGTCTAGAAATCTTTGGTTTAGGTACCTTGAAAGTGCTCGAATTCTTCTCTTAAAAAGCTGCGCGAGCCCTGAAGAAAACTGACTGCGGGTGCACGTCAGAAATCCATTTATTTCTGCTATTTCTGCATTCATGTCAACATTTCTGATTACAATTCTAAATTCAAGCCAAAGTCAAACCTGAAGTGATACTAAAATAAACAGGTACAGTCTGTGTTTCAGTTTCTGCCTTTGAGCCTTCAATCGAAATTCTCTGTCTAGAAAAGCGAGTTATTTTCAGTCTGATTCACTGAACAGGTCCTGATATTGAGTTTATGCAAACTGTGGGGGAGATACCTGATTAATGATAAAAGACGCTCTTTATTTCATAATCAACTCTAGTTTAAAAGCACCTGGTTAACCGTCTGCATGTGGTTCAAAACAGAGCCATTTCCCATGTTGTGCCAAAGAGAATAAAATACATTATCCCTTAACAAGCCTATCATTAACACCTGACTGACTCTGACTCTGGATGATTTCTCTCCCAGGTCTCCCCTCTGCTCAAGGGCTTCCTGGACAGGATGTTGGTGCGAGACCCGACTCAGAGGGCTACAGCCAGCGAGATCCTCAAACACCCCTTCCTGACGAAGGCGGGTCCGCCATCCTGCATCGTCCCTCTGATGAGGCAGAACAGGATGAGATGAGACATGTGACACTGAGACCTCCGGACAGTGGAGGGCAGCGTGTGCAGGTTCAGATGGAGCAGAATACTCCTGCACACAGAGGAGGGGCCCTCAGAGGTCAGAGGTCACAGACGAGAGGTCGGGTAAAACTCTGAGAGCTGAGCTGCAGAGTGTAAACGGGTGTGCAGGAGTATTCTGTTTTTCTTATGTGAATCACTGAACTGTGGGGAGTGTATCCCCTCAAAAAGAGGCAATAAGGCGGTGTGTATGTGTGTGTGTTTGTCTGCCAACATATGTTGCTGACACTGTTAATGACGCTGTTTGATGGCTCATACGCGTGTGTGAGTGTGTGTGTGTGAGTGTGTGAGAGCTCTCTCTCGAGGAGAGACGAGCAGAGAAGCCACAACCTGCCTGTCAAGTGATTTTTGCCAGTTTGTTTTGATTGAAGGGCCTGACCTGGAAGAAGCTGAAGGACTGTGGCTGTTTTTATTTTTCCATTTGGATCTTACCTGGATTTTAAGAGTGACGGTGGGGTTTTGCACACCAGTCGGATGCTTTGAAGGAGCCGTGAGCCCGTTGGCTGATTTAAGAGACGTTTTAATCTCACTACTCGACACTCTGGAAGCCCAATTTTCTCACTACAAAGACGTCTGATCCCAGACGTGGACGTTTTCCTCACCACGCCCAGAACTTAACTACTGAGGGAGGAAATCTTTTGACTCACGAATGAGTCAAACAGACTTTTATTTTGTAGCCATATAAATACTAGCTTCCTGTTGTAAACAAGCAAACATACACTAAGTCAAGAGGTAAACACTGGAGTTGTGGTTTTTTTTAACAGATGATTTTTTCTCTTATTTCATTCCTTTCTTCCTGTGTAAGTACAATGAACATAGAGAGATATATCAGTTTTGATGTTTTACTATCTCTATTTTGTGATTGTTTTTATTATTATTATGATTTGTTTCCTGGTTTATTTTAGAGAGAGATGTGATGATTTTCAAAGCACTGTCGATGAGAGATAGAAGCTGCACTCCCGGTTGATTCCTGCACGCAGATCATAGACACTAGACTTTTTATGTTGTTGTTTGTTTGTCTTTTTAAAGACTCGACCAGACAGGACTTTGTAATCACAAAACCTCAGCGGCCAAGATGTCAGTCGGGACGAGCAGGAAAGGTTTTACAGAAACATAAAAAGCAGAAAAAAAGAGAACAAGAGTACAACCCCAAAAACAGATGAACATCATAAAATCAAACACCAGTTTCTTGTTTTAGAAGAGTAGGCTCTGTTTTACTGGTTCTGCTGATAGAGTTGAATCACTTCCTAACTAATGATTCTTCTGAGGTAGAAAACTAACATTAGCTGCTTTCCAGGCAATCACAGGTTGTTTTTACTCTGTGGTACATGTCCGCTTCCTTGTAACATCATCACTCTGCTTCAACAAACACTCAGCTGCTGCTGCTGCTGCTGCTGACGTGGAGGAGCGCTCGTCGTGTTCTTCTACTGACCCAGTTTTCTGATTGAATCGATTAATGTTTGATTGCCTGGTTAATGCATCCGGCAGAACGCTCCTGAATCCACTTCATAGTGTAAGGGCGATAAACGACAAAGGAAAACTCTCTGCAAGAAGCAATCAACAAGAAAAGTGGCTTTGTTTAGATTTATACCTCCGATGAATAGTGTCGGTCATGCTCCTAATGTGTGTGTGTAAAGATATGGGATCTGTTATTATTTTAGTGTTTGCATTTTAGTCGGTGTGAATGTGTGCTCTGTGAAAATGGACCATTAGGCAGAGGACAAAAAGATAACAGAAGTACTTAGAAGGCAGGAAACACTTAAATGAAAATCCATTCTGAATTCTAGTGAGTAAAAGCTGCTAATAATGTACAAACACACGAGCTAACAAAAATATCAGACCTGTGTCAAATTGTTCAAGTGACTTCTCTAAAGTGGCTGAAAACTGCTCTCACGGTGGAGTTAATCACTTTATTGTAACTTGTTTGGAGCACAAGGTGTTTGACTGATCGCTCGCTGCAAATCACAATAAATTCACTTTCCAATCGCTTTCAAGAAATCACCCACAGAGCGCCTCAGCCGTCTAAATGAACCCACGGAGAATTAATTACAGTTCAGTTTGGCCCAGGTCTTGTTATTATCCGCCCACCGGTGCCCTGATGTTCCTCGGGCTGGAACAGGAGGCGTCTTTATCAGCACGCATCTGTACTTTCATACTGTACCTCGTTGCATTGAACAGTCATTAAGACAGAAGATGAAATCAAAGATAAAGCCGTTACAGATTCATCCCTGTCGAGGTGACGCGACACACAGATGCACATCAACAAAGCCTGCAGACACATTCCTCTCTCTGAGCCAAGGCTGCTGTTTCCAGTCCTTCTATGTCTTCCAGTTCAGCTGCTGCAGAGAGCCTCCTCCCATCAGACCAGACCTCAGTCAAGTAGCATTTTTTACAATGAGTTTTCAGTTCTGAACCCAGAACACTTCTGAACCAGAACCACAGTCTGTTTTCTCACACTGTTAGGTGCTGTCTCCAGTGAGGGATACAAACTGTAACTCTACAAACGGAGGAGTAGTCTGGATGGAGTAACACACTAACTGTACTTTTCTACATACATATACACTACACTGTAGCTTTAGCTGCACTGTGTTAGAGATGCAACTATTCAGTCATCAGTTTATCAAAGAAAATTAGCCACCAATTGTTTAAAAAAAAAAAAAATCTGATTAATAGTTTCAGTTGATTTTCAGGTAAAAATGTCGAACACTTCCTGGTTCCAGCTTCTTAAATGTGAGGGTTTGCTGCTTTTTCTTTCATTTATGACTGTAAATGAAGAGTCTTGTTGTCGGTTGGACAAAAGAAACAATTTGTGGTCACATTGGGCGCCAGGAAATTGTGACGAGCATTTTTCCCATTTCTTTGGCTCTTAATTGAAAAACAATTCAGTTAATCAATGGGCTGGGTATCGGACTTCAGTACTTTGATGGCACTGGCCTCCTAATCATGCAGCATGCTTGTTTTGCCATGATCTAATTTAATAAAACGGTCTAGGTATCGATACTGGTGGCCTATTGTTGCTAAGAAATGTTTAAGATACCCAGCCCTAATTGATCGTGAAAATAATCGGTACATCAATCGATAATCAAAATAATGGAGAGTCGCAGCCCCACATTGTTCTCCAGCTCTCCTGCTTCTTCATGAGAAACCGAACACTGAGGCCTTGTACGATGAGTAGCAGCACTGAGCAGCATGAAGACTTGTTCTTCAGCTGAAAGTAAAAAAAAAAAAAGTTGATAATTCCTGATGAGCACAGCTAGCTATGGGCGAGGGCTGCATTTAATACTCGTCAACTGTTTGATTAATCGCCCACTCTTTTGATAATCAATTACTCGGTTGGAGAAATTTCTGAAGGAAAGACGTTTTTAAAACTTCTCTGATTCCAGCTTCTTGAAAATGTTCTAGTTTCTGTACTCTGACACTAATCTAAGACTTTCATCTTCGACCATTTTCCAACATTTTATTAGACGAGATAATTTAAAGATTAATCGTTAGTTGCAGCCCTACTGTGGTTTGAAGGGTGTTCAGGGGCGTTTGTCACCATGGTAACCGAGATGATGCTGAATCTGTTTTGCTGCATTTTAAACCACAGTGAAAATACTTACTTAAAATACTCTCTGTAGCTTCAAGCTGTAGTGATATTTGTACAAAGCTGAGCTGTGCTGTCTCTGGACTGTGCATTTATAAAACACTATTAACAGAATGCAGTTTCCACCTCCTACAAACATGTATTATCAGGTGAACGCTCCCAGGCTGAACGTAGGTTAATGGTTTGTCTCTTTGTCTCTGCCTCTTTTCTTCCTTAACAAACACTCTGGTAGGCGTTTGTACTTTGTCTCTTGGCAGCTCAGCACATAGTAAATTTTCAGCTGTGTCAGTTTGTGGATCCGTTTGTCGTCAGAAGTGGGACAACCCGATAATGACTCACTGATTATGAAACGAGTTGTGATGTTTTGTGTTTGTGGCCTTTCGCTTCTAATCAGAGAGATGATGGCTGAGCTGAAAGAAATGATCGACTGAAAGACAATCAGGAAGTTCGAGTAATTTAGTTTGTGATATTTCAAGATGACACACTTTGAATTTCCCTTTTTTTTTTCTCTTCCTCACAGTCAGAATCTCACATCTGAATATTCGATCACACTAGTTTCAGACTGCTTGTGTTTTAAATAATTTAGTTTTTCAGGGATTGACAACAAAAAGACTTTGTTTCTGGTGGTACTTTTTGAGGCCCTGCAGTAGGCGGCGGGTGAAGTGGTAAAAATGACCAGCAAATATTGGGATTTGTACATTTGACAGTATCAGAACTACTGATGGGAAGAAAATAACAGATGAAAGACGTTTAATGCACTTCATCTGTCTCATCGGGAGTTGATTGTCTGGTGCTCTGTGTGAAAGGCAAAGGCCTGATGTGAATGAAGCAAATGGACTTAATTTAAGGACTTCATCAGTCTTCATCAGAGTTAAAGGCTCATTCTCACCTTCACTCAACTGCCGTCAAAAAGTTAGTGCTTCAGTAAAGTTCGTTGCCTTCAGTTCTTCTTTAGTCTTTCTAAAAACAAAGAGGTTAAGAATTTCCCAACAGGTCCACACTGCAGCCTACAGTTTATATTCTTGTGTTTGACCGTCCTACATGTCTGTGCATTGACTCATCCACCCACCGGATTCATTTTCATTTCATAAACTTAAAACCTGTGATAAGAAGCTGCTCTGTAGTCTGGTGATACAGCACTAAAAACAAAGTTTACGTGGTTTCACCATTGTCATCTTTTGCCCAAAGAGGCCCCGAGAATCAAAGAAAAGATCATCATTAAGTGAAAAATATCACAAGAAGTCGTAGTTTCACTTTGACAAGACAGACAGGTCCACACTGCAGCCTACAGTTTCTCTTTTGACTTGTGTTTGACTCTTTATCGACTCATCCACCGAACTGCCTTCATTTTCATTTCAGTATCTGAGATAAGAGGTTGATTACCGGTCAGACCCACATCGCTTTCTTGTAAATCTTCAACTTTTATCTCCAAACATTTGACTTCACAAACAATGTTTTCTGTCCCTTGTTCTTCCTGCTGTTGTTTTATTGTTGTGGCTCATCCCATTGATCTGTTCTCATTTCATTATCAATGTGAAAATCCCAAATCTGATCACACTGCAGGTGGACTGACGTTGCTCTGTAGGTCGACTGTGATGGACCAGATTCAACTGCTGTGTATGTGTTTGTGTGTGTGTGTGTGTGTTTGTGTCCTGTGGGAGTATGTTTATGAGTTCATGCCTTAACATTTACAATCACTACTTGACAGATAATTCTGACTCGACACTACGACAGTGGGAGAAGGTGAAAGGAGTCCGTGACGCTTCTCATCTCACATTTTTAAAAGTTATTTTGATGTAGTTGTTATGCTGAGGGGTGTTTGCATCTTCTGGCTGACGAGTTTAAAAGCTCTCTAACATTCCTGACAGTTTAAATAGCTGAGACCACTTCAGACTGAGGGTTCTTCAGGGTGTTTTTTATTTTAAAATACGTTCGAGCGCCTCGACGTCGGCGCTCTTCTCACCTTTCTGAAGGAGGTCCAGGCCAGAGGGGTTTTTCAAGAAGCAGGACCACTGGGATTCATTTCTGTCAGCACCACAGAGCTTCCAGAATATTTCATTATTAGTAGCCAATGAGCAGCTCCGGTGCTGCTCTTCAGGGTTTAGTGCCTTGCTTAGCGGCATCTTGTCAGACATTTTTAAAGATTGTCCTGTTTTGTGAGTCGTCTTTGCTTCTTGGAAAAAACCCGTGCAGGACTCGGCAGTGAACATGTGGTGACTGAGGCTCAGATCTGGTGTCACTGGACCACTACTGACCAACCAGCAGCCCGCTCTGTGAAATCTGTGACAAAACAAGCAAAATAATTCTCTGACGGATCGTTAATGACTCTCATTGACTCGCCTCTTGTGTAAAAGCTGATTTTGTTCATCTGTTGCAGCGTTGACATGTTTTTGTCAAACATCAGATTCCTGCACCGTCTTGTTTTTGTAAACTTCACTGTATTGTATTGTAAAAACATAGACTTCACTTTGCAAAATTTACTTTTTTTTTTTGCAAATACAGATTTTGTAAAAGTCATCCATGGTGTCTGTTTTCTGTTTGGCTTTTGTTTCAGATGTTCTCAGACATTAAGAAACAAAACATGGACGCACGTGTTGTAAATCACCAGATCTAGTCTCTGTACGGTGGCCTTTTGGGGACATCTCAGTGTCTTTAATCAGACTCGACTTTGATCAGTCTGAGCTGCTACATGCTGCTTCATCTTCATCTGGAGTGTTTCTTGCTGCACTTGAAGTCACAGGCGTCTGGTGAAATGGTTAAAAATGAGCAGCTGATATTGTGATTCATGAGTTTTACAGTATTCGAGCCACTGATGGGAAAAATAATCTGAGATTCAAAGAATTAATTTATAATATCACATGCAAAAAGCTAATTTTTAAAGAAAAGGGTACATTTGAAGATGACTGTTGGATTATATGATGCCACAAGAAGTATGTCAACATGAATACATTTACATTCAGTACGTTAGTGTTGAACATTAACTCGTGTTACACTGTGACAGCAGCGTTGAAGGAAAACAATATCTGACTCAGATCACAAATCAGATTTAAAATAGTTTATTGACAATTTAAACTAAATACCTATTATTCTATCATACTACACTACTTCCCCTGCCTCGTATTTGCTCAGCACCAAAGCAATGATGCAAACTGATCGTACACGAGAGCCGTTTATTCTTGTATCATTTTGCAATCTTCAAAAACCACCTCTTCCTTTAGAAATGTACAGTAGATCATAGGAGATTACTGTATCTGTGGCTGCAGAGACCTTTATGAACAAACTTGAAACTGAAAACCACTATCACTGCACTAACATTGTCACATCCTGTTTTGAATGTTGTTTAAAGAAAACTGCAGTGCTCTGGGATTTATAATCACAATTCAGGCACTAAGTAACAGTATTATAGAGGTTTGAAGTGCCTGCTGTTGTACCTGCAGCTCAGAATCGACTGTTATTCACAGAAAAGAAAAGAAATACAAACCAACAGTTGCTGCTCAACTGTTGATGGAGCATCTTTACTTTAGTCGTCATTACAGGACGAGGAAATGATGCACCGACATCCAATAAACTCGGCTCCACTGTGTCTGATGTTGTCATGATGAGGTCTAAGTTGAAAGTCGCCCTTCAGTCACCACCTAACGGTCTAATTACAGGCCTGATAACGTTCCCACATGCTTCCTGATGAGTTGATACTGTAAACCAGCCATCAGTGGAAACCGTGGAGAAAACCCTCTGCACGTATTACAGCACGAGTCAGCACCGTTTTTTATTTTTAGCACTTCCGTCAAAGTCAGTGGAAGCGTCTGAGCAGCAGACTGCAGCTCCTCAGCTTTTACTGTCAACAGTGTGACTGAAGGCGGGACGCCACAAACAACGAGAGCTAATACAGCTCACAGGACAGCTGACTTTGTGGTCCACGTGTGAGCTCATGTCTTGTTTTTACCTCGGCAGCAGAGAAAGTAAAGAAGAAGGAAGAAGAAAGTTTTCTGCTGCTTCATTTCTTTCTAAGAGTTTATTGTTAAATGTGAGGTCGATCACTGTAACAACACACGATGGAGATTTTTATTGTTTGTAGTTTTTTTTTAAAGTCAAAGTGAAAATGATTTAGTTTGGTCACATAACACATGAAACTAGGTCATCACTTACTGATGTGGCAACAGAGCACCAGTCCATAACAATGTGACGAACTGCTTATTGTTTACTAGTAAACACTGAAAGTTAAACTGAGTAAGGTGATAACTGGATGTGATGCATGATTTAAGATATATGATATGTATTTTAATGACTCTGTGATATCTTGAGGTTCAAAGATTCAATTAAGGGAAATAAAAACAAACAGTTGGAGGATATCTCAACAACTACTGCCATGACGTGCATAAATACCAGTGCGTGTTCGCCTGCTAACAAGTTAAAGGGACAGTTCACCCTAAAATCTAAAATACACATTTCCTCCTGCCTGCAGACCTTTTCATCCTTCCTGATTGTTTCGGTTGAGTTGCAGCGTGTTGGAGATGTCAGCTGTCTCTTCTCCATTATAACAGAACTTGGTCGTGTTGCTCAAAGCGCCATAAACTTGGCAGCTCAACAGAAACGTCTCTTTCCTGAGACAATGGTCTGTTTACTGAGGACAAACCACAGACTTTGTTGTGAGCAGTTTCATGCAGGAACTATTTCTTTATGTATCACCGCACAGAAGGAACCATGCATCTACTTATGGATGAGCTAACTAAGCTAACCGAGCTAGCTAATGTTACGACTTTACAAATGAAATCAGGCTCAGGCGGTGAAACGAGTCATTTTGGGGGTTTGTGACGCTCAAAAAATGTATCCACCGTTTTACAGGCACTTCTTTCACTATAT
This sequence comes from Pagrus pagrus, assembly GCF_965226575.1. Classification (NCBI taxonomy): domain Eukaryota; kingdom Metazoa; phylum Chordata; class Actinopteri; order Spariformes; family Sparidae; genus Pagrus; species Pagrus pagrus. The sequence goes on along the minus strand of NC_140188.1, from coordinate 3,524,465 downwards.
AAGCTTATGGGAAAAGTTGCTTTGGCTCCGGTGCATCACGTGATGATGCAGTTACACAGATCGGCCACTTCGATTCACCTAACCCACCGCGATGCAGAAGGTCTGAGTGATCTCACACCCAGGAAGTTGAACCATTTTGGCCTCATGTGCCACTGAGCAGCTCTGAGCGGGGCCTTGGCTCCGACTCTGTATCCAGATCGCCCTCATTAGATCCGCTGTGTAGATGGTCTGAGTTAACCGAGTTAGCCTGCACATTTCCTCCTACTGTCATACGGTTGGTGAGTGTCGTTCAGTAGAAACTGAATAGTTCCTGCATGAAACTGCTCACAGCGAGGTCTGTGGATGATCTTGAATAACTCAGTCATGCTTTCTGGAAAGACACGTCACTGTTTTAAGCGCTTTGGGCTCCACAAGCCGAGTGACATCCAGCGTAGCGACCCACGACAAAACATTACAGACGGATACAAAGCACAACAGGCAAGATGAAGATGAAGATGTGTTGGCATGTAGCTCCTGTGCAGCCTTTCATTTGGTTTGAACAGGTGTGAAACACAGTGAAACAGGTGCCACGCTAACATGAACTCATCAGTTTGTGGTTTTCATCAGAAAAATGTTTCCAGGAATCTTATTTTTGTTTTTAATGTTTCTTATCTGTTTATGATCTATTTCTGTGTCTGTGTGGGGACTGGCCACAGTTTCCTTTTTCTCACTAACTGTGGAGTGACTGTGTGTGTGTGTGTGTATGTGCGTGTGCGTGTGTGTGTGTTTCCAGAACATGACGGAGCCGCGCAGGTGGGCGGTGCTTGGCATCCCTCAGCAGCCAATAGGAGGGCAGCGTGTCGCTGTCAAGCACAGCTGATCGATGAGTCAGGGCAGAGCAGCTGAAAAGGTCCCACTTGTTGCTGAGCAGGAGCAGCGATCGGAGTCCTGATCCACCTTCCCGCCTCCTCACCCTCACATCTGTCCGCCAACGCGACCCGAACCTCCGCTGCAGCCCGGGCAGCCTCCCCCGCTCAGGATCTCACCGCTGCCGCCTCCCTCGCGGCTCTCAGGTGAGACGTTTTCTCCGTTTTTAACCGCTTCACGCGCTCCATTCAACGGGAGGAGGTGTCGGTGTTTTAACTTCAGCAGCTGATCGATCGGTGATCAGAATCAATAGCAGATCGATGTGACTGACTGTGTGGAGGCAGGAGCGCTGCTCGTCTGTTCCTCTGGGGAAGTAGGTGGATGTGCTGGACTTCACACAGCGCTCACATTCACTGTGATCCGAAATCATAAACATGAAGTCGGTGCCGATTAATTATTGATCTGCTATTGATAAAGACTGGGCCTGATAGTTAATAATCACAGATCTGATCTGAGCTCATCAGGCTTCATTCATTCACCTGCCGAGGAACAAAAACGGCCTTTTACATGATGAACTGTGTGACTATATTCAGCTCAAGGTTTCCAGGAGTCCTTGAGAGTCATCCAGGTTCTCCAAGGATTAATTCAAGGAGGAGTTTCAGGCTCCTTGGAGAAGCTTTCAGAGGGTTTCAGAGCTTATTTGTGTCGTTATTAGATCTGTTAGCTGATTAATCGATAAATCAATCTGCAGAATAATAATCTGATGATAATCTGACTTGTGATTGATTGTTTCAGTCTTTGTCCACTCAGCTGTTCTGTTGTTGAAGGCTTACCTGTCAGATTGATCAATAATAGAAATAGTTGCTGGACAGGTGTGTGTGTGTATGTGTGTGTGTGTGTGTGTGTGTGTGTGTGTGTGTGTGTGTGTGTGTGTGACTCCCTCACCTCAAGAGCTGCCACCTGACTCACACTTCAGACTGTAGGTTGATGACTTGTTCCTTTAAGTGCAATTCAATTCAACACAACTTTATTTATGTTTGTCTTTAACGGTTTAAACACATTTAAAAGCGATAAACTCACCAACACTTGTAATAAATACATTAATAATGTGTCACAACCGGAGAAATGACTCGTTTCACCGTCATAATTTGAGACATTCGGTCCAATATCATTTGGGAAGTCTAGTAGAGCCAAATTATTTTTTCCCCGCTCAAGTTAGCCGGGAGCTGAACGGACGTTAGCCGGCTCGGTCGGCCAAAGTCATGACGTCACAACTGTTATTAGGCTACTTCACGTTCGGTTGATACTAATTTATTAACTTAAATTCCTACATAATGCAGCTTTAAAGCAGCTACAAAGGACTTAAATGTTTTGTTGATTCTGGCGCCCCCTGTGGACACAAGCGGTAGTGTTTCCACCGGCACCTGTGGTAAAGATGGTGGTCTGGCTTGAAAGCGAGTGAAAGGAAGACGCAGCGTTTGATTCAAAACTACTTAACTTTCCTCAGCACGGCTGTTTGCAGGATGTGGTCAGTAACTGTGTAAGATTAAGATTAATAACTGTAATATGATCCACTGCAGACGCCTCAGTTCATCCTCAGTAATCTGCCATAAAGGATAGTTTTCATTTTGTGACTCATCCGCCCCGACCCGCTGGCAGGAATAAAAAATAACTGCAATAATCACAGAAATAGCCGGTCTGCTCTCCGACGGTCACACAGACGCGTCAGCATGAAACTGAGACCGTTCAAAAGTTCCTTCCATGTTTCACCAGCACTTACTTTGAAGTATTGATTAAGTCATGAGGGCGTTTAGGCCTTTGTTTCATCACATTATAACAACACACACACACACACAGACAGACACACAATGTAACCCGCAATGCAACATCAGCACTTCCACTGTGTGCTGTGTGTGTGTGCTCAGTGTGTATTGTGTTGTGCTCAGAGCATCACAAACCCTTCAACCTGCTGCCTCACCTCCCGCTGCCCTCCGGTTTACAGTCAGTCTGTTGGTGTAAGAGGAAGTTTTGAAGGTGTGGTCCGTGGGAAACGTTTGTGTTATGTTGAAATTTGGTTAACTTCCTCACTGCTGAGGGTTTTTAAGATGATATATATTCACTGAGCAGGTCCCCGAGGTGTGAGAGGGATCCACAGTGATCCACTCCAGTTATGGAGGTTTGAGGGGCTTGCAGTCATTTCTCAGCAATGTTAACAATTAACTGATTAGTTGATCAAGAGATCTGGTTTCAGCTGATAGCAACCATTGAATGAATCAAATATTCTGATATTTGAGTTATCAACAGTTTGACTAATTCTCTGACTCCAGCTTCTTTAAATGTGAATATGTTCTGGTTTCCTTCCTCGTCTGTGACAGTAAACTGAATATGTTTGTGTCGTGGATGAAACAAGACGTGAAGATGTCATCTCACCATGTTCTCGACCAAAAATAATCCAAAGATTAATCAATAATGGAGGTAAATGTTTGTTGCAGCCTATTTAAAGCCCCTGACTATAGATAAGTGTGGAAGAGGTAGTAACCCTTCACCTGATGTTTAATTCATGTTTCAGGTCAGTTGAACTTCACATCAGTCACAGATCAGCTGGAGACACTCAGACTCAGACCTCATAAAATTAGGAAAGATGAAGAATTGTGCTCGGTTTGTTTTTTGAGCGGTTAAAGATTGACTCTAAACATCGGGGTTAATAGTCACTGACTCACTAACTAGATGTTTTCCTTTAATAAAGAGAAAACAACACCCTGACGCTCTGCAGGGTTCGTCCTCTCTGCACCTGCTTATTTCACACCTTCAACAATCAGCAGCAGCAGAGCAGAAAGAACAAAGTTCAACAAGTCGGATCAGAAGTCACTGATCAACCAGACTGACTCAGATGTGGTTCAGTGGGTGAAGACACTACTACGACGTGACTGAGTCAACGCAGACTCCCAGTGGTCATCGTCATGTTTCTTATCTCTATTGTTCAGCGATGACGATGACGCTTCCTGCAGCAGGTTTTTCTGGGATTTTCCCAGTGGAAGTTTCTCCTGAAGGTGCTGGTTGTGCTCTCATCGCTCTGGCTGACGAACCAGCTCTTCCTCTGTTTGCGCCAACAAATGGCTGCTGTGGCTGGAAACAGAAAACGCATCACTTCCTGTGTGCCAGAAAATATTTCCAAGAAAGAGCTACCAGGCAGCGTGTTTACAGCAGCGAGCGTTACTTAACGTCATTTAACGAGACGTGATTGGGGCCGTGGTTTGACTCTCTTATCTGAGTCACCGCTCAGTGTGTGCACACGTGAGCTGCCATTAAATCCTCAATCAGTTTAACATCAGTGACCTTTTATACAAAAGAAACAGCTTTGTGACCGTTGGGTGTTAAATCCGCCTCAATGGTGGGATAGAGGCGTACTCGACAACCCTGAGACCTCAAAAATATGGAGGATTTGGAAACAGAAGCAGGCGTCTGGGATCCCTCCACAGGAAACGTTGAGATCCAGAGACCCGGCCTCCACTGAGCGGAGAGGCTCGGTGTCGTGTCAAAGTGTGTTTCCTCGAGACACTTCATAACCGGCAGCAACCCTAACCCTCTGGCATTTGCATGAATTTCATTCATTCATTCATTTTTTGCTTTGCCACTTCCCTACGTCTTATTACAAAATGCATCCTTTCAAACCTTATATAAGACCTGGGAAATCCTCTTTCCAGGACGTCTGAAATCTGCTGAAGTGTTTGTTTCTCTTCTGCATTTCTTTGTCTGCATCTCTCACTGAGGACAAATCGGAAGAAATAAAGGAGAACTGTGAACCTCAGAGGAAACTGGGAGAGGGAAAACCAAGAGGGTTGGCAAGTATGAAGAGAGGTGTCGATGATGGAGAGGAGCTCTGAGACACAGGTGGTGTAAAACCTGCTCCAGGAATTATTCTTGTTGAAGATTTTTGTCAGAAGCTAAAAATGCAGCTGCGCCAGAGGAGGACGCCCGGCCTCCTGAAGTGTGAAGTCACCTGTAGTGAAGCTGTCAGTCAGACTCTGTCTTCACAGCCCTCCAACAAAACAGAGCCAGATTGCGCCAGCTGACACTAAAAGCTGTGGCAACGCTGACATTTAAGCGTTGCCAGAATGATGTTTGTAGTGATTCTGATGGTGGCGGAGTCGATGCGTCACATCTCTCAACACAACTTTTATCAATACGCTCGTGATACCGCGGTGCGAGTGAAGCCAAGCAGTTTTTTTTCACTGGCTTGTTACGTAACGGCGGTTAAAAAAAGGAAACAAAGAAGCCAAAATGCTCCAGCGTTTCAACCTGCAGCTCTGTCGTGAGAAGGAGCTGAACGCATTTGGAAGAATTTCTCTGTCGTCACGTTAATTCTGCAGCAGCTCTGTTTCCAACTTGACAAACATTTCAGCAGAAGTTATAATATCGCAGAGGGCCACGATGACTAAGATTCAGATCACCCACGCAGATTGTGGTCACATAAGAAGGAGCTGTGAATGTGTGTGTGTGTTTCAGGGGGTGTGTTTGTGTGTAAGTTATGCTTTAAACCAGCTTTGTGTGGACACTTTTCCTCACAACTTCAAAGACGTGCAACAATCAAGCAATAAGATGTCAACTATTGAATGTTCATCATCTATTAATTGATTTCATCAAACAAGTCTAATTTCTCTGATTCCAGCTTTTTAAATGTGAATATTTTCTTTCTTCTGTGTATATTTATATTTGGGCTGTGAACAAAACAAGACATTTGACATTTGCATCAATTGGTCCCCAGAAATAATGCGACACATTTCATTTGACTTTGATTGCATATCCCAATATCTCTAACTGGTTCTGAGTCGTGTAATAGACCAAACAATCAGTTGCTGCGAAAATTGACAATGAAAATAATCACTATTTGCAGCCCGTCTTCAAAGGACCGTTCCAAGATTAAGACTTGGTTTCAAGGTGAAGGTTAGAGTCAGGTTTAGGGCTGCAATCCATAAATCACTTCCAATCCATTTCCCAAAACCCAAAGTGGCGTCTTCAAATTGCTTGTTTTGTCCAACCAACAGTCTCAAACCCACAGACTCTTCATTTACTGTCATTAATGACAATGAAAAGCAGTAAATCCTCACAGTTAAGAAGCTGGAACCACAAAATGTTTGACAGTTTTACTTGAACGATGATGTTGATGATAATCAACAAATGAGCTGATTGCTGCTGCAGCTCCACTCAGGTCAGCTTTCAGCACGTAGTTGTGATGGTTGGAGTCAGGAGCGAGGGAATGCATTGTGTCAACGAGGGCCCTCACAACTATAGACGGCATGTGAGTGTGTGTATTTGTGTTTGTGTGTGTGTGCTCATCCAAGCGTGACTGCCATGTTGAGGCAGGGGGCCCTCCCTCGCTGCTCCAGAGATGACTGGCATCTCTCCTGACATGAAAGCACCTACACACACACTAAAGGCAGCAGAGCAACACCTACACACACACTCTCACACACGGTGGCATTTAGACGGGCTCTCTGGCAGAGGTTTGGGCTCTGTTGGCGCTTGTTTCTGACAGGAAGTGCGTGTCTGGGGCGAACCAGAGCGAGTCATCTGGAGAAAGAGTTTAAGGTTGTTGTGGTTTCAGAATGAAGAAAGTTTTGGTGCTGCTCAGCTGTCGGCTGTCAGATGTGATGGTTTTGGTCAGTATGGTCAGTGTTGACACAGAAAACATTGAGGTGAAAGTTTCAGTATCAGTCGACTGAAAGGTTGAAGTCGGGACAGGTTTACAGTCGTGCTGTAAAGGGTTAACGGGGAGATAAGAAGAAGAAGAAGCCGAACACAGGAGCAACGAGCAAAGGTCTTTTTATTGTCAGATCACAGTGCTGCTTCTTACTTCATATCAGTTCATCTACATCTTGTGCCAGCTGGTCAGATTCACTAGCATTTGTTTCATTGTTTTAAAATATGGGAAGCTGTGGTGACACATTGTAGTTTAACTTTAGTCAGGTTCCAGTGAAATACTGACTGATTCTTACTGGTATTTAAAAGTACAGTGGAGTTCACCAGCAGCTGCTTTATTGCACAAAATGGAAAGAAGGCTCGTCTCTTCTGGTGAAAAATGCTTTCAGATAAATAACTTCCAGCGTAGACCTGGAACAAGAGGTAAAGAAGGATCGTGGGAGTTGTTGTCTTCATTAATACACAAACGACATTGCTGAAGAAAATCTATCGACGTGACTCATGCAGAAATGTTTCCAGACGAGGTCGGGTCAAGTTTAATTCACGTTTTATTACCAACTTCATCACTCACTGAAGCTTCATTTGGAGTTAGAGCGACCAGAGGAAACTCACCGTTAACATTTATTGTGGAAATGTGTCATAATACATGTGAAGATTTATTGATTATGTATAATCAGAGCTCTATTACAATGTGTCTATTGTCTATAGTAAAGCGAAATAGGAACATTTTGAAAAAATGATGTCTGTTGATTACATGAGGGATTTATTATATTTTTATAGTGATGCACATGAAAACACACGTCTGCGTGTTGAACGCTGCTGTCAGAGTTTATCCTGGAGGTTTTGGAGGCCACAGACAGGAAGTCAGAGGTTCACCTGTCAGGTGTTGTTTGTAAAAATCAAAATGAAGAGCTTCGTCAATGCAGCTGCTCAGTGACCAGCAGGAGAAGACAGCAGCGGTGAGTGTGGTGCCACTCAGCAGCTGACAGGTGTGAGTGAACACAACGGCAGGACGGCTTTGTCAGTCTGCTCTGGATTAAAGCAAACAACAGGCTGGTTCACAGCTGACAACACAAAAAAAAAAACCCTCCTGTCCTTTCACAGCTGTGATGTCACTTGTATTTTCAGAAATGTGCCGCGTTAAAGTCTTTAAAGAGAGAAGGTGTGACTTCTGCTTCCTGTTCTAAGAAACTTGACCGGACATTAGCTCAGTGTGAAGTTAAAGATACAATACGTAAGATTTCTGCATTAAAATGTCTAAAATTGACCAGAACAATGTTCAAACCAGAGAAATTTGAGAAATTTACTCCGAGTAGCAGTGTGTTTTATTTGGAATCAGAGAGTGAGGAAGGAAGTCAGCCAACGAGACGTAACATGAATAAAAATAGTGGTTGTTTAATGGTGTGTTCAAGACCAGCGAAGCAAAATGAGCATCAGTCAACATCTCAGAGCAGACACCTGACGGTGGAGGTGATCACTGCTGCAGTCAGGCTGATAAACAGGAGTGAAGATAAATCAGCTTTTGAATCCTAAACTGATCTCTGAGCGGATCAGAACAGAATCTGATGTGTTTATTCCTCCAGAAGGTCTGGATCTACAGGCAGGAAGTTCACACTGATGCTTTTATTGTGGTTGTTTTGTCCTTTATGATCTTACCTGTCTGCTACGTGGTGACTGCACTTTATTGACTCTTCATCTCTGTTGTGTTTTCAGGAAGTCTGGTTTGATGTCTGGCTCAGTCTCGTATCCATGGCTGTGTGGACGCATCAGTCTGGTGTGTGGACTCCTCCTCCTGGCCTCCTCGCCGCTCCTCGCCGCAGGTACGACCTCTGACCCCACCTGTTCACCCCTCACCCCTCACACCTCTGGGTAGTTTAGTTTCTACGATGGTTTCACCTTCATTTTTTGAGCAAACAGGTAAATATTTGCCAAAATAACTGCTCCATGTAGACAGAAGAGAATAAGCTCCACGTCACCGTGTAGACAGAATTAAAGTGACGATTCAACCGCAGCAGTGAAATCCTGAAGCAACCTCAAAACCTTCGTCCCACAGAGTCTAATTGTAATGTTTGCCGGTGGTTTGGACCGAAGCACGCAGTGTTATCAGCTCTTTATGATGACTGATTGTGAAACACTAAATGAACTTTAGGCAGCCTGTTGCAGGATGCAGCCGCCGTACATGTTTGAAACGTACTCTCGGCTTCTTCCTCTTTTTATCAGAACCGTGAACTTCACACAGAGTTTGTATTGTGTTAAATAACTTCTCTGGAGCGTCGGTCAAACTCTTTTCTCTCTCCTTCCCTTTTTCTAACCGTGTGAGTAACAAAACAGTTCAATTTAAAATAGCTTCTTCTCTAATCTTGTGAAACCATCGGATGAAGTTTATCTCCTAGTTGAAAGTTGATGCTTTTCTCGTTGCGGCTTCACTGACACATTTTCTAGTGAGTTTCTACTCTCACACTTGACCTACTCTTCTCGTGTTGATGTTTGGGGTTGAGGAGCGTGCAGAGGCAGTGGAAACCAGCATTTTTGCAGACGCAGACTTTTTTTAGGCGAAGAAATGGAGGAAGTGGGTAACTGTGTGGCTGCTCTGGCAAAGCTGCCCATCGGGTAAAGCTGAAGTGGGTGTGGATGCTTTTCACTAAATGAGAAGTGAGTTGCGGGAACAGCTCATTGTCAGGCACGCGTTCACATCAGCATGTGTGTGCACAGTACAGTACCTGGTGTCTGGCAACCTGCTGTACCACCAGACCACATTGCAGCTTCCATCCTCCACTCCCTACTGCAAATAATTAGTTTTTTACTTCTTTATTATCAGGTCATCCAGGTTAAATTGATCTTGAATCTTGTGTCTTGAAACGTAGTCCCGACCCTCTATCAAGCCTTTTTCTCACATTTGTTGACAGAATCAATATCTCCTCGCTGTCGTCTCACCCTGCACCAGCTGGTGTCACACTCACTCGACATCATGTCTGTGTGCTGCTCTTCTCAAGCAACAACATCAACGATGACAAGAATCACACGTTTAGGATTTTGGGCCTTAATTTCCAAACATTCACAGTTCAGCTCTTGGCTGTAGAGGCTCACGCACACCTTCAGTTCCTCGAGGTAGCTGTGTAGGAGGAAAACTCATAAAGAGAAGAGATAGCTCATGCACACTTCCTTTATAGATTATGGTGATACAACTTTTCTGCCGTTAGATCCTCATCAGGTCAAACCCAGTTATGTTTTTGCAAGTAACAGGAAGTGTGCAGGAGCTCGCTCTTCTCTTTATCAAAATTGCGAAGCTGGCCAGTAAATAACCAACGTCTCCACCCTCTTTTTATTTCCCTAAAATATTACTGACATGTGCTCATTGTGACATTTTAAAATCCAGGAATTATTCACACACTAATTACAGGATGGTGATACAATTACCTCAAACAGCTGGAGAACATCTGAAGGGACTGAATAATTACTTTACAGCACAAAATGAGAATAAATCATAGTTCTCACGATGCAAACTGAGCTGAAGCTATCAGAGCTGCTGGAGGTGGCAGCATGTGGAGGGAAGGAGTGTGAATATCACCTCCAGAGTGGTTAAAGAAAACAAATGCACGGGAAGAAGTGCTGCAGAGAGGGAAGAGGGCACAGATATAGACCTTCACTGATAGAAATAGTTGTATAATAGACTTGACTAGACTTATAATCTTGAACGTTGCCTTTTCTCATCGCTGTGTTTTGTTGATCTCTACAGGCCGGCTAGGTAACTGCTCTCACCCTCTGGTGCCCGAACATGGAGGTTTCCGCTGCGACCCGTCTCCGTGTCGAGGGTTCCCCCACAAGAGCTCCATCCACTTCTTCTGTGAGCCCGGGTACCGCTTCAGCACCAAGGTCCGCATCTCCAGGTGTCGCCACGGCAAGTGGCAGAGCCCGATACCGGCCTGCGTCCCCAACAAACGTAAGAAGATTCTGAATCTGTTTTATCATGGGAGCATGTTTGAGTCAGTATTTACAAAATGTTCAGGTGCAACAAGTGAATTTCTCTGCCAGGATTAATCATGTTCAGCCTGAGAGACTTGTGATGAGGTGTGAATCCACTGACTGACTGTCAAATGGAAATGATCAATCCATTCATTGATTAGCCAAACAGAAAACCAAAAACATCTTCTGGTTTCAGCTTCTCAAATGTTGGAATTTGCTGCTTTCTTAGTTTTTGTTTGGTTAGTCGGACAAAATAATTCTCTTTTGGCTCTGGAAAACTGTGACAGACATTTTTCATTGTTTTCAGACATTTTGTAGAAGAACTAATTAGGACAAACAGTTTGATCTACGATGACAATAACTGTGAGTCGCAGCCTTACAGTGACTCAAACGCTGCTCGCTGCCAAATAACACTGTACCGGGAGTCTCTTTGTTCTGAGAGAAGCCTCAGCAAACAGCAGGCTGGAGAAATAAGCATTTGTCGAGGGTTGTTCTTTTTATTGAGTTGTTTTTCTCAGACGTTTGTGTGTTTACGTTATTAAAAGACAGTTACTGATGACAGTAAGCTCATAGTTCAGCTTGATCCCTTCATAACTTGAAGATGTGCTGATGAGGAAACAGAGAAAAAAGGAAACTGTCACTTTTACTTTTTGCTTTTAGTACGAACAGTAGCTGCAGCATGAATACAACTTTGTATCTTCCTTCTGTGCAGAGGATTGTTTACTGCAAAAAGTGACCAGTCACAGTCAGACGTCCTGGTGTTTTTGCCTCACTGCAGTTAAGTTACTATTTATCGGGGCATCCTAAATCTTTTCCCGGCATACTCAATATATGGTGGTGTGGTTTATCAGATGTTGCCGTGTTGGCGTTTGTTCCAGGAGCATCATTTCAATTTCAAGTCAGGACTCTCACCCTTCAGACTGAGGTTCATATCCTGTTAGGAACATGTAGTTGGGTAGGTTTTAGATAAGACGGTAAACAGGGGCTGGAAAGTCTGACTTCACCCGTGTGCATGTTTTTCTGTTCCATGAACTTCTAGTTGTTAGTCAATGTTTGGGCGTCTCAGTGTTTAACCGCTCCGGGGCTCGTCTCATCATACAAACCTTTTAAATTCAATATTTACCTGAACAAAATGCTTTGGGTGATTTGTAGAGGAGAGAATATTTCAGTCATGTGCAGCACAAACAAACAGGTTAGTAGATCTGCTCTCTGCGCTCTCTGAGTCTGGACTCATGCAACATTAGATTTTCCCTCCGTCATTACGTTCTTCAACAACTCCAAACATCTTGTGACATTTCCCAGCAGCCCCGGGTCACAGCATTCCTCAGTAATTACCTCACTTTATAATGTGTTAATGACTCATCACAGCGTTTTGAAGGCCGATTAGTCGCTTTATGATGGTTCCTTCTTGTTTCGGGCGTTCAGGGAGCAGACGGCGTGTCATTTCCAAACCTAAACTTAAAATATGATTCCAGACGTGAGATGGTCCGGCTGCGTGAGACTTCTCAGGGGAGATTTACTCTGCAGCAACATCAAACATCCTGAATCTTTGTCTCATCTCACAAGTGAATGAAACTCCCTGTTATCACATCTGATTCTACATGCTGTGTTTCATCAATAAAATGAGGAAGAAGAGTTGACCTTCATTTTGTGTCTTTGAGGGTGGCATCAGGCGTCACCTCGCCATCACAGCGCTAATACTTACCCAGCAGCAGCAGCAGCAGCAGCAGCTCGCGTTTATCTTTTGACCTACTTAACAGAAACGCGGCTGCAGACGCTCTACAAGCTTTACTTTCCTCAGACCAGTTCCGACTTCCTCTGTCGCCATTCACTGAAAACCCGCTGTGACAGGAAGTCAGAGCGCAGAACGAGGAAGCGGGCGAAGCCACCATAATAACCAATAAACATTTCCTCTGCGTCGTCGCCTTCAGAGCCTCATGGAAAGCTACTGTTGCCGTATTGTCACGGGCACAGACAAACCACATAAGTCGATAAAGAACTTCCTCTCATAGATGTTTTATTTGATTATTTGTGTCTGTTCAGACTGTGGAGCCTGAATACCTGGGATTTTCCACAGAGGTGCAACACAAAGATTTTATCTCATGATATGTAGGAGGTGAATGCAAACACCAGACTGCCAGATTTCAGATTTATTTTGTCCCAGGGCTGAAATTAATGATTAGCTTCCATGTTCGTTTATCGATTCACCATTTAAATCCAATACATTTCAAAATAAAGTGAAGAAAATGCAAGTTTCAGTCCAAGTTGGCGTCCTCAAGCTGCTCGTTTTGTCTGACCAACAGCCCGAAACCCCACAATATTTAATCTACACGTCTATTTAAAAAAAAATTCAAATCTGTGAAGCTGGAACCACAAAGTGTTTGTTCTCTTTGCTTATTCTGCTAACTTCCTGTTTACTTCCTGTCACTTTAACAGTGACGTTTCCTCCAATTTAAACAGCATACAAAGCTAACGCTAACTAAAATAAGGATGAAAAGCCCTTAAAGGTTACGCTAACGTTGGTTACTTCACTTTTGCCTGTTAGCTTTGTAAATATTGTTTTATAGTATTTATCAGCCATCTTTGTTTAATGTGATAAACACCTCAGTGTCTTAGATAACCGTTAGCTACGTTAGCTCGTCACTCAGTGAAGCACCAACGTGAGCTTAGAGCTGGTTCTTTGAAGAGCCAAAATTCAAAGTGACTGCTGTGTGTCTCGAGAAGCTGTTTCTGTTCTCAACGTCTGTCTCTCTCCTCCTCAGAGGGTCCCAACATGAACTCTGACGACAGGGTGAACGACTCGATGCCCAGCATGGCGACGACAGCGGTGGGCGTGTCCATCTTCCTGCTCACCACCACCGCCTGCCTGGTCGTCAAGTCCCGCCTCTACCCCTGCCAATCACACGGGTGAGAAGATTATTTACTGCAGTGATTCACAACAAGGGGAAACTCCTGCTGTTATCAGAGGGGACATCCCCCCATTTCAACCCTAAAAATGATGATTTCTTTATATTACAAGAGATTCAGGTTCCTATGATGTCAGGATATACGTCACAACCATGAAATGACTGTCTCTCTCTCTCTCGTCCCAGCAGCCGTCGCTCCTCAGACCAGCTCGACCTGATGGTGGACGGACTTCCTGTCTCCCTCCCGTCCTACGAGGAGGCGGTGTACGGCAGCTGGGGGCAGCGCCTCCCCGCCTGCTCAGCGCCGGGCCCCACCCAGCTCCTGTTATCTCAGGAGGCTCCCGGCTGTCACCAGACATCGCAGTCGGACGGCAGCCATCGCCCCTTGCTGTCCAATCAGAGCCCCGACAACCCCCCACCCCCTTACGAGGAGATCCAATCATCACATCCCAGAGACAGGATGAGCGACGGGGACGTCCGGCAGCTACGTGTTGCACTTTCAGACGATAAGGACACTTGATCGACAGACTGTGGCGTTCATATGTGGCACACACGGTGCAGGTGTTTAGCAATGAAGGCTAGATTTTGATTGACAGCTGGTTGCTGCAGCGCGGTTCAATCTGCAGCCCGACGACAGCTGACAAACATCACAAACATGACTGACAGCAGATTCCTGTGCTGAATGCACTTTTCCTGGTTGGCTGCAGCTCACCAGCATCAGGACGCTCTGTCCTATCACATGCTATTTAGACCAAGCTGATAAGCTCTGATTGGCCAGTTGTTACGTCACAAAGACCTGAATGAAGAGGACTAAAGTTCATTTATAGATGAAATGTTGATTGTATCATGTGTTGTTTGAATGTTTGAGGCAGAGGGGGAGTTTATGTGCTGTCAGGTGAAAACCTTGTATTTTTTATACTTTGATTACAATTAATTTCATTGTTTAAGAAGATTGATTGAAAATCTTCAGTTTAAAGCAGCTTCAAGGAACTTTTTATTTGTGTTGATTCTGGCGCCCCCTGTGGATAAAAGTGGTATGAGCACCATCTTAATCTGGCCAGCGAGTGTTCAACAGTTACAACTCAGTCATCATCTCTTCACCTCCATGTTGATGGAAAGTCAGGTGAAGTGTTGTAGTCCACGAACCATTTCTGAAGCTTCACAGCAAAAACAGTGTCTCCAGCAGCATCCTCCTGAACAACTAAAGGTTTGAAATGTAAAAAAAACCAACCAAGAATACATAAAATGGCTCCTACAGCTCATCCAGGTAACCCAAGTCTCTGGAAACCCAGAGGTCTCAAAATGATTTTTACATCAAGCTGAAATCTTGTGGGTGCACATGCTTGTCCGCGTGTTAAGTGTGTAAATAACATTAAGCAAACTGTATGGAGCCATTTCATGTTTTTTAAGGTTGTTTTTTTAGTCTCCAGCTACGATGCTGCAATTCTGTTTCGCTGTGAAGCTCCAGAAATAGTTTGTGGACTACGAAACTTCACCTGACTTTCACCGGATTTTACATTTTGGGGTGAACTGTCCCTTTAAATTGAGACTGTTTCATAACCAGTTAAAAGTTCCTCGCAGTGCTAAAAGAAGATCACCCAAACTGAAAAGATGAGGTTTTCACATGAGAGCAGTCACGTAAAGTGTAAGTGCCTGCCTGTGCGTGTGTGTGTGTGTGTGTGTGTGTGTGTGTGTGTTTTCAGTGTTGTTCTGGAGACGTGGTCCATCCTTCCCGTCAGTGACGGGCCTGACCGAGGCTTCTCTGTGAAGTCCGGTTCATGCTGTTGTGTTTCTTACCTGAGACTCGTGCCCAGCGTCTCTCTCGGAGTCTAACTGGACCGCGGTGCTGTGGATCCAGTCGGACGCTCGGGAGCAGACGCTGATAGCATGTTATATGTTAATTTAAACAGATTGTTGATTTAGTGTACAGCAGATATTTAGAGACTTTAAATGCTTGGAAACCAAACAGTCTGTAAAGTGTTTCTCCTGTGGTCATTCAGTGCTGAGTGAAGTAAAAAGAAGAAGAGTGTTCAGACTCATTTCAATGTGCAGTGAAAAGACTTTCTGTTTACTGACCTGAGATCATTTTATCGCCCTGGTGGCATCGCTGCAGACACGTAGGTGCTTTTTATCCAAATGATAACTTTCATTTCACAGCCTGCAAAAAAAAATAAATGTATAAAATACTCGCAGACGTTGGACCAAACTCCCCCGATCAGCTGAAAGTGATCAGTGATTGATCGCCTCTCCACCTGCTGCCTCCCTCTCTGTCACTCTTTGACCTCTGCAGAGCAACTGACGCCTTCACAGACCTTGAATGTATTCTGTTTTATTTTGTGCCAACAAATTTAAATATTATATGGATTGTAATACTTACAGAAAGATTATTTGTACATTGTATTATTGCACAGAAATTATATTATGAATAAATGTTGAGACGTTTCCTTGTTTGACTTCTCGGCCTCGTTTGTGTCTTAACTGAAGTTAATCTGCGTCACCTGAGTGTTTGTCAGTGTGGCAGCAGAGACAGGACGGAGCTGACGTGTTCAGGACAGGAGTGAAGATTTCAGCCTAAAAAATGGTTTAAACGTCTTTTCTAAACAATTTAGGATCTCAGGGCTTCTGGACACTTGGATTACTCTGGACAAACTGTATGGAGCCATTAGTTTTTTTTATTTTTTAATGTTTTTTATGTTTTAAATCAAGTCTCCAGCTACTTCAGCTGTTTAGGAGAATGCTGCAACGCCTTTTTGCCGTGAAGCTCCAGAAATGTTTTGTGGACTACAAAACTTCCCCTGACTTCCATCAGCATGGAGGTGAGGAGAGAATGAATCTGAATTTTCATTTTTTTTGGGTGAACTTTTCCTTTTTTACCGGCTTTACAGACGTGCAGCTGCTAAAATAATGTGAATTTAATGATCATGAATAAAATATTTATCACATTTTTTGGGACAATTCGTCTGTTTTCTCAGCTGAAAAACTGCAAGAATCTAAATCGAGTCTGTGTTGCAACACGTTTAAGAAACATTTCACTCTTTTTCAGATCCTGCTGATAAACAGTTTTTTCCACATGAGACAGTTTTCCTGCTCTGATGGAAGTTTCCTCTCCACCTGCTGCAGGTCAGTCCGGACACACAACAACACCGGGCAGTAAAGTTAACTGTTCACTTCTGTGTTGATGAGAAAAAGTTATGAAGAAACGACACCACTGAGTTTCTTAATTTGTGAAATCACGTCTTCTCACTTCACCTTCCCTCGATGAAAAAAGACCAAAGTTTAAATGTTAAATGAAACTGAAGTGATTTATTGTTTCAACATAAAACAGTTTATTTCCACAGATGATAATTTAAAAATGAGGCATTGTATTTTCTTTCTGCCGTCTCATTATCCTTCCAAATAAACTGCTCACTTCCTGCGAGGCCCAGGAATTTTTCCATGGAAACGAAGACGGTGACTCAAATGATAACTTACAGGAAAACGTTGTGAATCATTTCTTTAAAAATCACTAAACGTTGCTTAGACCAGCTGTTTGCTGGGTTGTGGTGGCGCCATGTGATGGAGGTAATTAAGGGTTAAAACTCTGACACACTTCTTTATTTTGAATCCTGTTTCTAGTTCGACCAAAATGAGAAGTTGGTTAGAGGTTCAGGCGTGAGGAAATAAAAAGGAGAAGAGGTGGTGCTGCTTACTGTTAACAGTCAGCTGTGGTCGGATGTGTGGATGAAGAAGACAAGTCATTGATAAAGACAAACCAGTGTCCAGATTCTACTGCAGGGAAACTCCCCAAAAATACATTTACTCAAATACTGCAGGACATTTATTACATACTTTCTACTTAAACTTCAGTTTTAGTTCTGAGTTACTCTCAGATTGGTAAAATATGGCCAGAATTTGAGTTTCAAACATTAACAGAATGTGAAATATCACAGACGTCTTTGTACTGCGTTGCAGAGATGTCTACTGAAGTTAGCATGCTAACCAGCTAGCCCCGGCCTCTCCTGTCTCAGGACTTTGTACCTGAAGAGGTGATACTCTGAAAGCCCCCGTAGTTTCAGCTGAGAGACACAGAACATGTGAGCAGTGAGTTTACTTCTGAGTGTAATGATCTGTCCTACACCTCCCTCCTGTCCCTGCCTGCCTGACGTCTCGTCCTCAGAGTCACAGTCTTGATCAGAGCTGTGATGTGTAATCTGCAGTGACACGGCTGGAAAATGTCCTGACGGCTCCTTTTAAAGATATCTAGTGGTTTCATGCTTATAGATGTTGAAATGCCACCTTGTGCAGTGGTCTTACCTGGTGATGTCTGCACAAACAGCTTGAACTGTTCCTGATGTCAAACACGATTGGAAAATATAAGTGTCATGCTTACAAATGTTGAAATGCCGCCTCGGACAATGGTCTCTCGCTCAACATCTGTTCAGCCATCTTACCTCGTTCTGTCGCCACAAACACGACTGGAAAATGTTCTGACGTCTCCTCATAATTATCCAGTTTCGTGGACAATATCTTGACATCTTAGAAATATCCAGTGGTTTCGCTCTCTTTAAACGCAGTCTCAAATAGTGGCCTGCTCCCTCCTCGCTCTGCCTCTCTCATGTGAACATGGTATAAGATATATTGTAGATATGCTGATCTGATTCATGCAGTTTTCATGCCAACGTTTTATTCTGATTCTCACCTTCGTAGGAACATGTCGTTTTGTTAATTTCAGTCACTTCAGATTTCTTTGACCTAAAGAACTTTTTACATTGTCAGTTGAGAAACTCTGGACGGCTCATGACTCATTTATCAACCAGCGTTGTGTAATCAGGAGCCGTTTAACTCCTCTGCCACAGTGTTTAAGCACATCACAGACAGGAAACGCTGAGCACAAGAAGTGACTGAATTACAAAAGTCCTGACAACAAGAGAGGAAACACGGCGTGACGCTTTGAAACCCTCAGAACAAAATGTCTCACTCTTGTAATGGTCTCACTGCAGAGAGGGAGGGGCCGGAGGATTTCCCTCCTCGAGTCCTCGAGTCGGATTTGTCACCGAAATGTTTGGTGATTTTCCTTCAAGTGACCTGCGAGTGACACCAGACTGAGGTTGTGCAAACAGAGTCCACTCAGTTACTCACTCAAGGTCGTCTTTCATTTAAACTGACTGTTCAGGATCGTCCGGCTTCCTGCTTTGGTGTAAATGCTGGGTGTGTTTGAGGAGTTTGACCAAAATGAGAAGTTGGTTTGAGGTTCTGTTTGGCAGTAAAAAGGAGAAGAAGTGGTTCTGTTCACTGTACACAGTCAGCTGTGGTCGGATGTGTGGATGATGAAGACAAGTTATTGATAGACAGGCCAGTTTCCTGATACCGCTGCTGAGAACTAACTGTGAAAAGTACATTTACTTCAGTACAATGAGTTTTTATTTATTTACTAAATGTCCGTTTCTGCTACTTTTAACTTCACCTCAGTTTCATCTCTGCGTCTGAGGAGGTTTGTGTCTTCCAGCTCTTGCCTGGCTGAACACACCTGGTTGAGTTCATCAGTTAAAATCATTAAATGTATAATATATAATATGTCACGCTGACGGTAACAATGTGATTTTTCTGTTTCAACAGTGACGAGCTGATCAGACAAACACTTACTGATCGTCGCCTACAGGTGGCGCTGCTGCCTGAACGAGGTGCACGTTAATAACACACTTACTTCTGATTGTGTTTCAACGTTTTTATTTATCTTAAGAATACATACAGGATAAACATTAAAAACAAAGTCTTTCTTCCTAATTTAAAATCACCTGGGAGTCTAAGAGCAGATTCTGTGTGTAGGTAACAGCAAAAGGCACAAGAGCTGCAACGAGTGATTGATTGATTAGCTGTCAACTATTGATAATCGATTAATGATGATTCGTCTGATTCCAGCTTCTTAAATGTGAGTATTTTCTGGTTTCTTTCCGCCTATATCACGGTTAACTGAATATCAAGACTTTTGGCAAAATGCTGATTGACATTTTTCACTTTTTTTTTAGACCAAACAACAAAAACTGATCGAGAATAATAATCGACAGTGAAAATAATCGTTAGTCGCAGCCCTACAGAGAACTTTAGAAGAGTGAACATGCTTGGAATAAACCAAAACAGCCCATTTTACATTAAATTCAGGCAGTTTTATGGTTAAAATGTAGAAAATGACAGAAGTGTGGCTGAAATAAAACGATCCTCCACGCCTCAGTTTAGTAGCACCACATACTTCATCAAACACGGCAACTGAATAACACAAGTTAACTTCTACTCAGACGCTGAGGCACAAATCCTTACAATCATTAAACACTAGTGTTTAACTACATTTCTGATAAGTACATAAACAAGCCAATCTACTGCTTGTCTCGTGAATAATAATGAATTCAGGAGTTAGTCAGAAACCCACCAGGCACCACAGGAAGATTGAAACACAGTTTAACACAGTAATAACGTTTCAGAAAGCGTCTCTCTGATCTTTTTAAAAAGGTTTGACAGAAGTGTATAAAAAGACTTAAAAATATGTCACTGAATTAAATCATGCCACTGATATTACGCTGGTTCGTTTGCTGGCGACAGAAGCGATGAAACGGATTAAAAGTGATGAAAGCTGCAACAAAATTTCACTTAGCTGCTCAGAGAAATGCATTTCCAGATTTGCCTCTTTCACATCTTGAGAAACAGACGGACCACAACAATCGTGTCTCACATTAATTAATTAATTAATTAATGCTGAAGTGTAAATGCAGAAGGAAAACAAGTGACAGGGAGAGCGGACAGCACCTCATCCCAACAGGTCACCAACAGCCCGACATGAGGGAGCGTCCTGGTTCAGCTACAGGCAGCGAGGTCACGTCCGCCCTCACATCATGGTTACGCAGCGTTAGTGAGTTTATATTCGTGTGCATACATGCTTGTGGTGTGTTGCATTGATTTTTCTTGCTTTTAGGGCTCCGTTCAGGTCATAGGTGAGAGAGGCGGCGACAGGTCCGGTGGGCGATGTGTGAAAATGTCCCTCATCAGAGCTGCAAGAGAGAAACGAGCACCGTGAGACTGAAGGAACAATCTAGAAGTTTAATGATGTCCAGAAGGTGTTTGACACCTCATGCACGCCTGATTTTAAGAGCTGTGGGTCTCCAGTATGACCAGCAGGGGGAGTCAAGAGCTCATTAATCACTGACTCTCTTTAATGTGAACTCAAACTTGACAGTGTGTGTTTACTCTTACCTGCAGTATCACAGAGTCCCTGAATGCCTCCTAACAGTGGGTCTTTGTCTGTGAGCAGTCTGCTCGTCCCTGCCAGTCCAGGCCCAAGGAACAAATCTGATTGGTCGGTTTCTTCCAGACAGCCCTGAAGATGGAGTTGAAAAAAACGGTCAGAGGAGCCACAGAACAAACACCAACAAGTCAACGTGTCCTCCTCTTCACTTCATCTGTTTCAGTTGAGAAGACTGGACATGCTGACTCGGTGGAAAGTGTTGGAGGCAGACAGATGATCCGTTTTTGGTTCATTTCATTCACTACAGCATTTTTTAAAAAATGTGCTAGATAAACAGATTTTCTTCTTCTTTTCCCTCCTCCTCCTCCTCTTCCACTCACCAGTAACCTGTGGCTGAGAAGAAGTTCCTCTTCTATCGAGGAAGCTTCTTGTTTCTTTCGCTTGTCCTGAACCATCAGCTGGGACATCAGCTCTTCATCTGGGTTATGAGTCCTACACATGAGACGGACAGAGAGAGGGATAATGGAAATAATTAGGTTTTTTTTACATGCAGAACATTTAGACTCACATTATAAACTTTGAACAACCCGCTTCTGTTTTTCTTGCATTATGCAATATCGATATTACACAACTCCAAGAGAAATGTCTCCATCAAAGTGATATTCTTGTGTACATTTTGCTCTTTGCACACTTTACCGCTGCTTGAGATCATTTTGCAGTATTAACAGCAGTTTTGACGTTATGTCAAAGACAACTATGTTCTGTCATGCAGAGACATACTGAAGTTAGCATGCTAACCAGCTAGCCCCAGCCCTGAAAACACCAACACTCCCCAGGTAGTCCAGGGGGGTATTCCAGAAAGGAGGTTCAACAAACTCTGAGTCTATCCATGAACTCCGAGTTGACTTACCCTGTGAAGTGAAACTCTGAGTTTTCAGTTCCAGAACAGCTGATCTGAGTCAGGTAAGTCGACTCCGAGTATGTTAACTCTGAGTTGAGCTCGTGCCTGACGACTAGTAAAAAGCCATCATCAATGGAGCTCCGATACTGTGATTCACCATGGCAACAGGGGAGAAAACAGGAAGCAGACATTTTCTGGGAAAAAAAAAAAAAAAAGCAACACGGCTGCGGCCGTAAAATCACTGACAGAGTTTTAGATGCGGTCGTCTTTTCATTTGGAATTTAACATCAGTTTCTTTCATATTAGCCTTTGGGGAAGTGGTTGAATGTTGTTCAGTGTTTTATTTTAGGCTATTTTATTTCATTTAAATCGGCTGAAAATGAAATAGCCTACCTATAAAAACAGTCTCACGGTGGCTCCTCCTCCTTCTTGCTGCTGAAGGTGATTGATTAACCTGCGAAGTGATTAAAAAAACAAAAACAAAAAAAAACAAAAAAAAAAAACGCAGAGGATGGTTCAGATCTGAGAGCACGTCAGCGATGACGTGTAGCCTGATATTCGCTGTGCGGCCGGAGAATATAAATGACGGACTGATGAGGAGCCGTCTACTGTTCGGTTCAGTCCTCGTCAGGGAGCGAGAGCTCATCTAAATTAATCTAAATTCTCCTCCTGGTGTAAAACTGTGTGAATTATTTCTGCTTCAACATGATCGGACTGAAGGAAAGGACAGCCGCTGTCAGACAGCTCCGTCAGACTCAGGGTTTCTTCAGGTAAACCTGCCAGTGAGCAGGTTATGTTCACAGAGTCAGTTACCGCAGTAACAGACCCAGAGTTTAAGTTACCTCTCTTTCTGGAACTGAAAACTCAGAGTTTCTCTCATCTCAGGGTTAACAAACTCAGAGTTTTCACAAAACCCGCTTTCTGGAATACCCCCCAGGAGCTGCGCAGCTATCTGAGCTAACAAGCTAACAGTAGCTACAGTCATGGATGAATCAGAATAAACACAGTCGGCAGCAGTTAGTAGTTAATCTGGTAACATGTTGCAATTATGTTTTGTTGCATTAATTCAAGCTGATTAATTCTTACATATTGCACCTTTATATTTTGCATATTGAGTCCGATTGCTTTTATATTATTTCTATTATGTTCTATTGTTTTTATTGAATACTCTTAATACTTGTTTTTGTTGAGGCACTTTATTTTTCTGTCCTAGAATTCCCAACTTGTCAAATACTGACACTTGGTGATGAAGGCCGACCCTCGTCAGTATTTGACAGGTTGATTTTACCAACATGGCCGCTCCTCTGGCGCCACCCTCAGGAGAAAACAACTAGATGCAAGATGAGCAGAGTTTTCATTCACAACAATGTTTGTTGGTGTGTAAATAATAACTTCACATTAATTAGTCTAAACTTGGAAAAACCTTTATGCCAATAACTTGTGAATTTATGTGATCAGCCAGTATTTCCAGAATAATTATTTAAAATGGTTCTAGATGTTTATTATACTTGTTTGTTTTTTCATTTCGGAGTGAAATGAAGAACCATGACTCAAGTCTCCTCAAAATTAATTTAGTGATCGTTGACTTATCAAACGTGATTATTAAATGGATCCACCTGAGTAAAGGAACTGGCCTATCGTACCGTTTTCTCCTCTCTTTGCCTGCCGGGGTCACAGACGAGGGTTCAGACAAAGGGGACGACCATTTCTCGGCTTCCTCTGGCAAACCGCTGAAGGTCAGCTGGAAGTCATCGTCCATCGAGATGTAAGGAGCCAACATCTCCAGATCCATGGCCTCTGTTTCCTGAGAGAAGACGGACAGGAAGTTAAAATGAGTTAGGGATATTGGTGCACATATGCGTGTGCATGGATATGCAATAAAAGTCAAATGCAATGTGTCGCAGAATAAACAACCAAGTGAAACACTTAAATACCTCTAACTAGTTTGGAGTAGTGTATTATAATTGTTATTGTGCTGCTCTTACCTCCTGTCCTTCCTTCTGACTGTCTTCTGTCCAAACAGCGAAGAACTTCTCCACCTCGGTCGTGTCCATCACCACCTCGTCCTCACGGGGGTTCTGAGGAAGGTCGACAGACATCAGGACAAAAATAAAGACGGAGCAAACGGTCAAATCAGATAAAATAAAATTGAAAACTTTTAGTTTTAAAAAAGATGTAAGGCTCCTATTTACCGGCTCAAGATCAGGTGAGGCGGCTGGTGATGATGAAGATGATGATGATGATGGAGGTGGAGTGTCGAAGATGGGTGTGAGGAGCTGTCGCAGCTGTGGAGTGCAGAAATCCTGAGGGTTCTCTACTGAAGCTGGACTGGACTGACTGAGGAACGAGAGCTCAACAAAATCTGACAGACAGAAACAAAAAGAGTTCAGGAAACTGTGAAATCAAACCAACAAATATATTTACACAGGCGATGACAGTTTCTGTAAAGGGATTTAAAGTTAGTCTCACCTTTCAGCGGCACGTCAGCGTCTCTGGCCTTGGGAGCCAACTGGAGTAGCTCCTCCGGCTTCTCCTTCAGTTTGAAGAAGAGATCCGACGCTGCGTCCTCAATCTGACTGGAGCTGGTGAGACTCTGACGGTCAGAGTCACAAACCTCAGACTCCTCTGCTGAGCAGAGTTCAGCCTGACCACTGCGGATCTGCTCCACGGAGAAAACAACGTCCGGCTGCTCCACAGCACTGCAGCAGAAGACCACGATGTAGTTTGTCTTCCATTTTTTATTTACCACATCTTCACGAGTCATGTGATATGACCTGGCTGCTTTTTAAAGTACCTGAGTATGAAGTTGAGGCAGACGACGGCCTCGGGCTGCGACGTCTTGCTGCTGTAGAGGATGGTCGCCTGCGTCTCGGCCCAGACGAAGCCGCCGCTGTTCGCCAGGAAGCGGTAGTGGCTGGTGTTCACCTGACCTTTGGACAGCACTACAGAGAGACAGGGACATTAACAGAATACAGTCTGTTTTAAGATTTTATGCACTCCACTGTCCTTTACATTTGAAGACACAATGTTCAACATCTATTAGAGATAAACTCAGTGATTAAAAGTAGTTCCACGTGTTTATATACATTATAAATACTGTTCATGTAGTTTTTGATGGACAGTTCAGGTTTAGGTAACAAAGGTGCATCTTTGCTCATGGATCACTGTAAGTACTGACTTTTCTTTTTTCTCGTTACCAAACACACACTGACACTCACGTGTGTGCAGGCTCTTGTTGACGTGATCAGAGTCCAGTGCGTGATGAAACTCGTAGGCCGAGCGGCCAATCAGATCCTCGGGTTTGTATCCAACCAACTCTGTCACCCTGGAAACAGACGGATGGAAGAAAAACAGAAGAATTAAAATTACAACCAGACATCTCCATCTCTCTCTCATACTCTGTTCCTTTTTGTCTTCCACAGAGGAACCTCCTCTTTCCTCCTGCCTCCCATCCAGAGAGGTCAAAGGTCAGGGTCAGTTACAGCCCTGCAGCAGGTGATGAGTTGTCCTACCTGCCCTTGCAGTGTGTGAAGCGCAGGTCCATGCTGTGGCGGGTGAGGAAGGTGAAGCTGTCCAGAGGGAACTCCACGCTGGACGGGTGAGGGATGGGCTCACACAGCAGAGTCGTCACTCGGGCAGCAGGGGGCGACGAGGAGCTGTCGCCAAACGGACGCATGTGACCTGTACAGTGGAGAACCTGGAGGAGCGGAGGAGGCTCGTTAGAGAAGCAGGGATTTTAAGTTTTAGATATAATTACAGTACCATTTCTAGCAAAATGCACTCTCTGATCCAAGTTTTCATAGTCAAAAGTTTCTTCAGGTTTCTGTGTGCATCAAAAAGCTGTTTTTTACAAAACTAATGCAGAAGCTTGATAGTCACAGATTCAAAGAGCTGCGTGGCTCTTCAGAGCCTCCACTGTCTTATGTATTCTTTATTGTTTTACAGTTATTCTGGCCTGAAGTTTGGGCCTTTTAAGGTTTTAAATTATAAAATATTTTGCATGGCACATGTACATTAGCTACTTTTGACCAAAAATACATCAGTAAAGATCTCGGTGATCCTGGGGTTACCTGCGGTTACTTGGTGTTAGATCAAAACCAAATTTTGTGGTTTCTCCCACCTCTGATAGCCAAACAGGTCAAGTCTTCTTCTATTACTTGACGATACTTGAGTCTGAGGCTTCGGTCTAACAGCTCTGCTGCCAACAAATATCTCTGACGGAGGCGGATCCTTCCAGAACTTTACATCATCACAAAGAAAATGTTCCTGTCCGTCATTATATCGGACATTAGTAAACACAAAGCGGACATCTGTTGCTCTGCAGTAGGTGCATGAGTGTGCATGTACTGTAATAAGTGTGTGAACCAAGTACACTGAAGAGACCTGGGCCGGCTGCCAGACATGGACTGACACGCTCATATCTCTGTCAGGCTGGACTTCAGTCCGGGGGTGTGGCTGCTCTTGGCTGGACAGAGCGATCTCTGTGTGTGTGTGTGTGTGTGTGTGTGTGTGTGTGTGTGTGTGTGTGTGTGTGTGTGTGTGTGTGTCATAAGTGTTGTCAGAAATACTGGCACATCAAACTTTGGGGTAAAACACTGTTTGACACATGTTCTGATCTGCTTTGACTCAACATGGAGAATTTCATAGACGTGATTTTCTTCCAGGCTCAGCAGGTCCAAAATCTGTTTTACCAAATAATACATCATCTGTTTCTTTTCCAGACTCTCTAATATGAAACACTTAACGAATTTAGAGAGCTCCTGTTTCAACATCACTGAAGGATTAAAACCAGATGGTTCAGTAAACTCTCAGTTTTGTGTAACTTCCTCTCTGTGGCATCAAACATGGCACCACATAGATATTTTCCAAAGTCAGAAATTCCAGTACCGTGACACCACCAGTGTTTATACAGCATCTCTGTTGATATTGTACCTTCCAGGCAGCAGACTTGATGTTGACGGTGCGCCCCCTGTTGGTCAGAGTGCTCTTCATTCGCAGGAAGAAGTTCCTCTCACTCGACTGCTCTGTCTGCAGTTTCTTACTCAGACCTGAAAGAAACCGGACGTTAACACAGCGAGCTCACTGAAATGTTTCACCCTGACCTATATTCATAAATTATCTAAAAGCACAAAAACAAGTACAGCTGGTAACTCTGCTGCTGGCTGACAAAACAAGCCCCTCTGTGGTGAAATGACGGCCTTTAGTGGATGACAGAGCGAACGTATTTGACTTTCATTCATAACGATGCATGCTGATGGGTTAGCACACTAACTAGCCCAGTATAATGTTGATCATTTCCGCTCCCATTTTTGAGAAGTTGAAGTAAAAGAATAAATGAAGAGTTTTATATCTCTCAGCACAAATTTTTGTTAAAATTTGTGTTAGTGAGCCAAGATAATCCCTCCACCTGACGGGCGTCATGCTGATTAAACAACATGATTATTGTTCCCCCCCAAAAAAAAGTCTTAAATCTTTGACTTCAAACTTGTGAAAAATGGGAACAAGAACAGAAGTGTTGTGTTTATATTTCTTTGTTGGCCAAAGAAGTGGTGTGTGTTGAACATTAACACAGGCCGAGCTTCATGTTTGCTTTTATTGTAACAATAAACAGAGTGTCTGACCTGGACGTGGGGACAGCAGGTCTCTGAGCTCCTCCTGATCGCAGGGATGAACAAAGTCGTAAACACTCTGACCCAGCAGCTCCAACTGTCCGAACAAAGAAACGTTTAAAGTTACTTTTCAGAACTGAATCATTTTGGTTTTATTGTCGAGCTGTTCAGTGGGTGGGAGTTATGAAATCATGGCAGGACAGCACATTTCAGTCTGCCGGTCGGCATGCAGTTATCGTAACGATGTGCTTCAGTGATAAACTTGATCTCAAACAGAGCTCAGAATAGATCGAAGGGACGGCTTCTCTCTCTGCTCGAGTTTCTCAGGATGGGTCACGTACGATCCCAGAGGCTTACAGTAAAACAGCCAGTCTATTTAAAGAAACAGGCAGAAACAGTTTAGTAAAATCTACTTTGGGAACGAGAGACAACAATGTTTTCAGTTATTTTGATGACAGTGGGGTTTTTTTTGTAAAACGAGTGCTTACACTGCTGAAGTCTAAGAGGCTGTTTCTGTCGTTAAAGTGACGACTCCTCACATTTACATCTGCTGCGACTCACGCAGGCTGAAGTGGTGCTTCACGTGTGGACTGAAGCCTGACAACCAGCTCCAAGTATTTAATATTTAAATGCCTCTACAGTGATAATGACACTGAACTATACTTCTTCACTTTACCTCCCTCTAAAGTTTCCCAGATTAAATCAAATGAAATCTTAAGCCTTTACAAAATGGCGTCCTACCTGTGCGATGCCGATGTGTTTGCTGACGTTTTCCGTCAGGTAGATCATGTCTCCCTCCTCCGTCATCACCATGATGAAGCCGGCCAGAGCCTCAGGATAGAAAGTATCCATCGGATCTTCCTCCTCTTCTTCCTCTTCAGACTCTTTCTGTTTCTCACCTGATGGAAACACGACCAGGTGATGTTTACAGCAGACAGGTTGAAACTTGTATCTCTTTCAGTTTCAAGTCTTTATTTTAATGCATCATGTCTGGATGACAGTTTACTTGTGATAACTTTGAACTGTGCCAATTTTCCAGTAATTGGACATGTTGGCGGCACATTTTCTGACTCAACTATAATAAATTGAATCAACAGTTGAGTAAAATAAACTCGTCTTGTCCTCTAATGAATCAGTTAGCTGTCAGCAGAAGCACACTTCCACATCCTGATGCAATTTTCATTTTTGCTGCCTGAGTAATAAAAATGCTGGGTTGTCTCTTTTATTATTGATGAGTTCATTACTTTGCTTTCACACTTGAGGGAGGTTCTTTTCCCATTAAGCAGCCTGTGATGCCTGATTGATTTCACTATTGAAACTCTATCACTCATGAAGGGGAGATGCAGATGAAGGACAACAGAGATGTCTGAGCCTGACACTACGTATTACAGAGGCGTGTCTGCCTGGTGGAGTCTGTGCTCATTTTAAAACATCTGGATATTAAACAAATGGAGTTTGATATGTTAAGTTTTTCTTACTTTACAAGAGACGGTCTGAAGCCTTCATCTGAAATGTGTATTATCAAAACAAAAAATAATTCCTGAGTATTTGAGAAAACGGGACCCTTCAGGTCAGACGGTTTCTTACCGGGTCGGAGGAGGCGTTGCATCTGCAGGAAGCTGAGGGAGACCCTCATGATGGCCGATTTGTCCAGGTGGGTGGACACTCGGCGGGGGAGCGGCAGAGTGCGAGCGAGCTCATAAAACACCTCCGTCTCCTGGCTCCGCCTACATCTGGCCGCATCACGAGAACGCAGCTTCCTCTGCTCCGAACTGGTCCGACAGGAGGAAGAAAATGGACACAGGACATGATTAACAGAGATGAAAACAGGGACAGATATGATTGTGTGTTTACAAGAACAACAACAGCAACCTCAATGACTGCCCTTTAAGAGTCTCAAAGTCTGGAGTCTTTCTCTGGAGTCTAAACATCTCTAACCTCGACTGCCCTTCAGGAACCACAGCAGTCAAACATAGAGACCTCGGCCTGTTCCTCAGAGTTTCAGAGTTCAGCTCAGAACACATTCCTCCATGTTTGTTTTGTTTTTTGTGGGAACAGAGGTGATCTCCAAAATGTCCAAAAGTGAAGAGAACAGAATGTTATTTATTTCATCTACTGGGAAACCGTCCAGGTCCTCCCTCCCTCCCTCGCTGTCTTTTCTTCCCTCTCTCTTAATCCCCCTGTCAGTCCGCCCTGCTCTGCTCTGCTCTGGCCTGAGTCAGAAAACGTGCTGATGAGACAAAAGCAGGGTTTATATGCATCACATCAGATTGGAAACAACCCAAACAGCTTGAACACAGTGTGTCAGCAGGCCGAACTACTGCCCCTTCAAACCTAAAACTCTTTCACGCGAAGTTATCCAAGAAAGAAGCCGCTGATCACTAAATCACCAGCAGATCTTCAGATTTCAGACGTCAAACTGGACTCCAGATAAATAAATAAACATCATAGAACAAGAAGAAGAAAAGACAGCAGCTGAACAACAGCTCAACAAGAACGTCCCAGCTGTGACTAAAGCAGCAGCTGCCAGACAGCCTGACACAACACCTGACTGAACATAAACTGGTGCTGTACAGTGTGTTACATACCAACATATACAACGTGCCCAGAGAATACTTGATTCTGATTGGCTGCAGGAGGAGAGGAGGCGAGTATCCTCATCATACTTGTTGCAGCTCTTAAGGATCTAAAGACTAAAGATTGTATCGGCACAACATATAAATTACCTCGAGGACACAATGTAAGAGTCATTATCTCCTTCCACAACCAGCCCGTCCTCATCAGAACAATTATTACACATAATAATGTTTCCTGTTAGGTGGTGACATCGCAAAGGAGGAAGTCAGGTGAAGATAAGATAAGAATCCTTTATCAGTCCCACCACAGGGGAAATCGCTTTATTACAGCAGCAAATGGGATCGCAGAAATAGAGGGCATCAATTAAAAACAGTAATAATAAATGAGTAAAAAAAGCAATGAGAGCAAAATAAATAAGAAACAAAACTTCAAAAATATTTACACCATTGAACATCGACAAAAAAGTGAAGTGAAGAAGTATGAAGAGCGAGAGAGCCAGTGAGGAGGACGGGTGGATGGCAAACATAAGACTTCTACCCAGAATACCACCATTAGTGTCGCGTGTGAAACCAAAAGTAAAGTTATTTTAACTTATAACGTACATGATATAAGTGAAATACTTATTTAACACTGTTATTTTAACCTGAACAACAAGCTTTCTCCTAAAGCTAACCAGTGAGTTGTCTAAACCTGACAAAAGAGAGCATGACAGAGAAAATGTGTCGTAATGTAGATGAGTATTAGTATTAATCAGTTTGTTATTGTCCATATGTGAGCGGACTGTAACGTGACGTGATAAATGAGACGTTCCTGTCTCTCTCGGTCGTCTCTACGAGCCTGTGGGCGGCTTGCTGAAGATGTTTACTGCTGCTGGACAGTGGATTTCTTTGTGACGGATGTGATTTTCTGTGACAGTCCAAAGGATGCGACTTTATGCACGTCCTCGACTGCCTCGTCTCAGCGATTCGCTAATGCTAATGTTAATTTAGGAAGTCTGCCAACATAAACAAACAACCAGCCTGCAGCACAACAAAGAAGCTCCACAAAACCTCTTTAAGTAAAGTCGGAATGAATGAAACAATAAAGAAATCAAAGGGATCCGTATCACGACTGTTACTATCAGACGATGTAACATTATCTCTAGTTAAATCTGTGAAACAACAGTGTAATCAAACACCATTGAGCCGTGCTGCCACAGTGTGTGCCCTCTATCCTTCAGTAGTCAGACGGGAGGACACAATGTTCCTGCCAACACCGAGACACTCCCTAACTGAAGCCTCTCATTCATTGAGGCAGAGTGAACAGTTAAGCCACCTGGGATGCTCAGGATCGCTGCAGGAGTATTTGTGGTTGGATGAGTGAAGTTTGTGAACATAAGCATGTTTTCAGTGCAGCTCCATCACGAGAGAGAACAGTGAACCTCTCACAGCACGAAGAGGCAGCAGACAGTGTTTCACAAACACAGAGGAACACATTTATTACAACACTCGCCTTCAGTATGGCTCTGATGCGCACACACACACACACACACACACACACACACACACACACACATTTCTGAAAGGAAAAAAACATAAACTTATTTTATTGTTTTTTCATTATTGTTTTAATACGTCGATGATCCAATCATTTATTAACATCTTTTATTTATTATAGATTCCTTTATTCCACTTTATTCTTAGTTTTATTTATTTTATTATTCATCCATTTTTGTGTCTACATGATACTGTATGTTTAAGGATGTGTGAAAGGCGAGCTGTGGGATTAATAAAGTCTGAATCTAGGTAATAAAAAAAAAACCGCCATCATCAGCAACTATTTTGATTAATGATTGTTGGGCAGCTTGTACACTGTGAAGGTTTGGTTATGTGATAACAAACTGAATATTTGGACCGTTAATGGACATATATGCATATATGTTGACTAATTGCTTTTAAAATAAAAATGATGGGGAATGCTAACAAAGCTGCCGCTGCTACTACTCACGCTTACAATGTTACTACTGCTGCTAATAATACAACAGATCTGTCAAACAGTCACAACACTGTGTGTCTGCCAGCTGGGAGGAGCTTCAGAGAACACACTGTTCTGTGACCATTTCTAATCAGCCAACGTGAGTGTGTGTCTTGCTCTGTAACAAACACAAAGGTGTGTGTGTGCGTGTGCGTGTGCGTGTGTGTGTGTATGTGTGTGAGGGAGAGGGAGAGAACAAACTGTGGTTACTGGATGTAAGCAGCAGTTTTTTTAGCAGAAGCAGTTCTGTGACAGGGTAAACACACTCAGACATTCAGATAAACACACGCCTTCAGCTTCTTCTTAACACACTGCAATCTGTACAGGAAGTGTGTTATGTGTGTTATGTGTGTGTGTGTGTGTGTGTGACCTGCTCTAGGATAATGAGCAGTTCAGTACACGATGTCCTCGACTGTACTCAACCACAGCGAGAGAGTCAGTGTGTCAAGAGCGAGAGGAAATAAATCAGAGATTAAAACAAGATGTACAGTAGAAGAAGAAGGAAGGAAAACTAGGCTACACAACACACACACACACACACACACACACACACACACACACACACACACACACACACACACACACACACACACACACACAGACGTGATGTGTCATATCCCTGTTGACATGTATAATAAACTGTGAGTAGCGCGGCCTGTTTGGGTTGGAACAAACTGTTCACTGAAACAAAGTGTCGAAACAGAGAGGATTTATTGTGTGGACGTGTGAGACCGTACACAGTGCACTGCTGCTTTTAGACACACACACACACACACACACACACACACACATACCTCCTTACATAACCTCACATGTTGAAATACGAACATCTGTATATTTTGGACTGAATTTGCCATGAGCTGATATTTTGTTATATTCAGCAACTTCAAATTCCTCAATTTAAAAACAACTGGTAGCTGTGTTTCTGCATTTTTATAATACTCTTTTCTGGATAAAAGCTACATTAAAATAAGTGTCTGAAAGTATCAATGGCGTCTTTGAAGTCTCCCTCGTTCTCACCTTCACTATTTTCTACATCAGTGGTTCTCAAACGTTCCTCAGCAAGAACCCTAAACTGACACAGATCATTGACTGACACGTTTTATTACAGAATGTGTATGAGACTCATGACCAAAGTAGTTTATAACATAATCTGTCATTGTGTCACTTAAACAACATTATGTAACTTTTATATCTTTCCAATAACAGCTTTAAATCATGTTGATGGTTCAGTGTCTTGTAACAGGTGAAGGTTGTCTCTGTCAGTGTTTCTGCTCTGTGTAACTTCAGTGAGAGGTTCAGGATCACAGCGTTACAGACATGTTTACATCAACATACACGTTTTTGACGACACATAACTTTGTTATGACGTAATGTGTTTTGTTCATAGTTAGCTCCACATTACGTCTGACAAACTGTTACAGAGCTGGGACTTTTATGTACGACAGTGGTGTTGCACTCAGAAACTGTGGGGGGCGCCATTTAGCACAAAATGCCAATTTCTACATACTAATGCTTTAAAAATGGAATAATAGTGAAAAAAACAACTAATCCTCCTTTTTGCCGGGGACACACTTGAACCCCTGGTGGTCCCTGGACCAGACTGTGAGAACCACTGCTCCTGAACTATCACCAGTTTAGCATGTAGTGAGCTGGAAATTGAGATTTTGGAGTGATGAAAAGTAACTGAGTACATTTACTCAAGTATAATTTGAGGTATTTGTACTTGAGTATTTTCATTTTTAGCTACTTCCACTGACCGAGCCGGCTAACTTCCGGTTTAGCGCCTGGCTAACTTGGATGAATGGCTCAGATTATGACGATGAAACGAGTCATTGTAACGCTGAAAACAAAGGTATCCACCATTTTACAGACGCTTCTTTCACAATGTTAGCTTATGAGAAAAAGTCTTTTTGGGCCTATAACTGGCATAAATAAGAGAATTGGGATGGCCTGCAAGATGGCGGACAGGAACGACTTCCGGTTCAGGCGAGGACACAAACGGGAGACAGGAAGGACCTGTCAGTGCCTGCCTGCGGGAGGTGGGGATGGGGTCAGCAGGCGATTTTTAGCGGGTTGACCCGCGTTTAAAAGCCCGTGTAGACCCGCTGTCTGCGGCTGACGGACATTATGAACCATACAACATGAAATATGAATCCGTGAAGCAAAGCACCATCTGCGGTGCACTGAAGACCGTGTGGCACAAACAAAGGCTGAGCAGCTGTAAGAAACAACACTGCAGCTAAATCACTGTGCTAACTAATAAAAAGCCACGTGTGATTAAACTGAGACGCTGCAGAGATCAGAAACATAAAGACAACAGGAAGCTACAACCATACATCTGAATCAAGCACAGGCAGTGAGTTGCACATTATGATCGCATTGTTTTAAACGGCTACGGAAAGTTGCAGAGAACAAACAGTGCGACTGAAGAGACATCTCGGATGAAAAACACATTAACTGTGTGAACTAAACCAGTCTTACCGTTTGAGTGACACTTTCTCCTCCTTCTCCATGTTCAGTCTGCGACACACAGCAGCGACTCTGCTTTTAATGGTTGTTTATGCTGGCAGCGTGTCAACACTGAGGACAACACACACGCACACACACTCAGTTCAGACAAGGTGATCGCTGTCAGGACGGACTGTTTCCGTTCAGTTTCAAAATAAAAGCCTCACTTCAGCTGACATAACTAGTGCACATTACATAATTCAGTAATACTTCTGTACTTTTAATCAAGTAAACATGTTAAATGCAGGACAGAGTATTTCTACATAGTTGAACTGACTGTCTGTACACTGTTGTTACATACATATCTTTTCTATGATTGTACTTCTTCTTTTGTGTGTTGTTAAAATTAGTCTATGAACAGTAATTCCTCAATAAGAATTGGTAACTGATCAACTGTTTAAGTCATTTATCCAGAAAAATGACCAGTATTCTCAAATGTGACAGAGGACTTGTTGATCTGAGAAACATTTGAGTTTTGTGACACTTAAAAAGAAAGTCTGGTCCACCTGTTATACAATAAAGAATCCATTAATTATTATTTACACCAGTGCTTAAAAATGAAAATACGATGTGGCTGCAGCATTAATAATCACATTAGGTGTAACTTTAGTAATCCTCATGGGGGTGATAAAGGGCTGACAGATCTCAAAATCTTTTTTCTTTTTCTTTTCCTTGACATTCTACCTGGTCAAGAAAACTATACATTTAATTAAAGCTGCGTATTTAGTTTTTATTGTGTCATTAACAATTAATTAGTCAAAGAACAGTAATCTATCCATAGAAAATGATAACTGATCAACTGTTGGAGTCATATATCCAAAATAATATCAAGTATGCTCAAATGTGAGGACACAACACAGACCATAATATATATTTTTTCTTGACAGGGCTTTTATTTTATTACATCTACTGACTTCCGGTGTTTGTGACGCAGTGGACACGCCCACGATGACGGACCAGACGGAGGCGTTCCGAGGACACGCCCCTCGTCACGTCGACAGCCTTCATGTTTTTGGGTGAAGAGTCCTCTTCTTCCTCCGCAGCTGAAGAGGCAGAACAGCTGACGGTGCTGGTCTGTAGCGCCCTCTGTCGGCCAACACGTGAGCGTGCAGCCTCTCAGTTACTCCTGGAGAGAAGTTTTGTTTTCTGATTTCAAACCTGAAATAAAACAGCAACTCTGAATGTTTTTATTCTTAACAACCGACAGCTCCTTGTACCGAGTCCTCCCTTCATCCAGAACATTATCAGCTCCATAGAAAGTCAACAGCAGGCAGTGTAGTTTTCAATCCGATGTACTGTTCCTGGGCTGCACCGGTTAGTAACATAACTTTAATTCAAATAGATTTAAACCTGATGTTTGACAACTTAAACAAGTTTTCAAGAGTCTATTAATACATTTTACACTAAATGGAAATGAATGGAAACTGATGGATACCTAGGACAGTACAAAACTGTCTAATATAAAGTGTATATAATTTGTATTTAAAGAGCAAAAACATGTAAAACTACTGATATGTTGCATTTTAAATACCAGAATATAATCAATTACAAATTCAATTGAGACAGATTTTAAAAACAGGGCGTGTAGATGGGCCTATTTAAACCTTTCATTCTCTACTTTGGTAATGACAAATTTAAATATATTGTAATATATAAGTATATTACACCGGGACATCACATCCTTAAGCATACATGTGTGAAATACATGGACAGACACTATATTCTGTATGTAATTTACATTTTTTGTCGTATATCAGATTTATTTTTTATTTTTAAAACAGTAAAACTCAAATATTCAAAGCACTAACTCATAACTGTTAAAAATAAGTAAAATAAATAAACTTCAGATTTTATTCTTCATTCATGTGTGGCTGTGATCACTGGATACTAACGGATCACAAATATAAGTCAGTATGACACATATATATAAACATATATATATATCATCAAACATCATATATATGTCATACTACTATATATATATATATATATATATATATATAAAAATCATCATCACACATCACACAGGACAGGTTCAGGTTTAATGTTTTAATAACAGATCTCCATATACAAACTGGATACAGTAACGTCATTCTGCTGTTATAACTTCCATCAGAACAGGCATAAAGTGTGTGAAAGCGTGTGTGACGCTGTGTGTGTGTGTGTGAGCAAGTGTGTGTGGGTCCGTGCAGTCGGGTAGCTGTATGGTGATATAGATAATGTATATTTTATACACACATACGTACACGCAGAGATATAAAAAAAAACAAAGTGTCTGGATTCAGCCTGAAATGTCAAAATAAACACAAATGAAATGTTTGTTCCCGTCAGACTGAACGTTTGTTTCTGTGCAGAACGAAGATTTAAGAGGAAAACTTCGACCAAGCTTTAAGTTCTCCGTGAACTGTTGCATATAACTTGTGTTTTCATCTTTATCAGCTCACGTTTTTGTCTCATTTGACTCAACACTGTTTGTTTCTGAGGTGAATAATGAAATGTTCTCAGGTGGAAACACTCGGCTGTGACGAGCTGCAGCTGCTCCTGTGATCACAGCTTCTGTTCACTTCAGGCCTCCAATACTTGAATACAGTCACCGCCCACTGATATTAACTGTTCTTCACTGTCACCTGTCAGTCGGCTCGGTAGTGACACGTTTAAGGAGAAATGCATCTTTCCTCCACAATCAGGTTAAATGACAGCTTCTTTCACAGTGAAGCGAGAAATTCAAACAAAACTTTCAAACAGAAAAGTAAGATTTTTGTTGTTTTTACGCAGGATGGTGTTTAATGTAATGTAACATTTGTCAAGTTGATTCTTGTTTATTAGACTTTGAAGATTTGCCTTTTCTGACCACCTTCAGCACCGACGGTAACATTTGTTTGTCAGGTGTAAAAATATCTGAGCTGAAGAGTGTTGTGAGGAGATGATGCAGCACAAAAACAAAACAAAACAATACATAACGTGGGAAAACAGATTCTTTTTCTCTCTGAAAAGTTA
This sequence comes from Pagrus pagrus, assembly GCF_965226575.1. Taxonomy (NCBI): domain Eukaryota; kingdom Metazoa; phylum Chordata; class Actinopteri; order Spariformes; family Sparidae; genus Pagrus; species Pagrus pagrus. Next base: position 3,487,229 of record NC_140188.1, on the reverse strand, counting down.
AATTATTGAACTAACTTTTCTTCACTTCAGGAGCAGAGCCATGATTATTCTCCTCTTTTGTTTTTCTAGTGTCTGAATACATTTTACTGGACCCAAGTCAATAAGAAATGTTAAAAAGACTTTCCAGTATTTGTCTTCATCGTCAGTTGGCTCCTTTTTTCACCTCAGTCTTCTCTCAAACCAGCTCACACATTTAAATGTTTATATCCCATTACATTCCTCCCGACAGCCTGTGCAGCACTGATCAAGTGTTTTGTGGCTCGACAAACCAAAACACATCGAGGAGAATCACAGTCAGTTAGTTATATTTTTGTATTTTACATTTTTCCAGAGTGGGTTTGCTCACTTCATTTTAGTTTTAATTGTTTAAAAATGTTAATTTTTAGTTTATTTTTTTACATTTTTTAATATGGTTATATTTGTAAGGGGCATGATTTAAGAAGTTCAGAATATTTATTACAATAAATCAGTTTGTGAAGGCAACTGACTTATAGTCATGTCGACATCTGAGTCTCAGTAATTGTGCACTCATAACACAAAGTCAAGACTCAAACTAAAAACATTTCCTGTATTTTAGTTCATTTTGGAATTACATTATATTTTACACCTAGTTTTAGTTTTAGTAAACTATAATAACCTTGGTCAGACGGTGTGAGGCTCTCTGGACGCCTACATCAGAATATGTCTCAACCTTGTTTGACCGCTCCTGATTTGATTCTGATTCTCACATTTCATTTTCAGACCTGAGCTCACTGATACCCAGAGAAAACTCATACACACTTAAGAGGACTGTGATCACTGTTTATCCACACAAATCCCACCGAAAAAAAATAGAAAAAGTTTTGGAAAAACAAAAGAAAGAAAGAAGTGAGGCATCATAATGAGAAGGATATAAAGAGAAGATAACTCACTTGGAGTACAGGCTGAGTTTGGCAGGCTTTGCATGCCGTATGAATACTAATAACTTGCAGTCAGAACACATTTGCATTCATACGCCAACAAAAGCACCCCGACCACCAGGATGTGGCCTGAGACACTGAACCAGGGAGGATTCACACCCGTTATTACGATGTCAACAGATGATCAAATGAATTTTAACGTGAAAGTGTGAACAGGACCTGCGAGATCAACAACATCAGACTGAACCCAAACGCCAGACTAATAAATACTTAGTTTAAGCTGCACAACCTGTTTGGAGAAATTAAAGAGTTTGTTAAACTCTCTCAGGAGTGAGCTGATCGACGGTTTAGTTAATTTTCATATCAGAGTGAATTATAATCCATCCAAAGAAAGCAGATCTAGTTCGTTCTCTCGTCTCAGACTTCGTGATGAAGCATTAATTTAGCCTCAAAGCTGAGATTGACCCCAGAGCTCGTTCAAGATACGCTCAGCAGACATGCTGTTGCCACGGCAACGCAGACGTGTACGCGGGCTGCAACAATGCCGTCACACCGGCTCAAACGCAGAGCGAGGAACCTGCTGGTTTGTCTGTCTGTGGCTCCAAGGGCACAACCTTGGCTCCTGCAGTCCTGGAAGTTGTTCTGCTATTTATAGGATGAAACGTCAGACAGGTAACTCGAGAACTCACTAAAAAGAAAAAAGCAATAAAAAACAGAAAACGCTGATACAAATACTGCCAGCTTCTGCACCGTGAGCTTTCAATTTGTCCCAAATAAGAGGTATGTTAAGAAGCACCTCACAAACATTTAGCTCTGGTTGATAGTTTAGAAATATTTTGGCGTTGACTAGTTGGGTATCAAGAAATTGTTCTGAATTCAAATCAGTTTGAGAGCGTTGCAGGTGTGAAAGGAGAATTCAGCTTCCTGTTTCAGAGTCAGGAAGTCGGATAGAAACATCTCCACAAATATGGAGACCAGAAGGGTGAGGTCACCACAGCTGCACATGTTTTTATGAGCACACTTCAGTGTTGCTACCCCAGAGCTATGCTAGCAGCTCTGGGGTACTTTACACATCAGCATGCTAAAAAAAAAAAGAGAGACTGGCTGGGGGCTAGCTGGTTAGCATGCTAACTTCAATAGATATCTCTGCAACACACAACAGAAATGTCTCACAAATAATGTCAAAACCACTGTTTTGTTTAGCATGTTAGCATGCTAACATTTGCTAATTAGCAGTAAACAGTAAGAAAGTTTTGCAGGTCATGAACCAAAGTACTGGGAACAATGAATGAACCTGATGATGGCGCTGGATTAAAAGTCAGTATGTGTCATCCTCTGGTAACCAACAACATTTCATGGCAATCCATCCGAAAGTTATTTGTTTTCAGTTTAAGACATCTGTTCTAACAACCCTTAAAACATGAACTGCGAACTGTTTCTGAAGCTTTGGTGCTGAGAGCAAAATAACAAACAGAAATCAGATGAATGAACATAATGCCAGGATGAATAATGCAGTGGAAGTCAGAAGGGACTTTCAGTCTGATTATCAGGCCAGGAAGTCTGTCGAAGATGAAACACGTCATGCAGCAGGGGTTTTCAATGTCCTCTTTCATGTTTATGATGCCTCAGAATCTGTTCATCTTTGAATGTTAAGCAGAAAAACAAATACTAATTAAAAAATGTAAAAAAAAAAATCACAGAAAACATTTGTCAGGCTCGTGGCAGGAAGCCCAAATCTGCAAAAACAAAGGTGGTTTCTGTCTGCAACATGTTTTGGATACTTTTGTTAAATATGACCAGAATCTGAACAAAGATCCAACGAGCACCGGAATCAGTGAGCAGAATCAGAATCAGGGGAAGGGGAAACAAAATCAAATCTTGACACAACACCTGTTAAATCCTCTGTACCAAAACTATCAAGTGAGCGGTGGGGTTATAGGTAGAGCTGCAACATTTAATGGATTAATTGCCAACTACATTGCTGATAGATTAATCGTAAATGTGGATATTTTCTGCTTTCTTTCCTCCTCTATGACAGTAAACTGAATTTCTTTGGGTTGTGGACAAAACAAAACATTTGTGGACGCCATTTTGGGCTTTGGGAAACACTGATCGCCATTTATTTTTTTTCCATTTTCGGACATTTTAAAGCCCAAACAACTCATCGATTAATCGAGAAAATAATCGTTAAGTTGCAGCTCTAGCTATGGGAGCTGTGTCCGCACAGAGGTCAGATGAAACAAGACAAAAACACCTCTCGTGTCACTCACGGCAGCTCAGGATGGACTGTGGATTTATTGTATGTGCAAATTCTTGCAAGAGGCAATTCAGGTGCAACAGGAATGGAGTCCAAGACACAGTAAATATGATGCTACACCATCAGGGGATCGTGTGTGTGTGTGTGTGTGTGTGTGTGTCTGTGTGTGTGTGAGAGAGAGAGAGAGAGAGAGAGAGAGAGAGAGAGAGAGAGAGAGAGAGCAGTTGTAGGTTCGGAATGTGCAAGAGTGTGTGTTTGTTCGTGAGCAAGTTATTCATTAAGACGCCGTTTGTCCACGTATGACGTTCAGGAGAATTCAGATTATTCAGAACCGTTTCACTTGGACAGTCAGCTGAGATTTTCAGCCGAGCAGCCGCTCTGAATATTGCTCTCTGTGCTCGACTCGGGTCAGTCTCTCTAAAAAGTCACACTGGACCCGAAAATGCTTGCGCTTCAGTCGACAACATTAAACCCAGCTCGCTCTCGGGGACAAACTGGAGAAACTCTATCACACGAAATAAAAACACATTGACATCTTCAAGTTCCCTAAAACAGCAGACATTCATTTTTTAACTGTGGTTGCTATGTACAATAGAAGGATCTTCATATATTAATATTCTTCATCTTTCCTGTTTTTTCTTCACTTCCTTGCTGTCAAGTCATTATTTCCATACATGTTTGTCCTTTTTGTATTTATAGAGTATTTTCAGTATTTACATTATAAATAACTACACAGTCTTGTGATAAAATAAATAACTTAAATACAATGGCCGTGGCTTTTGCAGTGTCTTTTGCATGAAGGAGATAGAGGAGGGATCGGATGAAGGACGAATGAAGTCTGGCCTGCTGTTCGCTCCTTCAGGGCTGCAGAATGAAGAGATAAACGATCTGTTCGATGCAGTCTTTCTGCAGAGAGTCACAGAGGGCTGACATGAAGGCAGAGGGAAGAACTGGGAAGAAACTTTATTCCCACAGCGGCAGGAGGTGGGAAACTCTCCCTGAAGACAGTGTGGTGCTGCTCTACTGCTGACCACCGTGATAACATCAGGAATCAGACAGAGCATTTCTGATTTCTTACTCATGTAAGGAACAGAAAACCGACTTCATCTTTGTACTTGATGTACAAAACATAGTACCGCAGACTTGTAAAATCAGCTGATCTAAACACTGAGAATGAACAACTGAGTCAGGAAAGTTGAAATTTGAACAAAACACTTAAATAGTTAGTAACTTAGCATTTGTAGGCAGATCAGAACCAAGGTTCAAGTTTAAATACATTATATGGCCAAAGTTGTGTGTACACCTTTACATCATTGTTGCAAAACCAAAGAAGTCCTTTGCTGGTTTGTAAAGGCTCTAACAGGAACAGGGCGTTGGGCTCAAAATGTCATGCCATGTTACGCAGCGCCGCTTGCTGCCAGTTAGGACACTACAATAGAAAACGATGAAATCAAGCTGGTTATGTCGCTCACACTGCATCGTTAGGGCGCGGTCAGGCTCACAGTCTGTGTTAAGTTCTTCCACCCCAAACTTGGAAAATCTTAAGAGCCTGCCTTTGTGCACGGGGGCATCGTCATATTGAAACAGGAAAGGCTGAGTTGGAAGAACGCTATTGTCTAAAATATGTTATGTATGCTATGTTAGCAAGATTTCTCTTCACTGGAACAAACTGGTCTCACCCAAACAAAGAAAAACAAGCCCAGATCAAAGAGGTGTCCACATACTTTTGGCCACATCATGTATATTATCAACCAGAACCCAGCCTATGCTGAACTATAGGCTAACTGCCTGATATGCGAGCTAGGATCTATGCTATTTTCAAGCACTTGTGATTCACCAGCGAAGTCTATCTGAAGACTTCATGTTAGTTTCACGTGTCAATGATTCAGGAAGTGTTTCCCACCAAACTGGCGGCTGGGAGAGTAAAATCATTAGGGAACAGGATTGGGTTCATGGCAAGTACAGAGAGTAATACTGAGGGTTTAATACTGGAGTGGTAGGTGGGGTACGGTCTCTGGTTGTTGGCCCCTAACATGACATTTGAAGATCAGTAGAGACGGTGTTGGACAGAGGGAAGACAACGAGGAGATGGAGGGAGGGATGAGTGCAAAGCTTCTCCTCCAGCTATACCACTGTGCCACTCGGAGAGTTCCCGTTCTGTGCTGCCAAGTTCTGAACAGAAAGACAAAACATAAAAGAAAGTTTAGACACTAGAGACGATCAGACCGAGAAGATCCACACTCCACTTTATAGTGCAGGAAGATAAAGACAGCTGTTGTTGCTCAGGAGAAAATAGGTGAAATCATTTCCAACTGTTGAGTCATTTCTGTAGAGTGCAGCCTGAAATATCCACCAGCTAAAAAATTACTCTCAACAAACTGTTGACTGACCTGTGAGGAAAATAAATTTGTGCTCTGAATATCACTGTGAACTTACGAACTCGCCAAAGTTCATAGTTTCACTGACAAAACAGTAATATTTTACTAGCAACTAACAGCAAATAGGTTAATACCTAATTACCATTTCATGATGAATCTCCTGAGACAAGGAAAACCACACTACTTTCGACTAAATGATAAATCAACTAATCAAAAGACAATAATTGCAAGTTGTAGTAAAAGTATCGACTGTAATCCAACATCATTCTTATAAAGAGTAAATATAAGACGTACCGCCTTCCCCGGCCGTGCCCAGGTGCAGATGAGACCCTCCTGGCAGGCTGTGATGATGCAGTCGTCCATGAACACCAGCACCGTCAGCCTCTCATGCGCAATCTTCTTGCACACCAGCGGCTCCAGCAGCGGCACCTCGTGCATGCGCGGGCACAGCGTGGTGCCCAGGACCTTGGCAGCGTCCAGACGGTTGCTCCTCGGCGCTACATTGATCTTGTCGTTGCTCTTGCTGATGTTGCCCAGGCTGTGGTACCTCTTGTGCTCCTTCTCCACCCCACTGCTACAACCGGACTTGTCTGACTTGCGCTCCTGGAGTGACAACGTGGCAAAGCGACCGATGCTGAAAGGGGTGCTGTTTCCTGCGCTGCTGCTCCCTCCCCCTCCTGTACCTCCCCCGCCGCCCTCCGAGGCACCCTGGCCCTTGGAGGCGTTTGCCACAGCGGGGTGGGGCAGAGAGTTGGAGCGAGAAAGGGAGCGAGGAAGCGGTAAGGGAAGCGTTGGCGGGTTGGCGGTGCCGGTGTTAGTGTTAGGCGGGTGATGGTGCCCCTCAACCCCTCCACTTCCTCCCACAACTGAAGTGCTGTTGACCCCGCCGCTGCCAGAGTTGGACAGCGAGGGTCCAAAAGTGTTAGTAAAGGCACGGGACAGCGGCAGGCGCGGGTACAACACGTCATCCGTCAGGTCCCACAGACAGAACTGGGTGTCCTGCCCCACTGAGCCAAACCGGTATGTCACCGCTGCCGAGCCGCCACCTTTAGAGCTGTGGCGAGAAAGACGCGACAACGTGCTGCTTGTTCGGACCCGGCCGAAATGCATGGAGTTATTTGGGGCCCCCTGGTGGAGGTCCTCCTCGCTGCCGCTAAGCTCCATAGGCTCTTCATCTTCTAGGGAAGTCGTGAAGGGGTCGAATGCCACCACATTGACCCAGGACTTGTGGCCGTGACCTCTTGCAACCACGCGGCTTTCTGCAAATGACCAGACAGTAACCAGATCATCCTCTCCGCCTGTGGCGAGATATTTCCCATCAGGGCTCCATGACACGCACAGCAGCCCGCCAAAGTAGCTCTTCATCACCCCCTGCAGCTCCATCGAGTCAAAGTGGAAGACACGCAGGCAGCCGTCCTGGCCCACACATGCCACGTGCACACCATCCGGGGAAAACGCAAACTCATTGAGGCCTCCCTCGCCCACGGCCCATCGTAACAAGGGGTTGCGGGGTGTCTTGGTTTTGCAGGCATAGACGGCGAAGCCTTCACCCTGCCGCAGGAGAGAGTACTGTGGGGCCGTGGTGCCACATGGGTGGTCCACATTGTAGAGGTAGAGGTGGCCGCTAGCGTGGGAGGCCAGGAACAGGTTCTCCGACTTGGGAAGCCATTTTAGGCACGTCACCTTGGATTTGTCTATCAACCTCTGGAAAACAGGAAGGAGGAAAGGACGAGGAAGGGTGAGGAAGTGGATCGAAGGAGAAGGAAAAAGAGAGAGATTTTGATAAAAAATATGGAAGATGAAATGGTGGAAGAGGTCGAAAGAATGGATGAGAAAAGAGAAAAAGTAAAGATACAGATGTACAAATAGTTTGATTTTAGATTTTGCTGTGCTTTTGTGTGGACACTATATAAGGTCACCTCACTGCCAGCTAAGTGGGTGAAATAGAAACTATTGATAGATGAGCACGCAGGAAGGAAGCTTGGGAAAAGAGAGAGGGTCTGTAGAGATCAAGAGCCAGGCTGCAGCAGAGACAGTTTGGCAGCGGTGGAAGCAACAGAGAGAGAAAACCAGGCGGTGGAAGACGAGGAAAGAAAAAGGACTTAGAGAGGCAAATCCCAGTGAGGTGAGCAGATTCAGGAGACACACAAACACATAGTCAGCATGCAGCAGTGCACACATACACCCCCAATCTCCTAAATTCAATTGAGAATCCCATTAAAGAGAATCCCATTAAACAGAGAGAGGCAGTTCAGAAGACGCATTGAAAGAATGTGAGAACAACAAAGCAGAACGACGAGGACAAGGTCTGAATTTCATGGCTACATCACAGCATCCAAACTGGGGCGAAACAAAATCGATACAAAAATGACAAATTACTGGTGATGTATTACAGTAGGGTTTAATCACAGCAACACAAAGCTGCAACCTTGGCCAATTTCCCCAACACAGAGGAAAACAAATGCAAACAGAGTTAAATATCGTACCTCCTCATTGAAGAGTTTACTGGTTTCCTTCTTGATGGGGTCGAGATACTGGACCTGTCCGGCTGAGAAACCCACGATGAGAGCGACACTCTCGGCTGTGGCGGAGTACTGGTTGAAGTCGTGACATGTCGGCTGAGTCCCTTTGTAGATTCTCTTGTCTATCGGCTTGCTGAGGTCTACAGCCTGCAGACAGAGAGCCGTGATACACAAGCAAAACATCAGCCAGGACGAGCGAAGTTTCAGGGACGTGCAGAGGTTCTTTGAGAGGGAGGTCATTTGTCCTACAGGACTAATTTGAAAGCAAGACTCGCTAAAACTATTCACCACAATCACAAACATCTGCTGACAATATATCGTACATTTCTGGGCCCATTTATTATTCGGTGATATGTTTTTATTCTTTTGACAAATGATCGCCAAGCATGGGCTGAGAAAAAGTCACATTGAGATATTTCCACGGCAGCCGTCTCAGAGTCTGATGGAAAAAGCATTTTTCATCCGTACAAAAGATCAATGGTGAACATCAGGTTCTGGTTTCAGAATAAATGAGATTGGGTTTCTTTGTGAGCTGACATTCAACAGTCATTCAGGGAGAAATCCATCAAACAAGACTGTCCCCTCTTTTCATTTCTCAGTTTGTACATCCTCAGTTCCTTCCCTCGCCTCCTCTCCTCACATCTTAGTCCTGAGAGGAGTCGAGGCAACAGGCATTCAACAAAATGAGACGTCCAGGCTTCAGAGCCTCGTTTTAAAGTGAGCTTTTTACAGCTGCATCATCGTTTGGTTACAGCAGATGAGCAAAACAGCGTTCACGACATCTTAATATTTACTTTTAATGTAATTCAAAACATGTCATAATGTGACAAAGTGGACATGAAGGTGAAATGGCTCTACACAAACTGTGACAAGCAGAGAGTTTGATGATCTTAAATAACTAATACAACAGGAACATTTGTAGAGTCCTGCTCCTGCCACCGTTTGCATATCCCAGCTGTCTGTCACACCTCTTTTATATGTCACAGGGGTAGAAAAGACTTTTGCAAAGGACACACCTGTGCATCCTCGCTCACAGCTCCTCCAGCGAGCCTCCTCTCCCCTTGAGGAACATTTTAGGAATTGAGACATCCTTCAATACGACACACTGAGATCCATTTCCAGGGCAGGAGAACGGAGGAGAGAGGAGATGAGGAGGCACAAAATAGAGAGAAGATCTTTCTTTCCACCAGCAGTGGCCACAAAAGACCAGAAAGCAACATGGCTGCAGGAATATTTCTAGACTGGAGACAGACTCATGTTTTTGTTCTTTTGTGCAAACTGAAAGGTCACACCTGATCTCTGCTGAAGTCACTCTGGATACCTGTAGTCCTTCCTGTCAAGATCTAAATATACATGAAGGGAGCCATCCATTCATCATGATGAATAAAACATCATTTACTGACAAAAGACTTGCAATTATTGAGATCAAAACAGGACTGATTCACATTGTTTCATGTCCCTTTGAACACTGAAGAAGTGTTGCTTTCACTCATTATTCCTCTTGTTCATAGAAGTGTTTTGTTCTGCATGTAAAAATGCATCCGATAGTTCAGATGAAGCTAAAATGAGGTTCCAGCAGTCTGTCAAATTAAGCATGGACACACTGTTTGGAGAGAAATACAAAGATTTCACTAGCCTCAGATTAACATGGAAAACATTGTTGTATGCAGATTTCGTCTCCATCTCTTTAGAGAAAGTAAGTGTTGTTTTGGAGTTGGTGTGTGCAGGCGTTTCTGTTTCCATCAGTGATTTCTACAGGGACCTTCTGCGAGAGCAAAGCCTTCTAGGAAGTGTTGGAAGTCAATGGGTGAAGGAGAAGCAGATGAGGCAACCCAGTAAGCACTGATTAGCGCTTTGCATATGAAAAGATGCCTCGACCTCTGGTTTTAAAAGCAGACTGTGTTGGAGAAGTCAAGAAATGTGAAGTGCAAGTCTCCTTCGAAAAGGAGCCAAGGGCACACTGTTGGACTTTTAAAACTGTAAATGTCTTTGTGTTGCAACCAACACAGGTTGTTTAAGTCCATATACACCCATCCAGTGAGCACTTCATAGTACACCTGCACTGTCCAGAGATCACCTGTATGTACTCATCAGTCATGGCAGTACTGTTGTAACACTGTTGTATCTAAAAAACACTTTCAAACAAGCAAACATGTTGGATTGAAAGCTATTTACAGTCTATATCAAAGAATAAGTTCTGACAGGCAGTGTGCATTAAAGGTGGGATCTGTAAAAAATATGGCCAGAATTCAAAGGTAGCTTCAAAACCACAGGGGGCAGCATATCACCAGAATAAACGTAGGACTCAGCGAGGATTAGCAGCCTGAAGACACAGCAGGAGGCAGAAAGAGAGAGAGGTGGACTGTTCTGGTGAGTTTTATTTAGTTTCTATTTGTTTTACGATGAATTAACAAAGCAGTTAAGCTCCTCTTAGTCCAGTAAAAGAGACACCATCTGAGATTCAGATGGTGTACGGTTGTATTTTTCTGTATGGAGTGTTTCCTTTCTTGACATTTTGTTGAGTTTATTTTATTAATTTATTGCACTAAAAGCTAAGCGAGCGTGTGAGATGTACAGCTGCTCGCACACCTCTCAGCTGAAGCTATAGAGGAGATCACCTCGAGGTACGAAGTGATACCAGGAGGCAGCGCGGGATGGAGCTAGCTGGTCAACACTGTTGCTTCTTCACACTCTGCAGGTCATTTCACTTCATTTTTTAAATGTTTCAGTAACCAGCACCACTGCAGACCTTATTAAACAGACTGTGTATCTACCAGATGTGACCGATCAACATTAAACAGTTTCTTTATCAGTGTCATTATAAAATTCAGTGTTTCCTACATTAATGTTTTCATTCATTGCCATTTGTTTTCCTTGTACTGACCTTCTGTATGTTCGCTGACCTGCTCCTCTGACATGTTACCGTCCTGCCTGAGTGAGTTTTGGGTTGTATGTATGTTCTGGGTTAACTGTAAATGGATTGGCCTTCATGGGATCAAGGAAGTTGTCTTACATATCACCATGCCAGGCATCAGATCACTGCTCACCTGGTGCTGGCAAATATCTTAAGTTTTGGTATCGAGAGAGGAAATATCGAATCACTTGCATGTCGTGTGTCATCCCGACTGATTATGTGTACAGCAAATGTATTTCACCTAAATCACTCACTGTGTTGGCAGCAGGGAAGCTTTAATGTGCAGACAACTTCCCTGCCTGCCTGTTTCTGGGTGCTATTATTGTCTGAATTCAACCGGGCTGCTTTCTGTTGTCCTCTGAGTAGCAACTACCGACAACACACGAGTGTATTCATTCATTCAGTCTGTAATGGAGACATGAAAGCAGACAGAAATGGCAGCAGGCTGGATCACCAGTCAGCCTACATTTTCCCAGGAGATTTGGTGCCCGGTGGCAGACGAAACAGCTCAGTGAGAGACGGTTTCATTGTTCTTTCACCGTGACATAGTTTAATCATCTCCTCCTGAGGGTCCCTGACATGAAGAGGGATGTAAAGTGGTATAAATTACTACATGTTATGCTCCTCGAATTGACACACTGACTGAATGCTGACTGAACTGTACACTGATGATGGTTTGTCTTCGATCTGCTGTACGTCCGTCACTCGCATGTGAATACAAACACGTGATTTCCTGCAGAAAAGACGAAAATCAGCTAAATGAGCCATCTACACTGATCTACATCATTCCCAGCAAACTGACGACATTCACTGGACCTGTGTGGAGTCATTTCATTATGACTCAGAACATAGAAAACAATTAACCTGCAGGTGCGTCTGAGACTCACAGTGATGCCATGACATTTTTAAAATGCAGTCAGTTCCCCTCATTGATCCGAGCCACGTTAGAGGAGAAGCTTCTTACATTCGTCCTCCAGCTCCTCCTAAAAGGGTTATTAGCATTCCTCATTAAGAGGCGAGCGGTGCAGCTAGCTGCAAGCAATTTCAGATCTCTACAAATTCAGTGGTGCATGCTAGCAATGCTAAAAACAAGCTCAGCGAGGAGAAACTGGAGGACAAACGCAGACACAGCTCCTTCTTTTGAGCAGGACGCACACAGGAGTCAAACGTTAGATGTTCACAATGAAGTCTGACTTTGAACATCAGTGTCTCATCTTCTCCATGAAGGGCCAGAGGGACACGGGGCCATGTGATGCACACTGAGAGATAAAAAAAGGGGTTTAAGTTGTTTAAAATCAACAGTATCTTCTGCTGGGAACTGATTCACCCTGCACACAGCCCTGTTCAGCAGCAGCTCCAGACACAGAGAGCTGATCTGAGGTCTGTGAAACACTCACACCAACAGCCACAATGCAGAGTGGAGAAGAAGAAGCAGCCCTCAGTTCACATGGTCTCAATAAAAAAACGCAGTGAATGGAGAAGCTGTCAGCTGTTTCCTGCTCGTGTAGTAACACGGAGGATGATGCACCATCACTGTGTGCTCAGCCAGACCAGCATCTCCATCCTACATCTCACAGCACAACATGAACGAGATGCGAGTCTGTTTCTGTGCAGCACTGAACACCCAGAGAGGCTCAGTGTGAGATGGTGACGAAACGCAGAGCTAACGGCATCACATTAGCAGTGCAGCTAGCATGCTAAGCTAGGCTAAGCTAGGCTAGGCTAAGCTAAGCCTGACCATCCGATCTGTCACTCTGGCCAGCAGCGGACTCAGGCTCACCTTCTTGATGTTGGTGTACGTGTAGAAATACAGCTCCCGGCCGATGTTGAAGCAGACCCGCTCCGACTCCTCGCTCGGGTCTTCGGGCTGCAGTTTGACCATGGAGACCCGGACCGGCGGCAGGAAGCCCGCCGGAGAGGAGTTGGCTGCGGCATTGGAAGAGGAGGAGGCGGCGGCGGCAGCGGCGGCGGCAGCCCCGGGCCCCTGCAGCAGCCCGACCCCTCCGCCGGGTATCGGACCGGGTCCGGCCCCTGGGCCCAGCGTGGCTCCGGCGGACGGACCCCGCGGCAGCCCGCCCCGCTGCTGCGAGTCGGAGAGGGTGAGCAGCTTGTAGAAGCCCTCTCTGGTCCGGAACTGGGATTTAATCTCATTGATATCCTTCAGAGCGCCGCCATCTCCGGCCATTTTTAGTACAAACAAGCCGCACAGGAAACTGAGATTCTGACCTGGAAATAATAAAGATACAATAAAAAGTACTAGAATAGAAATGGGAGAGGCGACGGCGAGCAGCAGCAGCCGAGCTCAGCTAGGCCGACCAGCACACCCGGTCCGCTCCAGTGCATTTTACACCAGTACCGGCGACCAAACCACCGCTACCTGATGGATGAACCCCGAGAGAAAGCCCTTCTGAGCCGGTGTGAGCATCATCTTCGACCGGGTCTCTGCCTCCGTTCATCCAGTGTGCGTAAAGTACGTGCGATGATGCGTCGACGGCGGCTGCTGCTGCTGCTGCTGCTGCTGCTGCTGCTGCTGGCCCGGCACTGCGCACTCTCCAGCCTCCACTGATGTGTCGGGGGGTAAAGAGAGGGCATCCGGCCCGGACAACCAACTACACCTACCCCCTCATTTAAAGGCGCACTGTGCAGTTTTAACGAGGAAATTAAAACTCATATTTATTTATTTATTTATTTATTTATTTGTTCCATAAGTGAATAAACAAGCTGTCCCAGAAGGTCCCCAGAACACTGTTTGAAGCTAGAAAGGTGGCAGGGTCCGCCACATATAAACAAAGCAAAACAGTATGAAATAATTTTGTCCTTTAAGGTCAGTTTGTTTATTCAGTTTATTCAGTTATGACAACAGAGAGAGTTTGATTATTGAGTTTGTCAATGAAGAGCCCCAAAAACTACAGAGTGACCCTTTAACCTCACAGCCAGCCGCTTCACTGTTCTCCCTCGTGAGAAACAACACTATAATACATCTATTTGGGAAGTTTAGCCTCTTTTAAAATATATAACTCGGGAGTCTCTTTATGGAGGGAGATTAGTGCCACCAGGCTTCATTTGAATTGCAGAAATCTGGTCCTGTCATGCTCACAGAGCTGTTAAATATCAAAAGGAAAATTGCTTTCCCAAATTAAATTAATTCATATTGAATATTTGTAATGCACAATTTAAAAAAGGAATGATGTGGCTTGAAATGAGATGTTATTGACTAACTGCGATTTGCTCTATTAATTAAAATGTTCCCAACACATTCATGCCTCTTTACTTGCCTTCAGACGGCTGAATGAGATTTATTATAAAATGTTTTGTTTTTGCATGCAGCACTTCAATAAGACAGATTTCTGCAGATCAAACACAATCTGTGCAGACACTAATCTCCTTCTGTACTTCTCACGAGGCAGTCACGACTTTGAGTGAGCCGAAATAATGTACATCGTCTTCTCGTAGCAGTTCACGAGGGCTTGGACACACAGCTCACACTACCTAAACACCCCCTGTTAGTGTGTTCAGGTAGTGTTTCTTAAAGGAAAGTGTCAGGTGAAGTTTTGTAAACCACAAAACATTTCTGGAGCTTCACAGCAAATCAGTGCAGCGTTCTCCTGAAATGCTGAAGTGGCCATGGACTTACAACAACTAACAAACATAAAACAACAGAAAAAATAAACATAAAATGGCTCCATACAGCTCTCTGGAGTCCCTGGAAGCCCCGCGATCCCAAATTAATTTGAAGAAAGGTGTTTTTTACCCCACTAAGCTAAAAGAGTTAGCACGCACTTCATCTGAAGCGGCTGTACGAGCTCGACAAGGGTGTTAACAAGGTCTTTTTAAATCACTTTGGGATCTCGGGGCTTTAGTAGGCGAGCTGTATGGAGCCATTTAATGTTTGTTTTTTAACGTATTTAAATAAGCCCCAGCTACTTCAGTTGCTGTAACGCTGTTTTTCTGTGAAGCTCCAGAAATGTTTTGTAGATGCAGAAACTTCACCTGACTTTTCCATCAGCACGAGGGGGAGGAGATCATTTCATTTTTGGGTGAAAACTTTTCCTTTAATTAACTTTCACCTTTCATTAACGGTAACAAAATGTGTCAGGTGATCTCTCAGTCATTACAGTTAACCTCATCTTGTGGTAATTGACTTTATTACAGTGTAACGGCAGTAAAAAGTGTGTATTTAAGATCCAACACTGACATTAAAAAACTCAGGTTACAAAACACACAGCCTGAGCAGCAGCAGCGCTGCTCTGCTCCAGTCCTTTATGCTTGTTTGTGGCATCGTCAAATATGTCGGTCCCTGCAGGCGGCTGCTTCTGTGATGGACAATACTGTGGCAGAAGAACAGATACTCCCCTTTAGTGTAGGAGGAGGACCTTCCTTCACTATTCAGTGAGGGTTTTCTCAGCTGTCTGGGTTCTGGAGATTTTTCTGGATCTCACAAACCAAGTCGAAATTAGCATAAATAAGAGCAGACTTCTCCAGAGATTGAGGAACAAAAGCTACAACACAAGGATCCTCTCTCCCTCTGACACATCTCCTCTCCTCCCATCAGAAAATGAAATACTGTGGCAGTGACGTTTCCATGCCAGTCAAAGTTAATGATCATGGAGGTTTTCCCATGATGCCTTGTGCCAGCAGACAGGTGAGTCAGGGTAGCATGACGTAGTTCTCAGCAATTTCCAGGACATAAAGGTTGGACATCCCTGACTGGTCCTCGGTCTGACGCGTCTCCAAGACAACCATCCTGCAGTGAGAAGGTCAGAGGAGTTTAAACTTAAACTGCTGAATCTCAATGAAAATCTAACTGGGAATAATTCTCAGCCCCAGATCTCAGTTTCTTTTTTTTTAATAAACATAGTTTGTGCTGAATAGTTACAAAGGAAAGAGCAGCGCCGGCAGAAACGACTTTATCAACAGAAAATCTACTCTAACCACACATGAACACTGCAGCAGTGAGTAAACACATGCCGTACCTGTCTGACTGCACCAGTCTGTAGATCTTCCTGTGGTCTGTGAGTTCCTCCAGCACCTCAGTGAAATCTTGTCTTCTCCTCTGCCAGCCGTGACGCCAAACTGCCAGCAGCGTGTCCTCAAAATACACTAGACAGACAGACAGACAGACAGACAGACAGAGAGTCAGTGCTGAGCTGTAATCATCTACAATATCAACCTTCACCTGTCAGCAGATGTTCTCACCTATAGACTCAACATCATGAGAGAAGGTGTTGTCATGTGGCCACTTGCTCTTCAGCTCCCCTTCCAGACCGACTATATGTACTGACTCTGTGGAAGAGAGAGGCTTCGTGTGAGGATACCACCATCGTTCACTTCAGCCCATGACTGCAGTGAGATCCATGACTGCACAAACTTTATGGGAACATTTTTGGGGTTGTGCTTTTCGACATGTTGCCCCAGATGGAAACAAAAAAGCCTAGAACAGTTCGGTCGGATGTTAAATGAAACTCAGTTGCTTACTTTCTAAGAGGACGAGCAGCGAGTTACTGTCCAACTGGCTTACTTGAACCACGTCTGGGCAAGGTTTCTCTGTAGGAACACAAAGACAAACACAGACACGACAACAAACAACAACAGTGTCAGAAGTGAAATGTAGAAAGTTTGCTGGTGATTCAGATCATGTTGTTGTGTTTGTAGCTCCTTTATAATGGTCATGATGATGCAGCATGAACCCACCCAGGCCAGAGTTGGTGAACCAGGATGTGTTGGAGTTCAGGTTGATGTATTCTACAACGACTGGCAGGTTGGGGCTCGTCCCTCGAGACACGCCGATACACACCAGCGGGTACTCCTGCTGGGGCACCACCACCATCTCAAACACCCGCACAGGGTTGGGCAGGGGGAAGTCAAAATGCTGCAAGCAGGAAAGCAGGAAAGCAGGAAGGTGTACGTCAGGAGTTTGATCTGATTTTAAATGTTTTGGGATGTTGAACTGTGGTTTTTTAACTGTGTAGGTTAAGTGTTTCATTCAAGGACACTTAAACCTGCAACCTCTCAGCCGCAGCATGGTGTTTAACTGAGGCCACCAACGTGTCTATTTTCAAAACCATAACGACTTTATGGTTCAAAGCTAACTCATAAATTTAATAGAGGCCATAAAATGCTTCATTTCCCTGCCAGGAGTCTTTTTATTAGCTGCTGTCCGTGTTAACAGTCCAATAAAAGTGGTAACAACCAAAAGACAGACAAAGTAACAAAGACAAGCCCACAGCATCAAACTACACATCATCTCAACCTGCACATATTGCTGTTGTATTTCCTTAATTAATATCCTGTTGAGCATTCATGATTTGTTTCTTTATCACAGTATGTTTTAGAGTTTGTTTCCTTCTCCTTCGTTTAATAACGACTGTTAGCTATCCTTCTGAACCCTGATTTTAGCTTTTCAGTTATGTTAAGGAAGCTTCACTGCAGCAACATGATGCTAGATTACATTTAAAGAAAATTCAAGATGTCGTATGCATTTGAAATCATTTTCTGTCCACAACATCTGCAGCTGTAATGATGGATCAATCATAAGAACTGGAAAAAGGCTGGGATTCCCCCCTGAGGACTGAAACAGTACAGAACATTTTAAAGGCTTCACACACTCACCTTAATGAGCATGAACTTGTGCATGGGCTCGTACCACTGCAGCAGCACGACACTGGCCTCCAGACCACAGCACAGGAACACGCAGCCTCGATGTTGGTTACCTGCTACAGGAAAAGACACAGCAGACAAGATTTAGTCGACCTAGTCAACACTGACAAATCTGAAATCTGCCTTTTAAATCCTAAATGTAGCCTGCAGTTAATTTGGTTTCAGACAGAGAGCAGAGAGGTGAACTGCAGCTAACAAACACCACTGCAGTGTAGGAAATGAATGCACAATACACAATACACAACTATATGTATAATAAATACTTAAATGTAATTTATTGATTGCTTTTTTTGCGTTTCGTCTCACCAACTGAGCAGGTCTTGCAGCCTTTGGTATCAGGTATTTTACACGTCACTGCACATTTCCTGAAGACAAAATGAATAATACAAGTTTTTAATGAGCACAAATGGTGTTCTGAGACAAAATGATCAAACCAAACCAGGAGGAGAGTCCAGTGTTACCTTGGTAACAGTCTGTGAGTCGGCAAGGAAACCATCCTCTGGTCTTTCCGAGCCTGTTCGTACAACTCCTTCAGCGAATGGGAGTGAAGCTGCGATGATTTACCTGTGAACAGGATCAGACACAGTTTGACAGTTACATGTTTTGTCAGCTGGTTCGTCCTGCAGCCAGCGCAGGGTGAACAAACACTCACATTCATAAATGTTCTTAAAACATGTTCGCTACTTTGTTTGCATCTCCTCAATGTGCCTTTTAAACTAAAAACTACAGAGACTTCTGAGTGTCTTGTTGTTTTTCAGATGGCTCTCAGCTTAATGAGCATCTTCTTTCAATTTACCTGATACAGACATGAGGACGTTATTAATGGTGTAGACCCAGGTACACTTCCCAGGATACAACTGAAAGAGAAAGAGAAGAAATCCATTCATTAACTGCTTGTTTGCTGCTCCAGCGTCTCTTTCAAAAGCTTTTCTTCTATTCAAGCTTTCTGTAGCAACAGAGCTCTGAGACTGAGCCTCACATCCAGGTATGACTCTAAAACAGCTTTCATATTTTGCTCTGGGATTTTCCACCGACACAGGAACAAAAACTAAACCAGACCTGCTGTTTCCAACCTATGGTTCTCAAACACTGCAGCAGCTCTGTGTTAATCAGAGGTCATACCAGCTCCATCGTGGCCTCGGAGCCGTTCAGGTTCAGGGTGTAGATCCCCTCCTCGGCCGCCAGGATCAGATGCTGGTCTGAGGAGCGAGAGGACACACGAGCTGGTCAGACAGATGAAACACAGGTTTGATGAGATGGATTTACTGTGAGCTTTATTCAGTGATACAACCTTTGGTCGCTGGGTTTTCCCAGGATGTGGCGGAGTTTACTTTAAGAGGACAGCCGTGGAAGATCTTTTTAAAGTAGACCTGGAGAGACAGAAGTAGTTTATATCAGTGGTGATACTTCTGACAGCATTTATCTGCTTAATCTACAGATAAACACCTCCAGCACTCCTACAGCTTCAATGATAAAGGTCAGTGAAACAACACAATAAAACTGTGGTTATAAATCCACAGGAGTGACATTTAGAGGTCTGATCTGACAAACAACACGTTGCTGATATAAACTGACATGTATTTAAAAATCTATCAAAATGTTTTTGGAAGATATTTGGTGATATATGAATATGACACATTTAATGACACATTGCAGCGACATTGTTAATATGAGGATCATTTCAAACATAAGCTTGTGTCAACTCTTCATAAATGTGTAATTACAAAGTGAAAATATTGTCATAACAATGTTTAACCAACATAAATGATGACAGAACACCTGGGAAATCAGGGAAGATATATTTCAATATAACAATATGTGTGTATTGATCATTTGTGTGTTAACATGCATAAATATTAGACTGCATGTGCATGTGAATGTTTTTATAGGCAAGTGTACTTCAATCTTACTTTTTATTTTGTTATGTTTGTCTGAACTTCTTCTTTTCCTCATCTCATACATTATTTATCAATATGGTTTTAAAAAAAGTGTGAAAGCATCAATTCAAAATAAACATCTTTTAGAAAGTTTCATAAAAAGAAACATTTTGCTGTTAATATTTTAAAAGTTTGAGTTACACAACAGTCTCGTCTGCTGGGGCTCCTTGAATCTTTGATGCTGATCTCATCCAGCATCATTATTTTAAACTCCAGATATCTTAATAAATACGGATCCTGCTGAATTAAACTCGTTGATAGTTTCCCTTTGGTAACTCTGTACACACATGAAGCATCAAACACAACCCAACATCTCAGACACTCAGCAGAGGAGCGCTGACATGAAGGCAGGAAAAGTTTTGGGGGAAGTAAGAGAAACTCACAGGAGGTTTCTTCATGAGGGAGCTCACACACTCTGCAGGGTCCTGAGAACAAAACAAAAAACCTCATGATCATTGTGAAGAAGAGAGGATGTGGATAGTTGAAGAGGACATGGAAAGACTATCTACAGCTTAATATCAGTTTCTGTAAACCATGACCATCTAATCCTGCTACACCTGCACTGACTGTCATCTCTTCATTAGTCTGCTCACTCTTATTGTAACAACACTTCTCTGTCTTCTGGGATATTTCTTCCACATGACACTTAGCAGGTTGTGTTCAGGCGCTTTCTTGTCTTCAGTACCTTTAAGGCGGGTTGCCGTCTGCGTATGCCTTTAGGGGGGAGCTCAGGAGGAAGGAGGTCTGCTGGGTTCTCGTTGAACTGGACAGGGAACGACGCAGGATCTGGTTCACAAACACCCAATAAGAAACATTTATTCATAGAAAAAGACACATTTTTTCTTCTTGTTGATGTTGAGTTTAAAAATCTCCCATAAAAGCTAAAAGACATTTCTCTGGACTGATAATGAGTCTTTGAGGATGAAATTTGACAGACTAACACCTGAAATGTTTCCTGTTGAGCCACTTCAGTACATTACACAACCTTGGCTTCAAAAAGTGTATTAGACTAAAGCATTATAACTGCAGTGTTTACATTAACAGATTTACAAAAGACATTTCCAGTGCTGGTGGAGGATAAACGTAAGCAAAAACATACTCAGGTTTACTGCTAATATTGGCATTTTGCTCCTTCTGCTGTGATGTCATGCTATGACCACGACTGTCTCACCTGAGTGTCGTGAGTGTCGTGAGGTTCGTGGCGTTGGCGTCGGCCTGACGTGCGTCCCACTGGAGGTCCTGATGAGAGGCGTGGGGGCATACAGAGTGTAGGGTTTCCTCGCCCGATCGTCCTCCCCGGCCATGCTTTCCTCCGAGCTGGTCCGCGCTTTGGGCTGCACACACAAAAAACGTAGAGACATGGTGAGTGTCTGAACTGCCTGCTGATGCTCTTTAAAACGGCAGAGGAGTCGTTTGTTAATCAGTTGTGCACAAGTTTCATTTATCCTGATGTCGTCTGTATCCTGAACTTTTAATGTGAAAATGATTTTGGAGTTTACATGATAAACTGCTAATTATAATAGTCAATAACGCTGCTAACTAAAGCTGCAGGCAATTAATCAGAAAAGTCAAAATTCTCTGATTCCAGCTTCTTAAATGTGAATATTTTCTGGTTTCTTAAATTAACAGGTAATAACTGTTTTAACCACAACTCAACAAGTTATTTCAAGAGCCTTTGTGCAAAATACACTGTCACTGTAATAAACACACATATAAAACCTTGTATCATGTATAGACTGAGTTTTTTGTCTCTTGTCCAGTCAATAATCACCTTCGGAGGAAGAGGAGGTGGAGTTTCATCAGCTGGCAGGATGAGACTGTTGGCAGAGAGTGTTGGGTCAGTCTGGTGTGTGTTAATGATGCAAATACACATTAATGCAGATGTGAGTTTGTGGTCATTCAGCTCACCTGGTGGCTTGTTGCATCGTAGGGCTGCGGCGGACAAAAAGGCGAGAGAGAGAAAGTGTCAGTGCAAACTACAAAAGTGACAAAACATGAGGAAACGACTGCTGGAAATGAAGTCAAACATGCTGTTAAATAATCCTGAGGCTGATCCTGAGCCTTAACAATCAGTTTTCACTGCTCTGAACTCACTCTGAACATCACACAGCACTTTTAGGCTGGACTGAATCATTCATATGCTGTTTATATGTGTTGTGTGAGGTTTTCTTACATATCCACATCATCATAGTCGTCGTCTGAGTCCGTGTCCTGATCTCTGTGAGAGAGAAAAGAGAAACGACAGGTAAGATACTTTATTAGGATGTTTAATGTGACTCCATATCTGTGATGATGCTTTGTGACCCGGTTACCTCATTGGACTCTTGCTACTGCCAGTTGACCCCGGTGAAGGCCTTAACTGTAAAACAAGGGCAATATTTGTAAGGTAACAGTCAACATGTTTAAACTAATATATGTACAACAGAGGACCATTACCACCCACGCTCTCCTACAGTGTTTGTTGTGTTAAATGACTGTTTTTGTTCGCTCCTGATAATTATAAACTGTGTGCTCAAAATGATGCTGGAAAGACAACAGAGACGTCCTGAACACAGAGTTCGCCTCTCATGAGTCCTGTAGCTCTTGTTGACTGTTACAGGACACAACACACTCTGTTTATTTTTGTGTGTCTGTCCCAAAATCAGTTATGTTGACTTTTCACAGATTGTGATGTGAAAATCTAGAAATATTGACTTTGCAGTACTGACAGAGATGGAGGCAGGCTGCACGCTTCACCAGCTGTGTCCTCTGAGTACTGATGTACAGTGTACTCTGTGTACTCTGTGGATGTGCTCTGCAGTTGTGTGTATTTATGCATTTCAAAAAGTTAATTTCCCACCCTAGTAATGATTTCTGTTATAGAGAATTGTGATTAACTATAATAGCTTACATACAAACATTAAAAGTTTGTTTATAATGCATTAGATACATTGTACAACGTAAGTATAGTATTAATTTATGCATGCATTCTGAACAAAAGTACAAATATATGTGTACATGCAAATATTTACAGTATAGTGCATGTTTTTATGTATGTATCGTACATGTTTGTATGCATGCGTGTAGGTCCAAGAGGTCCCAGGTAGGTGGGCTGTTAGGTACCTTATCCTCTACATACAAGCAGACAGAAGACATCAAACAACAAATACTACAACACACTCTGTGGCATCAGTCAGTGTGTGTGTGTTTGTGCTGTAGTCACACTGAATGTGTCCTGAGCTCACCGTTGTGTTCGGTGAGTCTGTGTTCATGGGCCTCCGAGTGTAGATCTGTTCCACTGAGCAAACACAAGTGAAAACATTTAACACTTTTCACATTAACGTCTGAGTCATTCTCCAAAATGTCTTCTCCAGAGACGCTTCATTACGAGCGCTGGCAGAATAAACTTCTATTATTTCACCAGCGTAATTACCATCCAATAAACACGGAGCGAACGGGGGTGAAACAAATGTGCCAAGACGTCAGGATGAGTGAAATGATGCGATCACTGGAATATTCAAACATCTTCAATT
Source organism: Pagrus pagrus (assembly GCF_965226575.1). Lineage (NCBI taxonomy): Eukaryota > Metazoa > Chordata > Actinopteri > Spariformes > Sparidae > Pagrus > Pagrus pagrus. The sequence goes on along the minus strand of NC_140188.1, from coordinate 3,464,153 downwards.
ATACTGACAGCTTAAATAAAGACGAAGCGCTGAGAACAAAAGTAATGGACAAGAAAATGATTTGTTAAGTTGAGAGAGCTCAGGTGAACAGGACTATCTGTCTCCGTCTGCAAATGCATTTAAATACAAACACTTTAAGCATCAGGAGATTGTGCAGCTATAAACAGATTTACTGTAAATGCTGTACACACGGACCGTATCGTCTACACAGTCGAGTTTTTCTGAATTAAAGCACCTTATCTCCAGCAGATAAAGAGTCAGATTTCCTCTTTTGTTGTCAGGAATCACTAAACTGTTGACTTGATCACAAAAGTCGAAGTGTAAGAGTGTTTGTTTTCTTACAGCTTATGTCAGAGCTCGTCCTCTCTGCCCGGTTGTGTTTGTTGACAGACTGGATCCTCTTCAAAGATCCCGGCAGAGCCACCTTAAACCATCAAGACAACAGGATTAATTCAGTCTATGATCCCAGGAGGAAGATGGAGGGGACAGAGGGCTGAGTGAATTAAACCTGACATGATGAGAGAGATAACATGCAAAGTTTCATGCTACATGGCTGAATCATGACTGACCTCCATCTCTTCGTCCTCCGTCATCAGGCAGCTCTTCAGTTTCTCAGGGTTTCGAAACTTTTCCAGCAGGTCCAGGGTCAGCTCCTGGTTCAGGCACTGCTGGGTCAAAAACATGTGCTGCAGAGAGGAAGAGAGGAGACACAGGAAGCAAAGAATGGAGAGAGAGACAATCGGTACAGATTAGTCCGGTCCAAAATAAAGACAGAGCTTAAAGGAGGCCTGACACAAACCAGACTGAGTCGTGATGACGGTCGGTCTGAGGTTTTTAATACTAGAAGACTGAGCTGTGGTCAAATGTTGTTTTAAACCTGCAATAACTGATTTTTTGGCCACTTGGGGGCAACAAAAACAAGTTGTTGCTGCGGAAACATGCAGTATCAGCCATAATATTAACCCCCTTCAACTGACAGCTTGTCTGCTCTGATACATTTATAATCATTAAGTCATTTCAGACTCAGCTGATTGCTCAGCTTGATGCAGAACTGACACTATAAACACTTGAACTGGAGCATATATGTGAGCAGTACTGACTGAGAGCATCTTGGAGGCGCTGGGTCTCTTCTTTGGGTTCCTCACCAACATGGCCTTTACAAAGTTATAAAACATGGAGGACCTGCAGACAGGAAGTAGCATATTAAAACACAGAACCTAAGAAAACAACAGCAACACACCAGTGGGAATCTTTCTTCTCTCTTTTCCACATATGAATAATTGATAAATGTAAACATACACAAAGAAAACAAATGTGTATAATGTATAACAGTGTTGTAATGAGGTTGTTATTCACCATTTAGACTTGTCCTTCAGTTTAGGAGGCTGGTAGCCGCTCTTGGACATGAGAAACAAAACCCTACAGGAAACAACACAGTAGATCAGAGTCAGTGAGTCTGTGTGTGATTGTCACAAACATACACAGGGTCCAATCTGTTGTATCAGATTCAGTTTATAGGCTGAACTATAACCGCAGTGTTTGTTGTGCTATGTTCAGCAGAATCAGGGTGAGTGTGTGTGTGCGTGCGTGTGTGTGTGTGTGTGTGTGTGTGTGTGTGTGTGTGTGTGTGCATGTAGGAAACCAGTAATTACATGCATGAACATACAGACAGTTTGCTGGAGATGTGGGCGGTGGAAACAAGACCTGTCGTTGTAGGGTGGGAGTATGTGTGTCAAGAAATCAGATGACTTCACATTGTTTCTGCTCCACTCCATAAATACATGTGCACTCATATATTTGTCTGTGTGTGTGTGCAGAGGTGTTCACGCTCAGATATGTGCCGCTGTGTGTTTCACTGTGTGTTTACCGCAGCGGGTGGACATCGAACAGCGGCGGCTGCAGCTCTGCCAGCTCTATGGCCGTGATGCCCACAGACCAGATGTCACAAAGTTCATTGTAGCCGCCTTTAATCTCCACTGCTGCCACCTCTGGTGCCATCCTGAGGACAGGAGGGGAACAACACGTGATGTTAATGTCACACATACTGCAGCATGTATAACCAGCAGATCACTCAGGCGTTTTGTCAGAGCTGCTCTAAAGAGAAATCCTCTCATCAGATGAGTTAAAACATAAAACTTCAGAGTTTCTCTGGCTGAGTCTCGTCAGATAAAAACAGAAACATAAAGAAAAGGAATCTTATTATGAGGTGAAGCACAAAAACAATCTGAATAATTCGGGTTACTTTCAAACCAAATACCTCCTAAATGCTGCTCATATGTAACTACAGTAAACATCTTTACTTGTCATATACAGAGCAATTACAATGGACAAGTCGTTGGCAATGACATTCTTGTTCTCAGGCTCCCTCTCAGGTTTACAATAAAAAAGTCAAGTGACAAAGTATACAATAAACATAAACGTCTGGGTTTTGACCTCACCAATATGGCGTCCCGATGAAGGACATCCGCCGGGCCAGCGTGGCTGTGATCTGAGCTGAGATCCCGAAGTCAGCTGCACGACAGAGGAGACAGAAAATATAAATGATGTCATTCAATTTTAATCTAAAAACAGCTCTGAACTTTCTTATGTCGCTGATGTTGCTGTGCACGTTGACTTGAGTGGCACAATTTTAATTTTAAGTTAAAATAGTATTTTCTACAGTTGCTTTCAGAGCTCCTGCTGCCTGCGACAAAACTAAGACACGTCTCCAGAGCAGAAACCCACTTTTTGTTTCAGATGTTTTTTAAACGGCTGTGTATAAATATATAATAGTATCCCTTCAGTAGTTTTCTTTCTTGTACAGTATGTGTGTATTCATGTGAAACAAACTCATCAAAAGGAAAATTACTATTCCTCTTATCAGACTTTTGCTTGTGAATGACAGAATGTTTTGCAGCTGATTAGTAAGAACTGGATTCAGACCATCAGAAGTGACACATTCAGTAAACGAACAAAACAACGTTTAAAAACGAGACATCAGAGACGTGTTAATTGAGTCGTCACTCTTGCAGCGAGTGACTCATTTCAAACACACAGTGCAGCGCAGAGCAAACATCCACCTACCCAGCTTGACCTCGCCCTGGTCGTTGAGGAGGATGTTGGCACCCTGGAGGCAGAAGAGGCCGAAACAAACATCAACACAGACATGACCACAGAAACATCTTACGATACAAAGATGCTCTTTTACCCACTCAGTGATATTTAACTGAACCCACACAGGATGGAAATCAAACATTCACTCTAAAAGTCTCATTTGAAGCTCATTATAAACTGCTGTAGTGCACTCAGTGTCTGCTCATGCTCACCTTTATATCTCTATGGATTTTCTTCTGTGCATGCAGGTAGTCCAGACCCTGTTCACACACACACACACACACACACAGTGAATATTATAAAACTGACAGCTGGGTTTTACATTTACACTGATTAAACCCACTTCAGCCATCAAGAAAAACAAACGACACAGGGAACAAAAGTGGGTTTTTGTCCTCTGAACATGATCACGTCAGCAGCAGCGTGTTTCAGATGATAAATAGTGAAACCGCAGTTAAAAAATGTGTCAGTAATCAGTGTGATTGTACCTGAAGCATCTCCCTGCAGATGTAGGCGATCTGTGGCTCAGACAGAGGTCCGGTCACTGTGGAGCACAACTCAGTGTTATAATACTTTAATGGAGAAGCAGCATTTACAGATTAACATGACCGGAAAGAGGCAAATAAAGAGAACAACAGTAACGTGTTTCTTGCCATTTCAATTGAGGACATTTTTATAACTGGTGCTGACTCCAGTCTTGCTTGCACAAAGGAGGTTTATAGGATGATTGCAGGGTTTTACAACCTCAGTCTAAGTATACTGTATACTATTTTCTGATCATCAGAAGTGATTGTTTTATCTGGTTGCTGATAAAACAGATTAATTTAAAAATGTTTGGCTCTGATGCAGCATGTTATCTGCAATCTGCAAAGTAACTAGTTACTATAGTTATCAAATGTGTAGTGGGGTGGAAGTATAAAGTAGCAGAACATGGAAATACTCAAGTAAAGTACAAGTACCTCAAAATTGTGGTCAACTTTTTGGTCTTGATTTGTAAAAGCACCAAATCTCAGCTTGGCAAAATAAATACTGGCTCACTGGTTTTGATCAAAGTGATTAAAACTCCCTGTAGATACATTATGGTCAATTTTAGAGGGTCAGTCAGGTCATAAATATAATATGCAACGCCACTTTAATCCTTTATCGAGTGCTTAGATAAATGCATATAAGTTTCCTCACGGTAGGTTCATCAAACATTAGCCATACGAGCGCTGACTCACCGTGGTAGATATCCTGGAGTGAACCTCCTCCACAGAACTCCATACAGATCCACAGCTTATTAGCTCTGCAGATGGAGGAGGAAATCTCTGAGTTAACGACCGAGTCTACGATTAATAACAGAGAGAGAGGAAAGACAGAAGCAGACATCTCACCGTATGTAGCTGCCATAATATGCCACGATGTTGGGATGTTTGCAGCTCTTCACTATGACGATTTCCTGCTGGATGATAGAAAAATCATCCTCTGTGGAGCCAGACAAAGAGACACAACACGTATGTGTTATTAATATCACATTAGATGTAGTTATTAGATATTTAAGATGCACAGATCCACTTTATTGGTTCAGATCAGAATCCAGTTCTTGAATTTAGATACCAGTAAAACTTCTAGCTTGGACTTTTGGCTTTGCAAACATTACAAGTCGCTGTCTTACTTCTCTGTGACTCAAGAATAAAATATCTCCAAACTGAGGACATGTTGAGTGAGCCGACTTTTATCTCATGTTATCGGAAATCTTTGAGACCTCTTTGTGATGTGTTGTTTGTCTCCACAGTTTGATACTGATGCGTGCACAGAGAGGTCAGTGTGGTTTGAAGAGTTAAATAAAGGGTTGAGTGAAGTTTCCATTTGTTGCTTGACACCATCGCGGACACTCAGTTTAAAGCAGATGAACTGAATCAGCCTGCTTTGTTTTTTAAGCTGAAACAACAGCATCATTTTACTTCCATTCAGTGCAGATTTAATAATAAGCTGAAACACTGAATGAGTCAGTGGGGTCTCTTACTAATTACAGTGGCTGGTTACACAAACACGATCAGTGTAATCAAAGCGTTGGAGGGATAATTGAATGCAGTTGCAGCCTCTTTTCTTTGGTTATTGGTGGAGTCTGATGGTTTATAGCTCTGATTTGTATGATTTATGCTTCTGGGGGAAGTAATGAGTCTCTCTCTTCTCAGTATGCATGCACCTAGCTCTGCCTTTAAGCACTGAATGCAGTGTGATGTTTTGTTAAAAGCTCCCATAATGGAGTCATAATGAGTTTTGGGAGCTAGTAATTGTGTTGCATTAAAACACATTTGGGGAAGCTGAGACCGCGCAGTAATGTTTATTACCTTTGTCTCGGGGTAGAGAGAGGTTTAGGTAAATCTACATCGACACAGGCCGTCTCTAGTCAGAGGCCACACATGCAATAGCACATTTTAGTATCTTACATTGCAGAAATGTTCATGAAAAAACAGTACACTGATGGTTTTAATGCTTTTGGAGTTGGATTATTTCCTGATTATATCAAATGACAGAATAAACATTACAACTCCCACCTGGTTCCATCTTGATGACCTTGATGGCTGCCAGCTCTCCATTCTGCTTGTTACGTGCCTGAAAACACAAGAACACACACACAGGTTCGTTATTTTGACCGTGTGACCGTCGCATTACATTGTAAATGTGGTGTGTTTAAGTTGTGTCTTCTTGTGTGCCAGCAGAGCCTCATTTGCATGCGTGCTGTCCAGATCAGTGGAGTGTAAAAAACAGCTCACTCTGTGGCATTAAAGACCCAGAAATACATTCACGCACACAGTGACCTTTACAAGTGTGACACCAGAGGAAAGTGTCACTTCTCTTTGCTTGTTCACACAATTTATAAACAGAAACCAGAACTTCCTTCAGACATGAATATTAACTAAACTGGTGCAGGTTAATTTTCTGTTAAAGCATTTTGAAGATACTGACAGGAAACCGGCTTGCACCCAAACTGTCCTGCAAGCAATTAAATAATACAAAGAGAAGCAAACACAAAGTTCATCCAGTCCGTGACGACTTTGACACACTGTTTTGTATAAGTCTACTCTTTTACCCAGATGCTGTGGTTTAAAGTGTCTTTTACAAAGATGATACCATGTAGAGCTGAGAGACGGACACTTAAACATAAAAGCTGCAGACGAAATACATTTTCTGGTATCCCTGCTCACTTTATCCCACATAAAGAGGCGGTCCTGTTTGTCCCTTCAGAAAAGCGACAACAATTCTTACAGCAGCTTTAAAGTTTCAGACAATAGTGTTGTCTTGAGAGAGTTTGAAGCTCAGTTAGAAACAGCTACAGTTACACCGGCGGCCTGTGAGTGCTGCGTGCTTTGTTGTCCATTACCTTGGTAACACGTTATTTTTTTCCTTTTTAACTTGAGTTTAATTTATTTATTCGTGTCACAAAATGTTCAGCAAAAAAACGACTATATAAATGGACAGTGAGAGCAACTTATTAAGATTTAGTGATTACAGCAGCAAAGGAGTCGCTTTTACGCTGACGATGACGACATGTTGTTTTGGAAACACCGAAATATGTCATTCTGGGAGTCATCACCAGTTAACCTATAAAACCGTTTTGATATGAGAATCTTTTGACTCTCAACCAGACAAAGAGATAATCTTCTGTAATACTGATTAATCCAAACATCTTAGCTAAATGATACATTATCTGGTAGTGATGAGCAGTGAGAGGCATTATGGCTCAACAAAGAGACAAAATGAAAAATGAATCCAGTAAAATAACAATGTTGACCAGGTAGATAGATTAAGAATAAACTCTTTACATTAGGCACAAAGGCTCAACAGTGAGGGGAGACAATGACTTCACACATCTCAGACTGTATTTCAGACATGACCCAACTGCCAGTCCACACACTACACTTGAGAGGAAATACCCATTCACATTCTGTCGCTCCTGAAATAGATCGCAGTCATAAGTGAACTCGGTCAGTGAGAACAGGTAGTACAGTTACAACGGAAACGGCACCCTCTCAGAGAGGGATTTTTAAAAACACACATGACACGACTATATCAGATGGATGGTTTTGTCCACAGCACTAACGAATACTTTCATGTGGAGTTGAGCCAGCACTGACGACCCGGCAGGACAGGGTCAGGACTAGGATCAACAGACAGCTACTGCTAATTGAAGTATATTGTATTGACATTAACGCGTGTCTGTTCCACCCGTCGCTCCCTGACGTCAAGGAGCCGTTATAACAAAACAAGTTCGTCATCACATGTCTCATGAAATGAGCAGAGCATCATTAGCATTTGAAGAATGGGGTTTATCAAGATGCAACTGTGATTAGATGACAAACAACTTTTCAGAGACACAACGAGAAGGCAGACGGCGGCCACCTCCGCTGTCAAAGCACCACTTTCCTTTAGTTGGAAAATTAAACCCACCAACAAATGATACACCGTAATGAAGGCTGACACTTTGGAGATTAATGTTAGCCGCTGTGTTCTTCTGAAAGTCTGCCTTTGAGTTTGACGTTGAAATGGCACAGTGGAAAGTCGAGGTGGGCACAGAGGAGGATGGTCATAAACAACTGGCTTACATGTTTATTTATGGGTGACATTTTTATTTTCAGCAGCAGCTTTCTTTATTCAGCCATGACCACCTACCAACTACCTGATCTTAAAGTTATTTTCATCACAAATACACCTCTCACTTTCCCCTGGTGGCATCACGTTTTATGTGCTGAGGCTCTCAGACATCCACCTCTGAGATTTCATCAGCTGCCCAAATACAATGGAGGTGAATAAAAATGAGTTTGTCCTGCTCACAGCTTAGACAAATGTCTAAATGTCTTTCTCCTTTCCATTTCTCGGGCCGTCTCTCGATCACTGAGGAGGACGAGGCGCAACAGTAAAAACAGGAGTGTCTGGGAAAATCTGGAGGGTTGGCAGGCACAACAGTATCACGATAGAGTGATTCTGTGATAATCGATTCACTGCATCTCACTGAAGACTAAAAATACCCCTAACAACGAGAAATGAACTCAAAAATATCCCTTGGTGCCCACCGAAAAGGTTTTCTGTCTGACGTCATCTGTAAAATGTGTTTCTGCGAAAAGTTTAGTCATGTTTATCATTAGAGAGCTGATCACATGTACCTGTACAGTACAGCTCGGGTTTTATTACGCAACATTTCTCATTAAAACTGAGGCATAAAGGACTCTGAGATAGCCTGAACATGTCTTCTGGTAACCGGTGCAGTCATACTCTCTGTGTACTCACATGTGAAGTACAGCAGTGACAAACTGAAGCCTTTAGTGGCTGAAAGCAGAATAATGAAAGCAACAATGACAGTGGAAAACTCCACTCAATGTAAAGACTCTGTGTGTGTGTGTGTGTGACATCAGAGAGGTCACTGAGAGGAAACACACCTGAGAAGTGATCAGTAAACAACCAAGCACACACACAGACTCACAGAAACAGACTCAGAAGAGTTGGACGTCACAGCGAAAGCCGCAGACCTTCAACAACAACGTTTCCATCTTTAAGTGTGCGTTGTGATCACCAGCGAGGAGGGGTAGGGTCTTTCCTCTCACTGACCTCTGTGATCACTCACACTCACAAAGCACACGAAAAATAATGAACGACATCAGTTTTAGATTTATAGTCAGATTTGTTGCTACAGTGGATGAATCCAGCAGGTTTGATTCACCCCAACAGGAAGGAGCAAGTAAGGGAAATGAAAAATTGAAGCCTACTTACTTCCTTTCACAATAAATGACTGAGATTTGACCTGCTGATATTTAAGGTCAGAGGGAGAAAGTAGTTAAAGGTTGACTGACGACAAATATCAGATGATATCACACACAGGAAACTCTATGAACAGAAACTTCTATCTATAATCTGCAAACATCACCCTAATCAAACCTTAACCAAGGCTTCTCCTGATCACCTGCACAGAAATAAACAAAGACATACTCACTGTTTTCTTACTCACGTTGTTATGAACACATCTGACAAAAGTCCTTATTGTTGTCCATAGACACGAAGAAGAGAAGTACACTGGATGTTTAATGTGCAAACTTTATCCCTCAAGGAGTAAATGATAGGATTCAATGACATGTTTGGCTTTAAAGAGTTTTTTAAGGATTGTAAAGACCTGTTAATAGTAAGAATCGAGTAGCTATGATTACTCAGATTTGAATGAAAGCTGCTCGGTCGATGTTTTCATCCATTAAATATTACATTTCTGTATATATTCTCGTGAATAGACGTTATAATGTGTCAGGGTGTCTCACTTGTTCCTGTTTTCATCATCTGTTTATTTGCTCTTTTCTTTTATGTGGATTTGTGACACATTAAACACAAATATGTGTCAATTATTCATCAGATAGATCAGAGACGCTCCGACAGGAAGGCAGCTGACTCACACCTGTGCACGAAGACTGGGTGAAGTGTTAGCTATTCAAGATCAGAGTGTAAAACTCTCTTAACGGAGGTCCAGAGGGACAGAAAACTTTAGTGTTATAATAAAATGTGATGATGAGCAAGACTCTTTAGTGAGAGAGATGAAATCCCCGACGTAAGTGTTTAAATAATTGACTCTGTTCAGGGAAAAATGACTTTCAATTGGGACGAACTTCGTGGAAAATGTAGATATCCTGAAAATGTGTTAAATTTGTTTCATTGTTTTTCTTTTTGCTTGTTTGCTTTTCTCTTTTTTATGTTTCTCAAATACCCATTTTCTATTCTTATGTACTATAACTACTACTACTCTGTCGAAAGCTTGAAGGATGGAGCTCTCTGGAAAGTTATCTAATCAAATGTCAAAGTCGTGATGTTGCCGATCTTTGCACACTTCGTCCTGCGAAACAGAGCACAGCTGACTCTTGGGTGAAGTGCTGACCAGCCTTTTTTTGCTATCTTACAAGATAAAGCAGAGAAAGTTTCATCCTGTTTACAGTCTGTGTGCTAAGATAGGCAGGACAAGTTATTCTGCACAGTGTAACACGTTTCACACACGAAGGACGAAGGCAGTTCAATTTTTTTGTCACATAAAGCAACAAATAGGAAATATAATACGAAACACTGAAACAGGAAGGACAGAAATCGTTTAAAAGAAAAGAGATAAGAGCAAAGAAAGGTTACAGGCAAAGATGTAAGTACGAGGATGATAATGATAAGTGCTGAAGGTTCAATTAAAAGCTGAAGTGAACATTATTGTTTTGAAAATGGATTTAAAGGCACTCGAAGTCGGAGAAAGCCATAAATCTTCTGGAGGTTGCTTCCAGCTCTGTGAGACATGGTGACTAACTGCTGCTCCTCTGTGTTCATGTGCGGTCATGCAAACCACAGCTAAAGTCATATGTATCATCAACATTTTCTATGATAGTTCATATCAAGTTCACATACGTGCTGGTGTTCATGTCAGGAGGTGAAGGGGATGATGGCCAACACAGAGACCACTGCTCAAGACAGCTGCTGCACATTTCTAGGTGTGAAACCGCTGGATATTTTCAGCAGGACGTGTTAATGGTGACCAGAACAGGTATTTTAAGCCAAAACATGATTTTTATCTTTAACCCTAACTGTACTGCGAGCACAGCATTGTCACAACATAAAGCTGATTATTGGACCTAAAGAAATATCGATGGTTTCCAGGAATAAACACTGCCAACATTTATTCTGGTGATTGATTAGGTCACAGAATAATATGACTTGTGAAGGAAAGAGAGATTTACAGAAAGGCAGCAGTACTTTATGAGTATTAGTACTCTGACATGGAAGAAGAGCAGCGACAAAGGCCGACTGCAGTGTTGCTGTGTCTTGGGCAGAAAGCCGCACTACAACACGCCGCTACGACAGCCGACAGCTAACTAGCTCGTATGTTCTGCGCCTGCAGGTGAGGAGAGACTTCTCCGTACCACCAGGTGGACTTTGCAATCGATTTTATGTGGACATTTAAGGTTTTAGCTCTCAGATTCCTGACTTGGTTTTCAGTCAGATCAGCATTGAGTCTCTTTCTTTCTGTATTTAGCTAAAGAACGTCCAGGAGCATCTAGTTATTGATGCATTCATAGATTATATCTGAGCTATCGACACCAGGGACCTTTGAAGCAACTGACACACATTAAACTGATGAATCTGACTGAGAGTCATTTAGCAAAGAAGCACAATTTCCCAAACATTAGATTATTGCTTTAAGACGTCTGATCTCATAAAGTATTAAGCACACACACACACACACACACACACACACACACACACACACACACACACACACTAGTTATGGGCTGTTGACTGTAATTTGCTTGATGTTCGCGGCATCATAAATGATCTTCCTCTTTTTTCGAGTTAATAATAAATCAAGGACCAAAAATTCAAGCACATTTCATCGTTAAACACAAGTGTGCTTACATACACACACACACACACACACACACACACACACACGCACACACAAAACCACACCATTTCAGCAGAAACTTGACACAGTTAAGTCGACTGCAGGCAGCTCCTGTGTGCAGTCCGCTGCTCACTTCTTCATTTTGCGTCTGAGGTTGCACACGCACCAGGTGCAGCCCGCAGCTTCTGTGAGGCTACAGGTCTGAAACTAGAGCTGCACCATATCGAACAGCAACCCCTAACTGCACTTCAGTAGCACAAGCCACATCTGATAAGGAGAGTGGAGCTTTGACTGTAAAAGAAGGGAGATCCTGACATGTCTAGATGCAAAGCTGCAGTCAGCTTATCTACGTTTGAGTCGGTTCTCAATCCAGAGTAAATCAGGCCCTGATGTTACACGTGTTCATACAGGTGAAGTCTCTTCAACTGTGTGTACGGCTGCGAAGGAGACATCAGGTATCAGAAATTAACAGAAACAGACATTTATATTTAAAATGTTTACATGAAAAGAAAAATGTCCGATTCGAAATAGACACAAGATTTTGTTAAACATGAAGAAAGGTGACTGAGGAGTCACAGTCGGGCCCTCTGACCGTGATCGAGTCTGACTGAACACAGAGGAAGTGACCTTTTCATATGAAAACCAGCGCAGCTCCTCATGTGTCTGCACACACCGAGCTGAAGGTTTGTGCCTTTAACAACTGACGTAGAGGAGCAGCCACATTCGGGTGTGGTTCATCAGCACACGTCAGACTCATGTTCTGCTTCACACATTTGACATTTAGTCGATGTTTTTATCTTAAAAAATGTTCCGGTGGGTAAATCTTCAAGAGCACAAATAGTGACTTATGTAGGTCATGAACTTCTGCACTCCCTGATTCATATGAAGGGTATGAAAGAAAAGGTGAGGAAATAAAACAAACAACAAGAAAATCCCTCTAATGACTCTGAGATGGTTCATTTCTGTCCAAACGTAACATAAAGCAAATGGTGGAAAATGGCGTTATAAGATGCATGTGACAATAATGAAAATCATGAATGTGTAATATAAAAGTTGGCACACCCAGAAAGTTCTCAGATGTCAGTTTTTTAAAAGACAAAGAAGCCTTTTGTGTCCTTTGTTACTGCTGTGTGTTTCTGAAACTACACCAGTGGTGTTGAATGAAGAACAGGTAAGAGGTCGTTTGGGGTCAAAGTAGTTCCCTAAAAGAAAAGGCAGCGTCTGTATCAGCGGACACATTTCAACTTTTTATGAAGCTTTCAGAGAAACACAAACAGCTTCTGGTGAGAAACTCTGAGAAACTCTGTGTGTCTCTTTAGAGAAGACCAGAAGATTTGTCCAATATTTTGATTTATGATGAAATACCTGCAAAACTAATCATTCATTCTCATCAGCCTCAGCTGGACTTTGTGTTTACTGACAGACTGACACATTAACGTACTAACACAGGAAATGAAGAAGGTGTTCATGGTAACACACCCACTAAACATTAGCATGTTGGCATTGTCATCTGAGCATGTTGCTATGCTAATGTTAGCATTAGGTCAAAGCATCGCTGTGCCCAATTACAGACATACAGAGGTAGTAGCATGGCTGTAGGGAACATTGGGAACATAGGACCTTAGGAACATATGATTTTGGGAACGTAGGATCTAGGTAATGTACTATAAAACTAAGGAACAGAGGAGCTTTGGAAAAAAAATAGGATTGGGGGAACACAGGATTTTGGGAACATAGGACTGTGGGAACATAGGACTGTGGGAACATGGTAACGTCTCCCTCAGGAACAGGCCCAGCTGTGTCTCCCAGCAGCAGTCAGCAGAAAACAAAGCTATGCTACATGTTATCAATGATGTGTCGACACTTGACTTGATGTAATCTCCAAACCACTACGTACATAAACGATGACAGAGTTGTTTTTTCTGCATTCTGCCCATTCATAAGTTGCACAGTCTTCATTTGTGTTCTTGATGATTTCATCACATATTATTATTTAACATAAATAAATACATAAATAAATACACCTTCCTCGTGTCAAGACTCAAGGAAGTATTTCTCTTTGTAAATGTATTCATGTTATTAATCTCTTGCCTGGACGTGATGAACCTGTTCTGATAACAACCTTCACTTGATACACAGAACAACACTTTGATGTGCAGCCGCTGGTTACTACTCATCTCCTCGTGGCTGTGTGTTGTTGTCAACAGGTTAAACCAGCTGCTATTTTCAGCACAATGGTGGACGGTTAGAGAAAGGAAGTTTTATGACTCAGAAGGCAGATATGTTGTTTGGGGGCATGCCACCATGTCAACGATGTTTTTCAGTGTCAAATAAAAATGCAACCATGAACTACTTGATATTGTGGGTCCAATTTTTTCTGCTTCTATTTTTCTTTCACATACAATCACTCTATTGCTCTTTTAATTTAACTTTTGTATAATGTTGTGTTATATAGCACTTACGTAACAGTGGGCTGAGGCTCTCGTCTCAGCAGAACCACTCTACCGTCTATACATTGTACATTTGTTTTGCATTTGTGTGGCGCTGGATGTTACGACAAACTAGCGATTCATAAAAACGTCATAAAAGCTGCAGTAGCTCCTCTTGGGTAAACAGCTTCTCTCATACATATTGGATGCAATTTACCGAGCAGTTGACGTGAGCAGCTGACGTGACACCAGAATCCAAGAAACTCAAGTCACATTTGTTCGGACAAATCCAGATATGGTCCAGATAGGATGAGCCTTGGACAGATTAGAAGTTATAACGAGCTAAGAGACGACATTGACCAGGAGTTACACATGTTGTCTGGTGCCCTCCTGTCGAACGCCACCATGATACGAGTCTGTTTGACATTCTGGATAAATCTGAGCGAATGTAATGAGCCTTTGATGTGGCTGTGCCTATTTATACATGCTCTCCCAGGATCAGCTCTGTTGACAGATCTGTGTGTACTGATCTCATATCAAGTCAAGTAGGAACATCTGAGGCTCACCAGGTTTTTCTCTTTTCCTTATCAAAGTAAAGATTGACATGAAGTACCTGTTTTCCACATCAGAGGACGACAAGTACGCAACCAGTCGTACTACACAAATCTGAGTCATCCAGGGCGGTCGCCACATCCTTCTCTCTGACTGTCTTGATGTTGGTGTTCACTCTTCTTACTCTTATCTCCTTCTAACCGAGTTGTTTTCATATCGAGAGTTTATTTTGATTCCTCGGCCCCTCCATCCATCCATCCATCCATCCATCCATCCATCCATCCATCCGACCTCTGACTAAAAACTGCCTCCTGCTGCTGCTGCTGCAACATCGGAAGCAGACATGTTGGTATAATTTTGGTTATCTCTATCATGATCATCACACACACACACACACGCACACACACAAATATAAGGCCTACTTTCTCACTGCTGAAGATGGTGCAAAAGTGCTGCATTTGCAGGCTGACCTCCGCTTTACTGTGAGTGCAGCAACACGTATCAAAAAACACGTACTAGTGTGTGTGTGTGTGTGTGTGTGTGTGTGTGTGCATGTGTGTGTGAGCGTGATTATATCTGTATGTGGGTGTGGGTGTGTGTGTGCATGTGTGTGTGAGCGTGATTATATCTGTATGTGGGTGTGGGTGTGTGTGTGTGTGTGTGTGTGTGTGTGCGTGCGTGCGTGTGTGTCCATATGTGAAGGAAGGATATCTATGCAAATCTCCCTCCGTGTAAAACAGAGCAGCACAGCAGGGTCTACTGACCTGTTTAGAGGAAGTGTGCTCACTCTACAGCTAACCTGCTTTGCATCAGTTACACTTCACTGTTTTTTGGAGACGAGTTGGAGCAGAGCAGACATTAACACGACTACACGACAGGACAGCTTCACTCTGTAAAGCCGTCAAAATCCTCAGATGTGCAGCAGCTTCCAGATTACAAATCTACAGCGTCTAATTATTGAAGTCACAGATTTGTGTGGTTAAAAAAAACAGCAGAGTCCTGCAGACTAATCTTCACTGTGAGGTTTTTAATTCATCTTAAAAACTCAGTCATTAAATATTGCTTAAATATTCAGGCCGGTCTGGAGATTTCAAGCACAGAAGCACAAGAACCTTTCTGAAGAAGAAATACCAGACACATGAACAAAAGTATTATACATCGAATGAAGCCTATAGCAGGACCTGAGAGACGTGTTAGCATGTTAGCATCCTAACACCAGCCGACCACTATTAGCCTCAGGAGCAGTAAAGCTGACGGGAATTCAAACATTAGTTTTCTGGGTATATATATATATATATATATATATATATATATATATACTTGATGACATTTTGACCTTCCTGGCATCTAGTGGTGAGGTTGCAAGTTGCGACCAACTGAACACCCCTCCCTTACGGTGCCTGCTGAAGATGCTAAAGAGTCTCTGGTTTGTCTGTTCTGGGCTACAGACATGGCTGACTCCTGGGAGGAGGATCTGCTCCACCTGTAGATATAAAAGGCTCATTCTAACATTATACGCTCATGAAAATATAATTATGAGTATTATAATCCTACACACTGGACCTTTAATCCAATGTTTTTTTAATCAAAGTTCTCCGTCCAACACGCTGTGTGAGATCTATAAGCTCTAGATTCATGCTTTTAAATCACAGTGTGATGGTACTTTGGCTAACAGCTGACATCAAACCACCGTAACGATCAGATAGCAGCCGTGCCTTGTTTGTGTCAGTACGACACCGACGCACGAGGACGAACCTTCTGCTCCTCGAGCACGATGAAAGTATTCATGTTTCTGTCTCCGGTCAATAAAAGTACTTAAATGAGAAGGTCGAGGAAAGATGAAGGCGTGACGACTGAAGAAGTCGATTCTGGTTTGATGGATGTCGAGTGCTTTGTCCACTGAACCACCCTGATCCACCCTGACCCACCCTGACCCGCCACAGTCTGTCACAGTCAACTACTTGTGTTGGCACCAAGCAGGCCCGCCATGATGATCTGGCAAAGATCTTTACTTTCACTTTATGAAATGAGAACTGTTGGCTGGTTCATCCACATAAAAAAAAAAAAAACAGCCAGTATAAAAGAGGGAAACAGTCGACTCTGAAGATTTTCACAACTTACTTCACTTTTCCATACATCACTGTTTCAGGTGTGACTGGTTCTGTGGAAAGTACCAGAGAATCCTACGAATACTGTCCACCTACACCAGGGGCACCACTCACTCACTGCTGCTCACACCAGGCTCAGACCATCACTTCATTTTAATCTTTACATCAAAGACTTCACACCTTCACTGATGATGAACCGGATTAGACTTGTGTATGTGGAGACTCGTCGACAGGTGCAGAGCTGGTGATGAGCCGACAGGTGCAAAACATTTCTAAAACCGACGCAGCGTTACGTCTTTGATATGTTTAACATGAGGACGACATGAAATAGGTTTTAAACACGTCATCACGCAGAATGTGACCTGAATTCAGCTCCTTTTACGCTCTGTGATCAAACGTCTCACTGCTGAACTTCTGACCATCTTGTGTTTTAAAACAGTGAAACACAAGCTACATTTCTGTCCGCCATGTTTTCTGCTGCGACACGTTTATCAAATAATTTAGTTTCTTTGGCGCTGAAGTCGGGGAGACGCCGCTGTTCTCTCGCTGAGTTAAACTCCAATGTTAACATACGTTGTAGAAACTTGTGTCAAACTACGAATGTGGTTTAAATCTGAAACATCAGATCCAGTGGATTTCTGATGAGTTGATTTTAAAAGCCTATTAAAGGATCCGTTCAGCCAAATGACGATATGTTTTCTCATTTATCTCTTGTGGTATCGACGCGCTCACGTTTTGGTTTTATGTCCCGAAGCTTTGATATGTTCTTCACTGAGTCTCTCGCTGGCAGAAGGAACGGTTCAGATGTCAGCTGTTGTCAGTGAGAAACACAGGAATAAGTCAAGTTGTAGTTTTGAGCTCCACAAATAAAAATCCACTCGCTCCTGTTGTGTTCGAGCAGCAGCGAGAAGTTTCAGAGGCAGAACCTCAAAACCTCAGAATATTAAAATAGATCTGCATGATCACACAGGCAGATAGAGCCGGAGGGACGACCTGTACCTGTGAGACTCATGAAATTCATTCATTTATGTAGTAAATACTATCTTTGTGGGTAATCAGGTTACTGTCAGTGTTTAGTCAGTGAGATGTTCATTTGATACCTTTAAGTCAGGTGAAGTTTCACGGTCCACAGGATATTTGTGGAGCTTCAGAGTAGATGTACTTGTTTTAAATGATTCAGACCCTCGACATGCAGACAAGTGTGTGCACATTTGAAGACTCATCTTAAAAAGTGTAAATAACGTCTTTTCAGTTTGGGCCTCTGGAGACTTAGACGACGCCGGACGAGCTTCAAGGATCCACCCTATGTTTTTTGCGATCGCTTTTGTTTTACGTTTTAAAACAAGTCTCCAGCTACTTCGGTTGTTTAGCAGAACGCTGCGACGCTGAGACTTGACTTTCCATCAACATGGGGTGAATTGTTCCTTTAATCTTTATGGTATCGTCCAGCTGTGGACAGAGACTTTAACACAGAGCGCTATGTGTGTGTGTCTGTGCAGAAAATAACTTCACGACCTGTCATCAGTCAACGTGCTCACGTACGGACACAGCAGCTCGAGGTCGTGTTAATGATGAACGTATTAACTTGATCAGACTCAAATGTTCACCATGTTAACAAATAAAAGTCTATCTGTCAAACCAAAGCTGTGAAAAACAAGACTGAACACATGAAAAGGGTCCAGTCAGGGTCAAAGGTCAGATCACATCTGAACAGACTGGACTGAAGCTGGATCATTTTACATAACGTCTTAAATATTGTGTCTAACTTTTGTTTGGAGCTTCAACAGTTTTAACTGAAACCATGAAACGAGCAGATGGAGATGGAGCGCTCCACTTCTCTTGATTGACTTCTCTTTCAGGTGGAGTAAACTTCTCAAAAAAACCAGTACCAGTTATTTACGAGAATACTTTCACTTCTTGTGAAACCACTTCCTCCAGCACGGCTGAAGCTGCACTCAAGTTGTGACTGCAATCAACCAATGAAACTAAAATCAATCACACCTTTATTTCCTTCCTAACTCAGCGAGACATTCCCAGTGAGCACGGCACCTTTTATCAACCAGCCCCGAGAGATCGATCGAATCACCATGTTTACCGTGAAGGGACGCAGATAAAGCAGGCAGAAGTTAGATACGCTTGACTTGAGATGCTAACAGCCAACATCCCCTTTACACTGACGACTTCACTGCTTTACCTCCTTAAAGTTGGATTTTATCTTATTTTTCAAAGATTCTTTAAATGTCCAAAGACAAATAACAGTTTTAGATTCGTCACAAACTCAAATCACATAAAGTTAAAGTGCGTTCAGAGTCGCTGAGCAGCAGTGAGATCAGACTGAGTGTTGAGGCTTCGACGCTCTGACCTTGTAGACTTCTCCGTACGTTCCTCCTCCGACTCTCAGCAAGATCTCAAAGTCATCCTGAGGGTTCCTGGTGGAGATATCCAGAGCCGCCCTGTGCTGGAAGTCCATGTTGTCACTAATGTCCCTCCTCAGTCATGTCACACACACACACTCTCTCTCTCACACACACACACACACTCGCACACATCTACATCTACGAGCTACAAAACTGGTAAACTCTCAGCAGAAGTGAGCTGCTGAGAAAACACACTCGGTCGCTCTTTGTCTCTCTGACTCGTGTCGTTCAGCTGCTGCCTCTCTCTCTCTCTCTCTCTCTCTCTCTCTCTCTACACACACACACACACACACACACACACACACACCTTCCTGTTTCTGTTTCTCAGCCTGCCATCGATCCTCCCTCCCTCTCTCACACCTTCCTCTCATGCATTTTTTTTTCTCAGCTCATTTGTTTAATCCAATGCTGCTTCCTGTTGGGTGTGTGCACATGTGAGACACACAGAGGGGTTTTCTTTAATGTCAATGTGTTAAAGACTTGTGTGTTTTTGTATGCATGTGTGTGTGTGTGTGTGTGTGTGTGTGTTGAGCACATGCTTTGGGAACACATGGGTCTACATGTGCGGCTCGTAGCTGATTAATGACAGTTGTGCTGTTTGGGGTTTTCAGCGTAAGTTTCAGTCTCAGCTTCACACCTACTGAAATGAGCCTTTTTCTGTGAGTGTGTGTGTGTGCGTGTGCATATGCGTGTGTGTGTGTGTGTGTGTGTGTTGCAGCTCTGCAACAAGACTCACTCGTGCTTGGAGCTCCCTGTCAGCTTCCTGTTCAGTAGCATTTATGTGCTGATAAATAAGGGGCACCTTTACTTCCTGTCGGCAGGTTCGGTTCTGTGTACCTGCTCCGAAAACTCTTTCCTTCTTATTTAATCTCTCTTTTATCTCGATTATTTTTTTACTTACAGGTCAAAAAATGCTCATTTCATGTCATTATTTTGATCTCATGTGTCCGGCCAGATGTTAAGAGACACCGTAAATAGAAATTAATGCTGTTTGTTGCAGACACCTGCAGTATGAACAGCTGAGCTCACAGACCAACGGGATATTCAGAGAGAGAATATAAAATCTGGCTAACAGCTGTTACAGATCGTGAGTCTGCAGCCCGACCAGCAGCTCTGAGAGGACGAGTGGTCCAAACCTCATCACAAGTCAGAACTGATTATAATTAGTGAGTGAAGAGCTCCAGACATGGAGGGGCGGATGTGATATCATCGGATTATAATCATGTTCAATGTGGAGACAACATCTTCAGTCAGTCTCTCCTGGGTGACAGAAATAAATGGTTGTGTGATGTCAGCACGAGCGGCCAATCACAGCTCAACAGCAGGTGAGTGTGGGTCACTGACGGTATGAGACAGTGGACAGAGCCGCCATGACGTCACCCACGTGTTTCTGAAGAGTCAGGGTGAAGCTTGAAGTGGGTGGTACCGGCCGTAGCCATGTTGGCCTCACCTGACTCCATCTAACTCCCGGCTAATTGAAGGTAGGCTGAGAGGTGGAGCTGAGCTGAGCTGAGCTGAGCTGAGCTGAGCCTCATTCGTTAAACAAGCCCACCAAGCTTGAAGCTAACAAGCTGTCTGTGTTGACAAGTAAAGAAAAGCTGTTCGTCAAACAAGCAGTTGTGAGGAAGCACACCTGCAGCTTTAGGCGCAGCACTGCTAACATAAAGCTAACATGCTGATGCTAAGCAGGTATAATGCAGATGAAGAGCTGCAACAAAGTCAGACAATTCATGTAGAGGAGGTGAGTGAAGCAGATTTAATGGCGATCCATCCGACAGTCATCCAGACTACAGGAAGAGTCAGTGTGAGGATTCATCCTCTGAGGATCACGAGTGTTTGTACTAAATCTGATGTAAATCAGTCGTAGAGTCGACTTCCTGTATTTGTTTTCTCTGGTTGGTTGTTTTTCTCTTGCAGCAGGTTGCTCTGCAGGATGTTTGCAGATTCATCTCATCTCATTAACAGACACAAAAACAGACTCACTTCACTGGTCGTGTGATGAAGCAGCTGATCTGAGACAAGTCTCTGTCACATGAACATTAGATAATAAAGCAGCTGAATGTGACTTATTTAAAGGGTTAATTAAGAGAACATCTGCTGTGGCATCTTATCACGACATCGTCTTCATCGTTTGACATTTATCCTCCTCTTCCCTCGGCTCTGTCTGAAGGCAGCCAGCCCACAGTGTCTGCTCTGCCACAAAACACCCACACATGACAGACGATCGCAGCGGCCAGCCAACCACGAATAACTGCCTCACTGCCACCTCAGCCAGAGAGCTCGGCTGATGAGCGCGTTGATGACGATTTGGCACAAACCGTCTTTTATGACTGGACGGCTGAAGCATGAAACACTCGTATGGAGACTGAACGTCGTCTGCTTGTTTCACTGACCTCAGATCTGCAGCTCAGGTGATCTGTCTGCAGGTGTGACTGTGACAGATGGCGACTGAGCACGTTGGTGTCGGACCACGCTCTGAGCTAAAATACTTAAATACTAAAATACTTTTAATCATCACAGAAGCAGCAGTAAAGTGTCTGTAAAGTGTTTCTTTTCTTTAACATCAGTTCAGTCCAGTGAAGCTCTGAACGTCTTGAGGAGACGTTCTCATGTCACTGATGTGAGCGTGGAGTCCACAGGAAGTCCGCTGACTCAGACAGACGAAGTTTCAAACATGCATGTGACTGAACATCTTTCATAGAAAATTAATGCGGCGCCATTTTGGGGCCAGTGTTGTTTTAATATAGGTATGTACACCGGCTCCTGCCCAATGCATGCTGGGAGAGCCCCCATGTTATATAAGATAATGTTAAGTCATCTCATATTGTGTTAAAGTGTAACTACCGTTTGTTTTCATGAGTGATTAGTTGATATTTTTGGGGTCTGGTTTCCCAAAGCCCCAGATGACCTTCAGGTTACTTATGTTGTCCAATCAGCTGTCAAGAACCCAAATATATATATTTAGGATGGACCGTGATGAGGTCATGTATTTATATGTGATTTTATATGTGATATATGTGATCGGACCGAGCACAGGCGTTAATAATAACTATATAAAAACAGCTGATGGTCTTGTTGTTGCAGGTCATTTATAATCATCAGAGGAATCATGAGACGTAATTTTCTAGTAATAAATGTACTTAAATATCAAAAGTACAAGTCAAAGTATATTAAACACATTTATATGAATGTATACTGAGCAGTTCAGGTCGATTGTGGGTCTGGCTGATTATCGGATGCAAAGCTCTTTCTTAAAATCAGATTGTGGATAAAATAAAGTATTTGCATGGATGTAACACTAAATGTTTCGGTCTGCAGGTGATGCTCTGTTCACCTGTATTAAGATCGTCGTGCAACCTCACATTACATTATGTTATATTACGTTTATTATATGAATTTAGGTTTTCATTGCATTATAGTTTGAGGTTTATGGAGCAACTTTTCTTCAAGTGTGTGGCTTCATTTCACCTGCCAGTGTCAGCAGGTAGCTTTCTTCAGAGGGGCTCTGGAGTGAGACCCTGGATCATCTCAGGCTGCAGCGAGCAGGTCGATCTGAAGCTGCTCCTGACCTCTGACCTCCCCGGATGGAAGTAAGTGAAAGGAGAAGTCTCCTGTCATGACATTATGTTGAACTTTCAGAGTCCTCAAAGCACAAGGTGAAAGGTGATATCGGTGTCGGTGGTTGATGACTGAAAAGACGTGGTGACTCCAGTTCACCTAACAGCATGTCAGCATATACAAAGGTTATAAATCTGTCATCCAAACACAATACATCCAAATGTTTTAGTAATGATATCTCTAAAGCCTGATATGGACATTTCTTACAATATAAATGATCTAACTTAGTCACTGGACCAATTGATTTGACTAACAGTTATTTATTACTCAACTATTCAGTAATACTTCAACATTATCACATCATATATTCTCTTTAATGTGCCGTAATCACTTTCATGGAGTCATACTGACAGATTTAGTCTGACTTTCTACACCTAAAAATAGATGGAGGCTTGCTAACTATGCTAATGTTGCTCCTGTATAGGGGAGCCGAGGCTAATGAAGTAGAGAGTTCACCGCCCTCCAGTGGTGAAATTTGTGAACACTTTTAAAATACAGTGAGCAAAAATGACACAATAATAAAGTTTAAAGTTGTTACTTAACTATTATTTTGTTTTTTAGTGGCCACAAACAGGAATTAAGCAACAGAAGTGGTCATAAACTGTCGTGCTGATGTTAAATTACACTTTCATGGACTCACAGTGGGGGACTGAACTTGACTTCATACACCTGGAGGCCAGATGGAGGCTTGCTAACTATGCTAATGTTAGCACTGTGATGGAGACCGGTGCTAGTGGAGCGTTCACTGTCCTCCAGTGGTGACTGTGGCGAACTGCAACACATAAAGTGTATTAGCACTTTTTATAATACAGTGACCAAATTCAGACAGGAAGTAAGCAACAGAAATGGCTGTGTTACCTTTGTGTCACATGTTGAATCAGTCTCTTGATGCTAAGTGAGGATAACGATTGAGTGAGAATAATCCTGTCTGTAAATTCACTTTTATAATTTCAGTTGTTTGAAAAAAAAAAAAAAAGTGTTTTGTTGTTCAGCTGTTTGTTTTAATTTGATAGTAGTGACCGGAAGTTTATGTTTAGATGCCAGTATTGACGCCAACTTCATTAATTTAATATGCTGCAGTTCCACACTGTGGCCACACGGTGGCAGCAGAACTCCTGCTTGAATATGTTATCTTCCCTCTACCGTGTGAGCGGTGCGTGTCGCCCTCTGGTGGCCACAATATGGAACTGTTTAAACAGTCAAATCAACGTCACTGTGGACATGATAGCATACTAATACTTCCGGTAAACACTTTCAAAATAAACCGACGCAATCGAAAAGGAAGTAATAAAAGCAATAGTCATGAATGTGTTGATTATCACGATGTGTTATTCGAGGGCTACGTGACTTAAGAGGAGAGCTGACCGTCTGCGTTAACACTAATTTACGTGTTTGCCGTATAACAACACAGTTAACGGAGCTACCTGTCGGTGGTCCGTCGGTTTTCTGTGTCCGTACACTTTCCGGTCCGCCTGTGCGTCGCTCTTTCCGTTCCGACCCTTTTCTCCCTCCGCCCCGGTGCCTTCTCTCCTCGGCGGCCCACGTGTGGATTTAATTCGGTTTTTCACCTCAAAGGTTTCCCTGAAAGTTTGGACCAAATGTCGTCGTCTTTCGAGCAGATGAGGGCGAACGTGGGGAAGCTCCTGCGAGGAATCGACAGGTGCGGATGACGCTTTTAACGAGCTGACGAGCTAACGGTAGCTTAGCCTGTTTGCTAGTGTTGTAAGCTAAGCTAACGTTTGCTGAGTTAACTTAGTGCCGGTTAGCTTATTCACAGAGGCTTTCTGCGAGATTCACCAAATGAAGGCTTTTTAAAGTCCATCTGATGCCAGTGTGAAGAATTTATTAATTATTTAGTAAATAAACATCAACTTGAACTCATAATACTGCAGCAGCTAACGTTAGCTTGGTGAACTGCAGTATTTCCTCTTGTTAGATCACACAATGAGATTTTTTTTTTGCTGAGTTGCCAAAACAAAGTTAACACGTATTAAATACCAGTGTGGTCTGATGATTAGATGAAGGTTATCGAGTAATTCACAGTCAGATGTTGTTTTGACAGCTGCTGAATGAAACTGATATTAGCTCGAACAGGCTATTATTAACGCTTATTAACGTTCAGACATAAAGTAAAATACTTTTTACTCAGGATCCTTTTATAATAACTGTTTTCTTTCTATGAAACAGTTTTCAGTAAGAATCCAACTGAATGATGAAGTGTAGTTCAGTGTCAGTTTCCTGTTCACAGCTGCTTTAACACAGATGTTGACAGATGTTACCAGTGACGTGAAGACAGCAGCTCACCTGGATGACCTGAACAGTGAGCCTGCCTCTAATAAGGCAGTAATGAAGAGGTCTGTCAGGGCTGATCAGTGATGGATCTTAAAAAGTCTTTGTCACTCTGGGAAAATGTCTTCAGCAGCAAAACATCTAAAAGCGTCTCTGAACACTTTGTCTTAAGAAGTAAAACATCTGGAGGGAATCTCTCTGATCTACACACACACTGTGTCGAGTGTTCGTGTTAAACTTATATTTACTCCTCACTTACATCCCGACATCTTCTGATCTGCAGCGTAGCGTCAGTACAGATCCACGACCCAGACACTCTGTAGCCGTCCACATTTGATTCATACGTTCTGATTTCCTCTCTCGCAGGTACAACCCAGAAAACCTGGCGACGTTGGAGCGCTACGTGGAGACACAGGCCAGAGAGAACGCCTACGACCTGGAGGCCAACCTGGCCGTCCTGAAGCTGTGAGTGACCCCGTCTCTGGGGGAGTAACGTTCGGAGGCTCGGTTCAAAACTCTGTGCGGACGGTTAAAGGAGTCAACGCTCTGTTCATCAGACTGAACCTCTGTTTCTCTGCAGGTACCAGTTCAACCCAGCCTACTTCCAGACTCAGGTGACGTCACAGATTCTGCTGAAGGCTCTGACCAACCTGCCACACACCGACTTCACTCTGTGCAAGTGCATGATCGACCAGACTCACGTATCCTTTTGGTGCCGCTACAGTCAACATGTCCTCTTCGTCTCGGGTGCGTCAGTGGGTCAGTACAGTGGGTCAGTACAGTGGGTCAGTACAGTGGATCAGTACAGTGGATCAGTACAGTGGGTCAGTACAGTGGGTCAGTACAGTGTGTGAACGATGTAGTGAGTCATTACAGATGTTAAGTGATACAATACATGCAGCACACACACGTCTGTGCTGCTGTTAAAAACCTTAGTAGCACATGTGATTTATAAAGAATAGAAGTGCGACATTGTGACCAGTGTCACTCTGCAGGTGTGTGTGTGTGTGTGTGTGTGTGTGTGTGTGTGTGTGCGCGCTATTAGCTGAGGGTGGGTGGGTGGTGCTCGTGGGGTTTGTCTTTGGATCGGACCATTTCCTTGATTACAGTGTCGCAGCAAGAGGAGCGCCCCATCAGACAGATCCTCTACCTGGGGAACCTGCTGGAGACCTGCCACTTCCAGAGCTTCTGGGTACGACACACACACACACACACACACACACACACACACACATGATAGGACTTTAAGTTGATTGGCAGAAACAATATGAGGAAGTTGCTTCATATTGAATGTTCAGTTCTGCAGTACACCAGGACATTGCATTGTTTGAGGAAATTAGGCTTGAAAAGTCCTTGAATTTGAGTTTAAAAAGGCGCCAGAAACCTGATGTAACTGGACGAGCAGTAAAGATCTGTTCGTTGTTTCAGACGTCCTGATTGTGAAATCATTTGTTTCAACACATTTTGTCTTCTTCTTTTTCTAAACTCACTCATCATTTGATCCGTTCTTCTTCCTGACAGACGAGTCTGGAGGAGAACAGAGAGCTCATTGACGGCATCTCCGGTTTCGAGGACTCTGTTCGCAAGTGTGAGTATCATCCTGTGACCCGGCACACTGAGGTTCTGACAGTAAACTCCAACTGGACCATGTGTTTACAGGAAACAACAGACTGAATAATAAGATGATTGTGTTTAAAAATGATGAACACTGTCGTTTGTGTTTGTCCTCCTCCTCTTCAGTCATCTGTCATGTAGTGGGAATCACCTACCAGAACATCGAGCACCGGTTACTGGCTGAGATGCTGGGAGACCCTCTGGGTAAGAACTCCGACCCGTCTGATAAACCTGCCGGATAACTCTGTGATACTGAAACAATAAAATATCTCAAAAACATTCTCGAAAACTGAACAGTGAGAGAAACTGTAACGTAGACAAACAGTAGAAAAGATCAATATTTGTAATGTAACTTTATTAATGAAGCGAGCAGAAGAACAAACCCGACTGAAGCTTCCAGCGTTAAGCCCGTCGTCTCTGTGTGTTTGTGCAGACACGCAGGTGAAGGTCTGGATGAACAAGTACGGCTGGACAGAGAACGACGAAGGACAGATCTTCATCTTCAACCAGGAGGAGAGCGTCAAGCCCAAGAACATCGTGGAGAAGATCGACTTTGAGAGTGAGTGCTGCTGCTCAGACAGACAAAGTGCTTCATACTGAACTTTATCAACGGTTTAATATTTAAACTCGACCGTCGTCCTGATGTAAATGCTGCGAGCGTCAAACTTTCCCTATCTGATGTTCCTGTCAGTCGATAACGACCTCGTTTACATCTGGACACGCAGCAGCTCTGCTCGCTGCCTCGACTCCAACACAGAGCGATGACATCACTGGTGGAAAAGTTCGAGTTGATGACGTCACAAAAGTTTTCAGAAAAGTTTGAGATTGTGAAACAGTTTCTGTGTGACGCAAACGAACTGAGACTGATGTGACAGAGACGACATCATCAAGTGTAAAACAAAACAACACAACACAACGACACACCTGCCCAACAGGTGTCACACAGGTGGAAAATAAGTTAATATAGATCAATAAAACCCCTGGATGTAACATACAGCTGGTGGCAGGAAGTGAAAGCAGCTGTTTTAAATATAAGACAACGTAAAACAAAAAGTTTCAGGGAAATGAAAATAATCCTTTCAACAACTCGTCACATGAAAACTTGTTGAAAATCATCTCAAAGGTTTATTTGATGTTTCAACCTGATCCAGTCCAAAACTACAATAGCAATCAGTAGAGTGCATACCTCCGCCAAGGCCCAACAGTCCCCTTTAATTCAATCAAACCTGATCTGATATCAAATAATTTTTATTTGTTCCACATCAAACTGTTCTGGATCGTAGAAACCAGCCTTCTCTTCATCGTCATCGACACATTCACCACTGAGAAATAAAGAAAAGTGTTTAAAATGTTAAAGAAAGAGAAGAAGAACTCCTGCGTCCGTCCATTTTTTCTGGATCAACACCAAAGTTAGTGGGTTCTGTTCTGTTCTGTTCTGAGACTCGTCCTCCTTCTAAGTTTGGTGGAAATCTGTTCGGTAGTTTTTGTGAAATCCTGACAAACAAACAAACAAATGTAGACGGCTGAATCATCTCTGGAGGTCGTGAGCAAATCACGGGGAACAGAACAAAACTTATAAAGACTAACGAGGATTATGAAACGCAGCTCGGAGACGAACTCAGAAATACAAAACGAGAAATCCCTCGACACGAGAACGTGAACGTGTTCTGGATGAATCAACAACGTCAGAACTTCATTTAAGGAAGAAAGTTGGAGAATAAAAAGTGTCCTTTGTGAAATGAATTATGTAAATAAGCCTTCGTAACACCTTTAAATCCACGTCTGCACCGTGAAGCTGAAGTGGATTAAAGAGCTCAAACACTCCCCTGGTTCTGATCCGGTCGTCTGTCTCTCAGAGTCGTGTGTCATGTTTCACATCCACTGTTTGTTTCCTCGTTGATCAGAGACGTGAAGTTAAATCTCTCTGTTTCTCTCTTCTCCAGGTGTCTCCAGCATCATGGCCACGTCTCAGTGATGCACACACACACACACACACACACACACACACACACTCTCCCACACACACTTCAGTTGAATCAGATCCTAGCAGCTCATTTTCATAATCACTTTTTCTCAATAAAAGTAATTTATCACTTCAGCCTGTGTGTTTTATCTCGTTCTCTCTTCAGTGGAAATGTTTCGCTCGTTCTTCCCAGAAATCATTTGACTTCCTTGTTTTCTTCCCGGTGCGTTCAGGGTGTCCCGGTGCGTTCAGGGTGTCGGCTATTAACTGTTACTTAACAAAACGTCATGTTGACATGAATCAGCGCTGAGTCATCGTGTCCGGTTGCTAAATGTTTGCTCTGTGTTTTCCTGTGTTTCATTAATGTTTGATAGACGATGGTGGCGTGAGTTCACAGGTTGCACACGCAGGATTATAATGAAATGTTGCTCCTGACGATCGATCTGTGAATCCGTCAAACACACGACCGGCTCAATTGTCTCGTTAACATCTGGTGGATGTTTGTCAGGCGGCACGTCTGCAGATGTTTTAAATGTTTGTTCATTCTGGGAGAAATGTGACCGACTCGGATGTTTTCTGTGGTTTTCTGTTGATGGTAATTTCAGCACAATCACATACAATTAACAGTGAATTATACCTCCCAGCTCTTAAAGCCTTAAAGGAACAGTTCACCCAAAGATAATTAGTTTCGAGTCAACAAACATTTCTGGAGTTTCACAGCAAAAACAGTGTTGCAGCATTCTCCTGAACAACTGAAGTAGATGGAAACTTGTTTTAAAACCTAAAACAAGAACAAAATAAATACATGACATGTCTCCATACAGCTCATCTGGTGTGATCCAGGTCTCCAGAAGCCCTGAGATCCCAAACTGATCAGAGATGATGTTGTTTACACCTTCTTTAAGATGAGATCTTCACTGTAGCTGCTGCGCTAAAAGTGTTAGCGTTCACCCCGTCTGACGTGGGTGCACGATCTCCACAACGTTCAAGGGTGTAAATAATGTCTCTTTTTTAAACTTATGTTTTATCTCAGCACTTTGGCACATTAAAAACATATTATTATAATAATAATAGCCTCCATTTTAGTGCTGAATGATGTCATGATCCTATAAATACATATATCTCGGCCTATTTCCCAGGTGCTCATTACACTGTATGATCTCTGTCACTACACTGTCAGGTGTCATCACAGAGCACAGAACAGCTGTGGTCCGTTGTTAACCGTCAAATCAACCTCCGATCAGCCAACACTGGATCAATCAGCCCGATCAGCCTTTAACAGAGAGCTGCCTCTCTTGTGGATTACGAAACTTCAGCTGACTGAATTATCTGGTGAACTGTTCCTTTAGAGCCTGAAGGTTGAGGAGGACTTCACATGTCTCTGCTGTGGTGCAGCTGGAGGAGGAGATGACATCACTGATATCTGTGATTTATTCATGTCCTCACTCACCTGTTGTCACCTCTCAGAGTCTGATGGAGGTTGATGACTGAGCTGAAGGTGTCTGACGTCACCTGGATGCTCTCTGGTCCTGATCACAGGCAGGTTGTGTGACTTCAGGTGTGTGTTTGTGATCAGAGCCTGTCTGAAGGCCGCTCTCCTCTCACCTGGATGATCTGAGGTCTGTTTGACACTCACTCCTCCTCCAGCCTCAGGGAGTGTGTGTGTGTGTGTGTGTGTGTGTGTAGGGAAAAGGCAGCAGGAGGCGGGGCAGCTCCACCCACACACACCCACCCACATACACGGGCACGCACACACACACACACACACTCTCTGCCCAGGTGAGCGTGTTTACCTTCCCCAGAGGGCGTGGCCTGTGTGTACCTGCTCAGTGAAAGTCGGGCGGCTCGTGCAGACGGTCCAGAAGCTGCATAGACAGACAGACATGATCAAGTCTCTGAGCGTGTCCTCTGAAGGCTCCCTGCCTCCTCTGGAGGATGATGTGGACTCGGTGTGTTCCGACGAGCTGCTCGGCTCTCAGTCCCGCCGCTGGCTGGCGGACCTGCTGACCGGAGACATGCCGCCGGAGAGCGGGGACGTGAACACGGTGGGCCGGGACGGACTGTTCGTGGACTACCACTTCCCCCTGGGAGAGCTGGAGATGCAGGCCGACGTCAAGTGGAAGCGACCGAAGGTAAAGTAACGAGATTACAATGTAATCCAAGTATTTTAATGCAAATATGAGCATCAGCAGACACGCACCTCATATATGTGATGATGCGTTCACGTGTAAACAGTATTTACATGTTGTACCTGGTCCAGCTGGAGTTCACCTGAGCCTCCACACAGACTCGAGCTCAGGTGTTAAACAGGCTCCGTGTGTAGAGAAGAAACTCCGACTGAACATTTAATGTTTATAATATTAATGAGGTAAAAACACAGACTCAACCATCAGTGAGTAAACACTGCCTGGAGATAGAAAGGTGGCAGGGTCCGCCACCTTTAAGATCAGTTTGTTTATTCAGTCATGAGAACAACGAGAGTTTGTTTATTTAGTCTGTTTGGACAAAAATCAGCCAATGAGGATCTTTCTCAGCTCATTAACATTTCTTCACCAAAACTACAGACTGCTCCTTTAAGCTCCATTTTGAGGTGTTTGTACTTCACTTTGTTTTTTGTCTCAACACATCGCAGAGTAATAATCACTTTATACTCGACTTTACCTGCTGTTACTGTCAGCTGACACATCAAACACACCATCTTGTTTTAAGTGTTATATTTAAATAACACACTGACTGTAACCGGGCGGTACTGGTCCGTTACAGTGTCGACCCTGAAGTACCATTAATGATGATGATCCAGGTTCAACACCAACACGCTGATATCCCATCATGCACCAAACTGCTTGTGTAATATCTGATGTGACAGCCTCATGATATGAACCACACTGATGTCTGTGGGACTCAGACATTACACAACATCTATAACCACCAGGTGTGACCAGGTGAATCCCCCGGTGTCACCTGCTGATTTATGTCCTGGTGTTTTCAGCTACCTGAGCTTCTGGTCTGTGGACAGTTACTTTTCAATAAGTGACAGAAGAACAACAGCGGACGTGTTAACAGAAATCACGTGGATGTAATAAAGACAACGGCCAAACTGATACGGGAGCTTTGTTGAGTCAACACACGACGCATCAGATGGAGGCATCTCAATAAAAATAAACTTTACGACCTCCACAGAGGTTACGTTTGCTGCCGAATAGTCAGACTGATACTACGGTACCTGTTACTTTCACTTTCCCCAGACCGAAACCTGAAAAGTCATCTTCATTAACATAGAGAAATGAAGCACATGTGGACACCTGATGGTTCGGTCACTTACAGTATTCAACTGATATGCAGGAGTGAAATATTCTGTATCGCTGAAAATTAAGATTATTTGACATTAAAACTTTCTTTCATTTGACTTATTTTGTCATTTTCATAGTTAAATATCACCAGAAAGCAGGAAACAGTCCTTGAATCCAATTTTTTTTCAGGGTAGGACCCCCAGGACCTCACTTTGGTTTCAAAATCCTTGTCCAAGTCCAAGTGTCTCGTGTGCAACACAGTCAACCAAAGCCAACTCTCTGTGGTGTGGAAATCTGTTTGGCCTTGCAAAGACTCCAGCTTTCAGTGACAAGTGTCCGTCTTTGTAGTCAGAGGAGGTATGCACTCTACTAAAGTCCTCTCGGCTGTAATCTTTATGGTATTTGCTTCTGGTTGAGACAGCAGGATGACTGAAGACCAGCCGGGACAGAGTTTAAGAGCGACTGCTGGGTCAATGTTAGAAGCAGCGACTAAAGCTACATGGAGAACGTAGTCAGAGCAACTTTAGTGTTTTCTTCCATTTCAGCAAGTCGTAAAGCTTCGGATTTATAATCAGACATTATTCAGTGTGTAAGTTAAACTTCTGCTTCATACAGATTCCCGTTCGTCTCGTCCGTCTCACCGCGGCTGGCAGCTCTCCGTCTGACCATAGTGTCATGTTCTGATTCTGCTCATCAACACACACTTCTTCACCTGCAGTGGACCTTCTGGGTTTTAAATAAGTGTTGTCAAGTCTCGTGTTTATTGTTGTGTTGTGGTTGTGGTTTGTTACATCGATCACCAGGCAGTCCACCCCGAGGACACACACTGATCCTGTTAAACTGGTACTGCTGACTGTCGCTAACAGTAATACTGAATATCACAAACACACAGCGTCCTCTGCAGCAGCTCACAATGAAATATCATCCGGTCTCTTCTGTTTCATGTTGTCTCCACAAAGTAAAATCCCTGTAGACCCAACGCAGTTTAATACAACAGCCCTGCAATAAATCTGAAGTTATAATGTTCAGTTCTTGTTAAAAATGTTGAGAAAAGGAGGATGAAGGAGGTCAGAGAGGTGCTGAGGGGCGACAGCGCGGAGGGACTTCTAGGTGAGAAGGAGGATTTTATAGTTGATATATTTAGTTGTTAACTATTAATTAAACATTACAAAAAATGATGGTTATGACAGATGACTTGCAGTTTATGGTTTTTGGCCTGGACGGCCCTGAAGACGCTGCTGGAGGAGGAGCGCTCCCTCACAAGAACAGAGGTCGAGCCAAGTTTCTGCCACATCGCTCTGATAGCTGAGCTTTAATATTACCTGCCGCTCCCTTCTGCACGCTGCTGTTCAAGCTCCTTCCTCTCATTTTCCTTTTGTTAAACCAATAATCAACCTCTCTTCTGTCTCCAGGAGCTCTGCCAGTCACCTCAGTTCATAGTAAATGGAGCTACGCGCCTGGACGTCCGCCAGGGAGAACTCAGTGAGTAGACGACTACTGTAGTGTTACACAACACGGTGTTTTCCCACAAAACACAAGAGACACTCAGGCCCACGAGACTATTCAAGTCATTTTTGTCAAGAATGTAGCTGAACGGCTGGTTTCACCTGGACTCAGCTGAGACTGTGTCAGAGACACGTTACAAACTTCAGTACCTTCAGTACAATCAGCACCTTGACGTGAGTTTTCAAATCAACCTTTAACGAGGTCGGACCGTCCATGACGGATCCTCAGGCGAGAGAATGAAGCCTGATGCAGCTCCGGCTGATGAGCGATGACAGCTGCTGTTTCTGGTATTTAACCTGATAAAAGACATCAGCTGGAATGACGCTCAGAGGAGTTTAGGCAAAAGGATGTCTGTAAAAGGAGGGAGCCTTTAAAATGAGATCAGGGTGTTTTACTGTAATAGTTTAAGACATTCAGTTGAAATGCAGGTGACCTGAGCTGCTTCTTAAACTCTGCGTCCTCAGACGACTGCTGGCTGCTCTCTGCCATCGCGTCTCTGTCCCTGCATCGCTCGCTGCTCATGAAGGTCATGCCTCCAGGACAGAGCTTCCAGGACGGATACAACGGCTGCTTCAGCTTCAGGGTAAATACCTGAGCGATACCCGACACGTAAATGTCGTTTTCTTTCAAGATCACAGACACAAGAAGCTGATATTGAAGTGCAGCTGCAGTGTGTGTGGTGTGTAGACGGTACAGACGTGGGTGTTTTCTGTGTGTTGAAAGGAAAATGAAACTTTCTGCAGACTTTTATTCAGGATGTTATTAATGTGACCAGGTTGTGAGACTTTTTATGGTTGATCCACTGGCGATGTGACAACACCAGCTCCCCTCTCCCTCTCTGTGTCTGTAGTTCTGGCAGTACGGTCAGTGGGAGGAGGTGAGGATAGACGACTTGCTGCCGACTCAGGACAACAAGCTGATCTACCTCAGCTCCCCGGACCGACACGAGTTCTGGAGCTCGCTGCTGGAGAAGGCCTACGCCAAGTGAGTCGGTCCTGTCAGTCAGTCTGAGCGTGTTGTAGAAGTCAGTATCTCACTCAGATGCAACTGAGAATGAAAACCCTTCTTCACACAAGCTTAGTTTTATGTTTTTACACTGAGCAAAACAACACCTACATAATGTCACCACAGTGTGTGATTTTAATCAGCATGCTGGCGTTCTGCGAGCAAAGGAGGCGTGACAGAAATGAAGGGGAAAACTTTTTACATGAGCTCCAGGCGACACTTTCTGAACAACAGCACAACATGGCAGTAACAATCATTTGTTAATGCATCTCACATTGTAACGAGTTCCAGGACCTCGTTGTTTGTGTTGCTCTTCCTCTTCTTTAAGTTAGCTGCTCATTATCAACACGTCGTAATACTACAGGAACGTGTTTAACCAGAAATCATCTCGACCACAACAACACAGACTTGTTGAAACGTTGTCCCGGACGTTTATAGAGAAATCTGAAAAATGTACAGATGTGCCCACGTCTCTTCTCTGCAGTCCTTTCACCTTTCAACCTCAACTGAAGACTTTGTACCTGTCTCCCTGTCAGTCTGCCTCTGAATATGATGTTAAGCAGGTCTCTTCTGAAGAGCTTCAGGTTTTAGAGCAGTAAATCTGTGACAGACACCTGGTTTGTCCAGTTATTTACCTGTTTACCACTGCGGTCTGATGTCCTCGTCCTCCCACGTGTCTGTTTGTCCCAGGCTGAAAGGAGGCTACAGAGCTCTGGACATGGGCCTCCCTCATGAGGCCATGGTGGATATGACGGGAGGGGTGACCGAGGTTTTGAACGTCACTTCGCTGCCCAGAGACCTGCCGGCCTTCCTCAAAGACCTGCTGTCTAAAGGAGCGCTCATCAACTGTGCCAACTGCCAGGTACCGTGAGGAGTGAGGGCGCGATAAGAGATCGGCTTGTTGGGTCTAGTTTTAAACCTCTGGACCGGCTGGGAAACACGAAGCAGAGCATATTCCCAGTGTTCAGTTGTCAGCGTGATGAGTCACATGAGTATAATTTCACTCCTGTCCTGATGTGGGTGGATGTTTTCTCCCTCCAGGGTCCGTTGGAACAAAGGAATGAATTTGGGATCATGTTCAGACACGCGTACTCTCTGACTGCAGTGGAGAAGGTAAACGTCCCTCAGCAACTTTGTTCAAAAAATGCATCTCAACATTTATGTTTTGAACTTTCCCCTTCTCAGTGTGTCACCACCACGTGGATCCGGGTCTAAATTAAGTCCTGGGGACATAATTTCCCTCCCTGGTGCTGGTAGCTAAACATTCTGATTGCATTGACCTAAACTGAAATAATCACAGAACAACCAGCTGTACTTTGCTTGTAGTGAAGTGCAAACATACTGAACAATCTTAGTCTCAGCATGTTAGTTATAAATGTGTTGTCCAGCCAGAACCTGTTCACCATCCTCTGAGTTTTGGACGTAAACATGAAGCTGCAATAACCAAGTTCAGATGGAGGATCTGTGGACCTTACAGCAGTCATGTGGACTCATCCGGGCCTGCTCACCACCCTCACCTGTTTTCTGTGTCTATCTTTCTGCTCCTTCCTCCTCCAGGTGAAGACTCATTACGGCACTGAGGCTTTAGTGCGACTCCTCAACCCCTGGGGCCGCACGGAGTGGGAGGGTCCCTGGAGCGACCAGAAAAGGTTCGTACACACAAACAGGAGCCGAATCAAACCACTGATTTTATACATTTTAAATGAAGATGTATTAATTTAGACAATCTCAAATAAATCTTCAAGATTAACTACCTGAAACCTTGCTAACCCCTGTCTCTGTCTCTGTCTCTGTCTCTGTGTGTTCAGTAAAGAGTGGAACTCAGTGAGCGCTGAGGAGCAGAAAAGACTGGACCGGGTCAGACGGGAGGACGGGGAGTTCTGGTGAGTTGTGCATCCGTGACACGCATCACTGCCGACTGACTTTTAATGTCCGCCTTCTGCAAACACGAAACAAAAACACTCTGACTCGTGAGCTTGAACCACAACAGGAACCACACGGCAAACAAGTCAGAACTAATCCTTCACATCACTGTTTTTATATCTTGAAGGACTCAAATCTGGAAAATGCTTCAGTGCAGCTTTCTTTATGAATGATGGAGTTAGAGAGTTCACAGACATGTTTCCAATGATTTAAAAAGAAATATGTGACTAGTTTCAACAATAAGTCTCCAGCGATCAAACCTCGTATTTGGGCAGAGTCGCCCGTCAGCTGACCCGGGTCTCTCTCTCCGTCAGGATGTCGGTGTCAGACTTCAGGCAGAACTTTGAGATGATGGAGGTTTGTCACCTGACCGACGCTCTGAGCGAACCGGGCTCCGCTGTGAGGCCGTGGTCCTGCACGATGCATCATGGGAACTGGGTGCCGTGTGTCTCAGCAGGAGGCGCTCACGGAGGAGGTAAGACACGTTTATTGTTCATGATGAAAAATGTTTATTGTTGTGTGCATGATAACTGTTTCGCATGTGTTTTAAACTGTGTGGACATTAATCCTCAATAATGCTCAATAATCCTTGATAATCCTCTCTCTTTGTGAGGCTTTTAATGTGAAACATCTGCAGGAAGTTTCACAGGAGAAGGTTTAATGAACAGTAACTCAGCACTCAGCGCAGACTCTGGTTCTCTGTAACGTTACCTTCATGAAGTCAAGTACGTTTCCCCTCCAGCTCCAGTCAGCAGTCAACATCACAGAGCAGAAACACCCGACAGTGGAGGTCACCTCTGCTGTATAAACATGGCCATGTGCTGCAGAACAGGTTTTATTGAATATGTCTGCTTGTACATGACTTTGTATTTACCTTGTAGATTAAGCTGAAAGTACTGGAGTTAAAATAATCCTCTTCAGTTTTTCACAACCTGCCTGCGAACGTCTAGATCTGTTTATTTAGGATTAAGTATCAACTCACATCAAGCTGAGACAAGTTTGTTTGTAAAGTAGCAGAAATACTAACAGAACCACAGTATTGTCTGTCTGTCTGTCCGTCTGTCAGTGTGGATGGGTGTGGTCTCATTTATTATTGATCTAGTCATCATGGATGAGAACGCTGACTCACACCAACAAACCAAACTTGATGATTCTGGAGAATCACTCGGCACGGGAACATTACACAACACGTACGCTTCAGAACACAATTCAAGATCCAAACAGAACATTTCAGATCTTGAAGTTGATGATTTAGTTGTTGGTAAGAGTTGAGTTTCTCTTGGAAAAACCCGATCCTGGCATCAAAGGCTTTCAAACTGTATCGACAGAGAGAAATATGTTCCAGGAGGTTCATCTGCACCACGTTACAGCCTCTGTTCATAGATATCCTGTGGAAATACAATGACACCAGCTAATTGTTCTTCAGTATCTGTTAGATTTCTCCTGCTGGTGCCCCAAACTTTCCCCCTTTGGATGACCCTATAATAAAAACTGCCCTTTCAGCTGACAGAACGTGGCCACTTCACCACATTTGGTCCAATAAATGTGAAATAAATGGATAAATAGTTAATAGTTCCCTCTGTGTTTAATAACAGAGGTGCAGTTGTTATCATCACAAAATTAAGATGCGTATTCTTGATCAGGTTTTGTTACTATTTCACTAAATATGTATTTCGGCTTTCTCCTTTTTTTTGCGTGTGTGTGTTTCCAGGTCTGTTCTGGCAGAACCCTCAGTTCTCCTTCGTCCTGTCGGAGTTAGACAGCAACAAGGACGAGAGGAGCTGCTCCTTCGTTCTGGCTCTGATGCAGAAACACCAGAGACGCAGAGGCACCAACCTGTCAATAGCTCTTTATATATACCAGGTACACACACACACACACACACACACACACACACTGAGACACCTGGTGTGGTATTATAATGTTGTTCTGTCTCTCCAGGCTCATAAAGAGAATACTTACCTGTTACCTGAGGACTTGAGTAGGCGCCGCCCGATCCGCTGCAGCCCCCAGTACTCGTCACGTCGGGAGGTCGTCCTTCGCGGCTCCCTCCCACCAGGTCGTTACATCATCATCCCTTCGACCTACAAGGCCAATCAGCAGGGAGCGTTCCTCCTCCGGGTGCTGACGGAGCAGGGCACCACCATCACGTGAGTCACGGATCAGTCTGATGTGGGACTTTAGAGTTTTGTTGTTTTCACGTCACTGGAGCTGAGAGATTAAACATCAGACTGTGTGTTTCAAGTGCAAAAAGACATGATAAATGTCTCAAGCAGCCGAGGTTAAACATTAAGTGCCCTCGTCAGTGACCCCAAAGAACAGTTTGTTTGTCTTTAGGCTCTAAACGATGAGAACCTTTTGTGATAATAAATATAATGATTTTAATTTGTTTTCATGCTTTTCTTCCAGTCCAGCTCACAAACCAGCGCCACAAGATATCTCCTCAGCCACAGAGGTAGGAGACGAGTCAAATCATCTAAACAATGAAATGATCAAACTGTTCACCTGGTGAAGCAGACGGGGCTCAAATTAAATCAGTGTTTGAAATAAAAGTCAGAAAAGTGACCTCGTCTGGACGGCTCAGTCAGTGAATGATCCTCTTTCTATTATAAGTGTTCAGGATTCAAGTTCTGTACAGCGAACTGATTCTTTGCAGATGGTAGTGACCTAAAACTCTGTGTTACGTGTCTGCAAGAGGCCACAGCACACAGAGAAAGCTTCATTGTAAGACACACCTGTGATGTGTGGACAGATGTTTTCCTGCCTCAACACACCCGATTCAAATGATCAGCTTGTCATCAAGCTCTGCTAAAGCCTGACAATGACCCATTGTTGCTATCTTTAGGACAAACTGACAGACTGTCCTGTTGAAGCATTGTAAAACTTGTCTCGCCTGAACAGGGACTTGAACCCTGGACCCT
Source organism: Pagrus pagrus (assembly GCF_965226575.1). NCBI lineage: Eukaryota > Metazoa > Chordata > Actinopteri > Spariformes > Sparidae > Pagrus > Pagrus pagrus. Next base: position 3,425,030 of record NC_140188.1, on the reverse strand, counting down.
CAGATTAAAAGTCTGATGCTCTACCGACTGAGCTATCCAGGCTCTGAGTGCAGACTCTCACATTTTGAAATCTTGGACTGCTTGTAGCATTGAGAAAGCTCATCTTCAAGTATAAAATGTAGGATAACCACGGCTTAGCTTAACAGAGTCTATTTGGATTGCTTGACTCATTGTGTGTCTTGACTAAAGAGCATACGTTTATGTTTTTGGGTCACAGGAAACAAATTAGTACAGTTGTATTAGTTTCCTTTGCTGCCCCATGTTGCTCTAAAGTCTCCTGAGGTGACTGTGAGTGTGAGTGTGAGTGTGAGTATATAGATGAAATGTTTGTCACGTGTCTGTGGCAGTAAAAGTCATTTGTGCTCTGTCTTTCCTTCCTGCAGCTTTCATTTCCTCACCAGGCCGCCCTCCCGTCTCCCAAAGCCACCAAAGAGCTGTTCAAGAAGCACTGCAACAAGGTGAGACTCAAACCTGCACTCAGCTGCTGCACACGCAGACCAGGAATGAATTATCATCTGCCACATAGGTTTGAACTTGTAACCTACTTTGGGAAACACCCTCCACACTGACACAGTCACTCCACCCAAACATTAACAGTTATGTGCAAAGACTGGTTTAAACCACCAACAGTGACGAGCTCTGCTTGTGTGTTGAGTGTTTGAATGTGTGTGTATTTAACTGACCCGAACCCTTTTCTCTGCCTCGTGTCATCAGAAGGGGTTATGCAGACCGGTGCACCTCCACAACCTGCTGACCGAGGCCATCAAGGCGGGAGGTCAGTGACGTCTGTCTGCTCTCGCGGGCGGATCAATCCACTTGTTCAGTCTTGTTTTTCTTTCAACAGAAGATCGTCTACAATTAATCCCTTTAGTGATTAGAAAGCAAGTTACAAGTCGTTCCTGAGGTTGTAGCAACAACGGACTCCAAGCCAAACAAAATAATGTGTGATTTTTAACGTTAGTGGTTATCTCTGATTGGTTTTCGTATCACGACAGCGGGATTCATGTAGCTGCTTCAAACTGGAGTTAAGAACCAGAGCTGATTGATTTGTCACTCTGCATCTGTAATGTACTCTGCCTCCTAAAATGGGTCAAACTTTGTGGTTTTCACTAATTAGTATATGAATGAATCAGCCAGTTGACCTCATTTGGCATCAAGAAGGATCAAAACTTCAGTATTGCAGGAGATGGTGACAGGTAGATGAGCAGAGGAACAGCAGGGCGGAGGATGTGAAGTGTAGCTTCCCTGTAAACAAGAGAAAGAGAGGACGCTTGTGTTTTTTCTGATAACTGTGTTATGTGACGACTGCATCAGTGCTGCCAGATGTTGTGAGAGAGACAGACAACCAGGACGACGGGAATAAGCCCAAAAGGCCACTTAATCATTTTACCCTACATACAGTAGATAGAAGGATCCTGCAGCAAGGCATTTTTACTGGTATTAGACAGGAGACATGGAAGCAAACCCAGAGAAGCAGCTACACTTGAGAAACAACCTGCAACTTCTAATATCTGTAAGCGACTTCCCAGAAAAACTTTTAAAAAAGTGTTTGGCTTCACCTTCTGTTTTTTGTCCCAGGGATCCACGCCCTCCTCGACTGTGAGCGTCTGTTTGCAGTGCATTAACATAACAATATCAGCAGTCGTGACTGTGGTCACACCCCTGTCTTTACATCCAGTCTACAGCTATTCAAACAGAAACAGCCTCAGTCTCTTTCAAAAAACATCTCCAGGTGCAAAATTCACCACAGCTGTTGTTTGCATGTGAAAATGTCCGCTGATGATCTGACTTGTTGTTTTTCAGCGTTGGCCGGCAGTGAGAAGTACCTGGCTCTGGAGCACTGCAAGAGCATGGTGGTCCTCATGGACGTATCCTTCACAAGTATAAAAGGAAAAAAAACAGGCTTCAGTGTGTGGCTCCATGCTGCCGCAGTTCTTTAACATAATAATTGTCCCACAATGCACAAAGAAAATACAACAGCTGCTCAAAGCTGCAAAATATAGATTAAAACTGGTGAAGAAGGTCTTTGAAATAAAGAACTTTAAATATTCATTGGCAGCATTCAAAGGTTGCAGACTGGTTGATGTTTATATTGTAAAATTTCCCTCAAGTACATTAATTTCTTAATGTAGCCAGCATCATGTGTTCAATTTCTTCCTCTATTAGTCATATATATCGCACAGTAGACTGTGTGTCTGAATATCTTGACCCTTGACAGTTTTTAGAAACGTGGCTTTTCACGAAGTACAACACCGTTTACATGTGTACGAAAGGCTAATAACCTCTGTTTTTAGAAATAACTGTGTATGAGTGGCCTAAGATGTTTTCCTGTCTCAACATACAAACCATGAGACACAATGCTCGACAGGTTTTGTTGTCACTGTGGGCTTTGTGCTTTCTAAAACTTGTCTCGCCTGAACAGGGACTTGAACCCTGGACCCTCAGATTAAAAGTCTGATGCTCTACCGACTGAGCTATCCAGGCTCTGAAGGGTGCAATATCTACTTCAGATTGAACTCCAAGCAACGTCTCTGGCTGGTGTCGGTCTTTCTGTATGTTTGGTTCTGTACTGAGTACTGATTCTAAGCAGGTTTCTTGTACGTAGTGTCTTCACATGACACACGTATGACACAACATGAACCAGTCAGTTAAAAACTGCTCCCCAGTGCTTGCTGAGGGTCAAAAGGTCAAAACAGGATACCTTCAAATACACTCTGAAAAGGTCCGTTTGCATTTTTAAACCGTGGGACTTTGCACCGTTGTGCAGGTGATGTACACTTTTGTCCCACAATGCAATGCAGGCAGAGCTACTCACAGCAGCAAAATAATAAATTAAATAGCACAGAAAATAATTGACGTGTATGCAACAGTATACATTTAGGTTTATTGATTTCCTTAAAGTGATCTGAGTTCTTGTGAATTAACTGCAAAGAGAACATACACAGACAATTTATGTTCTGAGCATTCTGTATATCATTTAGTAGTCTCTGAGCTCAGCACACAGCAGGTAAACAAGCAGCTGGTGGTTTTACTTTTACCTTGAGGCATCTTAAAACTCCTATCGCTTGAACAGGGACTTGAACCCTGGACCCTCAGATTAAAAGTCTGATGCTCTACCGTCTGAGCTATCCAAGCTCTGAAACAAGATGCTCTTCTCTCTGAAACTCTCCTTATTGTTCTCATTATTATTCTGTTACTGATTGAAAAGAAAAACTCAAAGGCACAGCCTTCAAACACGACCGTAGGCCTTTAAGATTACAATCTGTGCACTGGGTTCAATATAAAACTTAATCATAGCTGCTGCATCTCTCCAGTAAGACTCGTCACGTTCTGTCCGACCCTCTTATCAACATGTCGTCTGAATGATGCTGCATGAAGGAGGATTCATCACAGGACTGTTGCATTAGTTGTAGCTACGTGTGCCTAATAAACCGACAACTATCTGTGTCTGTATTGATTGTTAAACTCTGCATTATGTCAGCCGACTCTTTTGTTTGAGCTTAATTTCTTTGACCTCAGTGTTTCGCCCAGACTCAAGGCATCGCTCAGCTCAACTGGCCCGAGTTTCAGAGTCTGTGGGACAAGATCAGGAGGTGGACGGTGAGATGATCGACACACCACAGCAGTGACATCCACAAGAACAACACACAACAATCATTTCCTGCAAACATCTGCCCGTTATTGAGCAGTGTGTAGTGAGCACATGTTGTTTTCCAGGTTTTCACACTGGAGCTGAACTCTCTGTGACTCTGACACGATGCAGTTTTTCTTGTGCTCATTATGTTTTGTCCAATATCTCCTCAGGATATCTTCCTGGTGTTTGACAAGGACAAAACTCACCACCTGGAGTATCAAGAGGTCACCCCGGCCCTGAAGGCAGCAGGTAGGACTGGAACATTTACTGTGACCAGCAGGGGGAGCCAGAGCGCCTCTCTTTACCTCCTCCCCTCTGCTGTTTAATCACAGGGGCAGAAGTAACTCATTACATTACATTAATTATATATAGTTACAAATATAATTAAAGTCTTTGAATAAGATCAAGAATCATAATTTTTGTGTTTCTCATGTCATCACAGTAAAAATAGAGAGAAGATGAATACCTTCAGTCAGTTCGGAGGCTCAACACTTTAGTTTAGATTCATATTATGCATGAAGAAAGTGAATTTATATTAAAGTGGATAGTAAACCTCATTACATTTAGATTGAACCTGAAAACCACAAATCTGTGTTCTTTGTTGATGCACTTTATTTTGAAATGCCGGACGCTTTAATCAGAGCTGGGGCCCACATTTTAAATATGTGAGGTCCCTTATTGTTAAGTATTTCTCATGGCAGAGCGACACTTTGAGTTAGTTAATCCTGATTTAGTAAATGTCGTGTGGACTTTGTCCTCTCAGCCTTTTGAAGCCGTAAAAATCAAAGCCATCATTTGGTTCACCTCTAATAAGTCACCTAATAACAGCACATTTTGAATGAGTGACATTTTACTCTTAATATTTAAACTGCTACTTTTACTTTAAGTCAGGAAAATGTAAATGAAGCGAGGGCTACTCGTCGTGGTCGTGTTCTTCTGACGGTTGTTTGATCGTCTCCTGTGTCTCTGCTTCAGGCATCCTGGTGGATGATCTGGTGATGCAGCTGGTTGGACTGAGATACACGGAGCCCGACCTGACCATCAGTTACCCCGGCTTCCTGTACCTGCTGATGAAACTGGAGAGCATGATCCGTAAGGGAGGGAGACGGGGAACGAGGGAGGGGGAAGACAAAATACTACAAATTAGAAACAATAACATGTTTAAATCAAGTGAACATAATTCATCCAGCGTATCCTGCTGGTAGTTGCTGAGACAAGGCCGACATGTTTCCCCCAGTAGATGGTTTGTATTAAGAGTAATGATGTGACAGGACAAGAAGAAGAGGAAGTGAGGGGATGAAGTTAAAATATGAGTGGAGAGGAAGAATAAGAAGAGGTGGCAGAGAGGAGAGAGAGGTTCAGAGTGAAGACAGTGTTTGTGATTTAACCTTCCCGGATATTATCGACTACAAATAGACTGAAAGTGACAATAATCGAACAGCTACAGTGTCGTTAAAACTATTTGACCTTTCTACAAGTTAACCTCCAAGTTCACTCAAAATCTAATGGCCAAACTCCTCCCGGCAACAGCGCGGTTTGTTTGGGCCCACATACCACAGGCAGGACGAAATAAAAGCCATTATTTGTCATTTTAATTTGTTTTTGTCCTCTTTTACAGACAAATTTCAAGCGTACGATATGGTGGGAAGTGGAGCTATAACTGTCAGCTACAGACAGGTGAGAACATAGACACAGCATATATATATATATATATATATATGCAACAACATATGCGTCTTCCTCTTTATCTGCTGCAGTAATAGATACTTTAAAGAGAGAATTAAAGAATAGCACAAGTCTTAAACCATTCTTCAACCTGTCAAACGTGACACTAAAGTATATTTATGGTGATTTTAAACTAAATGTTTTCTGTCCTCTGATTGGTTCCAGTGGCTCCACATGACCATGTACAACTGAGCTGACCTGACCCACTGAAACTGATTCATCAGGATCTGCTCTTCTGATTTTCATGCATGATTTTAATGTGTAGTGTTTATTTCTTCAGATGTGAGAAAGTAGATGTGCAGCAGAGTTCAATGATAGAAACAAGTAGCAACAACAGAATTCGTACTCAGATTTTATTACCTTATATTTCTTCATCATAAAGTCAAACAGTAACAGTGGAAACATCTTTCAGATCTTTCTTCAGCATGGAAACATCTGGGCTCAAAGGTCAAAGTGAAGTTTATGATTCACTGTGTTGGTGACAAAGGTCACCTGTGACATCATCTGTGACATCATCTGTGACATCATCTGTCAGCCATCATCCTACGGGATAGATGGTTTGTACATGATTGTATAAATTGTATATAAAGTTGTTTGTGACTGACAGCATGTTGGGTCAGGTGGGTTTAGACATAATACTTAATGAATAAAGATTATAGAAAGAGTCTGTGAAGTCCTCTACAGGTTTTTACACTGCCAGCTTCAATGTTTCCAAGTAAAAGTGTTTCTTCATTTGGATTTGTTAACTGAAAAATAATTACTGAATACAAAAGAAAGAAAGAAAGAAAGAAAGAACAAACAAACCAAAGTCCAAAGCAGAGAAATCTGTAAGTTTATTCAAGGTAACAGTGTTTCATCGGGTCGCCTGTCACTATCACTTCCAGGAGAGAGTCAGAGAGCGAGGGAGGGAGGGAGGAAGGAAGGAAGGAAGGAAGGAAGGAAGTCAGAGAACGTGACTAAACATCATGAGAATAAATCTTCAACGTTATTTTTATCCATAGATAGATTTTGCTCTGTAACTGTGGGTGTTTAACTCCCATGATGACTGAGAGACCTCTACAGTAGTTGCTAAAAATTGATGTGCAGTCGTCTGTGTGCTGTTCATTTAAGTATGCAAGTCATCTGGTTGAGTCCAGACTCCCTCTGACCTCTGACCTCTGTCACATTACAGACACTCAAGCCTTCAAATTAATGTCACAAACATCGTCGGCGCTCCTCAGTGTTTATGTTTCTTTGGTCCGGCCTGTTTCTACATCATGTGGCTTTTTCCTTCTGACCAGGCCACGGTCAAAAATGTACACTAGCTGTTGACTTTAGCGTGTTTCTATAGATCCTCTCTGCATCTGAGCTGCAGGCTCGTCTCTGCACAGCGACCAATCACAGGGGATATTCTGAGAAATGACCCTCTGTTCTCTGCTGATGTCTGGTATGTGTAAATATCCGTCTTCCAGCGTTCAGCCTTTAAAGTGAGAACAGTCAGAGATACAAATACCAGAGGTTGTGTGTGTGTGTGTGTGTGTGTGTGTGTGTGTGTGTATCCTGTTGTGCTACTCCTCCATTGGTTCAAACCATCTTTTAGGATGGTGTGTGTGTGTGATATTCATACACCAGACACGCCCTCACACACTATCTGACTTCCTGTTTCCGTCTCTTTCAACTCTCAGTGGACTTTTTTTTCAAAAAAACAAGTGTTAATAAACTCTTTTGTCATTTTATCTTTTCTTCTTTCTGTTCGCTCACTCACTCAAATTACAAACTAAACGTGCCCTCTCACTTACCTCAGCCAGTTTGTCTGTGCAGAGACTTGCTGTTTTTATTCGCTCAGGTTTTTAAAAATCTGTCTCTGAAATATCTGCTGGGTGGAGGAGAATTAAATCTGATTGAGGCCGTCGCAGCAACTTTTTTTTATCCCCCCTCTGCCTCATTAAAGCCGTTTCTCAGTGTTTGTGCACTGGAGGCTTCACGTTTCCACATCACACATGTGTTTGCTGAACTGGATTGGCTTTCAAACTGTTTATGATGTCACTAATCATCCTTTTAGGTCCTGCTGCTTAAAATCATTGAGCTCAGAGAAAGTTTACACTTTGAGCAGGCGGATGTGAAAACAGCCTTCTAGTGTCAAACTGCACAGACATCGTTCAACTCAAGGAACAGGAAGAAAAACACATTCTTGACTGAAGGGCGACTTTAACTCTTTAACAACTCCTCTTTTTTTGATGAAAACAAACATTTGTCGTATTTTTAAAAATGGAAAATATTGTTGTCACTGTGGTCTTTGTGACAGTAATTATAAGAGTTAATGTGCCTCATCGTCCTCATCAGCACCGCCTGTGTAAACACCACCAGCTACAATCAGGACTCTTTGTTCAGTCCCTCTTTGAAAAAAAATCAAAACAGTCCATTCATAAGTAGCTCGGTTCTGCTAATGAGCCCAGACTCACAGTGTAATTATGAGTCAGGACGGCAGCGACCAATCACAGAGCTGTTAGTAGCAGCGCTGCACTAGATGGCATCACATGACAACATCACAGCTGAGACGTGGTGCTGCTGCAGGCCGAGGTGACGCTAATCGAGCAGGACAGCCTGAGTGTGACCTACTTCTGTAGGTGTCTCCTGCAGGCAGGACGGTCACCCTGCACCCCCGCCCGGCAGATGTAATGGATGAGACCACAGCAGCTCCGGCCTCTCTGGTTTATGAGTGTCAGTCCTCTGGGTCAGTGGCTCTCAAATGGTTTGGATCACGACCTCTCGATGTTCACAAGCTGGACTTGAATCATTTAATAGAGATTGATTTCCCCTCTCCAGGTGGTTTCATTTTTTCATTATCAGCAGAGACACTGTTTGATATTGATCACATTTCTGAATAATCAAGGACACTGAGTCTGAGTTAAAGAGATATTTCTGTTCCCCATCCGATTCAGCACCTTCTGGCCCCACATTACCTCATGATGCTCAGAGAAGTTATGACCCTCACATACACTACTTTTACTTTTCTTTAGTAACAAGTTGTTTAATCCATCACAGTAAATATAAACTTGTTATGATCGTTGCATTGTGTTGCTGCTTTAATGGCGATTTGAAAAGATAATATAACTTTAAGGTTCAGTGTGGAGGTTTCAGGAGGATCTATTGGCAAAAAATGGAAATATAATATTAATAATCATGTTTTCATTAGTGTATAATCACCTGAAACTAGAGCAGGTCCTCTTCCATGGAGTCTGCCATGTTTCTACAGTAGCCCAGAATGGACAAAACAAACACTGACTCTAGAGAAGACCTTGCACGTGTTTAGAGATTGCAAACGAGGGGTGTTCAGTTGGTTAATCTGCAACTTCATTGCTTGATGCTACTAAATCCTACACACTGGACCTGTAACACAGCAGCTGCAGCAGGGAAATGAACTGTGCAGAGCAGCAGGGTGTGCTAGTTCATAGTTTATTATATATTTATAAAGATTGGTGGACTGGCCCTTTAAGACAGATATGCGCGAGTTGCCCTACAAAATAAAATCATCAGAAATCAGGAGAATTTAAAACTTTATAGCTGTAACATCAACATTTTCTCCATCCTGCAGGCTGATTCATCTGTAACACGGATATCTGCTCGTTTTAATATTTAAATGTCGTCAGATTCTGTTTTAATCCTTCAGTTCGTCAGACTTTAAATATTTCAGATGTATAACGTGTCATTGTTTCAGCAGCTCACGTTCAAATATTATATGAATATTCATGAGCTGTCTGAGCCTATAGAAGCTACTGGAGGCAGCACACACGCACACACACCGCGGAGCGAGGAGAGGCTCCTTCAAAATAAAATGTCAGACCTTCGGGGGAGGTGAAAATTGCATTTATTTCGCAAATTCATAATACAAGGTAAAAGTATTGACTATTCAATAACTGATAAAACATATTTCTGTTGTGTTATTAAAACCATATCTTCAATAAAAGTGTGATTTTATTGAAACAAGAGAAATAAATCACGGTGATTTCTGTACTAGAGAAATACATATTTATGGTTTATGTTTGTTTTGTGGGCAATAAAGTTCCAACACGCACACGACGCACGTATTTTACTTTGAAAGGCCGCACCGGACGCGGCGCTGCCCGGTGCGGGCGGCTTGTCGGCGGGTGCAGCCTGTAGGAGCGGCCGGTTCCTCCCAGCAGCCTCTCAGTTCACAGGGAGAGCTTTTCTTCTCACAGCAGCAGCGGGGATTTTCTGCCTGCACACGCCGGATATTCATCACATTAAAAAACACACTGACTGCTGAAGCGGCGACAGAAGACGGACTCTTTCTGGGTCGTGTATCCCGCCCCGTCCCACCTTTCTGATTTGGGCCGTCGTTGCTTTTTTTCCCCCATTTTTATTTTTTATTTTTGGACGCTCTCCTGCTGACAGATCGTCTGTGGCGCACTCAGGTTTTCTTTTGCTGACATGGTAGATTATCACGCTGCCAATAACCAGAGCTCGACCGGAGGGGTCCAAACCTACATGGAGCAGGAGAATGACTGGGACCGGGACCTGCTGCTGGACCCGGCCTGGGAGAAACAGCAGAGGAAGGTGAGTGGAGCGAAGTCGGGGCCCAGCTGGGCCGAGTGGAGCCGGGCTGAGAGGAGGAGGAGGCGGCGGGCTGAAAGAAAATGGCAGGGATGGGGAGTGGAGGTCAGGGACCGAGTGCGGGCCTCCGCAAACCCCGCAGCTGCTCCCAGTGCCCCACTTTCTACCAACCATTTTCTCCTCTCCTCTCCTCTCAGCTCGTCCCGAGGCTCTCCTCAATGTCAAGCTGCTTCCTTTCCCTCTCCCTGGACTCATTTCCTCTCCTCTGATCCTTCTCCTCTCTCTGAATGTTAAAGTGTGTCCAACATGAGCTCTCACTCCTTCAAGGGTGAACCTTTTTTTCTTCCTCTCTTTTCTTTTCCCGGCACTTTTCCTTCCCTCCCCGGGCGGAAACAGGGCGCCACATTGTTGCAAGAATCAAACATTGTGATTGTGCAGAGCTGAGGGGCTGAAGGCAGCAGAGAGAAGGTGGGTTTTTTTTTTTTTGGTGGGTTATCTGTCCCACTTGTGTGCCTGCTCGGCTCGGCTCGGCTCGGCTGGCTGGTTGGAGGCCGATAAGACTTGAGGCGAGGCGAGTTTGTAGCAGGAAGCAGAGCTGACCGATACGGTGCTGCTGGAGGCCGATATGTAGCCGATTTAACTATGGAGGTGCTGTGATTCATTACAACCACCTCTCATCATGTGTTAGCTGAAAACTGGACCTAATCAGGATCCTTTTTTCAGGATTGTCTCTATAACTCAGCCATTTAAAACCTTTTAGACCATTTGAGGATTTACAGCTTTATGAAAAGCAGCCGTAAACCAAAAAACATTTACGGCGAGATAACATCACCACATCTTTGCATGACACAGACCGCTCGTCTGACAGGTCAGGCGAAGAGAGAAGCCATTTAACACGCGAGTGCTACACCTGTAAAGCTAAAGGTGGCAGCTGACATGAGCTGCGTGCTGCAGGTAATAGTTATATCTGGTGTTCTTCCCAAAGCCCTGGGACATTACAAGTTTCTGCAGCCACGCTCATTTTCACTGCACAGAGCTGAACGCCCACTCGCTGTGCTGCAGATTTTAGCCACAGAAATATTCTGCAGAACTATTTGGACACACTGGCAGCTTATTGCACATCAGGTCCTGCGTCCCCGCTGGTCTTCACACCAGGTCTTTACCTGTGTTACCATCAAAATAAGTATATTACTCATCAGCCCCCAAATCAACAGGCTGTAACCTTCACACAGCACTGTACCTTTTCATTTATACACACCCACTCTGCGCTCCATCCAGCTCCTCCTCATCCTCTTACTCTCCTCCTGTTGAGTAACAATCGATGCTAATGTTTCTTCGGCCACCTGTGCCCATTTTCCCTCAAGGATGGCAAAGAGAGCCGTCCATTAATATTCAGTCTGATTCACAGAGTGTAGACTGTTAAATCTTTACCATGACGGGAAACAACAACAACAACAACTACTTCTGAGCTCGCGACGTACACGCTGAAACTGGCAAGTTACCCTGTAATCTGGTCCCCAACAGTACGAACCAAAACAAGCGAACAGCTGTTACCTTTCTTTTACGGGGATTTAGCCATTCTGATGCCAGTGCTCGCCTCCCTGCGTGCAAAACAAGTTCCCACCAACATGATTTTGCAGGCTGCATCCTGCAACTTCAATACAAACAAGTGTTTTTCCTCCACCAGGATGAGAACTGGTGCAGCCAGACCTTTCCACAGAGCTGTGAGATAGATCTGCCTGTGTGAGACTAGAATAAGGTGACCTTGTTTTTTTTTTAACTCACCATTCCCCCTTAAGGCACCAGCTATACTGAATAATCACGTCTACTAGCAGAAATGTGTCACAACACTCGGCCTTTTTAAGATACACTTGAAAATGGAGGACGCACACACGTTCCTGATGGTGAACGTTCCACCATGGCGACCCTTGTGACCACACGGACTCATAACAGGACACTCAATCTCTCTCACGTCAGGTTTTTTACCCTCTGAATCGTCATCGGGGAGTGGAGAGGCAGCATAGTGAAGGATGATTTGAAGAATCATTGCTTAACAGTGTGGAATGATTGAGAGGGTGTGTTTTCATGTGTGTGCGGTGGTAACCAGACTACGCACCCTATCTCATCCTCCAACCAGCCAGATGACTGGCATACCTTCTAGTGGTGTGACAGCATGCCGAGCATTGACTCGTGCATTTTTATTAGGCCACTCAGCACTATAGCCGTCAACATCAGACATTCCTCGCAGCTGATTTGCATCGAAACCTGGCGGGTCCAGTCCTTCACTGTTAAGTCGCGCTGGTTAGTCGACTGTGTGTGTGTTTGTCCCGAGATCACAACGGGTCAAAGTTTCTTCAAACCTCACCTAGCAATCATTAACAGAGTGAGGCTTGTTGTGTAAAACCTGGGCTGAGGTCCACTCCTGAGTCTTCACTCATCAGTGGAGGCTGATGTGTGATTGGTTGATTGGGAACAGTACAGGCTGGGGACATGTCCCCCTGCCCAGCCCGAGCTGTGCCGGGCCCCGGTGAGGCGGGGGAACCAAGGGCAAATTCCTGCGGTGTATTCACGCTCAATGTGCCAGTTATTGCGCAAAAGTGAGCAAACGCCTCCCGCAGGAATATCGAGAGGGACGTGGATTTAATGAGTGTGGGAATGGGTTTATCCTCGTAGAGAGCGAGGGCTGAGTCCGTAAGGTCAGAACCAGAAGCGGTTGGTCAGATGCAGAGTTTTCCATCATGCTGACTCTTCACATTTGCCATGTTGAGTAATACAAGAGGGGGAACAGACAGCAATGGGCAGGGTTTTTTTTTTGGGCATTCTTGCCTTTATTTGGTGTCCACAGCGGAGGCAGAGAGGCAGGAAGCACTGAGGGAGGAGACACGAGTGGCTTCAGTTCACATCTGAACCTGAAGAGCTCAGTTTGCTCTTCAGCTTTGGGTTGTGGACAAAACAAGACATTTAAAGGACGTCATCGTGGGCTCTGGGAAACACTGATCGACTTGTTTTTTTTAAATCATTTTCTGGCATTTTAAAGACCAAACAATTTATCGATTAATCAAGAAAAAACGATCTTTAGTTCCAGCTTCACTTAAAAGAAGACATTTGGCAGAATTCAGACTTTTACTTAATTTGTTCCATTTGAATAAAATTCAGTTTCCCACACTCGTACAGCGACTCTGTTTCTCTGGCAGGAGCAGAGGTCTGTCCTTACAGCTTGTTTCCAGTTGTCCATTTCATGCGTGGAGCAGCATTTCTCAACACCCCAGAGTACCTGGCCTGAGCCCAGCTGAGTCCAGCTAACTGCAGTTTGTTACAGGCGAAGCTCCTCGCCTCACAAACATGTTATTAAGTCTTTCTCACCGCTCTCAGGTCCGCCACACGTTGAAACATGTCGAAGTACGCAGTGACGCCACCAGAGGTTTTATTGTAACTCTCAGGCAGTGTGGCAGGAGGTGCAGCGACAGTTGGGCTGCACATATTTCTCATGTCGTGAGGCAGGGCGAAAGTACAGCGAGGTGGGTGGATGAGCTAACAAGGAAAGCAGTAAAGTACACAAGCCAAAGGGCCCGGAGCAGTCGGCAGCACTGGTGACTGATTGTTCCTATTTGTCAAGGGGATGTTCTTCATGAATCGGGTTAATTAGCAAACTTGTCCCTGTGTTCCCCTCTGATGCAGATGTTCAGTTAAATCGCATAAAAGATGAGATTTTAGGTGATAAAAATGAAATTCATGCGACTGTGAATGAGCCAACGTACGCACGCAAAATCAAAACAGATGTGCTGCCGAACGTCTACAGGAGAAACGTACGTCTGGACTCGCGTCAGAGTTACGAAGCTGGTGTCAGGAGTGTGTAGCGCTGATGGTGACACACGAACTGTCATAAATCAGCTGTGTCACAGCAGCAGAATCAGTTGCGGTCACAGACTCTGATGTTTATCTGTCTTCATTTTCCTGTACTGACAGCCGTCTCGATCCATCGCTCTGTTTGCACACAAACTGATTGGAGCTGGACTCTGAAGCTGAACAGACTTTACAGTTAACAGCTGGAACTGATGGAAAAATGGGAAGGTAGACAGAATATTTGGATATAACTTCATTTTCCTGTTCTTTTACACGACTTGTGCTGAATCAGCCTCATTTACTTCTTCTGATGCACACATTTGTTTCTCGTCACCAGTCCCAAACCCAAAGTCTCCTCATTTACTGTCATCAATGACTGAAACGTCAGTCGATTATCAGACGATCAACTCATGATTGCTCGACTAATCATCGCAGCTCTTGTCAGTACAGATGTGTCCTCCAGTGTCACAAAATATGCAGCATGCATTAGTGTGTATCCAGCCTCCCCTGACACACACACACGCACACACACCATGAATGCTCAGACTTGCACACAACACACACACACACACACAAACTGATCTTTTTCCAAGGTGGGCAGCTGGACACAATGTTAGTTTGTTCTTTTGCCGCCCACTTTCACATGCTTTCTGTGTGACTGGCTGGCAGCAGGCAGCAGGCGGAGCTGGTTCAGATGGGCCTGGGTTGGCTCAGGACGAGCTGCGAGTGACATTTTGTCAGGACAAATGGATCAAACAATGCATACTGCCTTCGGCTAAGATCTGGTGACATGATAAGCTGCCTGGGTACTTTTTTTTTCTCTCCCTGCTCCAGATCAACGTTTAAGGGGATTGAGGGAGCTGGAAATGTTTGAGGGAGGTTGACAGCTCGCTAAACAACAATAGACAATGCTCCGTTTGTAGGGAAGTAAAGGAGCAGGACGCTTTGATTGGCTGTCTTTGTTTTTGTGCGTCTGTGATTGGCTGTTGCAGTGTAGCAGGACCAACCTGACTGGGGTGTGGCGGGTACAAGAGGAATCTACTCTACGCTCTTCTCATTACAGGCTGAGGAGCAGATATGAGTGTTTACCTGTAATATAGATACATCTGCTTGAAGAGGGTTGAACAATAGGTCAGTTTAATCCTTATCGCACACTGATATGTAGGCATTGTGTTATACATGGAGCTTAATCCGCTCGGCCACGATCCTCTTGTTGTAGATGTTAATATATCTGAGTGATTGCAGAAGCTCAGACTCCTAAAACTAAATCTGGTGCATTAAACTTTCATACAAAAGTGGAAAAGTTAATTGAACTCAACACATTTTAATTAAGTCGACGATTAGTCGATGGAGGGAAGGTGATCGATCGAGAGCTACGCGATTAATCGCTCAGTTGTCAACTATTATATTAAACGGCAACTATTTTGATGATCAATTAACTTCATCTTTGAAAATTTCTGATGAAATAAAACTCATAATTCTCTGATTCCATGTGAATATTTTCTGGTTTCCTTCCTCCATTATGACAGTACACTGAATATCTTTGGGTTGTGGACAGAACAAGACATTTGAGGTCATTTTAGGCTTTGGGAAACACTGATCGACATTTTCTTTTACCATTTTCTGATGCTTTATAGATTGAAGATGTTAATAATCTACTTTTCAGGCAAATCGTAGAGATTGTGGTCAAAAGCTTTGCATAACTTTGTTGTCTAGCGGATCCGCTCTACATGACCGTACAAGATGGCTGTGCTGATTTAATGAATTACTTGATGTTACTCATCCTCGGGTGAGGTTTTGCAAATTATGCAAAGCGAGTTATAGTTGGCAACATGGTGGATGAGGAGCTTGTGCCAAAAAGATCAATCTCTAATGCAGTATTGTGGTTTAAGGTGCTAATGGAGACATGTAAAGTCCAGCTATGGTCTACAGGGGATTTCAAAGTTGAGAGAGTAGATGGCCCACCCCTAGTTACAACCCTGATCACTACTGATCCACTTGCATTTTCAGAAGCTCTTCCTGAATGAAGTTTTAGAGGAAACGCGGCTGTAACCTGTAACCTCCTCCTCCGGGAGTGGACCACGTATTTGAACTTAGAGAAGTAACTTCTTGTACTTGTAACAGTGGACGTGCGAAGGCATTTTGGGATGTGAGATAATGGAAATTGTAGCCTTTGGTCATCCCCCTCAGTGCCAGCTGATTCCAGGTCAGCTGTGGGAAAGCCCTCCGCCTCAGCTGACCGTGATCCAGAATCAGCTTGTGGACCTAAACAACGAAGCAGTCAGTGAAGCAGACAGCCAGCGAGGGGACAGAGCAGAGAGGAATGTAACCCCTCGCTGTCTCCCCCCATCTTTCTCTCTGTTCTGCCATTGGCGGCAGTGAGAGAGCATGCAGGGGGAAACATTCCTTTGGTGGCCCATTATAGCCTGCTAGGCCAGTGGGTGGGGGCTTTTTTTTACTAACGGGGGGCGGGGTATCCTGTTTTTTACCCGACAGGAAAAAAAAAAAAGAGTTGGGGGTTTGCAGGATTGCAGATGTGGCCTGTGTGGTGGAGACCAGAGGGAGAATCCTCCTCGGGGGCTGAGGGTGCTTGCGGGGGGCGGGGGGGGTAAAGCGAGAGTTTCCAGCCGGTTCTGATGGGGCGGAAGTCGTGGCGCCGATCGTTGCTCCAAATATTTGTTTGTAGAAATGTTTTGCAGACAGCACCACCCTGTGATTGATTGCACTGTGGAACCATGTGCTTTGTTTTTAGCGCAGCAGGAGGGTTCAAAGTGCAGGCTAAAGCACACGGTCCAATCAGTTGAGAGGTTTGCAGCAGTAGCGTGGCGCCCAGGGCTGTAGGCCTGTGTGTCGAGGTGCCGCAGCCTAATGTGTTTCTCTTTCAAAGAGATTTCTTCACGGTCTGTTTCTCTCCAACTCTTTGTGTGTGAGGAAGGCGTTGCATTTTGGGGCAGAGAGCAGAAACTTGGGAGCATCCCAACGTCACAGAAGCCACGAGTCCAGGATTCAGTCTGTGGCTGACATAACCTCGTATCCCACCGCTCAGGAATATTGGCCGCGTTCACAAGCTTACTTCTTCGGCCATTGTGCATAGTTGTGAGGATTAGTAAATGGCATTTCCCTCTGATGAATTGAAATTGGCAACAATAGGGACTAAGAATTTCCTTTTGGTCGGCTGCCAGGATGCATGTCGATGGTTTTAGCCTTGTCCCCAGAGTACACCCTCGACAAGGGGATTTAAAGGAATACACTGCCTTTTTTTGTAAATAAGCTCTTTGGTTCATTTGCCATTGTGTGAAAAAACAGTTGGTAGCATTTCTGTTGACCTCAGTACTTTTTATTCAAAGTACTCTGCTGGATTTGCATCATTTCTAGTACTAGAAGACACAGAGGTGCTACTGGTGCTGGAACAGTTTGATCAATTAAAGATAAACTGATCGAAACATTTTAAGCTTTGCTGCATTTGCTGCATTTCTGTTGTCATTGTAAACTGAATATATGTGAGTTTTGGGCTGTTGGTTGGACAGAAGAGGCAATTTGAAGACGTCACCTCGGGTCAGAAGAACGATTAGTTGATAAATCAAGTACAATGATCAACAATTGATGAAACAATGTAAACATTTTCTGGTTTCTTTCCTCCTCTGTGAACTGAATATCTTTGGGTTTTGGACAAAATACGACATTTGAAGACGTCGTCTTGAAACATTTTCCACCATTTTCTTTTTCTTTATAGATCAAACAGCTACTTTAATAATCTAGTCATCAGATCAATCAACAATGAGAATAGTCGCTAGTTGCAGACAAACCTGGGAGCTTTTAAGTGAATAATGGAAAAATAGTCTATAATGAAAACCATCACAACTTCCTGCTCCTATTACGGTTTCCCTCGGTTCCTGGAAGACTTGGGTCCACATGTTTGTTTCAGGGTTTTTTGGGAATTTCACATGATTTTGGACCATTGGACCGCTACACTGGGGACCAACAACAACCATTAGATCTGAGAAAAGTAGTTCAGGTCGTGTTGAAACTCTCCACGTTGATTTTACATTCAGTTGGCTTCTGTCTCAGTGCTGACAGTCACTGCACACGTGATAATTCTGGAAAGATTATTTTAATGGATGAAGTGTATTTTTGTGTGGGTTTATTTGTGGTGTCCTCAGCTGACTGAGGCTCAGTTAGTGTCTGTCTGTGAGGTGGAGCTCAGCAGTGATGCAGGATCATAGTTCGGGCAGACTTAGATCTGATTGTGTCATTTGAATATTTCAACAGAGAAACTGTGTCTGCACTGATTGTGTCATAAACTGGGGCTCAATGTGTGTGTTCCAGTGCAGACTCTGTTTTTACGAAGGCGGTGGGGGCTGTTGTTTGTTGGAAAGCAGCAGCAGAAGAAAGGGATGTGTGTTTAGGTGTGGCGTGTGTGTTTAGATGCCTGTGTGAAGGGTGGGGGCACCATAATAATCTGGGTCTTGGGGCGGGGGGGGGTCGGCTGCAGTTTGAACATGAGGTTTTCCAGCAGTCACATAGCTGTGGGTTTGTCTGCCTCAGGCTGCCGGTAAACAAACACAACTCATGTCCTCACCTACTGCACGGGTGGTGTGAGTCCTCCTAACGTTATTGTTGTGTACGGTCCGTTTGACTCGCAGGGAAATAAAGTGAGGAACACGTTGAAAACAATATGACATTGAAAAAGACAGTTCAGCTTTTATAGCGAGTTCCCCATAAACAAACCTCTCAGTGCTGTTTAAATGAAAGGATTACAGTAACTTCAGCTCACATCCCCCCCACACTGTCTGTAGGTGTGTGATGATGCATATTCTGTACCGTCAGTTTCCTCTACAGGTTATATTTCAGTGAAAATTAGTTTAAGGGACTAAACTTGAATCCTTTGGCTGAGGATCTCGACTGTATGGACTTGTTTCAGTCACTTTACTCAAACTAACTTGTGACGTAAGACCTGAAAGATATGAAAAAATGAAGCATCACCATTGCAGTCATTCAGAATGATGCCGTCTCACCGTGTGACACTGTTACCTACATTTGAATATCTCTGCTCACCCTGCATCTCTGTCTCAGTATCCGTCTCTACATGGCTGCAGAGCGCAGGCAGCGTTCATGCGTGTATCTGTGCGGCTGCAGCCTCTCAGTTCTGAACCACTGCGCTCTGCAGGGCGCTGTATTTTTGGAAACGGCACTTCAGAGCTCTGCTGTCATGCTGCACCTGAGAGCGAGCGAGCGAGAGCGAGAGAGGGTTCAGATTCAATAAAAATTTGATCAGAAAAGCAAAACGCTGTTCTCACTGTTTCTATTTCAAACCGTCCTCAACCGTCCTGAAGGAGGCTAATGCAGCTGCGTGTTACATACGGAGGCTATAGATGGATGTGCATTGTCAAAACCATTAGCACCTTTTTTTGAGTGTTTTATAAAAGGCTGTTTTAAGGTGCATGTGGTTGTTGGTGGTGAGTTAAATGTGCAGTTTAGAGAGATGTGTTTACTGCAGTTGTTTCGTTATTACAAGGGAAGATGTCCTTTCAACACTAGCTGCTTTCACAATTTATTCAACAGACCTGACATTGCAGAGACTCGCAGAGAAATGTGTCATCGCAACACAGAGGTGAAAAATAATAATTGCAAATGTGGAAACTGTTAGTATGGCGTCTTCTTTGAACGTTTCTTTTTAAATGTATTTTATAAATCTCCCAGTTTAATGCGAATAAATCACTGCAGCACTCCTTCTTATCTTGAACTGAGCTCACCCCTCAGCTGTCTGAAGGCTTAAAAATAATTTATTACCAAATTCATGCACCTGTGACTCTAAATTTTATAAAGATACCAGTTTGTTGAGGAACTGGTTTATATTTCAGTGGGGAACAAACCTCGTCTTGTCAGTACATGCAGTCTGTCTGTGTGGCTGTTCATTGTTCACACCGTCTGAGGTTGTCCTCAATCTGGTCGTCCTCTCGAGGCCGGCGTGGCTGTACAGCAACATCTGTTAGAGTGGGACAGGACACCCCAGCACCACCACCACCACCACCACCACCACCACCGCCTCTCAGCCAGAGATTACCCCCCCAGCTCAAATGACCAGATTATTTCCAGATCAGACACATATCCGGGATGAATAGAAAGTCGGGGAAGGATGCATGTAGGCGCAGGATGTACGTATGGACGCGACTGCTGCATTACTTTGCAGGTCGGAAGTGATGTAAGAGTGCAGAGTGAACAAATGTAATCAGAGGTTTTAAATCAGATTATCAGCAGACGCTGAGCTTCAGTCTGAAAGCCAGACTGACACAATTAGTGTCATTAAGAGACACCGATAAAAGCCATAATCTCATATCAGAAATTAATTGGAGATAAGATTTTTTATCTTCTCTCCAATTAAAATAGAAAACCTCTTTAATGACAACTGGAGTGAAAAAATGTGATGAGCATGGATAACGATTACGCAGAGCTGGTTGATTTTCTCGGCTGTTTCTTCGGTGCAGCTCAGGATCCAACACGCACAACGTGTTCTCCTGATAACGTTGTTATTCTTTAGAATAAAGCTGGATGGATGCATACATGGCCACACCTAGACAGGTTATTCTCCCTCTGGGGTGGGTGTGTGAGTCAGAGAGAGAGAGAGAGAGAGAGAGAGCGAGCACAACAAACAGGCCTTGCTAGTCTGGTAACAAAGAGTGAGCTGCCTCATGCTACACACACACACACACACACACGTACACACAGAGCCGACATCTGGAGGGGATGCTCGGCTGCATCAGGGGTTTAACACTGTAGCTGCTGTGTGCCACATTCGTCTTCCTCACAGTCTGATGGCTGAAAGCTGCAGCTTCAAACAAACACCGAGACGATTAGACCTGACCTCTGCTCTTCACCAGACTCTCGTCATAAATGTGCAAAGTCATCCTGCTTGTCTTTATTTTTCTATAATCACAGCAATCAGCCGGCCTTTTCTGACCCCCACTCATCACCTGGGAGAGGCTCGTAGTTGTACATTTGCGTTTGCTTTGTGTAAACTGAACCTGTGAATCTGCAGCAGTCACTGAACCGATCTCGACCCTGACGGGGGAATCACCTGCTGAGGCTGCTGGGATGGAGGCATCGGTTAGCGTTTGTTGTGGTGCAAAGACGAATGCCTCCATCTATCACAGTGGCTTTTAAACCCTAACACATGTAACGATGGGGCAAACAGACCATGAGTCAAGCTAAGTGTGTGTGTGTGTGTGTGTGTGTTTGTTTCCTCTGCGGCCGTCTCTGATTTCCTCAGTGAGCTCCTTGTTGGATTATTTAACAGCTTTTTAAACTGGGGCACTGGGCAAAGAGGTGAAGAGGAGAGGCCTACAGGGACACAGCAGACACAATGGATAGTGTACATACAGTTGTTTTAACCCGTGCACTCAAACTAGAACTGCCTTTTCTTACATGATGTTAACTGACAACACAGAGAATCTACTGAGGAGATGTAGACACAGTATGTCTTTATCTGTGAATCATCACTGCTCATGCTAACAAACACATTTTTTCTATTAAGCCAGAAACATGAACTCCATCACGTCCTTAATCTGCAGAATATGAAGTTGTTTGAGGCTAAATTTAGGAGCGTTCTCTCCGGGTTTGCACACCTGCAGCTGAAGCGTTTCAGCGGGGCGTCTGTGGAGCTGTGCTGGTTTCAAAGCACATCACAGCAGCATTAAATATTTACTGATTGCCTGGCCTTCAGGTTCCTCTGCTCTCATTTATAGCAAGGACGCTCCGCTCACCAGATGATCCCACGCAACACTCTCCCTCTCCTCCTCCGACTCTCCACATTTATTTCTCCTCTATTTCTCTGTTAGCTCTTCTGTCTTTGTCAGAGTCGTTAAGGCAACAGGCTCAGACAAAAGAGGATAACTGGAGTGTGTGTGCTGCTATTTTTAGGACTTGGCCGGTATGTTTCTGGCCATTTTCTGTGTGATTTAGCAGTTCAGCTCTGGGGCTTCTATATCTGTGTTATTGTGGGATGATATATATCTATATCCTACAAGACATATATTTCTGGTCAGACATCTTCCAGGACCGGCCCGGAGCCTCTTCATAACTTCAGTCTGGGTTCTTTTGCTTCTTTCATTGTTCAGAGGACGTCCCTCAGAGACTACAAGCCTCGAGCTCTAACAGAGAGACATGGGATGGACGATGGGGGGCTAGTTTGAACACAAAGAACAACTGTGGACTCATCTTTTACTGTGTTAGAGTGAATATTCAGAAATACAACTGAATATGTCGCCTCTCTTTCGTTTGCAGGATGATTCTTGGTTATTTTGCAGAGAACGAGGAGAGAAATCAGAACACAGGCGGACGAACATGATTTTTAGGGCGGATTAGAGTGTAAGAATACATTTAGACTCTAATGCAGGCATGCAGAGAGCCTTTAGACAGATGGATGATAAACGCTTCCTGCAGGTTCACTGCCAGTTTATGCAGCTGAAGAGACAGACCATCCAAACACTGTGCTGCTGCTGCTGTTGGCCTCAGGGTTAGAAAAGAAAATGGAAAGCAGGAGGAACTCTTCCTTTCCTCCCTCATGATTTTCTGCAGTTACTAAAGGCTGCAACTGATGATTGTTTTCATTACTGTTTAAATTATTGTCACGATTAATCTTATAGTCTATAAAATGTCAAGAAATTGTGGAAAAATGCTCATCACTATGTGCCAGAGTGACAAGTTTCTTCTTCTGCAGCCCAAAACCCAAAAATCATAACGATTTAAGAACCTGGAAGCAGCGAATGTTGGAAATGTTTGCTTGAAAAACGACTGAAAAGATTAATCAGTTATTAAAATAGCTATTGGAAAAGTCTGATGTTGGTTTTCATGGTGAGGTTGAGTGTGTGCAGCCAGCGTTTAATGGAAGAATGATTAGTTAATATAATCTGTGGACAGATGTGTTATTGCCTCAGACACTCGGCACCTAGAATGGAGAAATGATCGGTCCTTTGATTTTTGGTTAATGGTTCAGCGATACAGAATAAATCTGACCTCAGAGAAGAAGTGAGACTCGGGAGATGTTGGAAGAACGACTGCAGCGCTGTCGTCCTCCTGGGAGTCGTAGTATTGGAAGAAAGAGGAAGGAAGGCTCTGTGGTTTTTGCGGTTTCCCCCCCTTCCCTGTTTCAAATATGAAGTCAGGCAAACCCTCTGAGTCAGAAGTCAGAAGACAGACAGATCACTGTGTGTTTGTGTGTGTGTCACCCTTTCCTTATTGGACCAGATGGCCCAGAGAGCAGGGGATGCCTGCAGACCCGCCGGACTGTATGTTGAAAAAAAGTACAGAACAAGGAATAATTTGTCTCCAGTTTAATCAAAGCTGTTGCATTACTGACCTCACAACTGCTGAGAATAATGCACTTCACACGCCAGCTGCAGCGATTAATTGATTAGTTGTCAACTATTGAATTAATCGCCCACTGTGAGGACCCCACCAGTAATTTTTTAAGAAAAACAGGTCAGAATTGTCTGAGTCCAGCGTCTTAAATGTGAATATTTTCTGGTTTCTTTCCTCCTCTGACGGTAAACTGAAGATCTTTGAGTTGTAGACAAGACATTTGAGGACGTCATCTTGGGCTTTGGGAAACACTGATTAACATTTTTCACCATTTTCTGACATTTTATAGACCAAACAAACGATTAATCGAGAAAATAAACAGCAGATTAATTGACAATGAAAATAATCATTTATTACAGTCCTTGTGTGGATGTGTGAACAGCAGCAATATATATTTGCCATCACGCTGTTGAGGAAGTGTGTATGACTGAGCTGCACTAGAAACCTCTTCAGTAGATCCTCTTTTGAGCTGATATTGTATTTAAAAGTGAGAGTTGACATTTCAGCAGGGCTGGTTCCCTGCTCCTCTGCTGGTCTTAATGTGGGTCAGGGAAGTCCTCTGCCCTCTCCGCTATCGGCCACGGGCCTACTATCCTGTCTGATCCAATCAAAGCTAGCCTGCAGGGGATTATTTAGCTACCGTTCCCTCAGTTAACAAAGACTCTTCTGTTGGCCCGACTGTGACTCACAGTGCAGTAGGGAGTGAGCACTGTGGAGTTGAGGCAGACCCTGGTACCCTGCCTTAGCTTCAGACCAACACAGTTTTGTCTCTGTCATGTGTGTCTGAGCTCAGCACTCTGGTTTTGACACCACTACTGTGGCGACACAACGGCTTGTGAGAATCACGCTGCAGCGTTTCCTGCTGAGCTCGTTTGTGTGCTAACACTCTCTCTGGACACCTTCGTCGTACTGATGGGTTATTTTTGCCTTTTTACTTTCATGCAACACACTGACAGCTGCAGTGGTGCTGCTTTCCAGCTGTGCTTTGTTGTAATAAAAGTCTTTGCATAGCTTGAAAGAAGTCTTTTACTCTGTCATGTTGTATCCAGGCAGGAGGGAGTGAAATCTATTTAGAGGAGGACGAGGAGGAGGAGGAGGAGGAGGAGGATGGAGAGAGACAGAGAGGTTCTGGTTAGCAGTAATAATCTGACGAGAGGTTGAAGAATAAAAGTGATTTTAACAACATGAAGCATGCAGAGATGTGAGAGAGTTGTTACTGTTCATACTACGGACACGAGGTGCTGAGACACATTTTAAACCTGCTAAAAATAAGATGCTGTGGTCTTTGGTTGCTTAGCAACAGCCCTGAAGCAGGGTTGTAGTACCGATATGGCTGCCGTGGTTTCCTGCACGACAAAAAGTCTGTTAAAGGATTTCCTCAACGACACTTGAAATTGATAAGAGGTACCTTTTTAACTGATCGGCAGCTATGACTGAGCTGAGTGTAGCTAAATCCACACCAGTGGCAGCCGACCGCTGCTGGGGCGCAACCGAAAGTCTCATTTGAATACAGAGATGTAGTCGAAATCTGTGTCTTCTCAGCAAGCTGTGAATCTACGTAAGCCTCTCGATTCTTAGAAGAGAAGTCGGCGGAGAAGAGGAAACCAGTTGATGACTGTTCGAGGTGTGCGAGAAAAGGAAGTTGAGCTTTTCAGTATCTGCCTCCTATTACTACTTTTTAAACACTTTGCAGATACGTGACCATACTTACACCCATTAAAACTCTCACTAAGAGATGTGTGCTTATTCGCTAGATCCGTATTTGTATGTAAGATTCGATATTTTTCTGCAGCTGGTTTTCTTCAGTCAGGTTAATTCCAGCCGTCCAGTCGTCCGTTGTTTGTACACAGCTGGACAGAAAAGTTATTGAGAGGATCAGACTGTCACTGATTCACTGTCTACACATCCTGGACTGCTCCATATACAGCAGGAGAGGGGGGGCGCTGCAATATTAAAGTCATTTTAAAGGGATTGCACCAATCCGGAGCTGTTATACCCCCACAGACCTGCACACACACACACACACACACACACACACACACACACACAGTGGTAGTGGCCTTGACTGAGCCCTGGAGGGGTTTGGAGGGGTGTTGTGTGTATACTGTGTCTTTGTGTATTTGTGTGTGTGTGTGTGTGTGTGTGGGGGGGGGTTAAAAGCTCTGCATGAGTCTATCTGGGGCACGAGGATCACTGCATTAAATCAACTTAAGGTTTTAGGTTAGTGTGGGAGGAGTGTGTGTTTATGTACGGTTGTGTGTTTAGGCGTGTTGGCCAGTGCGTGGATTCACAATCATCCCTGTGTTACCAATTTTAGTTTTTTGCAAGTTGCACGTCTGTGGGCACGCCGCAGAACGGATAAAGAAGTAAATCCTATAAAGACAGAAAATGAGATTGTTTACGACCTAAATCTTATCAGTTTTCAGAGTGACTGGTCGGACAAAACGGGCTTTCTTTGGGAAACTGATGGTCATTTGTCACAGTTTGACATTTCATAGACTAAACAATTAGCATGGTGCCTCACACATACACACCAGTTTCCTTTCTTTAGCCCTGTATCAACACAATTGTTCCAAAAAAAATCTGCTTGGTAATCCCTGACAGCCACTCTCGGCTTCCTGTCTGTCTGATGTGACACTCTCAGCGGTTGATAAATGTCCATTTGCCTGCTGATTTGCGTTGGCATGCGCTTGACTGTGTGTATGTGTCAGACGGGCGTCGGGCCAGTGAGTCATGAAGCCGTAAAGGGCAGGGTGAGCGCAGGAATGTGTGACAGAGCTGGACAGAGGGGGGTGGCTGGGCCAGACCTGTGTGTGTGTGTGTGTGTGTGTGTGTGTGTGTTTTTGTATGGGTCATCAACAAGCGGAAACTCAGAGGAACAAACAATGTGCCGCTCCTTGTACCGGCCGGGTCTGGACTCTCTCCTCCCCTCCCTCCTCTCTTAATGACTCGCAGCACCAGGAAGTCCTTGAAAAGTCTGGAAACAGTTTGCGTGATCTAAATCCAAGACCGTATCTCGTATGAAGTATTTTAAGACGTTTCATTGATTCATCTGTGGATTTATTCTCTTGAAAGAAACCAGAAAATATTCACATTTAAGAAGCTGGAATCAGAGTTTCTTTTTGAATTACTCTGATTGTCAGAATAGTTGGTGAGTAACTTAGTAGCTGACAACTCATCTATTAGTTATTGCAGTTGAAGATTTTGCTGCATGCCCACTTTTTATTATAGATTTATTTCCTCTTCTCGTTTTCAGTTCCCCAAATCCTAAAATGTGCAATTTCTGCAGTGAATAATGAACAAAATATCCATTTATTTTGAAGAATCGTTCACCTGCAGCTCCACATCTGAGCTCAGTTAGTAGTGCGACCTGCATCCTGTCTGCTTCGACCACACAGTCGGGCTCCATCAGCCTGACGATGAGACTGAATCGTCTACATTTTTGTGAATCGTACAAAGAATCCCAAATGTAGCCGCGATTAACTCGACCAGGACCTCCATGTTCAGTCAAAGGAATTTTTACACAGCTTTGTTTCTTCATTTTTATGTTTGACTTCCTGAAAACCACACACACACACACACACACACACACACACACACACACACACACACACTGAGTTAAAAGTCACCAAATGGGAGTGAGGCCATCTGAGGACATTCATACACTCCCTTAGACACACAGTGTTTGACCCAAGTCTCGTGTCCATGGCAGGACAGTCAGTGTTTTTTACTTTCTGTGTCTCCTTCACTCTTATTTTACGGCCACACTTTAACCTGCCGTGTCACTTCCTGTTCCTCTGTGCGTCCATCTCTCTGCTCGTCTCTTTCTCCTGTTTGTTTCTGCTGCTTCGTAGGAAGCAGAGGGGGGGAGGAAGGTGGGTGTGTGTGTCGTGTTTCACATTCCTGCACTTTGGAGCACACACGCACAAATGCACACATTCAAAATGGACGTGGATGCAGTCAGGTAACTTTTAAAGGATATCTGCAGCGTCAACCTGAAACTGTGTCTGTGTGTGTTCAAGTTCTCCATGCATGTCCATTCTTGGTATGTGTTTTCTGTGAGTGTCAGCAGGGGGTGCACCTTGCTGCCCTCTTACATCACCATTGTCGCCGTGACAGGCAGTTAAATGTGTTGCCTTATAAGGTAAAAGCGTGCGAGGCGGGCTGAAAGGAGGAGGGGCAGGAAGAGCCTGTTACCGTGACAATGCTGTCTGCTGCCGGGCAACTGGGCCGTCCTGAAACTCCCGTTTGGCCACATTTTCACACACACACACACACACACACACACACACACACACACACACACACACACACTCAGCCCTTTTTTATTCCTCCTTCATCTTATCTTTCTCTCTCGAGCGCCACATGATTCATTCATTTAATATTTGCTTTTGTTACCATAAGAAATATTTTAGTCGCGTCTTTTGGTCTCTTTGTTGTGTGTTTCTGTCTCTAAGGTGCGTGTGTGTGTGTGTGTGTGTGTGTGTGTGCGTGTGCGTGTGCGCATGTTGGTTACAGTCATTGTTTCTGTATGAGGTCATCGGCACATCAGCAACAAAACTTCAGTTTTAGTGGGAATGCAAAGAATGAAAATTTATAGCTGATGTCATGCTTCTCATGCCGCACATGCACTCACCAAGACGAGTGTTTTCTGTATTTGTGCACGCTGCAGTGTTTGAGTGTTTCTCCTTCTCCTTTCTTTTCTCCTCCCGACATGTTTGTCCTGAATGTCGGCACCGAGGCGTCACACGGACGGTTAACCTGCTGCGACCTTGGCTTTATAACTTGATTGTGAGCTGTGAGTTTGATTGCAGCTGACAGAGAGGTAGATGAAGTGATGCTGCCAGCTAAGCACGTTTTGGCACTTGTCAGGCTTTTTTTTTTTTTTTTTTTTTTTCTCCCTTAATGATTAAAATAACCCAGCGCTGAGTAAGTCTGTCTTGGTGGCTCAGTTTAGCACTTACTCATTCTAACTATAGTGGCGTTTACTCACAGCAGACACATTCACACGCTACAGACAGAAAAGTGCCCCCCTGAGCAGAGAAACAATGACAGGAGAGAGCAAATGGTCGCTTATTTAAATGTCTTCTTCAATCATTTCGTTATATTTTGGAAAAGAGGTTTCATTGCCCTGCTGAACACCATTGTAGATGAATGCAGAATAAGAAGTTCACACTGCCAATTACTTCTCTTTTCTGACCAATAACTTCCTCTAACAGGCTTCAGCTGGTTTCAGATGGTTTTTATCAGTCACTGTTACAAATAGACTTCATGTGAAACCGTGTGGTGTGAACAAACCGTTCTCATCAAGAGAAGTTAACCAGCATCGGTTGTATAAACGAGCCTGTAGTTTTTTATAATCAGTGTTTTTCCGCATTTATTTTTATTACTGGAGGTGTAGGTGCAAAAACAGGGTAGCATACAAATATCTCCATGCCTCATATTTTCAAGAGAAACAAAACATTCGAAGCAACAGAGTCAGAGAATAAGTTGGTCTTCATCAGTCTCTCATCACCACCTGCTCCTGACTACAAAGGTGCTACAGACAGCTTTGCAAAACAGGAAAAGAAAGGCTGCCATTTTCTGTGAAAACATGCTATTTTCTAAGGTTAAATATGACATTATCGTACCTTTTTAACCAGCCAGGACATCGTGGTGATGAGGGAGAGTTCAAGACTAGCAGAAAAACAAAACATGTTTTGAAATGACAATAAAGCAATTTTCATATTGGCATTATTTCAAATAAATGCTTAAAAGTGTAAAACTTCTCATAATGATATGCATCAGAGTAACTGGGGTTATCATTTTAGTCTGTGATTTACAGACGTTGCACAGTGGGATGAACAGCAGTGAAACATGGAGGAGGTTAACATGTGGTCAACATAAACAGCAAACGGAAGGAAAGCAGTCGGTCTGCTGAAACTTCACTGGTCGTAAAGATACAACCCTCAGCTCCCAGTCTCACATATCAAGCGTTCAACACGTGATGATCTTTTAAGAGCTGCAACTAACAGTTAGTTTCATTGTCGGTTAATCTCTTGATAATTTTCTATAAGTTGTCTATAAAAAATTTGAAAATGGGGAAAATTGTCGTCCTCAAATGTCTCGTTTTGTCCACAACCCAAAGATATTCAGTTAACTTCCATGGAAGAATCAACTGTTTGTGTCTTGTGATCCACATCGTGAGCCAAAAAGGTCAACGGCTGCTGCTGCCTGTCATTTTGCACAAGATCTTTGGTATTTGTCCTCCCAAAAATGTCTCAAAATAACTGGTGTATTCATCAGACCTGACCTCAGATCGTAATGATGACATCTGTATCGGTCAGACGGCTGAGCGAGGGCGCAGTGTGACTATCTGAGCTGCTCTGGCTGTTTGCGATGGTGCTGCAGTGAACCGTGTTGATGTTGGCTACTTTTTCTTTGAGTCGTCATCATCATCATTCACCATCTTCATCGTAAAATAGTGGGCATGTTATGGTTGAGTCAGTTGTTCCTCCCACACCCAGCATTAAGGGGTTACTCACTTTCTCTTGCATGTTTTTGCTCGGAGTAAATCACTTTCACATGTCAGTGAATCACGAGGAGAAATGTTCAATTCTTCTTCATAAACAGGCGATAAACATCCAGCTTCGTAAAAACCTGCTGCGTGCTCTTAATGAATTCTTATAATTATTTCTTTATTGGTATCTTGCTGACGCTCTTGTCCAGACTGACTTGATGTTTTGGATTAGCAGGGTCCGTTTGTAGCATCAGAACACATGGCCGTTTGCAGGTTTGGACCTGTGATTGCAGCCAGTCGGATCACAAGGCCAGACTGCACCCTGTGATCCATCTCGTTGATCTTTATTGATGAGCACATGTTAAACATCTGACAAAAAAACCCCCCATAAACTTAAATATGATTTTGCTGAGGTCATTATGGTGCACCGACAGTGTATTATATATTATATAAGGAACAAAGGCACCAGGGCTCCTGCGTTGTGGTGTTTTATGTCATGTTAAACCCTTTTTTACCAGCAGCCATGTTCCATCTTAAACATCTTGGCGCTTACGTGAATAATGCTGCCCTATTAATGCTGGAAATACCAACACCAGAGCTGGCATCATGTGAACAGCACCAGTATTGGTGCAGTGAGTCCGTTTCCTCCTGCCTGAACGGATCAACAACAGAACCGCAGAACTGTCGCGGGGCTCTGGAAACATTCAGCCAGCGGTTTTAATAAAAGGCCGACACAAACAGCTGACGCTTTGCCCTGCCAACTGCTATCAGGCCTGCCAAGCTCCTGATTGGGACTGTTAAAACACACACACACATACATAGAGAGGTGGGTGTGTAATAATAATGACCTCAGCTCATTCAGTGATTGGGGCGCTCTGGTTTTGTAATGGGAGGTCGGGCTGAGGAAAGAAGGGGAACACCGTTCTGGCTACCGGTGGTTCTGGCTGCCCAGCAGACTCCTGCAGGACAGCTGGAAGTCTGGAAATGTACAAGTGAAACTGAACGGTTACTAACGGTTACGTCACAACAAGGCAAAAGTTAACTCTGAAGGTTAAAAGAGATGTCAAACAGTCCTGCCGGCTTTATTTACTTGTGATAATTTAGCTTGAATTGCAGCCAAGTTGAAGCTTGAACAGTGTGAAGTGTGTGACCTCTGCAGCCGGGCACGTCTCTTTATGCTCTCGAGGTCATCCAGGATAAAGTTTCTGTTTATGGCCCAATCCCAATTTTTACCCGACCCTTCGTTTTCGAGTGCCCCCTCACCCTCAGGACAGGGGTAGTGGTTGAAATCTCCCCCCTCTCTGAGCCATCAAGACATCAGGTCGAGGAGCAAAGTCATAGGAACCAAAGGAGGTGATGTGAAGTTAGATTCACTGAACTTGGACACGATCTTGTTGTTAAAACGTATCTCTGTCCCCGCTACATGAGATCCTGTTCCATTGTGTGCAGTCTGAATGGCAGTTTCCAGGTGTTATTCATGACCCCCGCTTGGACTCACCAGGCGCCTGAATTGCAACCTTTTACTGGAACATGTCCCGGATAAGAAACACAACTTGTTGATAAAGTTTTTTTGAGTTTCTGTGCAGGAAGGAAGGAATTCGGAGTCCTTGACATCATTAAGTATCAGATTTGTTTCAGTGAATCAGTGTTCATACGTCTGTGCCAGTTTAAGTTATGCACAGCAGAGTGGAAACTTTCTGCAACTGTTGGGAAAACAGACAAACGTACGTGTTGGTTTTGAAATGACGTCCTGGTTGAGTCATTCAGTTGCAGCTCGTGGGCAGTTTTGTAAAATGGTGTCAATCATTGCAACACCTGTCATTGTTATCTTGAATGCGCCTTTATTGTGTGCCTGAGGTGTGGCTTCTCCAGGCGAGGTGTTCAATAAGAGCAGGACTCTGTCATAAATTCTGTTATAACGACTTTGGTATTTTAGGCATTTAGAGGTTTGATTATTTTACTTGCAGCGTTCCACATTGATGACGTTTGGTTTGTAGCTCTTGGGAAAAAAATCCAGCATGTTATTTGTCCTCAGAGCAGAGACGGTGTGCCTGTAGTATCACTTTATCCATTCACATATTGTTTCAGCTACAGCGTGAGTAATCAACAGTCATCTCACACTGAAGTAGGGTGGTTTTAGGACAGGTGAGCTTGCCAACAACAACAAATAACATCGACTAAATGCCCTAAAAAAATGTGAATTTCATCTGCTTTCATTTGAACTGCATTGCTGTCATTCGGATGAAGGAAATGATCCATGAAGCCAGCTTCAGGAAAGACACAGAAGTAGTTATTCTGTGTGAGCAAATGACTATTTTGGACTGTTGGTGGGACGAAACAAGCAATTTGAACGCATCACCTTGGCTTCAGGACACAACTAATGAATACCTTTATCTACTTTTTGACCTGAAATGAACTAGCTGATCAGTTACTAAAAAAAAAAAAACTTAAAAAGAAAGTTAAACAATGGTGCAAATAGTGTCTTAGTATCCTTCAAATCTCAAACTTTGACTGTCTGAACATCCGTCCAGGTTACTTTTCTTCTCAAGCCCAAGAGTTGTTTTTAAATGTGGCAGCATGAATCTAAATGTACAAAAAGGATGTAATCAAGTTCATCTGACTCCTGTGGAGGTGTGAAAACCTGTAAGTAGAGCTGCTTCTCTGCGGTGAACCCGATCAGTCACCTCTCCCCTTTTTACAGCCCGTCTGACCTCAATCATCTCATCATGAGTCACATCAGTTATTTGAATCAGCGGGCCTTTACGTACTTCCTGTTCAGTCTCCTCGTTGATCGTCATCGCGATGCATCATTGCACAGAAAGCCGTAACTCTTCCAGATTTTTACAACTTTGCTCAGGAGTTAATGTTTTACATCTTGTACAGTTGGATTCATTCACCGCATTCCTGGAGAATTAACATGGACATCCTCCGCCCCCGCCGCTTCCTGTGCTGTGCCTCTAAAGACAGGAAGTGGAGTAGTTGGCTGCTGATTGGCTGAGGAGGGAAAGTAGTGATGGTGTGATATGAAAGACAGACACACACACACACACACACACACACACACACACACACACACACACACACACACGCACACACTGAGGGAAACACTGATGCCAAGTAATACTGACTGCCTCTTCTGTGAATTATGGGGTGTCGTCTTCTCACTGCATCTTAAGCTGATCTTATCCATCCTTTTCCTTTTAGCTGCAGTTAAAGTTTATCTCAGGATGTGTGTGTGTGTGTGTGTGTGTGTGTGTGTGTGTGTGTGTGTGTGTGTGTGGCGCCCCATGTCGCTCTGACAAGGAAAGAGACAGGAGGAAGGTAGAAGTGCTGTAATTGTTTGCACACCCACATTTTACAGCTTATTGGTTTTGGATCCAAAGTTTTTGTTTCTTTTATTCAGTCATGAATAATTTAAATTCTTTAAAAGGTTCTTTAATTAAAAAGTCAAATCAAAGTGAAGAGTTCTTCGACTCTTAACAAGAATTAACACTCAAAAACTTGGTTGATTTGCTTCATCAGGACTGGTCGGGTGTGATTTGATCAGATTGAGGCCAGGCAGAAAAAAGCAAACATCCTCAAATCTGCCATTTGATTTTGATTCAGTGATTTTGATTTGCTGCTTCCTTCAGAGCAGTGAGAAGTAGAGCGGCAATGATTAGTCGGTCAAAAGAAAACTCATTTGAAAATCTATCGATCGTTTCAGCTGAAGAATAACAGGAAGTCTAAACAGTGGATCCAAACAGACTTCAGTCCTCACTTTACTTTAATAATCTTGACTCTTTACCAGAACTCACAATTTGGCCTGAGTAGTTTATGTGATCTCCTTGAAGGACCCACTTTAATGTCCTTTACTCAAGTGTTTGAGAGAGGCTGTCTCTTTGTGAGGAAGGATCCGTTAAAAGATTTTCTTGCTGTGACGGGATCTTCTCACTCTGATCATTTGAGTAAAGTTTGAGAGAAAGAGCTCAGATGAGGGTGGACAGAGGAAGGAGATGGAGGAGGTGAAGATGTAGCAGAAAGGGAGTCGGAGGGAGGAAGAACATAGCTGACATTCCTGACGTCTCTGTCATGTTCAGCAGGGTTGACACTCGCTCATCCACCGACGCTGCTCGGTTTCTTTCTCTCTGTCGTTCTGTCTTTTCACACTCGGACTTTACCTGTCGTCCTCAGAACCAGGGAGAACCTTCAGAGTGAAATGTTTGTGATCTGTTGTTCAGATGTAATCGGGTGGAGTCCAGATACGATGACGCAGTGAGAGTTGGTGATTTGTCCGTGGCAGCTTTTCAGTAGTACAAAAATAATCCAGATGTGGGAAATGAAATACAGCTGGAAAGTAATAATCCCTGACATTTGTATATAAATCAGCATTTTGCTTCTCTGTAATCAGTTTCTGTAGAACAATCGTGCCGTTAGTATTTAGTCTATAAACCTTTTACATGAACTGTTTGCTCGGTCTCTTCCTCTCTTGCTCTTCTGCCCCCCTCCCCTCGCTGAGGTGAAGACCCTGTTCTGGATCCAGATCAAAGACCGAGAACACGTCTGAGATCTTCCCCCCTTTTCTCTGGTCGCCTCTCTTCCTTTCATGTAATCCCAGGAAGAGTCCCAGTGTCTCATTAAATCACCTCCTCCTGCACTGAGCTGTCATCAGTGACAAAAACCCAACAAACAGAACCGTTGAACTGACTTCACCTTCTCCCTTCTGCTCCTCCTCTAACGTTAGAGGAAGTCCCGGTTAGCTTAAACGGCTAAAATGGTCTGAATAGCATGTGTTATTGACAGTTCTCAGGGTTTAAGTTGTAATACAGTCAGTAACACAAGCTTAGCTGGTTTAGCAGTTTGACTTGAACACTGATGCCATCTTTTCCCAACGCTCTGGGTGGTACTGTGCCCTCGCTGACTCCTTCAGCTTATTGCTTCACAGCAGGTTACGCTGATTACCTTTTTAAGGAAGAGCGATTTTATTCTCATTTTCTTAAACGTGGCCTCTTAAGAGCCGCAGTGATCACACATACTTTGGAGGATTAAAATTTATAAGCCCTGGATGGTTTCTTGTGTGTGATGTACATGCGGTTGATTGTTGTAATGAACAGTAGTCCACCCGAACGGACCCAACACAGAACCTCATTCTTAAAGAGATAAGACTGGGAACATTTCCCCTCCAGAACCTCAGCTTAGAGTAAAAATGTCAGACGAATTTCTAATTATCTTTCAGTAAAATATGAATGTAAAGGATTAAGAAACGATGGTGTCGTGGGCGGCGTCATCAGAGCCGACTGTTAAGCAATACTGGATCTGTGTGTTGTGTTGTGGAGCAATGTGCCTCAAAGTCAGCAGCAGTTTTTATTGACACACAGCAGGAAGACATCGCATCTCGTAATGCTGAAATGTGCAAACTGGGTTGTCAGTCAAACAGCTCAGATACGGGAGTGTATTGTTACAGTAATGACTTCTCAGCTGAGTCACTGCTCCTACAAACGCTGCAGGATTTCTCCAAATTTCCTCCGTAAATGAGCCAAAGTATAAATAAAACTGACGTGTTGCAGTCATTCTTTCTTTCATTGATCAATCTGCTGATAATTCTTGGCAAATGCATTTTGAAAAATGCTTGTCACCGTTTCCCAAAGTAAAGTCCTCAAATTACTTCTCTTATCCAACGAACAGTCCAAAACCCCCAAACTCTTTATTTTGGGGGGCAGAAAATCCAATCTGACAATTACAGGCTGAGTGTTAACATGCAGTTGAATGACTCATCAAAGTAAAGTGAAATCTTAAAACTGACCCAACTGTTATTTTTCCTATGCAACAGGAATAATCAGTTATTTATTATTCAATAACAAATGGTATTGCAGCACTGATTATTAAATAATAGATAACTGATTATCCCTGTTTCTCTCCTCCTCTGTGACAGTGAACTGAATATCTTTGAGCTGTGGACAAAACAAGACATTTGAGGACGTCGTCTCGGGCTTTGGGAAACGCTGATCGATTAATCAAGAAAAACACTGACGGATTGATCAACACTAAAAATAATTGTTATTTGCATTATTAGTTTATTCGTATCATGTTGCCATTGTGTTTAAAAAAAAAAACGCAGTACAGCTCTTTAGGGGGAGCTCCCTGCTGATCCTAAAATAGTTTGGAAAGACACACACACACACACACACACACACACACACACACACACACACACACACACACACACACACACACACACACACACAGGTCTGTCAGCGGCGGTGCAATCCGACCTCTGGTCAGACTCTTTGAGCAACAAAGACAGGAAGAGGCATAAATAAATGAACAAATAACCACATCGCTTGACACTTTACCCCTTCCCTCCCTTTCTCCTCCTCCTCCTCCTCCTTCCTCCCTCCCGTATTTCCTCTCGTCTCCCCTTTCCCTCCACCTTTAAGTCATAAAACGGTAGCAAATCACTAAAAGCCAGGAGGCAGCTGCTGATTAGTTTGGACTGTGGGTGGAAAGATAAAGTCACAGAAGTCATCACTCACCAGGACAAAGACTTAGTTAGCTGGTGAAATGACAAGTAAGCTTAAATGTATTACAAAAATAATCAACTTCTTATTTCCTGCTCAACGATCTGATGTGTGAGGAATGTGTGGCGGTCTCGTCTGGCTGCAGTCGTCTCTGAGTCTCATTAACTAATCTGCAGGTTGTTGTTGTTTCCTCCCTCAGTATTTCCACGACAGGAACAACATATTTAATTTATTCTCCGGTCTAAAAAAGCATCGTCCTCTCTCTCATTTTACATTCATGATTTAATGTGGTGTTTCTTTTTGTAAACATCTCTCCTCCTCCTCCTCCTCCTCCTCCTCTTCCTCCTCAGCTTCCATCTTTCATCTCACCAAACTGCCTCTTTCTTCTGGACTTTTTATCCCACGTTCACCCGTCTGTGATCCCTCAGTCCGCCTCCTCCAGTGCTGGGCACAGTTACTTTTAGACGCGATGAGGTACTTTTGCATTCGCCATCTTTGTTTTCCAACGAAAGCTGCACGATTATTTGAAAGTTGTCACCAACTTTTTTTGATAATCCAGTCATTGTTTAAGCAAAAATGTCAAACACTTCCTGGTTCCTGCTTCTTTAATGTGAGGAGTTGCTGTTTCTTTTGTCATTCATGACAGTAAGTGAAGAGTCTTTCAGTTTTGGACTGTTGGCTGAACAAAAGAAGCAGTTTGAAGGCATCATTTCAGCCTCCAAGAAATACTGATGAGCATTATTTTCCCACAATTTTCTGACATTTAAGATATTAAACAACAGAATAATCATTCGCTGCACCTTTTAGTTGAGAGTAAACTGCTGTCGGGACAAAATCAAATGTTGGATTCAAACTTTTAAACTTTATTTTTCGTCACCTTGTCTCTCTACTTCCTCTTTCCCACAATTCATCACTTTTCCCTAACCCTTCTCTTGATCACCTCCCGGCTTCCTCTCCTCCTCTCTCCCCCCTTCTCCATTTCCTCTCCCCTCCCCTCCCCTCATGTCCTTAATCCTCCCTTTTCCTTTGTTTCTGTTCGCTGCTGTATCGAGGCTCCTCCACAGCGCTCTGCGTCTGGCTGGACGTGGTCGATGAAGCCTGTTGAAAACAGTCTGTGTTAAACTGTCGACTCACATAATGGCGTATCTGAGGGCATTAGGCCAGCCAAGAAGTACACAGCAATTACATGTTTGTCAGCTCCCTCTGGGAGGTGTGTGTGTGCGCTCTGCTGAAAGATTGTCCCCACATTATAGCTCTGCTTTACTGACGACCTGTCAGCACATGAAGCAGGAGGGAGGCTCCCTCAGTGTGTGTGTGTGTGTGTGTGTGTGTATGTGTGTGTGTATGTGTGTGTGTGTGTGTGTGTGTGTGCACACATGTTAATGATCACCTGTCCAGACTTGAGAGGATAATGAGACCAGAACAACCTCTGCAGCAGATCTCTGCTCCGTCTTTCTTCTCCTCTCCTCTCCTCTCCTCTCCTCTCCTCTCCTCTCCTCTCCTCTCCTCTCCTCTCCTCTCCTCTCCTCTCCTCTGTCATGATTAGCAGTTCTCTGGTGATCAGAGGATTGTGGACGTGAACATGTTGGCCTGCTTCTCTCCTCTCTGTAGATCCACTACACTCGGCTTTGGCACCGCGTTCATCTTTATCAGTCATCATTTCTTTTCTGTGAGACATGGCTGCCAATTGTGTGTGTGTGTGTTTGTGTGTGTTCGACACAACACTTTCCCAGTGCTGCTGAAAAACAAACAGCTGTTCACTCATTCAGATTGACGCTGGTTCTTCCGTCACATGTACCGATGCACCGTGAACCCTGCCAGGTCCGACCGTGGCCCCGAGGGACGGTGTCGTGTTGCTGCGCTGTGACTTTAGATCTGCTCTACAGTAGCAGGCTGCATCTCCAGTTACACCGCCGCTGTATGACTGGAGCACAGTGCAGAGGGATCTACAGTGTTTTCACTGTGGCTCTAGATTTATATGTGAGCTCGGCGTGGTCGTAAAGAGGAGTCGTCACAATGTTTATTTCTGATGTGGAGTTTGGGGAGTCTGTGTGTGAAGATGCTGTTCTACCTGTGTTCGTCAAGTACGGTTGTGACGGCAGCGAGAGATAATTGTGTAAAAGTCCAGTTGAGTAGTTGAAGGCCTGAGTTAGTTACTACGTGCCTGAAGTAACTCGGTCTCGAGGCTTGCTTTCTGCGTGGACATGCAGTATATGCAGGGATGGTTGGGAGGATAACTTTGAAAATATACTCTGATACAGTCGCTAAGGTAGTAGTAGCACTTACGTAACCATTTGAAGTATGTAACTTGATTACTTTCCATTACTTTTGGATTACCTCACTACCAAACACATTCAGATATAAAGACGAGAAGATGAAAGTTAATGAGATTTATTTCATCGTGTGTATTTGGTTTCTCTTGAGACCAGAGTGATGTCGTCATATCCTGCTCTGGTATTTTTGTATCCTAATTAGGTAATCCTGTTACATGTATTCCATTACTCCCCAGCCTCAGTGTGTGTGTGTGTGTGTGTGTGTGTGTGTGGAGGTAGAAGCAGTCCTGCCTTTAAACTCAGTGAGTCTGCTCTGTGCTGCTGTTAAAACATAAAGACGACCTGTCCTCTGCAGCGTTTGAAGCTACAGAGTGTGTGACAACAGTTCGCAGTGCTGCTGTGTCGCACGCCACAGCCCTCTTTTAATTGGCGGGCCTCTAAGAATAGGAGGCCTTGTGTCAGGCCAGACCAGACTAGTAGCTGAGCTTTATTCACGGGGCCAGGCCAGCATGGTTTTGGCCCAGCTCAGTCTGGTACAGCCAGTCCAGTCTAGTACGTCTCCGTCCAAGTTCCTTGAGGTCGTACCTCCTGCCAGCAGGTCCACATATAACTCCTTTAACTAGCAGCACAAACTTACCATCTGCTGCTTCTTGTGCTTTTTCCTTCTCTGACCCTGTGATGTGCCATGATTCAAATTCATATAACAGGCTGTCGTTACACCGTGAAGGTCAGTGAGCCGCTCTGATAGGCATTTAAATACCCTGCTGAAGGGCACGTTAACAGCTACTGCCCTGAATTACTGTACTTCCTAACCTCCGAGTAACTCAGCCTTCACTTCTGCTTTCATACTTTTAATATTTTCTGCCATCGTACAGGGTTTTTAGATTAAAGGAACAGTTCACCCAAAAATGATTATTATCCACTCACCCCCACAAGAATGGGGGCAAACGGGTGAAGTCCACAAAACATTTCTGGAGCAAATCACATCAAAAAAGCTCCAGAAATGTTTTGTGGATTACAAAACTTCACTTGACTTTCCATCAGCACAACGATGATTTTTGGGTGAACTGTTTCTTTTATCAGCAGAAGCACAGCGTGGAGGACTGACAATGCCGCATGATTAATTCAGACCACGCCCAAAAAGGTGCAAATTATCGGTCTGTGAAGTTGTTTAACGGAAAAAGTGACGTAAGACGTGAAGTTTCAGCAGCTTCATCACACCACAGAATCTCTATGCAGCGGTGAGATATCAGAGAGTTAATCGTGTTGGATAATTGCACTTCTGCACTGCGTGAAGAGAGTGTGTGTGTTTGCAACCTGTGTATAGAGTGTGTACATATATATTTATATATATATGTGGGTGTGTGGGTGGACCTTGGCTGTGAGAGTGTGAGATGTGCTGAGAATATGTGAATCATAAAGACCTTAAATAAAAGGTGTGACTTCAAGGTTTTAGACCTTTTTGACTCTTTAGTGAGAAGAAACGAGAACCGTCGGCTCGTGGTTCAGTCTGACGAAACATAAAAACACATCTTACGTTCCTGTTCTTCTGTGGTATGTTTTTTGAATAATTGTTTGTGCAAAATATAAAGAACTAAATCAATAAAGTGTGACATAAGTGGCTTGTGTTCAAAAAGTGTGTGTGTGTGGGTGTGTGTGTAGGTGTACACAGAAATGACAGCTTTCCACACTGAAACAACCAACTGTCAGACTGTTAGTGTGAGCTCATCAAGAAAAAAAGGGATTATGTGA
Source organism: Pagrus pagrus (assembly GCF_965226575.1). Taxonomy (NCBI): domain Eukaryota; kingdom Metazoa; phylum Chordata; class Actinopteri; order Spariformes; family Sparidae; genus Pagrus; species Pagrus pagrus. The sequence goes on along the minus strand of NC_140188.1, from coordinate 3,384,896 downwards.
TCTGAACACACACACACACACACACACACACACACACACACACACACACACACACACACACACACACACACACACACACAGCCGCCGTCATGCAGAGAGTACGAGGCAGTTGAGCAATAACATTGTGTTCAACCTGGTGGAGCGAGACACACCCTACCTGCCACCGTGTGTGTGAGTGTGTGTGTGTGTGTGTGTGTGTGTGTGTGTGTGTGTGAGTGAGTCTGTGTGTGTGTGTGTGTGTGACACTCTTGAGAATACATACAATTAAAGTATCTATGTAGTGAGAAAACTGCACATTCATTAAGAAGCTGGGTGAATAATTGGCGTGTACGTGTGCTTTAAATAGAGTCGGAGCGAGCTATACAATGATATGAGGTGTGTGTGTGTGTGTGTAGGTGGTTGAATGTCAGTTTGTGTGTCTCATACATTCCTGTCCAAGGAGTGGTGTGTGTGTGTGTGTGTATGTGTGTGTGTGTGTGTGACTGAGCGCAGAAGAAGGTGTAGCTTTATATTTCAGTGTGTGTTTTATTTCTAACATGCGTGTTTGCGTTGTGTGTGTGTGTGTGTGTGTTTGTGAGTGTGTTTACTGCCGGCATGTTTGCGTTTTAGCGTGTGAAGCTCATCCTGAAGTTCCCAACCTTCAAATGGATGATGAACCTTGACCTTTGACCCCGTAGGCCCAGTTTTGGGGCAGAGTTGAAAGCCCGTTGTGATCACGCCGATGACTGTCGGCGGAGATCAAACAGCTGACCCCGTTAGACCCCATTAGGCTCCCTCTCGCTCCTTTTTCCACACTTGCGGAGGAGACGGTCGTCGTTGTATATCTGCCATGGAGGGAGACATGTTGGGCAACTTAACCACTTCCAGACGCGCTCGCAGTCTCTCCAAGACACAAACAACAAAGATGTCTGCCCCCCGACGACCTGAACCCTGACACATTAGCTCCGCTTTGATGAGGATGTCAAACTGTTTATTCTTGCCCACACGTACGTTTCAGGCAAGACGCGAAGGCCTTCGCGTCTTGCCTGAAACATACGCGTGGGCAAGAATAAACAGTGATGCTTCAACGCAGACATCTCATCCAGTTACAACTTTAATATCAGGAAACCCTGAAATGAGATTAAGCTGAGATATTCAGACGTGTTGAGCTGCAGATGTGTATAAAAAAAAGCAGCTTTTAAGCACATCAGTACGATTACACGTGAAGGTTAATCAGTGAGATCAGGGTCACGGCTGATGTGTGCAGCAGTAATAACAGAGAGGATGTTCTTCACTGTAGCTACAACAGTTATGCAACAGATAGCAGACGGTGAGAGCCCGAGTTTCATGCCTGAACTATAAACCTTCTTAACTCTCGGATCCAGCTTTCAGCTCTTTTCTGTCCCACACTGCGTTCAGCTTGTTATCTGTGTCGCGAGCTCAGGTCAGAAATCCTCTCATCTGAACCATCTGATCTGATGTGTGTAGCCAACACAGAGCGACCACATGGGGCAGGTTTAACAGGCTTCTCTGGCTCTCATCCTATTTGCTCGCTCTCTCCAGGAATTAGGGTCAGTTCTCTGTTTAATTCGGTCGATTCAACAAGTAGATTACCTTCAGAATATAAACTGGAACTGTTGTGACATCAGAGATCCTTCAGCCTGCTGCGAGGACGTTGAAAATTCAGCCAGTCAGTCGGATGTAGCCTGATCCCGAGCCTTTGCTCCGGTGTCCGGTCAGCTCGCTCTCTATCTGAGCTGCATGCTGTCTGCATGCCTGCACCAGTTTCAGACACACGGCAGCACCGCACCTTGTTGTCGCTGATTGACACAAGGTAGCTGGAGGCATGCTGCATTTCTCCAGTACAAAAAGCAGAATTCAACAGGACAGAAGTTTCTTTCTTCCTGCTTGTCACAGACCCAGGATATCCTGATGGACAGCCCTCTCTCTGAGCAGCACATGTGCCTCTTCAAACTTTGATGAAGGCAGGCTGAAGCGTCCTTGAGCAAGAGTGCCTGACGGTGTGTGTGAGGGTCTGACCTCTGACCCTGGAGGGAGAAGATGAAAGAGTATCAGCTGTATAATCTGCTGCGTGCTGTGTTGTACAGAACGTAACGTCCCCGGGCTCTCTGCAGGTCTCAACCTGTCGCTGTTTGTTTTCTGCGCTGCTCTCCTCGTCACCACTCCCAGTGGCAGCGGTCCTGTTGGGACACAGCCGACCTCTGCAGCTCTGACACAGTTCACATTCCTAGACTAATCTGAATCTTCCCAACGTGCAGGAAACCCTCACTGCTCCTCTCTTTGCTCCACCGGATGTCACCCAGCGCCGGGGAGAGTGGACTGACTCGACCCAGGGCTGTCTAGATGTTATCGATTACCAGTGCCACAATCGATTCTGCTTATTGGTCCGAAGCTAAGCCTGTATGTGTGCTGCTAATGTAATTATAACACAGGATATTTACCCTCTGTAATGGATGATCTGCTCAGCGGGGAAGCAGCAGCACGTGTGTGTGTGTGTGTGTGTGTGTGTGTGTGTGTGTGTGTGTGTGTAAGGTGTGACATGCACGCCATTTCTGACATGTAGGCCCGTGTTGTGTAGAAGGAAAATCAAGGGCATTGCTCACGTTTCCACTCTGAAAATTGCGAGAACTGTTCCTGATCTAAAATGTATTTAATGTACAAAGATACAGAACTGCGGAGGCGCGACACGATACTCATGTTATCGACTTATCGTCCTGATCTTGGCGCTTTATCGATGTCTCGACATGACCTTCAACCTTCAGTACCAATTAATCTGATCCGTAATGTAAAGTAAGACTCGCACCAGAAACAAAACTCCTCCCTGGAAGTACTGGATACAGATGAAACTGAATGATGCATCAGTCCAGTTCACTCTCCACCTCCTCTTTCCCTCGTCTCTCCTGCTCTGTGTTCACAAACATTATGACAGGGTGCTGCTCGCTGCCCGGCCCCTCTCCCCTCCGTCCCACTGACTGTGACCACCCGCACAAAGCGCCCATTGAGCCTGGTGGATAATAGCACCCTTCAGCCCCCCGTACTCTCCCTGAGCCCGCTCCTGCTCTGTGACCCTCCCCCAGACCGCCCGATACCAACCCCCAACTCCCCCAACACACACACACACACACACACACACACACACACACACACACACACACACACACACACACACACACACACACACACACACACACACACAACCACAAATATACAGCTCGCTCTCTGAGACTGGACCGGGACACACACTGTGAGGAGGGAGAGGAGGGGAGATACATTTCACATAAACAAACAGACTAAGTTAGGGGGGGAGGAAGGGAGAGAGGGAGGGAGGGGTAGACGGGAAAGACAATGCCCCCTCTACCACACACACACACACACACACACACACACACACACACACACACACACACACACACACACTCTCTCAGAGGTAATGACAGCAGCAGGAAGTCGCACTGCAATGACAGGAAGTTCCAGCTTAGTTTAGCACAGAGGAGACAATCAGAGTGAAGCTGCGTCCATCAGCGTCACTGATTCACTGCACCGGCTCGACTGCCAGCAGGCTGAACGTCAAACATACGTGTTTTATATTTCTATTGATGTTAAGCGATACAACCACTAGAGGGCGCTGCTCGGACTCAAAGTGGTCTCTGTTTGTGTCTGCGTCCAGTTTAAAACTTCTCACCAACTTGCAGAACCTCTCCTCTAAAAGTTCTGCCATTTTTAAATCTTCCTCGTCTTGTCCTGTGGTCGTGTCTCGCTTGAATTATTGGCTACACTGCTACACTGCCCCCCCACGACTACCAGAGGTACTGATCCGTTGATCCGTGTCCGTAAGCTTTAAAAGAAATGCAGAAATAAGGAGAAAATGAACACAGAGTACTGACTAAAGGCTCTGTATGTATCTAACCTTGAGCATAAATGAGCCGTTTGTTTAAAAGTGCTTTACACAAAGTATATTCAGGCTGCAACTAATGGTCATTTTCATTGTTGATTAATCTGTTGATTATTTTCTTGATTAACTGACCAGCTGTTCGGTCTATAAAATGAAATGAGAAAATGTCGATCAGTGTTTCACAAAGCCCAAGACGACGTCCTCAAATGTCTAGTCTTGTCAAAGATATTCACTCTCAGAGGAGGAAAGAAACCAGAAAATATTCACATTTAAGAAGCTGGAGTCAGAATTTTGACCTCTTCTTCATCTTGATTAACTACTCGAGCTGATTAATCAATTACCAAAATAGTTAGAGATCGTCACAGCCTCGAGAAATCGACACACTCTGTATCCACTCTGGATTAGTTCAGCTCTGAAGCTTTAGCAATACTTCAGTTAGCAACACATGAAGAATTGGTCTTGCGTGTTGTCGCTTTTATCTTTTATCTTTGTCATCTTAAAGCTGTGTGTTCCTGCTCAGGGGAAAAATACTTCTTTTACCTTTTCCTCCTTCCTCTTCCTCTTCCCTTCAGATAAGATAAAACAAGATAATCCTTTAAATTTGCATTGTTACAGCAGCAGAGGGGGATGGCAAAATAGAGATGAGTATAAGTAAAAAACGATAATAAATAAGTAAAAAAGCAAGATATGAAGTAGAGGAAAATAAAACTGTGTACAAGTGTAGGACAAGTAACAGCAGCTTCACTGAGGCTGTGCAGGCCGGACTTTGGACTAAGTATTTTTGGTCTCTTGGCATTTTTAGACGCTTCCCGTAAAAAAAATTATGTAACAAGTCAGGAAAAAAAAGTGTTCTGACACATTGATTGATGATGTGCCATAACTGAGATGTTTGAAGAGTGGCGTGACAAAGCTCTCCACAGTCCCGTGCCCACCTCAGTGCCACGGACTGCTTCACAATAAAAATGATTCAAAACACATTTGTGAAGAATGTCGGCTAACCAGGAGCACAAAAACACACACATCCAACCAGCGATTGATGTGTGTGTGATGTGTGCTAGTGTATGTGTCTTTTCTCAGATGTCTGTGTTTATGTTGGGTACACCATTCTGAGATTTAATTACAAGAATCACACATAGTTCACTTCTGGTTTTTCAGATAATCTATGTGATCTGTCGTCAGGTTTCCAGGATCAGTGGCGATCTCTCTCCAACATATGGGACGTGATCTGATTTGTTTTGTTCTTTATCGTGGGACCGAGCTCCAAAATGAGGCTGGATTTATTTCCTCCTTTTCTGTCCAAGTTTAAATGATTTCAGAGATTGTGCAACAAGAATTTGCAGACGGGTAAATGATGGGAAAATATGAAGAGAGAAACCAAAATGAGTTTTTCTTGGGTTGTTGTCGAGATGAAAAGTAGTGCAGCTGTCTTTACTGCTGCATGTGACCTAAAGCGTGCATTGTTTTATTCAACACAATTTCATCTTGTGACATGAAGTTTAAATTACTTTTGAGATCACAGGCAGTTCTCATTGCTAAGCTATTGTATTATAACATCTGTCTCCGCCCCTTTTCTTCGGCTACTTCCTGTCTCATGAAAGCAGCTCCCTGACCTCCCTTCCTGTGCATTGAATTCCATTTTCTTTCATTCTCAATACAATTTGTTTATTGTCATAAAATTTGGACAAACATTATGTCCCAGGCTGCGAATAATCACCATTTTCCCCTCTTTTCTGTGCTCTCGTGCAGACGTTCACGGCGTGGTGTAACTCCCACCTGAGGAAGGCCGGCACGCAGATCGACAACATCGAGGAGGACTTCAGGGATGGGCTCAAACTCATGCTGCTGCTGGAGGTCATCTCAGGTAACTCCTCAATACGACTACTTATCCTGAGCAGAAAATTAGGCTCTGCAGGAAGTTTTTAATTAAAATAAAATGGTGCCCGATCAATGTGTCATACAGAGGCCGCAGCGAGCCGTCCAGCTTCCAAAGCTGTCCATCAGAGTGAAAAATGTTTTCAGATGTTAAAGATGCACAACATCTCCATCCGTCCATTTCAGGGCGTGGTCGCTCATGATTTCCAACCTCAGGCTGATCAGACATAAAGAAAAGAAACATTGGGAACTGCCTGCTGTTATCTGTCGCTGCCGTGTGACGGCGTTCCTCTCGAGGTTTCTTGGGATTAATTGCAGGTTGTAGCAGAGAACCCGTTCCTGTCGGCAAAGTAGAAAATCATTTGTCCTGCTGTCATCCTCTAATGAAACTGTGACTTGCGTGTGGCTTCCTTTTTCACAGTCACTTCAGTTTTTTCTGCTGCGAGCGGCGCTAACGTCCCCGCGGAAACTTAAAACCGTCCTGACTGCGTCGTTCTGCTGAGCCGATGGAAACATCCTCAGCTCTTGTCACCGCAGGAGCTAACACACTCACTTTTTTGTTTGTGCCTGTGTGTTCATGTCTGCAGGAGAACGGTTACCTAAGCCTGAGCGAGGCAAGATGAGGGTCCACAAGATCAACAACGTCAACAAAGCTCTGGACTTCATCGCCAGCAAGGGGGTCAAACTGGTCTCTATTGGAGCAGAGGGTGAGCACACACACGCACACACACACACATCAGAGACCCCCAAATAAGTGCACAGTACACCAAACGCATGCATCTGATGTGCTCACATTTAATCAGTCAAATTAAAGCTTTTCCTCATGAACTGCAGACTGCATGACCTTGAATTCACATCACACTGAGGCTTCAGTTTCATTTTATTAAAATCCAGTAGAACTAGTAAAGAAATGAGACCAGGCGTTGCTTTAAGAATGTCAAAGCTGCATCTGTAACGTCTTAATGGCGCGTCTGTATCTTTCAGTCGGGGCATCTCGCTCCTCTTTAGGAGGGGCAGGGGGCCTTTTTACATTATCCCAAATTGCTGTTGAGATCATCATCAAACAGTTTTGAAACAGAGAGCATGTAAGAGAGAGTGATTTTCATTTCATTGTCAAACTGGCCCAGCTTATCCTAAAATAATTATAATAATAATAAGCCTTTAACTAACCGTCATCCAGGTGAAGCTCCTGGTCCAGCTGGCGGTTCTCTCTGTGATTTGTTCCCCTGTGTCGAGGGTCCAGCCTCTCATCCTCCATCAGAGCCTCAGCTCTTGTATGCAGATGTTGTTTATTCATGAGGTGGCTAACTGTCTGCTAACAAGGTAGTTGAGCACCTCTTGTTAGCCAAAATAAAAGGTACAGACCTGCTAGTGTACCTCACAGCAAAATGTCCTTCGTTATGCTAAAGACAAGTGATTAGAAAACACACCACACTGATACCGACTGTACGCTTTAACAAAAGGCACCTCACGCTCTGCAGAACACGCTCTGTCTGACCGGCCCTCTGAAGGTGGAAAAGCAGTTGTATCTGAACAAATAAATAGTTAGTTGTCATTTCACACTGAGGAACGTGTGTGTGTTTGTGTGTGTATATATGTGTGTGTATATATGTGTGTGTGTGTGTGTGTGTGTGTGTGTGTGTGTGTGTGTGTGTGTGGTCAGGGTCAGTCGGAGGGCCGTGACCTTTCTCCCACTCAGTCAGGACAAACGTGACATTCCTGCAGCATGACACTATGATACTGAAGACCACTGAACATAAAAGTGCTCAAAATACTGCAAATTCACCGCACGCACACAGTCTCTCTCTCTGGCCTCGTATGAAAGCAGCCCACTAAAGGTCATCTGCTGGAGCCAGACGGAGACAAATGCCGACATGGAAAGATTGAAGAGGAAAAAATTGAGGGTTGGTGATGACGAGATGAGAGAAGAAGGTCGTCCTACTCTTTCCTCTGGAGATCACACAGAACGTGTCAGACAGGGACTTCAGTCTGAAACCTTTCTGTAATAACTTGAAGTCCAGGGTTGTTGAGGCCTGTTGGTGGGGACACAGACTGGAGGAAGACACACCTTTACCACAACACGTTTGACAGTCATCTATCAGCGTTTCTAAAACGCACAATTAGAAATGAATAAAGCGTAATAGCATCTGAGACACGGAGATGGAAATCACATTAGACGTGAAGAATGAGAGCGATGCAGAACAAACAGTGAGAGTGTGACTGATAAACTGGAAGCAGGTGAAAGTATGAGAGGACTGTGTTTGAACTATGAGAGGAATCTGAGTCACGCTACATGCCTTCTCACTGACACGTCCATGACGAGACTATCTGTCCTGTTCTGTGTGTCTCTGTGTTCATTCACCTGCAAATGATCTGCTGGGAAAACTGAGATAATGAAACCTGAAATCTGTCTGTGAATAAGTTTGTTTGTGTCATTAAAGAAAATCTAAATATTGTTTTCACTGCACACATCTTCACAGTCGATCCACAAATATTATGAATATATATAAATGTGTTGACTAGAAAGTAACTCGCTCCGTTCAAATAACGAAATACGAGTCTCTTGTACACCGGATAATACAACTGTCGTTCAAAAAGCACCAGCTGACTGTATTTTGAGTAATTTTATGAAAGAAATGATTGTTAAAGTCTCACGCTTCCAGGAGAAACTGGAGATTTGGCAGCTGTAGGGACGTTAAGTGCAGTTGTGTGTGGGTGTGTTGGCGTTATTAGATGAAAGAGCAGATGTAAGAATGTGAAAACAAGATTTACGTTCCAGAGTGAAATGAAGATGTAACAAAGAAGCTGAGTGTGCTGATTGACGCTGACGTTTTCTTCTTGTTGTGCAGAAATCGTGGACGGAAACGCCAAGATGACCCTGGGAATGATCTGGACCATCATCCTCCGCTTCGCCATCCAGGACATCTCTGTAGAAGGTACACAACTTCCTGTGGTTCCTTCCTAAACACATTCAAGATCAGAGAAGTGCCTTGCTGAAGAGCACGGCGGCGGCTCGACTCTGCAGCTGATCAGCTGACCGAGACCTGCAGGAATCTTTTAGAGCGAGTTGAGGATGAATTGTGGGAACTAGAGTGGAAGTAACACGGCTAGACACACTCATTGACACTCACACACACACACACACACACACACACACACACAGAGGGATGAGTAGTGATGGGATACAGCCCAGATAAAACGGGTCATGGCTACTCACTGAGATTAATGGTGATGTGAAAATACTCACTGCTAGGAACACTGTTACATTTCTCTTTATTATGTCGGCTCCAGTCCAGTAGTCGAGCGTTGCACAGACAAATGATCAAAATTGATAACACAGAACCAGAGTATCGCCTTCTTTATTCCACACATTCTTCAAAACCTGGCCGCCTACATTACCCACAATGCAACTGGGCCACTGAGTGACATCTCTAGAGGCAATTTGCGTGTGCAGTAGTGCTCATGTAGACCTGTAAACACACTTTACTGTGTAAAATTGGTGGAGTTTACCTTTAATTTTCTGAGCACTGATGAGTGTTGACTGGATCATCTCAGTCGGAGCTGTAACGACTCTGCGGTGGCTAATTAAATCCGTCTGTGTCGAATTATCTCTGGTGGGTGTGGGACACCGTTGAAAGATATTGACTCATATTTTTTTAATTCTCCATATTAGCGACTGTTATTTTTCTGATGGTTGTTACACAGTAAACAAAAACATCCTTCTATTTGGACCGAAGCGGTTCAGATGTAGCCCGCTGCAGTGTTTTTCTCTCTGCTCGGGGAATAAAATGAGTTTCTTGCCTGTGCTCAGAGACTAACACAGACCTTATTTCCTCTCCTCACTTCTCTCCTGCTGCTGCTCGTCTCTTCTCCTCTGTTCCTTCTCTTCCTCATTGCAGAGACCTCTGCGAAGGAGGGTCTTCTCTTGTGGTGCCAGAGGAAGACCGCTCCCTACAAGAATGTCAATGTGCAGAACTTCCACATTAGGTAACACACATCTCTTCTTTAAGGGTCATTAGTGTTATTATTGGACAAAAGCTGTTGACAGTCAAACACCAAAAAGTTCTCAGAAAATCACAGATATTCAGAATTTCCATCAGAATTCAATTCTTGATCTCGAGGATGGAAAATTCTCTAAACTGGCTTTTAAAACTCTCCAGTGAGACCAGGATGATAAAACGTGTTTACGATGCGCTGCAGTCACCGGAGCTGGACGACAAACTGGCCAATATTTTAGAAAATGGGCTTCTCAGTTGTCATGGAGAAGCACGATCACATCTAGTCGTATACGAGTAAATATTATTGGGGATTTCTTATCTGTTGATAGATGGTGTCAACGCAAGCTAACACTGATTTACGCTCATTGAAAGTCAAGTCAAGTCAGATTTCATTTATAAAGCCAAAAAATCACCAATCCCCAAAGGACAATCTGTTCGACATGTGACACCGTCTGTCCTCGAGAAAAACCCTTTTATAGAGAAAAGTAACTTCAGAAAGAGCCACAGACGAGGGCTCCCTCTCTCAGGACACACGTGCAATACATGCTGCATAAACAATTTATACAAATTAGGATGAAAACACTTTGGATACATGTAGATTGTAGAATATATGAGATACAGGAGGACGCTGCTGTCCAGGAATATCAAACATTCCTGAAATTAACTGCTGTAATTGTGAGGAAACGTCGCCCCCTGTTGGAGAAACGGGAGCATGTCGGATGCTCCTTACAGTGAACGGTTATGTCAGAAAGACGTACACATCACAGCCAGATGTCTCTGTGTCATGTGACTGCCTCTCGCTCAACACATCTGTTCTGTGTAACAGCTGGAAGGACGGTCTCGCCTTCAACGCTCTGATCCACAGACACAGACCGGATCTCATCGATTACGACAGCCTCAGAAAGGTACACACTCACACACTCACACACGCACACACGCACACACGCACACACACATCGGACCTTATACTACAAGTTCAGATCCCCAGGAATTAACATTGAACCTGCTGTTAATAAACCTAAACCGGCCTGAACCTAATCACCACGTTAGTTGTGTTCTGACGCTGTGATTGGTTGTTCAGGATGACCCAGTGACCAATCTGAACAACGCCTTCGAGGTGGCTGAGAAGCACCTGGACATCCCCAAGATGTTGGACGCAGAAGGTAGGCTGTGTTTGTCAGCGATACTGTCTTATTATTACATTGTCCTGTGTTTACTGTAATCTATTACACTTACTGAAAAGTAACTGTTTTTGATAACTGGCTGTGTTTACATGCACAAACAGACTGTAGCCTGCAATGTGAGTGGGCAGTAATCTGATTACGAGTTATTTTGTAATTTTACAACCTCGTTATTACTCTCATGTACATTCATTAAGCATCTGCAGGTCCAGTGTGACTCTTGTACAACAGAACGTGGGTCCAGTGTAGGTTTAAAAGAAAAAACAAAACATTAAGGAGCCAGAGGAGCGGTTAATATTCAGAGAAAGACATTTTCGTGTCAATTTCTTTGAATATCACTGCCCTCCCCGGCTCCACACTCATTATTCTCCTTTCTGTACCCACAGTGGCTCTAATAAGCTGTTGTATTATGGATTTTCAGACACCACACTGTAACTTAAACCCCACTTAAATCTAAAAGGTGATGACTAAAATAGAAATCAAACTGACCTAAATCCTCTTTCCATGATATTGTGCCCAGGTGCACAGCTGCAGTGATATCACAGTGCAGAACGGCTCATCCTGGCTGAATTTAATTATCACCTCACGTCTATTACAGTCGCGGTGTTAATGTGCATGTGAACATGGCCTCTGATCTGCACTGTTGTAAATGTGATAAGAGCTGTTACAGCATCGTCTTCACGACCGATGGAGCCTCCGTCCCTCCATTCATTTCCTCCTCTGTCTCCTCTGATGCTGTGGATTGAAAAGCAGATATACCTGCCTGTCTGTCTGTCTGTCTGTCTGTCTGTCTGTCTGTGGAAAGGGTCGACCAATAAGCTCACTGAGGGCTGACTGTTGAGGTTTTTGAATTAAGTCGTCATATTTTATTATGTCGTCACCCCCCAAAAAATACAAAAATACTAGATTCATCATCTGCATTCCTAAAACTCTTCCACACTGACGATTTATTTGACATCTTTCTAGCGAGGACGTCTTGACGGGCAAAGCAAATGCGGATACATAATACGATGTCTTTTATTAAAGACTTTAGTTATTCACTAACACTCAGAGCTGAAATCGATTTCTGTTGCTGTTATTTAAATGTAATATGATTTTGTTTACCTCTCTCTCTCTCTCTCTCTCTCGCTCTCTCTGTGTGATCAGCAGGAGAGCAAACAGTCTTTTGACCGCAGTGTAAATGTTGTTTTTTAAAAGGCAGTAAGCCAACAAATGCGGGTAGAAAAGGATTATTCAGTCAGCTAAAAACATGTTTTGAATTTTTAAGATGACTGCTTTTATATTTCTGAAATACATTTTGACTTGTGAACTTTACAACACGTATCAGAGATGTTTGGATCACACGTACGCAGCCGCCGCTGAAATCTAAATCTACTAATAGTATATTTAGATGAAGTAACACTTAATATCTTTTTATCTTAACCTATATGGAAATGCCAGATTTAAACAGAATCAATAAATATTAAAAATAAATTCAGTATTCAGCACGGCCCCAATAGACCAGAATATCTGGTGTGGTGTAGGAAACTGTTGAGGTGATTTTAGTGAACGTGTGAGTGGGTCTGACCCTCGTACGCACCGTGTTGTCAGTTCTGTCTGTCCTCTGTTTTCGTCCTCGTTCTGTTTGCACATGCATCAGGTTTGATCGTCCCGCCTGGCTGGCTGTTAACAGCAGCTTGTTGAATGTGTGTGTGTTTAACGTGACTTCCTACATGCGTGTCCTGTTGTGTGTGTGTGTGTGTGTGTGTGTGTGTGTGTGTGTGTGTGTGTGTGTGTAATCACACGTCCTCTGTCTTGCCTGTATTTGTGTGTGCGTGTCTTCATAACCACGTCTCCCCCCCCCTTGTAGACATTGTGAACACTGCTCGTCCAGATGAGAAAGCCATAATGACTTATGTGTCCAGTTTCTACCATGCCTTCTCTGGAGCTCAGAAGGTACCCTGTGACCCCCCCGACTGTGACCTTTAACCCCTCTGTTACTAACAAGGTGCTGCTGCTTCCTGTCCGGCATGGCCTCACTCTGTCCACAGCGCTGCTCAGCTCACAACAAGGACACTGGAAGTGTTGGGACACACACACACACACACACACACACACACACACACACACACACACACACACACACACACACACACACACACACACACACACACACACAGATGTTTGCTGGTGAAAGCAGAGACTCTGTCCTCTGTGGTTCCTCGTAGAACAACTGGGTTATTCATAGAAAATTAAAGTCGAGCTGTTGGTGATCACTCGGTGATTGGATCACAGCTAACAGGACGGTGTCTGTGTGCTGACCACGGCTCCGTGTCAGTAACGGTGTTCGCAGGTTGATTCTCTACTTGATCCAGATGTGTCGGCTCGTTTCTCGACATTTTCTTTGATTGGATCAGATTCAGATCCCGTTTGCTTTTATGACACAACAGATGAACAACAACATGAACGCTGCAGAGAAAGTAGATCCAGCTTCTGTGACGTGTTGTTAGTGGAAGGATTTTACATGAGAGACGGATCTCCTCCTTTTCTGAGAATGAAACAATGTCAACGTGTGACCTCTCAGCCCCTCTCCTCTCTCCCTCACCTCCTCCTCTCTCCTCTCTCCTCCACCTCCCCCTCTCTCCTCTCTCCTTCACCTCCTCCACCTCCTCCTCTCTGATGTTTCCTCCCCTCTCTCTCCCTGTTGGCCTCTGACAGGAAGCCCGTTGATTTAATTAATTTTTTGGCCGTTCACAACTTATTTGTGTTCCTCTGCGGTCTCAGGAGGTGTGTGTGTGTGTGTGTGTGTGTGTGTGTGTGTGTGTGTGTGTGTGTGTGTGTGTGTGTGTGTGTGTGTGTGTGTGTGTGTGTGTGTGTGTGTGTGTGTGTGTGTGTGTGTGTGTGTGTGTGTGTGTGTGTGGATCATCATCATTGTTGTTGTTGAGACAGATGTGGGAATGAGTGTGTGAGAACTTCTTTTCAGCTCTTGAATTATTTACGTTGAATCAGTAACTACAGAGGAAGCTTGTGGACTTTTAGAAACAAACTTAAATCTCCAGACTTTCTGCTTTTACCAGCGTTACACTTCATCCACCTCCATCACACACATGTCAACAGTTTCTTCATCTGGACACTTGGTTTTCGTGTTGTTCACTTTGGCTGCTTGAGAATGATGAATTTGCACGAGACTCTGAAACTGTTCAGTCGTCTTCTGACTGCTGACTTTGTTAGAAGTTAAAAACATGATTCATTAACTCGTTTCATAGCGTCTCAGTTCTGACAGGACGTGTAGTTTGAGACCTCGGTGCAGTTATTTCATCATTCTCAGCTGCCAAATGACCCGAACTGAAGAACGACCTGTTTCAGACTGTGAACAAACTGTTTTGAATGAATTCATCCTGACACAGACTCAATGAGGCTTCAGTGTGTGTGCTTGTGTCCCAACCTCAAACTTGTGTCCCTCAACTCTCTTCGAGAGGACACTTATCGTCCTCTCCTCGTCCCACCTCGGTGTGGAGGAAGTTGGAGCTGTTGAACTAAAGAGGGGGAAGCTACCTCTCCCTCCTCCTCCTCCTCCTCCTCGTTCTCACATCCTGCAGGGAGCAGGGATCATGTAGCTTTGGGTAGCTTTGGCTTCACTCTGCCTCTCTCTCTCTCTCTCTGTCTGTCTGTCGACCTCTCTTTGTCAAACGCTCTCTCTCCTGCGGGGTGCTGGGTGATGCGTAGACATCGTGGGTACGCTGAGGCCGGATGAGAAGGCCATAATGACCTATGTATCCTGCTTCTATCACGCCTTCTCTGGCGCACAGAAGGTGAGCTCGTCACGCTCCAGACTCACATTAACACCTCACTGCAGCCACCAGGGTTCCCATCGGCCACCATACCAAAGTTATACGTTACATTTATCCTAGATAAAACAGTTTTCTGGGGAATTGAGTCAATATTAGGTGGTAGCAAGTTTAATTTCTTCTTGGGCTTGGGTCATATCCAGAATTTTATTCCACAGTACTGTCCTTCCCAAATAGATATTATCGGCGCTCGCCCGAGCTGAGCTGGGTCAGACTCTGAGGTGAGACCCCGTTAAGTTACCAGCTGCTTATGGCGAAGACGACAAGCAGCCACATTCAGATGCTTTGGCTCGCGACTTTCTCCCTCTTTAAACCCCAAATATCACCAAACTGGTGAACTTAGAAACCAAGTCCTCCATTTTCTTTTTAAAATAACAGCTGTTTGACATTTAATATTGTTGAAAATATTGCATATGACGGCAAATATCACAATAATCACTAATGTATAATAATCCAAGCCTCCTTGTAGAGTACGACAGGTTCAGGTCATTGATTCTCTCTAACTAACTTTGGAAACTGAGGGGAGGTTTTATGATGGGAACTCTTGAAAAACAACAACAACAACAACGCTTTCTGATGCTTCTGTTTTGGTTCTTTGGACATCGACTGTCTTTCCCCCAAATACATTTTTACATAAAGGTCTGGATATAAATTCCCAAAACTCATGTCAGTCGTCTGATCATTTACATCTGATCATTCTGCTGATGTGGTTCTGGGAAACCCGACCGGCTGTTGTCTCTTCATTTTCTCTTCAGCTATTAACACCTCTCAACTCTAAATGTTTTATCATACGATGTGATTTCTCTGTGTGAAATGTGTTAAAAACAAAGTTAAAGTTATATTTACAGTAAGGAAAAGACATTTATGATCAAGTGAATACAAAGTGTAAGTTTGTTGTTCAGAGTTTATCAAAGTGTGTGTACTGTGTTTGTTATTCCAGTGGTACAGTAGAGTAATGACCCACTGATGGACTCCAGCGCTACATGAACCTGTAACTAGACGTACGACTGACTCCTGAGTTGTGACGGGAGACGCATGGAGCTTTAAAACACACACACACTGATTTTGGCACATTGAACTAACCATCAGCAGCTGGAGCATGTTTTTATCAGTCAAATGCAAACTTCATT
The DNA here is from genome assembly GCF_965226575.1 of Pagrus pagrus. NCBI lineage: Eukaryota > Metazoa > Chordata > Actinopteri > Spariformes > Sparidae > Pagrus > Pagrus pagrus. The sequence continues at coordinate 3,368,996 of NC_140188.1, read as the reverse complement.
CGACTTGCAGTGATACCAAGTTTTGGCTTTTTCGCACTTTTTTGATAACGCGTGCCTGACGTACTGTAGTGTGAAGGTTCATCCCTGTTCACTGCCTGTGTGTGGAGTGTGTTCGCACAGTTTTTAAGAGCAAGACATTTATTATAACAGTGGTAACAAAAGCTGAGGGTGAGGTACTAATGAAAACAGTAGACACTTATCTTGTTCTCACTAAGCTTTGTGCACAGTGAGTAGAGTGAGTTTTTTTTTTTTTTATCCAATCACTGTGAGTGCACTCATCACTCTGTTTCCTGATAGGCTGAGACGGCCGCAAATCGTATCTGCAAAGTTCTGGCTGTTAACCAGGAGAACGAGCAGATGATGGAGGACTACGAGAAACTGGCCAGCGATGTAAGTTCGAGGTTTATCTTCATTTACTTTGTTCTTTAAGAATCTGGAACCAGCAATCGTTGGAAAAATTACTGAAATGTTGAAAATGCAAATCAGTTTACGCCTGAACTGTAAACCAGACCTCTCATCATCATTATCTTATCATTGAGGAAGCATCTACGTTTCCGATTGTTGACGGCCTGATTATTATTCAACCTGCTTCTTCCTCTCTGCCTCCAGTTGCTGGAGTGGATCCGTCGCACCATCCCCTGGCTGGAGAACCGAACCCAGGAGAAGACTGTAAATGACATGCAGGCGAAACAGGAGGACTTCAGAGACTACCGCTGTGTCCACAAACCACCCAAGGTTTAAAATCACTTCTGCTCCCAAGAAATACGCAGGATCACAGTTTTTAAACTGGTTCGCCCTTAGCTAGTTGTTTGTTTCCTCTGCTGATCTGCTCACTAACACTGAGCTGACTTCCTCTCTCTTCTTCAGGTCCAAGAGAAATGTCAGCTGGAGATCAGCTTCAACACCCTGCAGACCAAACTGAGACTCAGCAGCAGACCTGCCTTCATGCCCTCAGAGGGACGCATGGTGTCTGTGAGTAGGCAGACGTCATTTGTAATCTGTATGTTTTGAGTTCATATTATTTCAGACTGCAGACGATCTGAAGTCGGGGAAAAACTTAAAAAACAACACGATTTTTCTGTGACACAAAGTACGGGTGTTTCAATATCGTGATGTTCCTGATAATCACAGTATAAACATTTTAAATATTGATATTTTGAGAGAAAAGTGCACTTTTAAATCAGTATCACACACATGAAAGGACTTTTTCTATCTTTTTAAGATGTCTTGCTGTCGTGCAGTGAACAAAGATGTTCTCGATCAGCTTTTAGTTCACTTTCCTCGTATGTCACAACGTATTACTCAGTGTTGTCGTGGGAGCGGCGGTTTATTCTCCCCTAACTTAACTACACAGACGAATAACCCGGTGCCACACTTCACTCTGCACTGACCAGTTTTCGGGTAGTAATTTGTGCCGTTTGTCGTCAGGATATCAACGGAGCGTGGCACACTCTGGAAGGAGCAGAAAAAGGCTACGAGGAGTGGATCCTCAGTGAGATCAGACGTCTGGAGCGACTGGAACATCTGGCGGAGAAGTTCCACCAGAAGGCTGCAATCCACGAGTCCTGGACCGATGGTGTGGAAATGTTTCATCACGCACACACACACACGTATTCACAGTGAATCAAACACATATCAAATTTGCTGGACAGTTCGAGTTTTCTGCTGTTTATCGCTGTGTTGAGTCGTCATAGTGAATCAGTCTGACTGGTTTAATGTGCTGAATGAATGCAGGTAAGGAGGCCATGTTGACCCAGAAAGACTACGAGACTTCCACCCTGTCAGAAGTCAAGGCGTTGCTAAAGAAACACGAGGCCTTTGAGAGCGACCTGGCTGCTCATCAGGACAGAGTGGAGCAGATCGCCGCCATCGCACAGGAACTCAAGTAAAGACAAAAAGCATGAGATCATCAGAAGTGCTCCACAGAGATCACTCGACAGCGTCTGATGTGAACTCTGCTCTCTTCTGTATTTTCCAGCGAGCTGGACTACTACGACTCCGTCAGTGTCAACACTCGCTGTCAGAAGATCTGCGACCAGTGGGACGTCCTGGGAGCCCTCACCCAGAGCCGCAAGGAGTCACTGGAGGTACGGCTCACCGTCAGATACCAGTCTGTGATGTGTGTGTGATACTGGAGTCTGGGTCAGGTGTTGGTAAAACAAAGTACATCACATTGTTGACTCATGAAGATCATGATGTGTTTTACACTGAACATTGTTCTGAAGATGGCACATTTGAAGTACACGTTTCTCAATTCTTGTCATTAATTCAATAAAGTTTGTTTGAATCAGCCCCTCTTCTCTCTCTTCGGTCCAACAGAGGACAGAGAAGCAGCTGGAGTCGATAGATGAGCTTTACCTGGAGTACGCCAAGAGAGCAGCACCCTTCAACAACTGGATGGAGGGAGCTATGGAGGACCTGCAGGACATGTTCATCGTCCACAACATTGAGGAGATCCAGGTAAATAAAACCTGGCAGGGTGGGAGAGGCAGGAAACTGATCATGGAAGCAAATAATACAAAGAAACAGGGCAGAAAACGAAGAGTTGTAAACTAAATCAGGCATAAGTCTGATTTTGGTTAGTTTCTTTCTGCTGGTGGGAAAACTAAACCTGTTTTTTTATTTTCTCCTCCTCAGGGTCTGATCACAGCCCACGAGCAGTTCAAGTCCACTCTGCCGGAGGCCAACAAGGAGCGAGAGGCCATCCAGGCCATCCAGGCTGAGGTGCAGAAGATCGCCCAGAGCAACGGCATCAAGCTGAGCGGAGCAAACCCCTACACCACCATCACACCTGAGAGCATCGACAACAAATGGGAGAAGGTGGGTCCCGCCTGCGCTCTTTGTTTCTAGCTTTGATGTCTTGTTGTTCTGGCTTACTGAGTTGGTGTCGTCTTTCTGGAAGCTGAATGACTGCAGCGACAGGTGCTGTCTGTTACAGATGTGTGTTTCTAATGTCATTACGTTGTGTGTTTGCAGGCGATGCAAATGGTGCCGCAGCGTGACAGCGCCCTGCAGGAAGAGCTCAACAAGCAGAACTCCAACGACACGCTGAGAGCCAAGTTCGCCACTCAGGCCAACGCGGTCGGCGCCTACATACAGGCCAAGATGGAGGTAACGGATTATCCCCGCGCAGAGTGGGGCTCACTCACCATTGTGTTGAAGCGCTTCATCTTTGCACAGCTGTGTGTAGTTTGTCACAGTCGTCAGGCCAACATTGTTAAACAGTGAGCTCACAGAGCAAAGGGTGGACAGGGTTTAGGTGATTTGTTGATGGGAACGATCCGGACCCGTGTCCAGATAGATGAACTCATGTGCCGGTTTCTAAATGTAATTCTTCATATTCTTTGTTTACTCCCGTTTATTCCTGATCACCAGTTTGTGGGTGAGCACGCACACAGCTTCACTCACAGCTATTCATTACAATACAGCTCAACCTTTGAACTGCTCTTTCACTCCATTAACATTTCAGAGCATCCTTATATAAAGCACTTAAAGCCTGAAGCCACGCCGATCAATTATATAACTATCATCACACAGTCTCAGAGCTTGTGGTAGGTCTGTCTTGGATGGTTACAACATTACAGCTTTCAGAAAGAGCAACGACATTTCAGAAAATCTGCAGTCTGATCGGCTGTGACTCGTCACTGTGAGCACTGATGTTGTTTTATGTTCAGCTGAGATATAAAATGCATCCATCACACTTCAGAGAGCCTCTAAAGACGTCACACTGCGCTGCTCGTGCTGGTGGATTTTGTTTCTGATAAAATATGCGCCACACTTGTTGGATAAACAGGAAAGTAAATCCTGTGTGTTTGTGTTGGCAGGAGGTCGGAAGGATATCCATTGAAATGAACGGCACTTTGGAGGATCAGCTGACCAGCCTGAAGGACTATCAGGACACCATCATTTCTTACCAGCCCGAAATTAACACGCTGGAGGGAGACCACCAGCTCATCCAGGAGGCCCTCATCTTCGACAACCAGTACACTTCTTACACAATGGAGGTAATGCACAGCTCTGAAACTACGTTAATAAATCCTGACAGTCTTCACCGCCGTGCTCTTACATGGTGTTTTTGTGCATTTTTACTCGTGGAGCTCTTAAAAAATGCTTTTTTTAAAAGAATGACCTCTATTCCACTGCCTTAAATCATAGTTCACAGGTTCAGTAAAGTTAATAAAGAGGGAATAACCTATTTTGGGTTTTTCGTTTTACCTACATGTTGGACAGAAGCAGTTGAAGAACATTTAGTTACTGAAAGCTCTGCTTCTGTCAACATACACATGGATTTAATCTTTTGCCGTCCCTGCAGCACCTCCGTGTGGGTTGGGAGCAGCTGCTGACCACCATCGCCAGAACCATCAACGAGGTCGAGAACCAGATCCTGACACGTGACGCCAAGGGCATCAGCCAGGAGCAGCTCTTCGAGTACCGCGCCTCCTTCAACCACTTTGACAAGGTCAGGGGCCCGAGCTCTGGGCTCACGGCTGCTTTATTACACCGCTGTTGTCCTTTTTCTGCCGACGTTGTCACAGTGTTAAAGCGGCTGTCGGGAGGATCAGTACTTGGGTTGGGAGCTAAGCAGAATTTTGTTTTTCTTGATTGTATTGTTGAAAATGTTTACAGCTGGTAATCGCCGATGTCTTTGTTGTACTTTTTTAAAAATAGCTTTTGTTTCCCTTTAATAGAAAAGGTGAGAATATACAAGCAGACAGTTCTTTAAGCCTTTGACTGATACTTGGTCTGTTTATCTTTCCATGGTCGTCTCATCGTGGTGCTGTCATCCTGTAACAAACATAAATCTATAAAGATCGCCCTTTCTTCCTTATATTGTGTTCTTTTGGATAAGAAAAATGAAATGAAACATCCTAATGATTTACCATCACGACCACAACCGAAGGAAAATACCACCTTTAGCTCTCAACCCAAATACTTGTTACTCGTGATGTATGTAGCCGTGTTGTCTGAACCTTTTGTGTCTTCAGCTGTTTGTGTATTAACATGTAACATGACTGAATGAATGTTTAGACCTTACAAGGGGGTGAGAGAGGAACCAGACGTGTGAGTATTCATCCTGGTGTTTTTACACAGGCGAGCACGTGTTGGGAACACACACTGAGTTAGGTGTTAGCAGAGCAGAGCAGCGAGTGTATCAGTGTCTGCAGACGTGCTGGTGATGTTGGTTTGTCACCACGGATCCATCAGAGAAGGTGTTATCTGAAGGTCACATGACAGATAATAAATGCAGTATTTGTTGTTGTTGTGTTTTCATGCAGACACACTGATCAGAATATTAATTTAACTTTCTTGTTCATGTCAGTCAGAACATTTTATTTGTAGTTCAGCTCCATCTGTCTGCAGAACCGGTGCTAGAATATGTCACCGAACGTCTGTGTGTTGAGGTCGCTGTCAAACCCCTCGGACCTCACAAGGATCAGACACCACCATCATTCACCATCTCACACCACTGTGTGTGTGTGTGTGTCACTGTGTGTGTCACTGTGTGTGTCACTGTGTGTGTCACTGTGTGTGTCACTGTTTCATGGTGGGTCATAAACACTCTGCCACTCGTCCCTGTGGTCACTCACCCGTCCGACTGTGTGTGTTCACTCAGAAGAGTTGTTGTCACATCAGTGTGTTTGAGCACACAACACATCTAATGTTCTTCTACAACACAGGAACCGTTAAATATCTCAGAGCCACAATCTCAATAATTCTTCTTGTTTCGTTTACGTTTTAATGCATTTTCATAAATAACTGAAGATGTGTTGCCTCAGACACATGAATGTGTTGAAAAAGTGACAGGTTGTTTGTGTGTGTAGGGTCATAATGGGTCCATCACGGCCGTCTGCTGAGTTGTGTGTGTTGACATTGTCTAAACATCCATGAATGTCTGTCCCTCCATCCTCCATGTCCTCATCCTCTCCTTGCATGCTGTGGATCACACGGTCACCCTCCACCACCACCACCATCATCCCTGTGTTGCGATTGGTTCATCCTCATGACGTGGCGCTCTGTCATTGGGTGTTTGGCCGATCTCAGGACCACAGCGGGGCCCTGCAGGCCGAGGAGTTCAAGGCCTGTTTGATCAGTCTGGGATACGATGTGGAGAACGACAAGCAGGTAGGAGCTCCAGGAGAAGAGGTGGTGTGTGTCAGGCCTGTGAGCAGGAGAGCAGAGCGAGATCACTGCCAGTAAACTAACTAAAGTTATGTAGTTGATTAATCCCTTAAATGTTTGATGCAGAAAATATCTTATCTTTTTAAACTTCCAGTGTGGGGTACCAAAGTCAGACATACTAAAGTATCTTGAGTATCATGAATCAGTCATAAAAAAATGACTTCTTTCATTGTGAATTTACAGAAATGTGACTCAAGCAAGTCCAAAGTCATTTGTTGTTGGGCAACTCAAATAAAGTCAAGTCGAGTCTCGAGTCAAGTCACTTTTTCCCCCCAAGAAACTTCAGTCTCAACAAAAAACACGTATTTCTTCATTTCTTCTCATCCAAAATAAAGACATTCCCTCCCCATCACTATTAAACAGTGAATTACAGCCGGACTAAAATAAACTAAATTGAAAACAGACGAGTCATTTAATTTACTACGTCTCCAGTTAAGTCACAAAGTTTTAGCTTTCACACACAGAAACACGACGTCAGCAACATCATACATGAAGGAAGAGTAGAAATACAACGATAAGAGAGATTTTCTCCCAGCGTGGCAGTTTGAACGCACCACTGTCCGATACAGCTGCAGTTCAGATAATGTTATAAACCTGTGCAGTGATCCGTCAGCTGTCCTGCTCTGAGGTTCTGATGAGCTCCGGGTCAGACAGGGTTCAGTCCGTCAGCATGGAGGCACTGAGATGTAGCGCCTCTGTTTGTCCACCGGGGGTCTCTGTTGCTTTGTGCTGCTTCACCTCGACCGGCTCCCTCTCTGAGCAGACCACGCCCTCGTCTGTCTGTCTGCTGTCCGTCTGTCTGTCTGTCTGTCTGCCTGCTGTCTGTCTGTCTGTCTGTCGTCTGTCTGTCTGTCTGTCTGTCTGTCTTCTGTCTGCTGTCTGTCTGTCTGCTGTCTGTCTGTCTGCTGTCTGTCTGTCTGTCAAAGGTTTTTCTTTGCTCTGAGACTTTTCGCTGTTAACTGTTTGTGCTTTTTTATCTTTTTTTTCATCTCCCTGAACATTACTCTCTTTATTTCTGTCCATCACTCCTTCCTTTCCCATTTCTTATCTTTCCATCCTCTCCTCCTCCTCCTCCTCCTCCTCCTCTCTGTCACTTGTATCTGACTCTTGTGTCTACTCACCCCTCCCTCCCTCCCGCCTCCTCCTCCTCCCCCCTGGCCTTTGCTGTGCTGTGGCCCACAGAAGCGATCAGGACAGATGGTCTCAGATGATTTCCGGGCACTCCTCATTTCTACAGGAAACAGCCTGGTACTGCTGCTGCTGCTGCTGCTGCTGCATGATGCTCTCTCAGGGTGTCTGCAGGTCCAACAATATTACAATGTTTGCCAAATATAAAGCCCTGAAAGACTTTTATTAGACAGTTTAGACACCATGTTTAAATAATACATTATTATACATTTATTTTGGTTTCAGTACAATAAAGGCCTGTCAGGATAAATACTTTTTGTTGGAAGATATCTTGTCCCAGTCCACCAAATTGCATTAACGACATTTTATGCCACTGATCAAATAAAACCATCATAGTACACCTTTTTAATTGAAATTGGATTATGATTGAAAAATAAATTAAATATCCTTAAAGCAAACATCCACCCAAGTCGCTAGTGTTTCTGTTGGCGACATTCTGATGTAAACGAGGGGCAATATCGAGGTCAGCAAAAATGATGGAGGTCATGTACATTCATCATTAAGTTCATAAGGTAACATGATTATCATGACAGGCCTCAGTAAATATAAAGTCTTAACTCTGACCTGAGACCTGCAGACACCCTGCTCTCCTCCTGATCCTCCTGCTCGTCTTATTTCGTCACCACTGTGTCGCTTTTTGTTTCTTGCTGAACTTCTGAAGGAAAATATCGTCTTTTCATGTAAAACCATCGAATTAGACTGAACTCTTTGTCCTCTGTTTCTTTAGTCTGTCTGTGTCTTCCATCGATGTTAACCAGTGATCGTGTCGTGTGTCTCTGCATGTGTCCCAGTGTGAAATATAAAATATTAGGACCGGCTCGGTCTGTATCGTGGCGGTCCTGATGTTTTACACACTGACAGTACTGTGGGTCACATTTAGTCTGTGTCTTAAGTTTCTCACTACACATCCCAGTCTCTCCCGGGTTAACCTGTTGTTTTATCGGTTGCCAGGGCGACACAGAGTTTGCTCGCATCATGAGCATCGTAGATCCAAACGGCAGCGGCGCCGTCACCTTCCAGGCCTTCATCGACTATATGTCCAGGGAAACGACCGACACGGACACGGCAGACCAGGTCATCGCCTCCTTCAAGATCCTCGCCGCTGATAAGGTCAGTGTGTGTCAAAAACATACAACCGGACACCTTCTGAATTCAATTTTCTCTTTTACTGAACTAAGAAGGGCTTGATCGCCTCGTTAACTCGTCGTAAAACACACTTGATGTGATCAGTGTACATCAGACACCGCTCACTGACCCTTCCTCTCTGTTTCCATCAGAACTTCATCACGGCCGACGAGCTGAGGAGGGAGCTCCCCCCCGACCAGGCGGAGTACTGCATCGCCCGCATGGCGCCCTACACGGGGCCCGACGGCACCCCAGGAGCCCTCGACTACATGTCCTTCTCCACCGCCCTGTACGGAGAGAGCGACCTGTAGAAGGAGGCGGAGAGGAAGAGGAGGGCTGGACAGACGAGGGAGGGAGAGGAGGAAGAGGGGAGGGGAGGGTAGTTCTTCTGTGTGCAGAGCAGGAGATGCCAGGAAATCGAGCGTTTTGGAGGGATTTGAGTGGTGGTTGTGAGGTTGCCCCTGCGTGTGCCGGTTTAGAAATGATCAGAAATGTTTTAAGACTGAGCTTGTTGATTGAACTGTAGT